>NC_087269.1:25099366-25733532 GCF_015220805.1 Pogoniulus pusillus | reverse complement strand
TGCATACTAACTCCTGGGTTTTATTTTGTAATTAGTACAACTTTTTAACCTCATAAGCTTGGCATAGTTGTGTGCTTGCGTGTGGTGGTGATTTATCATCTATGGCTGCTTGAAATGGTGAACGAAGTCCAAGTCAGACTGATGGAAAGTCTGCTGTTTCCTTTGGGGGAACTGTCTTCCTGTTGGAGTTTAAGGTCAAGTGGATACGGGTATGCAGATTTTTAATGGTAAGAGTAGTGGTAAGAGTTGTTGGAGTTGCTTGCTGTCAGGTGGATATGGGTATGCAGCTTGTTAATAGTAAGAGCTGTTGGAGTTGTTTGGTGACAGGTGGATATGGGTATGCAGCTTGTTAATGGTAAGAGCAGTGGTAAGAGTTGTTAGTGACACAAACTTGAACATAAGGCTGTAGCCAGGTGGGGTTGGGCTCTTCTGCCAGGCACCCAGCAACAGAACAAGGGGACACAGTCTCAAGTTGTGCCAGGGGAGGTCTAGGCTGGATGTTAGGAGGAAGTTGTTGGCAGAGAGAGTGATTGGCATTGGAATGGGCTGCCCAGAGAGGTGGTGGGGTCACCATGCCTGGAGGTGTTCAAGACAAGCCTGGATGAGGCACTTAATGCCTCTAGTTGATTGGCTAGGGCTGGGTGCTAGGTTGGGCTGCATGATCTTGGAGGTCTCTTCCAGCCCGTTTGATTCTATGTCCTGTGCTAGGTGATCCTGATTTGGCAGGGGGGTTGCACATGATGATTTTCAGAGGTCCCTTCCAACCGCTAACACTCTATGATTCTGTCCGTGTCTGTGCTAGTCTGAAGCTAGCCAGAATGTTTAGGTGAGAAGAATTAGATTACAGGCTGTGAAACATAAAACAAGGGTGATGTCTACTTCACTTATAGGCTTGCTAAGAGGTATAAGAGCAAGAATCCAAACATAGAAAAGGCACTTCTTCTGCTTGGGAGCTCTGAGGTGCATCTCTCTATAGCCTCTCTGCCATCTCTCTGCTTAATCCACTTTACTTCCTGACCCTCTGGCTGAACCTCCATTCTTCCTTGGGACTGAGGTGAGGTTGAGAGGAGTGGGAGAAGGTGGAAGGGCATTTGGGAGCCCCTCCTGGGAACTCAGGTATCTGGGAGGGGAGTTGTGTTTCTGTAGTACCTTTGACCTTGTATATTTCTGTATATATCTGTATATGCTGTAAATATCTGCTTCTATATTGAGCTAAGCTGTAAATATAAAGCTTTGTTCAACTTTCCAGAGCTGGCTGAGTCTAGTCTGGGTGATTTCCAAAGTGTGGGGGGTGGGTAATACTCAAACCATCACAGTGTTTCACCAAATGATCTACCTTAATATCATAGAATCAACCAAGTTGGAAGAGATCTCCAAGCTCATCCAGTCCAATCTGTCACCCAGCCCTGCCCAATCACCCAGACCATGGCACTAAGTGCCTCATCCAGGCTTTGCTTCAATGCCTCCAGGGACAGTGACTCCATCACCTCCCTGGGTAGGCCACTGCAATGCCAATCACTCTCTCTGGCAACAACTTCCTCCTAGTATGAAGAGGAATGTGGAGTGGTGCCTTAGTAATACTTGTGTGACAGAAACTCTGCAGTTATGATTATTTTGTTTCTGTTCTTGTGTCTCCTGTGTAAACCCCTAAGTGTTCCTCTGCTTCTGATTATGAGTTGTTTGTGGGTTTTTTTGTCTCTCCCCCTTGCCTTTCTGCTGGAATATAATACTAATGAATAGTAGGGCTGTCTCCATAAATTACATGCTCTCTTCTCTCCCTCCATAAATCCCAGTGCTCCTTGGGGATGTCTGGTATTTATGCAAACACAGGTAAGCCTGGGAATGAGCTTTTCTGGCCATAGGTATTATTTTTATCTCTTCATCTCCCCTGCTATCCTGGCAGCAATCTTTTGTCAGCCTGACTTCCTGGGGAGGCAGAGGATGTGTGATCACTCTGAAAATCCCCATCAGCAGCTCCCTGTGGTGAAGGATTAACTGGAAAATAAGGCACCAATATACAGGGAACGAGGCTGTGTGTGGCTTTATCCCCTTGCTACTGCTGCACTGATTTGTTTTCAGTTTAATTGTATGTAATGCTGGAAGAATGAGCCTGATTGGCCAGGCATATTGACAGTCTCACTGCCCATTTCCCTGCTGCACCAAACTATTTTAACTAATTTCTCAGGAGCAACTGACAGGGGGTTGAAGGAAATGTCTCTAGAGGCATAAAATCTGCAGCCTCTCTTCTGAGACCAGCTGAAGTGTCTAATACATTCCCTATGGACTCTGCATCACGGCTTTCAAGCAACCATTACTTAATAACATTTTCAGTGACTACCAGTGTGGGCTGGAATTTAACTAATGAGCCTGAAAGATTAAGGGTCCTGCTATCCATCTCCTGTGTGAAGTATGTGCTGGTTCCAGTCTGGCTTGCCTAAGGAGAAAAATTGATCTAGTCAAGTGCCATTTTTTGATGTGGAAAGTTGTTGTGGCGTATTGAGAAGAGAATTTCTAAGAGTTGTGGCTTTATAGGCTTTTCCTGATGTTCCTTTTGTGCCTCAGGAACAACAGGAGCTGTATCCGGGTATGGGACTCTCAACATGGACCTGCTGGAGTGGGTCCAGAGAAGGGCTGCAGTGATAATCAGAGGGCTAAAGCACCTCTGCTATGAAGATAGGCTGAAAAAAATTCAGCTGATTAGCCTGAAGAAGAGAAGGCTCCAGGGAGACCTTAGAGCAGCATTTCAGTATCTGAAAGGAACTTACAGTAAGGCTGGAGAGGGACTATTTTTAGAAGAGCTTGTGGTGATAGGACAAGGGACAATGATTTGAAACTAGAGCAAGATAGATTTAGGGTAGACTGAAGAAGGAAGTTCTTCACAGTGATAGTAGTGAAATACTGGAACAGGCTGCCCTGGTTGAGTCCCCATCCCTGGAGATATTCATGTATCATGAGCAGTGTGGCCAGTAGGACAAGGGAGGTTATTCTGCCCCTGTGCTCAGCACTGGTCAGGCCACACCTTGAGTGCTGTGTCCAGTTGTGGGCTCCTCAATTCAAGAGAGATGTTGAGGTGTTGGAAGGTGTCCAGGGAAGGGCAGCAATGCTGGAAAGGGGCCTGGAGCACAGACCTGTGAGGAGAGGCTGAGGGAGCTGGGGGTGTGCAGCCTGCAGAAGAGGAGGCTCAGGGCAGAGCTCATTGCTGTCTGCAGCTCCCTGAAGGGAGGCTGTAGCCAGGTGGGGTTGGGCTCTTCTGCCAGGCAGCCAGCAACAGAAGAAGGGGACACAGTCTCAAGCTGTGGCAGGGCAGGTCTAGGCTGGATGTGAGGAGGAAGTTGTTGTCAGAGAGAGTGATTGGCATTGGAGTGGTGGAGTCACCGTTCCAGGAGGTGTTGAAGCCAAGCCTGGCTGGAGCACTTAGTGCCACGATCTCAGCAGAGCACAGTAGAGGGGGAGAATCACCTCCCTCAACCTGCTGGCCACACTTCTCCTGATGCATTCAAGGCTCTGCTTGGCTTTCTGGGATGCAAGTGCACACTGCTGGCTCCTGTTGAGCTGCTCGTCCAGCAGCACCCTCAAATCCCTCTCCTCAGGGCTGGTCTCCAGCCACTCACTGCCCAGCCTGCATTTGTGCTTGGCATTGCCTCCACCCACATGCAGGACCTTGCTCTTGGTCTTGTTGACCCTGCTGAGGTTGGCTTGTGCCCACCTCTGTAGCCTGCCCAGGCCCCTCTGCATGGATCCCTGCCCTCCAGCCTCGCTGCTGCACCACACAGCTTGTTGTGGGCAGCAAACTTGCTGAGGCTGCACTCAGTGCCTCTGTCCATGGCACCCACAAAGCTGTTGAACAGGCCTGATCCCTGAGGGACTCTGCTTGTCACTGGCCTGCACTTGGCCATGGAGCCATTGGCAGCCACTCTCTGGCTAACATGATTGTAATGCCCAATGTCAGTATTCTTTAGCTGACTTTGTGTGTGCTGATGCTCTTCTGTCATCATTCATAGTGGGTCTGTGCAACATGAGCTTAGCCAATAATGCAAATCTGACCTGGATCAGCCCCAGGCACACAGTTTTATTTGGTTTATTCTGATTCTGTGTTTTTATCTAGGAAGATAGTTCTGATATCTGCCCAATTAAGTAACTTACCAAAGAATTAGCTCCCCTTTCAGAATGATTTGGACAAATTTTGACAAGAAGACTGCGTTTGGATTGGTTTGTGTCTGCCATGTGGCTGCACAATGCTAGGGCTTCTGCTAAGGGCTGAATCACAGCATCGTAGAATGTCAGGGGCTGGAAGGGACCTCCAAAGCTCATCCAGTCCAACTCTTCTGCCAGAGCAGGATCACCTAGACCAGATTACACAGGAATGCATCCAGGCAGGCTTTGAATATATCCAGAGAGACTCCATAACCCCCCTGGGCAGCCTGTTCCAGGGTTCTGTCACCCTCACAGGGAAAAAATTCCTCCTCATGTTTAAACGAAACTTTCTGTGCCTCAGCTTCCACCTATTGCCCCTTGCCCTATCACTGGGCATCACCCAGCAGAGCCTGGCTCAGCCTCCTGGCACTCACCTTCACCTATTTACAAACATTGATGAGGTCACCTCTCAGTCTTCTCTTCTCCTACAGCACAGCCCCAGCTCCCTCAGGCTCTCCTTGTAACAGAGATGTTCCATTCCCTTCATCATCTTTCTGGCTCTGTGCTGGACTCCCTCAAGCAGTTCTGTGTCCCTTTTGAACTGAAGACTGAATTTGCCATGCTGTGGAGCTCTGTCTTCCCACACCCAACCGATTTGGGAGCCCAGATGCTTCTGCAGGTCACACAGATGAACAACTGTTCAAGCCTGAGTCTGGGTGTAGCTCTGAAGAAAAAGAAGCCCACAGTTTAGGGCTCACATCCCTGACAGGCTGTGTCTTGCTCTACTTCTGGGTCATTCCTGCACTGTTTAAGGGTGTGTTGGTTTGGCTCAGAGAAATGAGGTAGTTGATAACAGAGGTACAGTCCAGGAAAATTTCAGCAGTGGCATCAGGAAGTGATTTACTTTCCACTGCCGTGCTCCTTGGCTTTGAGGAGGGAAGCCTGCAGTGAGGTGCAAGAAAATAAAGAGAGACCTAACTGGAGCTGATGTTTTCTTTTCCTTCTCGCAGAACTTTTCTCCACACTTGAGGATTGTTTGAATGCTCTGCTCCAAGCACTGTCCTCAAATTTCTCCATAATGGAGGAAAATTGGCTGGCACACCACTGCTTCACAGTGTACTTTTAGAGCTATTCCTCTTCTCCTGTCATGACTTGCATGCTTGGTTGCCAGAGAGAGAACTTTTCATTCTTTCATATTCAGAGATAGAGCTGATTAAGGCTAAGGCTTACTCAGTCTTAATCAGCTGTCCCAGGAATTATTATGAAAGGCAATAACAGGAATATTGTCAGAGCATAACCAAGGTCTGTTTCAGAAAGGGGAAACTGTCTGGAAGAGAAGAGCTGCTGTTCTTAGAATCATAGAATTGCAGTATCATAGAATTGTTTCAGATGGAAAAGAACTCTGTGATTATTCTTCCCCTGTACTCAGTGGGGGTGTGCAGAAGAGGAGGCTCAAGGCAGAGCTCATTGCTGTCAGCAGCTCTCTGAAGGGAGGCTGTAGCCAGGTGGGGTTGGGCTCTTCTGCCAGGCAATCAGCTACAGAAGAAGGAGACACAGTCTCAAGTTATGCCAGGGGAGGTCTGTCTGGATGTGAGGAGGAAGTTGTTGTCAGAGAGAGTGATTGGCATTGGAATAGGCTGCCCAGGGAGGTGGTGGAGTCGCCATGCCTAGAGGTGTGGAAGCCAAGGCTGGCTGGGGCACTTAGTGCCATGGTCTGGTTGATTGGACAGGGTTGGGATGATAGGTTGGTCTGGGTAATCTTGAAGGTCTCTTCCAAACTGGTTGAATCTATGATTCTAAATGTGTAGGAACTGAAGCAGCTGTAAAATGGCTGAGCTGCTTGTTCCTTTTATAACCATGAGCACGGACACCAGCAGTGGACACTAAGGTATCTATGGGACAGCACTGTGCCCTTGTGGCCTAGAAGGCCCATGATATATTGGGTTGTATTAGTAGAGCTATGTCCAGTAGGTCTAAGGAGTAGAATCATAGAATCAACCAGGTTGGAAGAGACCTCCAAGATCATCGAGTCCAACCTATCACCCAGCCCTAGCCAGTCAACTAGACCATGGCACTGAGTGCCTCATCCAGTCTTTTCTTGAAGACCCCCAGGGACGGTGCCTCCACCACCTCCCTGGGCAGCCCATTCCAATGGGAAATCACTCCTCTGCTCTGCCCTTGTGAGACCACACCTGGAATACTGCAGCAAATTTTGGGCTCCCCAGTTCAAGTAAGACAGGGAGCTATGGGAGGGAGTCCAATGAAGAGCTATTAAGAAAGACTGAGACACCTGGGGCTGTTCAGTCTGGAGAAGAGAAGGTTGAGAGAGGATCTGATCACCATCTATAAATATCTGAGGGGTACCAAGAAGAAGGGGCCAGGCTCTTTTCAGTGACACATGGTAACAGGACAGGGAATAATGGCTATCAGCCAGAACCTAAGAAGTTCCACCTCAGCACCTCCAGATCCCTCTCTTCCTGGCTGCTCTCAGCCACTCTGTCCACAGCCTGTAGTGCTGCTTGGGGTTGTTGTGGCCAAAGTGTAGAACCCTGCCCTTGGCCTTGTTCAGTCTCATCCCATTGCCCTCTGTCCACCCATCCAGCCTGGCCAGGGCCCTCTGCAGGGCTAACAGCTCCACAGCTGCTCCTAGCTTGGTGTCATCTGCAAACTTACTGATGCTGGACTTAATGTCCTAGTCTGGATCATCACTAAAGATATTGAACAGGACTGTGCCCAGCACTGATCCCTTCGACACACCTCTGGTGCCAGCTGCCTGCTGGATGTGACATCATTCACCACCACTCTCTGGGCCCAGCCCTCCAGCCAGTTCTTGACCCATATCAGCAGTAATTCCCCATATGCAATCATTCAGCTGCAAGCTATTGAGTGTTTTTCACTCATTAGTGACAAACTGTAGCAGTAATTAGGAGATCAGGCAAGACCTCAGGTGGATGTAGACATTTAAAATGACAAAAATTGGGAACTGAGCTTGGTTTTGTGGCAGGTGTCATTTGTGTGAAGAGTGATTTTGGTCTGTGATGCTGAGGCCTTTTCAAAATGTATTTGAGATTTACCTTTTTTAGGTTGTTTTGGGGTTTTTTTTTGGTGGTGGAAAGGCTCCTCAGTGTGATTGAAAATTTCCACAACAGCTCTTTGACAGCTTGAGCACTTATTCAAAGCAGCACACTTGGCCCATTCATATTCCCAAGCTGTCAGTTTACCTTTGCCAATCAAGAACTGTGGGTTTCCACTGCTTATTGCTTTCATCTCATTTTGAAACCCTGAATGTCATTTTACCAGCAATATTCCTTGCCTGCCTTCTCATTTATAGTCTTAGAATGGTTTAGGTAGGAAGGGACCTCAAAGCTCATCCAGTTCTAACCCCCTGCCATAGCCAGAGACACCTCCCACTAGAACAGGTCATAGAATAAACCAGGTTGGAAGAGAGGTCTTCAGATCATCCAGTCCAGCCTAGCACATGGCACTAAGTGTCCCAACCAGGCTTTGCCTGAACACTTCCAAGGACAGCAACTCCACCACCTCCCTGGGCAGCCCATTCCAATGCCAATCACTCTCTCTGCCAACAACTTCCTAACAACATCCAGCCTAGACCTCCCCTGGCACAACTTGAGGCTGTGTCCCCTTCTTCTGTTGATGCTTGCTTGGCAGAAGAACCCAACCCCACCTGGCTATGGCCTCCTTTCAGGCAGTTGTAGACAGCAATGAGGTCTGCCCTGAGCCTCCTCTTCTGCAGGCCAAACACCCCCAGCTCCCTCAGCCTCTCCTCACAGGGCTTGGCCTTGAACACCTCCTGAGAGGGAGCATCCACAACCTCCCTGGGCAACCTGTGCCAGTGTCTCACTGCCCTCACTGTAAGGAACCCTTTCCTAACATCCAATTTGAATCTTCCCTCTCCCTCCTGTTTAAACCCATTACTCCTCATCTTGTCCTTACAAGACCTTGTCAGTAGTCCCTCCCCAGCCTTCCTGTAGCCACTTTCAGATACTGGAAGGCCATTCCAAAGTCACTTTGAAGCCTTGCCTTCTGCAGACTGCAGAGCCCCAATTCTTGTAGCTTGTCATCATAGCAGAGCTGCTGCAGCCCTCTGAGCATCCTGGTGGCCTCCTTTGGACTGGCTCCAACACTTCCATGTCCTTCTTGTTTTAGGGGCTCCAGAAGTGCACACAGAACTCCAGCTAGGGTCTGAGGAGAGCAGAGCAAAGGGGCAGAGTCTCATCCCTCGCCCTGCTGGCCACACTGCTCTTGCTGCAGCCCAGCACAGGGTTGCTGTCTGGGCTGCACTCACACTGCAGGCTCATAGAATCATAGAATCAACCAGGTTGGAAGAGACCTCCAAGATCATCCAGTCCAACCTAGCACCCAGCCCCAACCAATCAACCAGACCGTGGCACTAAGTGCCTCATGCAGTCTTTTCTTAAGACCCCCAGGGACGGTGCCTCCACCACCTCCCTGGGCAGCCCATTCCAATGGGAAATCACTCTCTCTGTGAAGAACTTCTTCCTAATATCCAGCCTATACCTACCCTGGCACAACTTGAGACTGTGTCCCCTTGTTCTGTTGCTGGTTGCCTATGTTGAGCTTTTCATCAGCCCAGACCCCCAGGGCGTTTTCCTCAGGGCTGCTCTCAGCCATTCCCCTCCCAGCCTGGAGCTGTGCTTGGGATTGTGCCCACCCAGGTGCAGGACCTTACACTTGGCCTTGCCTTTCATGAGGTTGGCCTGGGCACACCTCTGCAGCCTGTCCAGGTCCCTCTGGATTGTTCTCTACCCTCTAGCAAGGTGACTGTGCCACACAACTTGGTGATGTCTGCAAACTTGCTGTGGCTGCACTAGATTCCTCTGTCCATATCACTGATAAAGATGTTCAACAGCACTGAAAGCTGTGGAGAGACTTTTTACAGGGACTTGTTGTGATAGGACAATGGGGAATGGCTTTAAGCTGGAAGAGTGGAGATTTAGACTGCAGAGTAGGAAGAAATTCTTGACAGTGAGGGTGGTGAGACACTGGAACAGGTTGCCCAGGGAAGTGTTCAAGGCCAAGTTGGATGGGACTGGAGCACCTGGTCTAGTGGAAGGTGCCCCAGCCCTTGCAGGGGATTTGGAACAAGATGATCTTTAAGGTCCCTTCCAATCCAAACCATTCTAGGATTCTGTTTCATGTTTTGAGCCTGGTTAAAATATTTTTTCCTCCAGGGAGTGCGAGGTGACTGTAATGATCACTCCTCTAGAAGCAACTGCCAGAACTGATATGTTGTGCCTGATATTGCTTCGTTTTTTGAGGTAGTGTTTCTTAACTAACAAGAGTTGAACAGTGAGCTTCCTTTTTAGTCTTTCTTTTTTTTTTTTCTTTGTTCCTTGCAATCCAAGAGGGGTGAATTTTGCAGGAAACTCATTGTGAGATCTTTGTTCACAGCTCAAAACATAAGCAGGCTTCCTTACCATGATGGGGTTTTGAGGAAGGAAACCTAATTTTCACTCACAACTTGGCAGTCTGCATCTGTCACTTTAGTTTGCCATGGCTAAAAAGGTGCTGGGAACACTTTGGCCACAACAATCCCAAGCAGCACTACAGGCTGGGGACAGAGTGGCTGAGAGCAGCCAGGCAGAGAGGGACCTGGGGATGCTGGTAGAGAGGAGCTGAAGAGGAGGCAGCAGTGTGCCCAGGTGGGCAGCAGAGCCAATGGCATCCTGGGCTGGCTCAGGAGCAGTGTGGCCAGCAGAACAAGGGAGGTTCTTCTGCCCCTGTGCTCAGCACTGCTCAGGCCACCCCTTGAGTGCTGTGTCCAGTTGTGGGCTTCTGAATTGAAGAGAGATGTTGAGGTGCTGGAAGGTGTTGAGGGAAGGGCAGCAAGGCTGGGGAGGGTCCTGGAGCACAGTCCTGTGAGGAGAGGCTGAGGGAGCTGGGGGTGTTTGGCCTGCATGTGAGGAGGCTCAGGGCAGAGCTCATTGCTGTCTGCAGCTCCCTGAAGGGAGGCTGTAGCCAGGTGGGGTTGGGCTCTTCTGCCAGGCACCCAGCAACAGAAGAAGGGGACACAGTCTCAAGTTGTGCCAGGAGAGGTCTAGGCTGGATGTGAGGAGGAAGTTGTTGTCAGAGAGAGTGATTGGCATTGGAATGGGCTGCCCAGGGAGGTGGTGGAGTGGCTGTGCCTGGAGGTGTTGAAGCCAAGCCTGGCTGGGGCACTTAGTGCCATGGTCTGGTTTACTGGACAGGTCTGGGTGCTAGGTTGGACTGGATGGTCTTGGAGGTCTCTTCCAACCTGTTTGATTCTATGTTTCTATGATCTGTGGGTCACCTCAGTAAGTTAGGTGTTGTTAATAGTTTCAGATGTTGCACTAGTTCTCTGCCTTTTCATCAAGTGACAGTGCTTTTATTACCATGACTTAAAATTCATGCTTGCCAAGCCCTCCTTTGGTAGACATTATCTGTGGTGGAAGAATGATTTTCATCTGACACACTGTTGACCTGGAGGAATATCTCTTCTGTGGAGCACAGAATCATATATTCAATCAGGTTGGAAGAGGCCTCCAAGATCATGCTAGTGTCATGATAATGGAGACCTATGGAGCGAAGTTGGAGATGGGTAGGTTCTGACTGGATGTGAGTAGGAAGTTGTTGAGCATGAGAGTGGTGAGAAGCTGGAATGAGTGGCCCAGGGAGGTGGTTGAGGCCCCATGGCTGGAGGTGTTTCAGGCCAGGCTGGCTGAGGCTGTGTGCAGCCTGCTCTAGGGTAGGGTGTCCCTGGCCATGGCAGGGAAGTTGGAACTGGCTGCTCCTTGTGGTCCCTTCCAACCCTACTGATTCTGTGCTTCTATTGTTTCATTGCTCCTCAGCAATCACTCACTGTGGTTGGATGTTCTCTACTGCCTGTTCCTACAAGCAGCTCTCTTACTCTGATATGGGAATTAGTGACATTTTTGTAAATGCCAAGGCAAACAAGTGTCAGAGCCAGGAGTAGATTTAAGCATCTGGTAGCAAAGAAGGGGAAGAAAAATATTTGTGCTGACTTCTTAAAACCAAACCAAACCCAAGAAGAGAAATATTTGTGCTGAGTTCTTAAAACCAAACCAAAGCCAAGAACCCCAAAGCAAAACACACAATCTCTCCCCCCAACCCCAAAACCAACCAACCAAAAAGAGCCCACACAAACAACACATAACAACAACAAAACCCTCTATCAAACAGATTCCAAAGCAAGAATGGCAAGTACCTAGGTGTGAGTGAGGCTGGTCAAGCCACAAACCTGGCCCTGTTCTGAATGTCTCAGCTGGCCCTGCCCCAGGCAGTGTGACTTCAGTCAATGTCATCAATGCCTCACAGTACTGGGAGTTCAGGTGTCCTCTTCTGCCATTAGCAAAGGTCTGGCAGGGCTGCTGGAGCTAGTGGGTAGTGGTTATTTATGCATGATTGGTGTCAGGCAGGATGTTAGGAGGAAGTTCTTCCCAGAGAGTGATTGGCATTGGAATGGGCTGCCCAGGGAGGTGGTGGAGCTGCCATCCCTAGAGGTGTTCAAGAAAGCCTGGATGAGGCACTTAATGCCATGGTCTGGTTGATTGGACAGGGCTGGGTGCTAGGTTGGACTGGATGAGCTTGGAGGTCTCTTCCAACCTGCTTGATTCTATGATTCCTGCTTAGAATAAGTTATACCTTCTTCATTAGGCCCTTCTGAGGCATCAGGCAAATGCTATTGTCCCTAAATCCCTGGCTGTGATGGTTCCTGTGTTCTTAACCTCTACCTCATTCAAGAATCATCTGTTCTTAGCCACTTGGGCTCTGATGAGTTGGACCTCCTCAGCAGCTTGCACTGCATTCTCCTCCTGGTTCTCTCAGTCCTGTCTATGGTCATAGAGTCGTAGAACGGTCTGGGTTGGAAGGGTCCTCCAGAGCTCATCTAATCCAACCCTCTCTGCAGTAAGCAGGGGCATCCTCAACTAGATCAAGTTGTCTAGAGCCTCACCTCGAGTATCTTCAGGGATAGGAACTCAACCAGCTCCCTGAGTAGCCTGTTCCACTAATAGCATGTTGCTCATTGGAATTGCAAGATTGGAAGTGTAAAGCATCAGTGGATTTTTCTCTTTTCCGTCCACATGAACCAAGATTAAACTTGGATTTGTCAAAAGCTGCAGGTTTTGTGTCATCTCTTTTTGCTAATACTGGCAAGAAACATTTTCAGTGTGTGGGAAGCATTCAATGCATTGAGTCAGACCAGGCTGCCCAGGGAGGTAGGTGGTGGAGTCTCCATGGCTGGAGGTGTTCAGGAAGCTGTAGATGTGGTGCTTTAGGATATGGTTGTGTGTTCATGGCGGTTGGGTTCCAGTTGAACTCAAGGGTCTTCGAGGTCTTTTCCAACCTTAATGATTCTGTGATTCTGTGTGCTCAAATTCTCCTGGTGGCTTGGGACATAGTGAAGAGAGATGATGACCTTGAGAGGAAGATCTGTTCTAAAGGCAGAGGTTTGCTTTTCAGTGAGGCTTTACATCATGTCTGCCAGAGATGTTCCAATTGACACTGTCTCCCATGGCATTTTAGTGAGCAAGCTGAGGAAGAGTGTGATGGAAGAGCAGGCAGTGAGGAGGGTTAGGAACTGGTTACAAGATAGAGTTAAGAGGGTAGTGATCGATGATGCCAGGTCCAGCTGGAGAGCTGTAACCAGTGGTGTGCCCCAGGGATCAGTGCTGGGGCCAGTCCTGTTCAACATCTTCATCAATGACATTGATGAGGGCACAGCCAGACAGAGTCTGCTCAGCAAGTTTGCTGACAACACCAAACTGGGAGGCTTGGCTGAGACAGCTGCCGGCTGTGTGGGCATCCAGAGAGACCTGGACAGACAGAGCTGGGCACAGAGGAATCAGATGAGGTTCAACAAGGACAAGTGCAGAGTCCTACACCTGGGGAGGAAGAATAAACTGCACCAGTACAGGCTGGGAGGTGACTGCTGGGAAGCAGCCCTGTGGAGAGGGACCTGGGGGTCCTGTGGCTCACAAGTTACCCATGGCACAGCAATGTGCCCTTGTGGCCAAGAAGGCCAATGGGATCCTGGGGTGTATCAGGAAGACTGTGTCCAGCAGATCAAGGGAGGTTCTCCTCACCCTCTGTTCTGCCCTGCTGAGACCTCATCTTGAATACTGTGTTCAGTTTTGGGCTCCCCAGTTGAAGAGGGACAGGGATCTGCTGGAGAAGGTCCAACGGAGGGCTATGAAGATGATGAGGGGACTGGAGGGCATGGCTTATGGGGAGAGGCTGAGGGACCTGGGGCTGCTTAGTCTGGAGAAGAGAAGACTTAGAGGGGATTTGATAAATGTTTATAAGTATCTGAGGGCTGGCAGGAGAGGGGGGGACAGGCTCTGCTCACTGCTCCCTGAAATAGGACAAGGAGCAATGGGTGGAAGCTGCAGCAGAAGAGGTTTCACCTCAACACAAAGGGGAACTTCTTTACTGTAAGGGTCACAGAGCACTGGAATAAACTCCCCTGAGAGGTTGTGGAGTCTCCTTCTCTGGAGCCTTTCAAGGCCTGTCTGGATGTGTTCCTCTGTGATCTGTGCTAGATTGTGTGGTCCTTCTTTTGCAGTGGGGTTGAACTCGATGATCTCCTTGGGTCCCTTCCAACCCCTAACATCCTGTGAGCCTGTGAACCCCTTTTATCCTTCCAGATTTCCAAAGTCATGTTAATCAAGTCAAATGCTCTTCTCCATGGCTCTCAGACTCTTCTTCATCCCTTCACTACACTTTCTTACAGTATAATTCAACATTTTATCCTACTGCTGAGAAAAAAGCAGCCTGACTAAAATGAATCATCAAATCTCCAACTTCTGGACTGGGAGTTGCCTTTAAATTATGCCATTAGCAAGTCCTTGGTGGCAATTACCTTACTTTGATAAGGCCTTCCCCATCGAGCTGTTTCAAGGACCAGTTGTCAACTCTATGGGCTGAATGGGCAAGAACAAACCGAGGAGGGGTCAATATCTAACATTTGGTACATCAACCCTATGGGCAGTTGTCTGTTTGGATATAAAGTTGCATTAGGCTGATTAAAAATACCACTCAGAAGTGTTTAGCTGGCAGGAATCACAACTGGTCACCAGCTCTGTAGGTTTTCTGAGAAGTGTCTTGATTTATGGAGCCAAAATGTTTGCAGGTCTGAACAGATAATTGATGATGTGAACAATCTATCTAAAGGGGGCCAGACTCTTTTCAGTGGGGCCCAGTCACAAGACAGGGGGAAATGGGAGCACATTGGGACACAGGAGGTTCCCTCTGAACATGAGGAGAAAACTTCTGTTGTGAAAGTGCTGTAGCCCTGGAGCAGGCTGTCCAGAGAAATTGTGGAAACCCCTTTTCTGGAGACTATCAAGACCAGACTGGATGTGAGGAGGAAGTTCTTCACCATGGAATCACAGAATCAAACAGGTTGGATTAGACCTCTAAGCTCATCCAGTCCAGTCTAGCACCCAGATCTCTCCAATCAACCAGACCATGGCACTAAGTGCCCCAGCCAGGCTTGGCTTCAACACCGCCAGGGACACTGACTCCAGCACCTCCCTGGGCAGCCCATTCCAATGCCAATCACTCTCTCTGACAACAACTTCCTCCTCACATCCAGCCTAGACCTGCCCTGCCACAGCTTGAGATTGTGTCCCCTTCTTCTGTTGCTGGGTGCCTGGCAGCAGAGCCCAACCCCACCTGGCTACAGCCTCCCTTCAGGGAGATGCAGACAGCAATGAGGTCAGCCCTGAGCCTCCTCACATGCAGGCCAAACACCCCCAGCTCCCTCAGCCTCTCCTCACAGGGCTGTGCTCCAGGACCCTCCCCAGCCTTGATGCCCTTCTCTCAACACCTTCCAGCACCTCAACATCTCTCTTGAATTGAGGAGCCCACAACTGGACACAGCACTCAAGCTGTGGCCTGAGCAGTGCTGAGCACAGGGGCAGAAGAACCTCCCTTGTCCTGCTGCCCACACTGCTCCTTAGACAGCCCAGGATGCCATTGGCTCTCTTGGCCACCTGGGCACACTGCTGCCTCCT
The DNA here is from genome assembly GCF_015220805.1 of Pogoniulus pusillus. NCBI lineage: Eukaryota > Metazoa > Chordata > Aves > Piciformes > Lybiidae > Pogoniulus > Pogoniulus pusillus. The sequence goes on along the minus strand of NC_087269.1, from coordinate 25,718,359 downwards.
CTTCAGCTCCTCTCTACCAGCATCCCCAGCTCCCTCTCTGCCTGGCTGCTCTCAGCCACTCTGTTCCCAGTCTGTAGTGCTGCTTGGGGTTGTAGTGGCCAAAGTGCAGAACCCTGCACTTGGCCTTGTTCAGTCTCATCCTGTGGGAAGCTTTCTCCTGCAGCGAAGCATGAAATGTAAACATCAGGCCCTGTGATGGGAAGTGTCCTTGGAGTCTTACTGATTCCCAGGGGCCTAACGGAGCCATGAGCAACCCACGCACAGCTGTCAGGGGGTGGAATCTGCCGGCCCCCGGGGCGGACACAGCCCCAAGGGGGCTGACCCTGGCCAGCCCCCCTGGGTGGTACTCACAGGTTGTTTACCACAGGTAACCTATCTCTGCCTTACACATAACTTGGGGCCAATCTGTACTGTCTACTTCTGCCAGCCCCAGGCTGGTTGTGGATGCCCCCTCTGGGGCCTACTAAAGCTATTGCACTACCCTAATAAAATGGTACTGATGCACTGATGCACAGATGCCTAGAAGCTGCTGTCTCGAGTCGTCAGTACCCCAATCTCGCCTCTCGCCAGCCTCCATACCCCGACATCATCCCATTGGCCTCTGCCCACCCATCCAGCCTGGCCAGGTCCCTCTGCAGGGCTCTCCTACCCTCCAACAGCTCCACACCTGCTCCTAGCTTGCTGTCATCTGCAAACTCACTGATGCTGGACTCAATCCTCTGGTCCAGATCATCAATAAAAATCCTGAATAAAAGTGATGCTGAACTTCCAGAGTGTGTGAAGTTTGTAGGTCCTAAATTTTTTATCATTGCTTAATTATTCCATGCCAAGTTCTAATTCAGCCCAAATGTATATTAGTTCTTTTCAGAAGACTAATGATACATTGCTGCAGCCAGGCATTACCTTTCTCTTTTTCAGGGATGGTTTATGAGACCAATGAAAAACCTGGCAAATGTTGCTTATTAAAGGCACTGCTGAGCATTTGTGTTTGGTATTTATATTTTGGCACTGTAACAAACAAGGTGAGGTTTAAAAGAGCAATTCTGTGATAAATGATCTTTCCCTGGAGAAATTAAGAGTTTTTTTGAAAAGGGCATCCCTGGGGAAACTGGCCCCTGAGAGACCCAACTAACTTCTCAAGCATGTCTGGGTGTGGAGGCTGGGGGGTGTTGGTCTCTTCTCCCTAGTATCAGGTGAAAGAACAGGAGGAAATGGCCTGAAATTGTGCCAGGGGAAGGTTAGGTTGGAGATGAGGAGAAGCTCCTTTTCCAAAAGAGTTGTCAGGAATTGGAATGGGCTACCCAGGGAGTCACCACCCCCAGAGGTGTGCAAGAAAGGTGTAGACATGGCACCTGGGGACATGGTTTGATGGCCCTGGTGTTTTTGAGTTGATGATTAGACTCAGTCTCTTCCAATGGAAACAATTCTACTACCTGAAGGGAGGCTGTAACTAGGTGGAGTTGGTCTCTTCTGACAGACTAACAGCAACAGAACAAGGGGACACAGTTTCAAGCTGTGCCGGGGGAGGTCTAGGCTGGATGTGAGGAGGAAGTTGTTGTCAGAGAGAGTGATTGGCATTGGAATGGGTTGCCCAGGGAGGTGGTGGAGTCAGTGTCCCTGGTGCTGTTTAAGCAAAGCCTGGCTGGGGCACTTAGTGCCATGGTCTGGTTGATTGGACAGGGCTGGGTGCTAGGTTGGACTGGATGGTCTTGAAGGTCTCTTCCAATCTGTTTGATTCTATGATTCTATGAATTCAATGATAGATCTTGCTCCCCACCCTCTTATGCATTTTAGGCTTTCCATATTTCTCCCCATGTAGGGAATGGTGAGGTGGGCTGACAAACTGGGCAGCCAGAGATGGAGCTCATGTGCTGGTCTATCCCTCTGCAGTTGTTCATGGATGTAATCCTCGTCACTTTGGTTCCTTCCTCCTCACTGCACTTTTACCCCCTTGCTCATTCTTGTTCATGCCTCATGTGTCTCTTTCTACTTAGCAAGCAAAAAAATAGAATCACAGAATCAGTCAGGGGTGGAAGGCACCACAAGGATCATCCACTTCCAACCCCCCTGCCATGCCCAGGGACACCCTACCCTAGAGCAGGCTGCACACAGCCTCATCCAGCCTGGCCTTAAACACCTCCAGCCATGGGGCCTCAACCACCTCCCATTCCAGCCTCTCACCACCCTCATGGTGAAGAACTTGTTCCTGATATCTGGTCTGAATTTTCCCATTTCTATCTTTGCTCCATTCCTCCCAGTCCTTTCACTCCCTGACATCCTAAAAAGTCCCTCCCCAACTTTCTTGTAGGCCCCCTTCAGATACTGAAAGGCCACAATAAGGTCACCTCAGAGCCTTATCCCCTCCAAACTGAACAGCCCCAACTTCCTCAGTCTCTCCTTATAGGAGATGTGCTCCAGACCTCTGATCATGAATTGGTCCTGTCTTGGTTTTGCTGGCACAGAATCCCAGGTCAGCCATGTGCAGCAAGCTGCTAGCATTTGAATTCAGCCAGGGCAGCTGACCTGAGTTGGCTCCAGGTGAGTCCCATCCCATAAGTATCACATTCAGTATAAAGTCTGCTGAAGATAAGGCTTCCTGCTTGAGCTTCTGCTCTTGAGTTCTTTCTGACCTTGCTCCTCTTCTGTCTCCTGCTCCCAAGTGCTGCCTGACAGTTTATTGTGACCACTGCACCTGCAGTATCTGTTTGTCTGTTTTATGTTCGCATTGGTGTTAGTTTGGCTGTTTCACTGCATCTGCTTCCATTTCAGTCCTCTGGTTTTCTCTCCTTTCCCTGATCCCCCTCTTCTGCTGGAGAAGGGTTAGAGAGCAACTGCTGTAGTTTAGCCCTGGATGTGGGCTAAATGTAGGCAGGTCCCTTGGGGAATGCCTTTGAAGTGTCTGCAATTTGCTGTTGAAAGTCCTAATTCCTTCCCAAGTTTTGGAACCTGTAGGATTTTCTCCATATGCATCTGTCAGAGGTCACTTAGTTTCAGCTTCAGGAATTAACTCTGCTTCCCCCACAGCCCAGAGAGCCCTGGGGAATTCAGTTCTGGCTTTGCCTTCACCTCCTCTGTATTCCGTTTACCATCCCTTGCTCTGATTCCCTTTGTGTGTTGTGTCGATGTAGTTCCCAGGGCTGGGGTGTTTTCTTCTCTCTAATTACTCTGTGGTTCAGTTCTATGGCTTTGAAGTGAGAGAAATTTCAAGGAAATTGAGATGAATTTTGCCTTTCTTAAGGAGAAGTTTAGTAGGTTTTGCTTGGCTTCATTGATTCTTTACCACTGCTTGAAAAAATCAGCAGACAAACCTGAAGTCAGAGGTGACCTCTTTTAACTTTTCTCCTCCCCATGCAGTGTTAGCTTCCTTTTTCTGAGATGTCATTTCTGAGCTTCATTTCCCTTTCCCCCAAGCACTGCAGCTTTTTACATCCTTTAGCCCTTCTTTATTCCACACTCACCTTCAGAGGATGCTGCCTGTGTATCTTATACAGCAGAAAAGGGAAGAAGCAAGTTTGCAGATGACACCAAGCTAGGAGCAGATGTTGGAGGATAGGAGAGCCCTGCAGAGGGACCTGGCCAGGCTGGATGGGTGGGCAGAAGCCAATGGGATGAGATTGAACAAGGCAAAGTGCAGGGTTCTGCACAACCCCAAGCAGCACTACAGGCTGGGGACAGAGTGGCTGAGAGCAGCCAGGCAGAGAGGGACCTTGGGGTGCTGGTAGAGAGGAGCTGAAGATGAGGCAGCAGTGTGCCCAGGTGGGCAGCAGAGCCAATGGCATCCTGGGCTGGCTCAGGAGCAGTGTGGCCAGCAGGACAAGGGAGGTTCTTCTGCCCCTGTGCTCAGCACTGCTCAGGCCACACCTTATGTGCTGTGTCCAGTTGTGGGCTCCTGAATTGAAGAGAGATGTTGAGGTGCTGGAAGGTGTTTGGAGAAGGGCATCAAGGCTGGGGAGGGTCCTGGAGCACAGCCCTGTGAGGAGAGGCTGAGGGAGCTGGGGGTGTTTGGCCTGCATGTGAGGAGGCTCAGGGCAGAGCTCATTGCTGTCTGCATCTCCCTGAAGGGAGGCTGTAACCAGGTGGGGTTGGGCACTTCTGCCAGGCAAGCAGCAACAGAAGAAGGGGACACAGCCTCAGGCTGTGCCAGGGCAGGTCTGGGCTATATGTTAGGAGGAAGTTGCTGTCAGAGAGAGTGATTGGCATTGGAATGGGCTGCCCAGGGAGGTGGTGGAGTTGCTGTCCCTGGAGATGTTCAAGAAAAGTCTGGACGGGGAGGGGTCTAGTTGACTGGAAAGAGCTGTATGCTAGGTTGGACTGGATAATCTTGGAGGCATCTTCCAACATGGTTGGTTCTGTGGTTCAGGATGAGATTTGGAACCTTGTTTGGTATTATTGGCTCTTGGTAGGATGTGAGCTGTGTGTACATGCTGCTGGAAATGAGTTTTCTGCAGCAGATGTTGTTTTTTTTCCCAATAACCTAGGGGTAAGTTATTGCTTTAGCTTTCATTTCTGAAAGAAATTATTGGGAAACATTAGAAATTGTCAAAGCTAAAATTAAGGTCAGTCCCTCTCTGTTTTGAACAGGGGCTTGGGCTGGATTGCCTCCAACAGTCCCTTCAGAAGTTCCTGATTCTGACCATATGCTAAAATCTGCCTTATTAGCAAGCAGCATGGCTTGTTGGCAATGCAAATTCATTTTAATTGCTTGTATCTTTGGGGGGCCAGGATGTTCTTTAGCCTCTTATGTTGATCATTAAGGGGAAGAAAAATAAATGATGTAGTGTAGCCCTTCTCTGATTGCTGTTTACTTAGCTCTTTCACTAGCAGCTGTAAGGAAGCTATGTTCATTTCTTTTCCTCCTCATTGTTCCTAGCATGATCAGATTTAATATAACATTGAGATGCATTAATCTTCAGTTTCTGTAAATCTCTGAAGACATTAGCTCCTGCCTTATCTAAGCTGCCTTCAAAACCTCTGGATCAAGATCTTACTTAGAGAGACAAGCTTCTGCTGTGTTCAATGAGCAGGAATGTCCCAGGAGAACTCCTTGGTGTTCTCTGGAGTTGTAGACCTTGTGGCTGTTAAATCTTGGGGACGTTCACAGAATTTTGTGCTCTGGATTGTAGAGGATAACTGGAAATGTGGTAGGACAGAAGGGAATGAATTGAAGCTGGAAAAGGTATAGAATCGTAGAATCAATCAGGCTGGAAGAGACCTCCAAGCTCAGCCAGCCCATCCTAGCACCCAGCCCTGGCCAATCAACCAGACCATGGCACTAAGTGCCCCAGCCACGCTTGGCTTCAACACCTCCATGCACAGCCACTCCACCACCTCCCTGGGCAACCCATTCCAATGCCAATCACTCTCTCTGACAACAACTTCCTCCTCACATCCAGCCTAGACCTCCCCTGGCACAACTCGAGACTGTGTCCCCTTGCTCTCTTGCTGGTTGCCTGGCAGCAGAGTCCAATCCCACCTGGCTACAGCCTCCCTTCAGGTAGTTGTAGACAGCAATGAGGTCTGCCCTGAGCCTCCTGTTCTGCAGGCTGCACACCCCCAGCTCCCTCAGCCTCTCCTCATAGGGCTGTGCTCCAGGCCCCTCCCCAGCCTTGCTGCCCTTCTCCAAACACCTTCCATCTCTCTTGAATTGAGGAGCCCACAACTGGACACAGCGCTCAAGGTGTGGCCTGAGCAGTGCTGAGCACAGGGACAAAAGAACCTCCCTTGTCCTGCTGGCCACACTGCTCCTGAGCCAGCCCGGGATGCCATTGGCTCTGCTGCCCACCTGGGCACACTGCTGCCTCATCTTCAGCTCCTCTCTCCCAGCACCCCCAGCTCCCTCTCTGCCTGGCTGCTTTCAGCCACTCTGTAGTGCTGCTTGGGATTGTTGTGGCCAAAGTGTAGAATCCTGCCCTTGGCCTTGTTCAATCTCATCCCATTGGCCTCTACCCACCCATGCAGCCTGGCCAGGTCTCTCTGCAGGGCTCTCCTACCCTCCAACAACTCCACACCTGCTCCTAGCTTGCTGTCACCTGCATGCTGGACTCAATCCCCTGGTCCAGATCATTAGTAAAGATATTGAAGAGGACTGTGCCCAGCACTGTCCCTGGCACACACCGCTGGTGACAGCTGCCAGATGGATGCGGCACCATTCACCAGCACTCTCTGGGCTCAGCCCTCCAGCCAGCTCTTGACCATTTCACAGTGAGGGCAGACTTAGACTGGATCTCAGGAAGAAATTCTTTACAGCCAGGGTGGTGAGATACTGGAACATATTGCCCAGCAAGGCTGTGGATGTCCTGGAGCCATTCAAGTTCAGGCTGGATGGGGCCTTGAGCATAGAATCATAGAATGTCAGGAGCTGGAAGGGACCTCAAAAGATCATCTGCTCCAGCCCTCCTACCAGAGCAGATCACACTGGAATGCATGCAGAAATTCTTGAATATCTCCATAGAGGGAGACTCCAGAACCTCTCTGGGCAGCTGGTTCCAGGGCTCTGTCACTCTCATAGTGAAAAAAATGTTCCTCAGGTTCACGTGGAACCTCCTGTGACTCAACTTCCACCCATTGCCCCTTGTCCTGTCACTGGGCATCACCGAGAAGAAGCTGGCTCCACCCTCCTGGCACCCACCCCTTACATATTGATAACCATGAATGAAGTCACCCCTTAGCTGTCTCTTCTCCAAGCTAAAGAGCCCCAGCTCCCTCAGTCTCTCCTCATAAGGAAGATGTTCAACTTCCTTAGTAATTTTTGTGGCTCTGTGCTGGACTCTCTCACGCAGCTCCCTGTCCTTCTTGAGCTGGGGGGCCCCAGACTGGACACAATACTCCAGATGAGGCCTCACCAGGGCCTAAAAATTGTCTTGGTTAAGGATTCATTCAAGAGCTTCTTGTAGTTCTTTGTGCTTGTTTGAGCCTAGCTGAGATATTTTGGTGAGAGGAACCAGATTACAGGCTGTAAAAAGGAAACAGTGGTTATGTCCACTTCACTCATAGCCTTGCTGAAATATATAAAAACAATAATTCAAACATAGATAACAGAGTTTGCTCTCTGGCTTGCAACATGATTTAGTGCAAGGTGACCCTGTCTATGACAAGGAGGGGTGGAACTAGAGGATCTTTAAGGTCCCATCCAAACCCAAGAGTTCTTTAATTATGTGAAATCTTCATCTTTGCCTCACATTACAAATCAAAGCAAAGCATTTTGCAACTCCTGAGATAGGTGAGATGTAAAGTACTGAATCAGCAGAAAGAGGCAGATAATTGCCGTTGAAGTCATTCTCAGTGAAGATCACTGCAGTTCTAGGACCTTCCATGGTGACACTATCTGCAGCTTCTTCCCCCAGGGAGGAGGGAAGTATTTTGTGTATGAAATGGAAAGAGTGGAACCAGCAGGGCCTGGGAAGTAATTTTCCCCTGTACTGAGCTCTGGTGAGCCTGCACCCCAAATATTGGATTCAGATTTGTGCCACCCACTTCAACAAGGTCATAGAGGTGCTGGAGTGTGTTCAGAGAAGTGCAGTGAAGCTGAAGAAGGTTATGGAGAACAGGGATGGTGAGGAAACTGCAGTTGTTTTGTCTGGAAAAGGGGAGGATCTTGGATGATCTTGGAGGTCTCTTCCAACCTATTTGATTTTATGATTCTGTGGCTTGAGGTTGTTTAGACTGGAGAAGAGGAGGCTCAGGGCAGACCTCGTTGCTGTCTACAACTAAATGAAGGGAGGCTGTAGCTAGGTGGGGTTGGGCTCTTCTGCCAGGCAACAAGCAACAGAACAAGGGGACACAGTCTGAAGTTGTGTCAGTGGAGGTCTAGGCTGGATGTTAGGAGGAAGTTGTTGGCAGAGAGAGTGATTGGCATTGGAATGGGCTGCCCAGGGAGGTGGTGGAGTCCCCATCCCTGGTGGTGTTGAAGCAAAGCCTTGGCTGGGGCACTTAGTGCCATGGTCTGGTTGATTGGAGAGATCTGGGTGCTAGACTGGACTGGATGAGCTTGGAGGTCTCTTCCAACCTGCTTGATTCTGTGAGGCTGAGGGTAGACCTCTACAACTCCCTGCAAGGAGGTTGAATTAGAGATTGATCTTGTTTATTTTTCCCAGCAACAAGTGACAGGATGAAAAGATTTGAAGTTGTGCCAGAGGATGTTTAGGTTGAACATGAAGGGAAAAAAATACTTTGGCAGAAGGATTGTCCACCCTGGAACAGGCTGCTCAGGGCACTGATGGAGGAGTAAATGGAGGAAGTGAATTTCCCTGGGGAAATTTAAAATCTCTGTTGCTGTGTTTCTGGTGGATGTGGCTTAGTGGTGGAATTTGCCATGCTGAGTTCTTGGTTGAATTCAATGATTTAAAGACCTTTTCCAACCAAAATGATTCTACTCCAGGTGATTAAGCACTTGCTTGGGAGTCTCAGAGGGTTTGTGATGGCCTGTTGGGCTGTCAGTTTGACAGCTTGAAATAAAAAAGCCCAGTTGACTTTCCTTAGCATCTTATATTGTATTAGCTGCTGCTTGTTTGATGTGTAGGACCCTCTCAGCTCCTGATTTACAGCTCATTATTCTCAGTTAAACAGTAATTACAGCTTTAGAGAAGAAAATGGGAGCAAAACTTGCCAGAAGAGCACTGCCAGCACTCAGAAGTGCAAAGGGATTTCAGTGCCAGCCACCTTGTTGTGTGATGAATTTTCTAGGTAATAAACAAAACCCCAAACCTGAACCTACCCAGCACAGTTCCTCTTAAGTCATTTTGAACAGAATTGCTGTGTTCTCATTTCAAGTGTAGTTGAGGATGATTCTTTATTAAAGGCAGTTTTGGTTGACTGGAAGCCTGGCAGTTGCAGATGGTGAGCACCAGAGCCAAGATGACATCTTTCTGTTAGCCCTAACTCAAAACCATTTCCTCTAATGTGCCTTTCTTCGTGGGGTTGTTGCTGTATGAATGCAGGATATTCAGAAGAGGTTCAGGATAATATCATAGAATCAACAAGCTTGGAAGAGACCTCCAAGCTCATCTGGTCCAACCTAGCATCCCAGCCCTGTCCAATCAACCAGACCATGGCACTAAGTGGGACTTTTGAGGCTATCAGGAAGTGATAGGACTAGGGGGAATGGAGCAAAGATGGAGGTAGGGAGAGTCAGGCTGGAGGTGAGGAGGAAGTTGTTGAGTATGAGAGTGGTGAGAGACTGGAATGGGCTGGCCAGGGAGGTGGTTGAGGCCAGTCTGGATGAGGCTGTGTGCAGCCTGGTCTAGGGTAGGGTGTCCCTGCCCATGGCAGGGGGTTTGGAACTGCCTGATCCTTGTGGTCCCTTCCAACCCTGACTGATTCTATGGTTCTGTGATTCTATAAATCAAGAAAGCAGGCTTTGATCAAGGATGAGAAGGTGGAGGCTATCCAAGTCAAGTTGACTTGGACATGAAAAGATGGACTGAAAAGAAAAATATTTTTCAGCAAAGTCTAAAAAAGGATAAATGAAGTGGACTGGGGGTGGCTGTGCTTGAGCAAGGTTTAGGGATGGTCAGAGAGATTGCCTCCAAGCGAAATGTGTAGTCTGGGATGCAGTGAAGGAGACCCATGCTGAAATGGAGGTCAAGGGCAGGGCAGATGCTGAAAAGGTGTGGAAGTAACTGCAGCTGGGTAGAATGCAAATCAATGAGCTGAAGGAACAGAACTAGCAGGAAAGAAAGCAGATCTTTTCCATCCCACAGCAGGGAGAGAGCTGATGCATGAAGTCATGGGCCAGATCATGAGGATTTTAATGACTCTTTCAAACTTGGCAATAATAGAAACTATATTGACATATGTATTTGGTGAACAAGCATAGAACTCTGGTGGTTGAAAGAGACCCCTAAGATCATTGAGTACCAACCAACTCCACCATGGCCATTAAACCATGTCCCAAAGTGCCATTTCACAGTATCACCAAGATTGGAAGAGACCTCATAGTCCAACCCTTTACCACAGAGCTCAAGGCTAGACCATGGCACCAAGTGCCACGTCCAACCTTGCCTTGAACAGCTCCAGGGACGGCGACTCCACCACCTCACATTTCTTAAACACCTTCAGAGATGGTGACTCCACCACCTCCCAGGGCAGCCTGTTCTAATCTCTGACCACTCCCGAAACAAAGAAACTTCTCATCTCCGACCTAACCTTCCCCTGGCACAATTTCAGGGCATTTCCTCTCTTTCTATTACCTGATACTAGGGAGAACAGACTGGGGACAGAGTGGCTGAGAGTAGCCAGGCAGAGAGGGAGCTGGGGGTGCTGGTAGAGAGGAGCTGAAGATGAGGCAGCAGTGTGCCCAGGTGGGCAGCAGAGCCAATGGCATCCTGGGCTGGCTCAGGAGCAGTGTGGGCAGCAGGACAAGGGAGGTTCTTCTGCCCCTGTGTTTGAGTGCTGTGTCCAGTTGTGGGCTCCTCAGTTGAAGAGAGATATTGAAGTGCTGGAAAGTGTTGAGAGAAGGGCATCAAGGCTGGGGAGGGTCCTGGAGCACAGCCCTGTGAGGAGAGGCTGAGGGAGCTGGGGGTGTCTGGCCTGCAGAAGAGGAGGCTTAGGGCAGACTTCATTGCTGTCTACAACTACCTAAATTGGCCCTCCTGGTTACCTGGGCACACTGCTGGCTCATGTTCAGCTACTCTCTACCAGCACCCCCAGGTCACTTTCTCCCTGGCTGCTCACAGCCACTCTGTCCCCAGCCTGTAGCGCTGTTTGGGGTTGTTGTGGCCAAAGTGTTCTCAGCACCTTTTAGCACCTAAACACAGGAGGTATTTAGAGTTATTAAAGCCCTTTCTATTCCAGCTCAGGCAACATCAGTTTCATCAGCTGGTGATGCATGAACATGTTAAATTTGCAAAGCTACCATATGGAGCTTGTTTCATGCTTCTATTAAGCATGAGTGCTCCTGTTGAAGCATCACAAAGCAGCACTGCTTGTGGAAGCATAGTCCCCCAGGCAGCAGAGGCTCTGAGATGCCCCTCCAGGCACTTAATTAATCTCAGCCTTGAGCAAGTATTTATCTTTAGGATGAGTTGTCAACACTTGCATTCACTACCTCTGTCTCTCCAACAGCATGCCCCACTTTAAAGCATCTGTGGCTCAGAGAAGCTGAAAGAGGAAGATGTTGCTCCTCTTCTTTTGTAATGGAGCTTGGAGGTGTTCCTGAGGGATACTGCTGCAGTTGTTTTAAAGAAGAAAAGGAAAAAAAAAACTGATAAGTAAGCTGCAAAATGTATTTCCTTCAGAAGAACACATGTTCAAACAATGCATACAGTAACCATCACAGCATCCTTTGGGTTAGAAAACCCCCTGCAGTCAGCAGGCACATCTGTAACTAGAGCAGGCTGCTCAGAGCCCAGATCTGGCCTGCAGTGTTTCCAGGGATGAGGCTTCCACCATCTCTCTGGGCAGCCTGGGCCAGGTCATCACCACTTTCAGCGTAAAGTATTTCATCCTTCTTTCCAGTCTTTCAGTTTAAACCATCACCTCTACCTGTAGGGAGGCTGTAGCCAGGTGGGGTTGGACTCTTCTGCCAGGCAACCAGCAAAGGAACAAGGGGACACAGTCTCAAGCTGTGCCAGGGGAGGTCTAGGCTGGATGTGATGAGGAAGTTGTTGTCAGAGAGAGTGATTGGCATTGGAATGGGCTGCCCGGGGAGGTGGTGGAGTGGCCGTGCCTGGAGGTGTTGAAGCCAAGTGTGGCTGGGGCACTTAGTGCCATGGTCTGGTTGATTGGCCAGGGCTGGGTGCTAGGTTGGACTGAATGAGCTTGGAGGTCTCTCCCAACCAGGTTGATTCTATGATTATCAAGTCAGTCATTAAGTAGATCACTAAGTACAATTGATGTTAGTGAAATCTAACTGCTTCCAACCAGACAAGGGATCAGGTGGTTGCGAGGTGTGAAGTAGTTGTTTTTTTTTCTTACATTGGAAAGAGACAAATGCTGGAAGAGACTGAAGGGAAGAAAAATAACTTGACAGTCCTCAACTGTGAATTCAGTTTGATGGAGCTGAAACAGTTACATATTGATGTTTCATTATTTTTAAATGGATTCAGATCCTGCCTTTCTAACCTGATCTCCTTCTATGATCAGGTGACCCGCTTGGTGGATGTGGTCTATCTGGACTTCAGCAAGGCCTTTGACACTGTCCCCCACAGCAAACTGCTGGCTAAGCTGTCAGCCCATGGCTTGGATAGCAACACTCTGTGCTGGGTTAGGAACTGGCTGGAGGGCCAGACCCAGAGAGTGGTGGTGAATGGTGCCACACCCAGCTGGCGGCTGTCACTAGTGGTGTCCCTCAGGGATCTGTGCTGGGCCCCATCCTCTTTAACATCTTCATTGATGATCTGGATGAGGGCATGGAGTCAGTCATCAGCAAGTTTGCAGATGACACCAAGCTGGGGGCAGATGTGGCTGGGTTGGAAGGCAGAAGGGCTCTGCAGCGGGACCTTGACCGCCTGGACAGATGGGCAGAGTCCAATGGGATGGGGTTCAATAGCTCCAAGTGCAGGGTGCTGCACTTTGGCCACAACAACCCCATGCAGAGATACAGGCTGGGGTCGGAGTGGCTGGAGAGCAGCCAGACAGAGAGGGATCTGGGGGTGCTGATTGATACCTGCCTGAACATGAGCCAGCAGTGTGCCCAGGTGGCCAAGAGAGCCAGTGGCATCCTGGCCTGCATCAGGAACGGTGTGGTCAGCAGGAGCAGGGAGGTCATTCTGCCCCTGTACTCTGCACTGGTTAGACCACACCTTGAGTATTGTGTTCAGTTCTGGGCCCCCCAGTTTAAAAGGGATGTTGAGATGCTTGAGCATGTCCAGAGAAGGGCAACGAGGCTGGTGAGAGGCCTTGAGCACAGCCCTACGAGGAGAGGCTGAGGGAGCTGGGATTGTTTAGCCTGGAGAAGAGGAGGCTCAGGGGTGACCTTATTGCTGTCTACAACTACCTGAGGGGTGGTTGTGGCCAGGAGGAGGTTGCTCTCTTCTCTCAGGTGGCCAGCACCAGAACGAGAGGACACAGCCTCAGGCTGCGCCAGGGGAGATTTAGGCTGGAGGTGAGGAGAAAGTTCTTCCCTGAGAGAGTCATTGGACACTGGAATGGGCTGCCCGGGGAGGTGGTGGAGTCACCGTCCCTGGGGCAGTTCAAGGCAAGGTTGGATGTGGCACTTGGTGCCATGGTCTAGCCTTGAGCTCTGTGGTAAAGGGTTGGACTTGATGATCTGTGAGGTCTCTTCCAACTCTGATGATACTGTGTGATACTGTGTGTGTGATTTCATTAATCCTTTATTCTGCAGGCAGTTGGGAAATGGTAGTTTCCTTCTTGTTTTTTTTTAATCCCTAAGAGCAACTTCACCCAACTGGCAGTACATTGGAAGTCAGGAGGATTTTTATTGTGGCAATATGGTGTGGCATAGTTGAATGAAGAAACAAAATGGGGTACCTGAATCTGAAATGTGTACTGCCTGCTTTGGGTCCAGTTCTCTGCAATCTCTGGCAAGATCCATGCTTATTTTCAGTTTAATGGATGTGTACCCAGTAGGTGTTAGGTGTAAATATCTGAAGTGTAAAGACAATGTTTGTGTGGCAGTTGTAGGTTAGAAGAGTAAAAGCCTGGATAAGGCACTTAGTGCCATGGTCTGGTTGATTGGACAGGGCTGGGTGCTAGGTTGGACTGGATGAGCTTGGGGGTCTCTTCCAGCCTGGTTGATTCTATGATTCTATGAATATGCTCTCCTGGCCAAGAAGGCCAATGGCATCCTGGGGTGCATCAAGGAGAATGTGTCAAGCAGGTCCAGAAAGGTTCTCCTCCTTTTCCACTCTGCCCTGCTGAGGCCACATCTTGAGTATTTTGCCCAGTTCTGGGCTCCCTGTTTCAAGGTTGGAAATGAACTGCTGGACATAGTACAACAAAGGGCTATAAAGATGTGGGAAGCTTTCTCCTGCAGCGAAGTATGGAATGTAAACATCAGACCCTGTGATGAGAAGTGTCCTTGGAGCCTCGCAGGCTCCCAGGGGCCTAGGCTGAGAACCATGAGCAACCCACGCACAGCTGTCAGGGGGTGGAATCTGCCGGCCCCTGGGACGGGCACAGCCCAGGGGGCTGACCCTGGCCAGCCCCCCTGGGTGGGAGCCTCAAGGTGTTTACTGTAAGCTAACCTATCTCTGCCTTACACTTAACTTGGAGCCAGTCTGTACCTTCCACTTGTACCAATCTCAAGCTAAGTTAGTTGTCTACACCCCCTTTGGGGGCTATAAAAGTCGTTGCATCGCCCTAATAAAACGCACTGCTGCACAGTAGCCACAGAGTCGACTCTCAGTGCCCCGATCACTCACCACACCAGGCTCCGTTCTCCAACACAAAGATGCTGAAGGGACTGGAATGCCTCTGTGATGAGCAAAGACTTTGGGGCTGTTTAGTGTGGAGAAGAGCAGCCCCAGGTGGGAGGGATCTCATCAGTGGTGATTAATACTTAAAGGGTGGGTGTCAGGAGGATGGGACCAGGCTGCTTTCAGTGGTGCCCAGTGATAGGACAAAGGGTAACAGGAACACGGTTGAACATAATAAGTTCCATCTAAACATGAGGAGGAGCTTCTTTAATTTGAGGATGATGGAGCCCTGGAGCAGGCTGTCCAGAGAGGTGGTGCAGGAGACATCGAAAAGGCACCTGAACATGTTCCTGTGTGATCTTCCTTAGGCAAACCTGCCTTGGCAGGGTGATTCGGCTCAGTCTGCAGAGATCCCTTCCAACCCCTACCATTCTGCACTTCTGGGAAAAACTCAGTTGTAAACTGGGCAGGTTGACCCTCTCCTGAGCTCCTGATTGACAGTGGCTGTGGTTCCCTTGATGCTGAAGGAAGATATGTCTTGAGTCTCAGCTGAGGTAATGTGGCTGTTTGAGTTAGATTTCTAGCTCAGACTTAAAAATATTCAGAACAGAGAAACTTAGAAGTGGAAGCTCTGAGTGGAGAGGTGAACATTCTAGGGATAGGCCATAAAATGCCAACAGTGGATAAGTTAATATCATTTCATTGGAGCATCAAAAGCTTTGTGCATGGAAGCACAGCTTGTACTTGCAGCTTCTTCTGTACCTGCTGCTGTCTTCCCCCCGCCACTGTTTTGGTTGCTGCTGCTGCTTCCCTGCAGCCTGACCCCTTCCCCATCTTCATTAAGGTTGTTATATTTCTGTAGGAGGCTTAATTTGGTCTTATACTATCATATTTAGCTTAAACTGTACAAAAACACAATTTAGAATCATAGAATCAGTCAGGATTGGAAGAGAACACAAGGATCATCCAGTTCCAAACCCCCTGCCATTGGCAGGGACACCCTACCCTAGACCAGGCTGCACACAGACTCATCCAGATTGGCCTCAACCACCTCCCTGGCCAGCCCATTCCAGTCTCTCACCACTCTCATACTCAACAACTTCCTCCTCACCTCCAGCCTGACTCTCCCTACCTCCAGCTTTGCTCCATTCTCCCCCCAGTCCTGGCACTCCCTGAGAGCCTAAAAAGTCCCTCCCTGGCTTTTTTGGGGGCCACTTCAGATCCTGGAAGGCTACAAGAAGGTCACCTCAAAGCCTCCTCTTCTCCAGACTCAACAGCCCCAACTCTTTCAGTCCATCCTCACAGCAGAGCTGCTCCAGCCCTCTCAGCATCCTCCTGGCCCTCCTCTGGACACACTCCAGCATCTCCACATCCCTCTTGTCCCAGGGGCTTCAGAACTGGATGCAGTACTCCAGGTGGGGTCTCAGCAGAGCACAGTAGAGGGGGAGAATCACCTCCCTCAGCCTGCTGGCCACACTTCTCCTGATGCAGCCCAGGCTCTGCTTGGCTTTCTGGGCTGCAAGTGCACACTGCACTTAATTTCATTTAACTAAGGGCTGCCTTTCTTTGGAAGTATATTTATGGAGGCATTATCCATTTGCCCAGGACAAGCTGGATGTGGCCTTCAAATGGTGTTCATAAGATGTTTACACCTCCCGTTAAAGACTTCTCTCTATGCAGCCAATTCGAGGAGAGGTCAGACCAGCCCTGGTTGTCATTTCAGATCTTCCTTTTGGCTCTTCTCATTCTGTGCCAAATGTAGTTTAAGACTTAATTTCATTTAACCAAGGGTTACCTTTGTTTTTTAAGTATATTGATGGAGGAATTATCCATGGAATCATAGAATCAACCACGTTGTCCAATAAAAGTGGATGTGGCCTACAGATGGAGTCCTGTGTACAGTTCTGGAGCCTCCAACACAAGAGGGACATGGAACTGTTGGAGCCAGGCCAGAGGAGGGCCATGAAGATACTCAGAGGGCTGCAGCAGCTCTGCTATGAGGACAGGCTGAGAGAGTTGGGGCTCTTCAGTCTGGAGAAGAGAAGGATTCGAGGAGACCTTATAGTGGCCTTCCAGTATCTGAAGGGAGACTACAGGAAGGCTGGGGAGGGACTGTTGACAAGGTCTTGTAATGACAGAATGAGTAGTAATGGGTTTAAACTGGAAGAGGAGAGATTTAGACAGGATGTTAGCAGGAAGTTCTTTACAGTGAGGGTGGTGAGACACTGGCACAGGTTGCCCAGCGAGGTTGTGGCTGCTTCCTCCCTGGAGGTGTTCAAGGCCAGGTTGGATGAAGCCTTGAGCAACCTGCTCTAGTGGGAGGTGTCCCTGCCTGTGTTGGGGGGGGTTGAAACTGGATGATCCTTGAGTCCCTTCCAACCTAGACCCTTCTATGATTGTATGAGATGTTTTCACCTCCCATTAAAGGCTCCTCTCTACGCAGCCAATGTGAGCAGAGGTCAGAGCAGCCCTGGTTGTCATTTCAGATCTTCTTTTTGGCTGCTGGCTCTGTCTTCTGCCTTGTGAAGTGTCTCGTGCCTTGTGCATGCTGTGTTGGCAGACATGCAAACCCACTGCAGACACCTCTTTCCTCGCTTCGCTGTCCTTTTCATTTCACAGCTGGGCATTGCCCTGAAGCTTTTTGCCCCGTCCCTGTTAGGTCTGATAAGCAATACAGCAGGGTGAGCAGCATGACAACTGGAATAGTTCTGTGTGGTTTAGTTCTAGATGTCAGTACAATTTTTTTTTTCCTATGTGACTCCTATCTGTTAGGTTAAACCCCCAGAAAAGCAGAAGAAAAGAAAAGCGAGGACTGGAGATAAGCCTCTTGCCCTTTGCTGCTTCATCCCATCAAAGACGTCAGGGAATTAGCAAAGGAGAGAGTGCTCTTCCAGCTCAAGTCAAAATATGAACCTTAGTGTTAGATGAGACTCACAAGTGGAAAACCCAAAAGTGCTCAGGCTGGCAGGATGTGCTGTAACCTTCTTGCTTCTTGGGCTGTGTGAATTAGCCTTACACAGCACAGGTTTTATTTTTCTGTACAACCTTCAACAGTGTTTTGTGGGTGAACAGCCCACTGACACTGGTGATCACACAACCCTAAACCTCTGCAGGTGCAGCTTGACACCACAGCATAGAGTCACAGGATTGTTTTAGTTGGAAAAGGCCACCCTGAGATCATTGAGTCCAACAATCAACCCAACACCACCATGGCCACTAAACCATGTCCCAAAATGCCATGGCCATGCCTTTCTTGATGTTAGGAGGAGGTTGTTGCCAGAGAGAGTGATTTGGCATTGGAATGGGCTGCCCAGGGAGGTAGTGGAGTCGCCATCCCAGGAGGTGTTTAAGCAAAGCCTGGATGTGGCACTTAGTGCCATGGTCTGGTTGATTCATAGAACCACAGAATCAACCAGGTTGGAAGAGACCTCCAAGATCATCCAGCCCAACCTTGCACCCAGCCCTGGCCAATCAACCAGACCATGGCACTAAGTGCTTCATCCAGTCTTTGCTTTGGCTAGGGCTCAGTGACAGGTTGGACTGGATGAGCTTGGAGGTTTCATTCAGCCTGGTTGATTCTGATTCTTGAACATCTCTAGGGACCAGTGGCTCCACCACCTCCCTGGGCAGCCTGTTTCAATGCCTGACCACTCTCACAGGAAAGACATTTTCCTACTAACACAAACTCTGTCTGTGCTGTTCAGATTGGTTAGGGGATTTTAGGTGACAGCTGTGCAGAAGATATTCAGAGTTATGTGCATATGCAACATCTTAATTTTCAGTGGAAAATGCATCTGCCACCTTTGATGACAGGTGTCTGTTACTCTGCTGCTGCTTATGGGTACCAAGGCAGATGCTTTCCCACATTACTACATTTCATTTTAAAGATTAACATTATAGTCATACCATAGAGTCCTGGACTAGTTTCAGTTGAAAAAGATGTGTAAGATCATCCAGTGCAACCTGATCTCCTTTTATGATCAGGTTCCCTGCCTGGTGAATTAGGGGCAGGCAGAGGATGGAGTCTGCCTGGACTGCAGCAAAGCCTTTGGCACCATCTGCCACAATAAGCTCCTGGCACAGCTGGCAGCTCCTGGCTTGGACAGATTCACTCAGAAATGGGTCAAGAGCTGGCTGGAGGACCAAGTCCAGAGAGTGGTGGTGAATGGTGCCACAGCCAGCTGTCACCAGTGGTGTGCCCCAGGGATCAGTGCTTGGCCCACTCCTCTTCAATATCTTTATTGATGAGCTGGACCAGGGGATTGAGTCCAGCATCAGTCAGTTTGCAGATGACAGCAAGCTAGGACCAGGCATGGGGCAGTTGGAGGGTAGGAGAGCGCTGCAGAGGGACCTGGCCAGGCTGGATGGGTGGGCAGAGGCCAAGGGGATGAGATTGAACAAGGTCAGGTTCAGGGTTCTACACTTTGGCCACAACAATCCCAAGCAGCACTGGAGGCTGTGGACAGAGTGGCTGAGAGTAGCCAGGCAGAGAGGGACCTGGGGGTGCTGGGAGAGAGGAGCTGAAGATGAGGCAGCAGTGTGCCCAGGTGGGCAGCAGAGCCAATGGCATCCTGGGCTGGCTCAGGAGCAGTGTGGGCAGCAGGACAAGGGAGGTTCTTCCGCCCCTGTGCTCAGCAGTGGTCAGGCCACCCCTTGAGTGCTGTGTCCAGTTCTGGGCTCCTCAGTTCAAGAGAGATACTGAGGTACTGAAAGGTGTTGAGAGAAGGGCAGCAAGGCTGATGAGGGTCCTGTGTGCAGCCCTGTGAGGAGAGGCTGAGGGAGCTGGGGGTGTTTGGCCTGCAGAAGAGGAGGCTCAGGGCAGAGCTCATTGCTGTCTACAACTCCCTGAAGGGAGGCTGTAGCCAGGTGGGGTTGGACTTTTCTGCCAGGTAAGCAGCAACAGAAAAAGGGGACTGAAGTTGTGCCAGGGCAGGTCTAGGCTGGATGTGAGGAGGAAGTTGTTGTCAGAGAGAGTGATTTGCATTGGAATTGGCTGCCCAGGGAGGAAGTGGAGGCACCGTCCCTGGAGGTGTTGAAGCCAAGCCTGGCTGGGGCACTTAGTGCATTGGTCTGGTTGCTTGGCCAGGTCTGGGTGCTAGGTTGGGCTGGATGAGCTTGGAGGTCTCTTCCAACCTGGTTGATTCTATGATTCAATGATCATCTATTTCTGCTACATAAGATGCTAAATCATGTCCCTTGGCACCACATCTCTGCATCTTTTTGCACCTCCAGAGAAGGAGATTCAACCACCTCCCTGGTGGGGAACCTCTTGCACAGAGATCTAGAGACATTTAGCATTGCAGTTTGGTGCCATTTAGTGTAAAACTCCTGACATCTAATCTTTTAACTGAGCCATGCCCTTTGAACACCTTTGTGAGCAGCACCATGACAAAGATAGTAAAAGCTTAGCAGCAGTCTCATGAACAGTCTGAAGAACTATGCTGTCCTCTCAAGCGAGGTGAAAACACAACTGTGACACCAAAAGGGATTTAGAGGCAAAGAAAAACAAAGACAGCTTAGCAATTGTGACAGCTCCATCCTCTCAGTGGCCAGCCCTTGCCAGCAAAGGATACAGCTGCATTATAAATGATGAATGGAGATTGTTAGAAGTGTGGGCAAAAATCAATAGCAACCTATATTAAAAATCTCCAGCTTCTCAAAGTGCAGAGAGAAGATGACATGCCAAAGGTAGGGGAAAGGTAAATAAATAGATATAAGATGCTATGGACACCACTATCCGTGTGAATGAAGGTCTCCACTGTCTGCAGAAGTATAGATTCATAGAATCAACCAGGTTGGAAGAGACCTCCAATATCATCCAGCCCAACCTAGCACCCAGCCCTATCCAGTCAACTTGACCACGACACTAAGTGCCTCATCCAGTCTATCTACCAGTACCCCCAGCTCCCTCTCCGCCTGGCTGCTCTCAGCCACTCTGTCCACAGCACAGGGTGGGGTTGTTGTGACCCACAGCCTGGGGTTGTTGTGACCAAAGTGTAGAACCCTGTACTTGGTCTTGTTCGATCTTATCCCATTGGCCTCTGCCCACCCATCCAGCCTGGCCAGGTCCCTCTGCAGGGCTCTCCTACCCTCCAACAGCTCCACACCTGCTCCTAGATTGGTGTTATCTGCAAACCTACTGGTGCTGGACTCAATCCCCTGGTCCAGCTCATTAATAAAGATATTGAAGAGGACTGTGCCCAGCACTGATTCCTGGGGCACACCACTGGTGACAGCTGCCAGATGGATGTGGCACCATTCACCACCACTCTCTGGACTTGGTCCTCCAGCCAGTTCTTGACCCATTTCTGAGTGAATCTGTCCAAGCCAGGAGCTGCCAGCTGTGCCAGGAGCTTATTGTGGCAGATAGTAACAAAGGCTTTGCTGCAGTCCAGGCAGACTTCATCCACAGCCTGCCCCACATTCACAAGATGGAACCTGATCATAAAAGGAGCTCAGGTTGGTGAGACAGGACCTGCCCTTCCTAAACCCATGCTGGCTGGGCCTGACCTCTTGGCCATCCTGTAGATTCTTTGCCCTAGTAAACTAGGGCAGCCTGCTCCTGTGCAGGTAATCCATGTTGCTGCTGCCTGAATAAATCCAAGTGAAACACAGCTCCTCTCACTTTGCACTGCAGAGGTATTGCAGTGGAAGGGGTAGTTAAGCTGGTCCACTGATTAGGATGAAAATGCAGCTGGAATTGTCATCATTTCCCTCTAGTGGGGAAAAGGTCAACAGCATCCTGGTTTGGATCAGGAAATACGGGGAGCCAGCATCTCAAGAGGAGTTGTCCCCCTGGCACTCAGCACTGGTGAGGTGACACCTCAGATTCTGGGATCAGTTTGGGGCCACTCGCTCCAAGAAGGGCATTAATAACATTGAGGTTGCAGCACGTGTGGGGATGGGCAATGAAGGTGGTGAAGGGTCTGGAGAAGAGGGCTGGTGAGCAATGGCAGAGGGCAACAAGGTTGTTTGGCCTGGAGAAGAGGGCTGGTGAGCAATGGCAGAGGGCAACAAGGTTGTTTGGCCTGGAGAAGAGGGCTGGTGAGCAATGGCAGAGGGCAACAAGATTGTTTAGCCTGCAGTAAAGGAGGCTGAGGGGAGAAAGAACGTTGGAGCGAGGTGGGAGTTGGTCTCCTTTCTCAAGTAGCAAGCAACAGGACAAGAGGAAATGGCCTCAAATTGTACCAGGGGAAATTTAGGTTGGACATGAGGAACAATTTCTTCTCCAGCAGGATTGTCGAGGCCTGAAACAGGCTGCCCAGGGCAGTGGCAGAGCCCCATCACTGAAGACAGTTAGAAGACACATAGATATGGTGCTGAGGAATGTAGCTTAGTAGTGGACTTGGCCATGATAGACTAGTGTTTGGACTTGATGATCTTGGAGGCCTTTTCTAGCTGAAGCAGTTCTATTATTCTATGAATTACTAAATGCAGATAGTAACCTACAGCAGTGCTCTAGCTGATGGCAAGAAGAGAGGCCACATCTTGAGTGCTGTGTCCAATTCTCGGCTCCTCAATTCAAGAGAGATGATGAGGTGCTGGAAGGTGTCCAGAGAAGGACAGCAAAGCTGGTGTTGTGGAGGCAGGGCAGCTGGGGAGGGTCCTGTGTGCAGCCCTGTGAGGAGAGGCTGAGGGAGCTGGGGGTGTTTGGCCTGCAGAAGAGGAGGCTCAGGGCAGACCTTATTGCTGTTCGCAGCTCCCTGAAGGGAGGCTGTAGCCAGGTGGGGTTGGGCTCTGCTGCCAGGCAGCCAGCAACAGAAGAAGGGGACACAGTCTCAAGTTGTGCCAGGGCAGGTTCATGCTGGATGTGAGGAGGAAGTTCCTGCCAGAGAGAGTGATTGGCATTGGAATGGGCTGCCCAGGGAGGTGGTGGAGTGGCTGTGGCTGGAGGTGTTGAAGCCAAGCCTGGCTGGGGCACTTAGTGCCATGGTCTGGTTGATTGGGCAGGGCTGGGTGCTAGGCTGGACTGGATGAACTATGAGGTGTCTTCCAACCTGGCTGATTCTGTGATTCTATGAGAGAGCAAAATAGCCACAGTGTCTGCTGCCAGGGACCATCTGTCAGGACATCCTAGCTTCAGGAGCGTATGAGTCCAGTTCTACCCAGAGGAACAAGTTCATCACTATGGGAAAGGGTAGAACTCTGAAAGGTGTTGGAGGGGAAGTCCCACCAAAGAGTATAGAATGACAGAATTATTGAGGTGGAGCTTTTTTTGTTTTCTAGTGAGTTCTGCTGTTTTGTTTTGGTGTTTTATTGTTTGATTTTCTTTCAGGAACATTGCAAACTGATGGTATGCTGGAGTTTAAATTCTTGCTATGCTGAGTGGTTCTTTTTGCCCTGTTCCTCTTTGATTTGTGTGTACTTGAAGGCCAAGAGACTTTTGGTATTCCCCTGTGCTTGCCAGGAAGAAGTTAATTTGCAGCTGTTTGTAACATAATTCACTTTCTTCGTATTAATCTGCATCAATCACATTTACTAACTTCCTTTATGAGAAATATTTATGCCCACTCAGAACATACCCAGTTAAAATTGATTGCACCTTAATGGGTTGCAGTGTGAAATATTGTCTTTCCAGGTAGGAGCATGAGTGTTGAAAGGAAAGAAGGAAAAAAGAAAGGGAATGCTCTTTGTAGTAGTGTTTAAACATCATCTGAAGTTGTGGTGCTGAGAATAACAGCTTTGGAGCTGCTCTCTGCATCTTAGGTGCAAGGTCCTGCATCCGGGTTGAGGCAATGCCAAGCACAAATCCAGACTGGGCAGTGAGTGGCTGGAGAGCAGCCCTGAGGAGAGGGACTTGGGGGTGATGATGGACGAAAAGATCAACAGGAGCCAGCAGTGTGCACTTGCAGCCCAGAAAGCCAAGCAGAGCCTGGGCTGCCTCAGGAGAAGTGTGGCCAGCAGGGCCAGGGAGGTGATTCTGCCCCTCTACTGTGCTCTGCTGAGACCCCACCTGGAGCTGGAGCAGCTCTGCTGTGAGGACAGACTGAGAGAGTTGGGGCTGTGCAGTCTGGAGAGGAAGAGGCTGTGAGGTGACCTTCTTGTGGCCTTTCAGGATCTGAAGTGGGCTCCAAAATATCTGTGGAGGGACTTTTTAGGCTGTCAGGGAGTGCCAGGACTAGGGGGAATGGAGCAAAGCTGGAGGTGGGGAGAGTCAGACATAATGGGTTGCAGTGTGAAACATTGTCTTTCCGGGCAGGAGCATGAGTGATGAAAGGAAAGAAGAAAAAAGAAAGTGTTTAAACATCATCTGAGGCTGTGGTGGTGAGGGTAACAGCTTTGGAGCCGCTCTCTGCACGTAGGGCAGCGACCAAACTTCTTTCTAAGTGCTGATACTTAGCCAAAGGTATTAGAGGATTGCAGGGTGAAAGGGCAGGCAGCGCTCAGCCCTCTCGCAGGGGGGAAGACTGCCTGCCAGGTAATGTTGTTCTAAAAGCTGGCTCCATCTCACGATTGGTTTTTTATTTACAAGCTGCTTTGCTAACCCCCTGTTGTTAGAGAAAATGGAGTGGGCTGCTTGCAGCATGGAGGCTTTCAGTTCAAGGCTGAGAGCACTACCCTTGTGTGACCTACCCATCGCTGCTGGCCAAGGGAGAGGTGGGAATTGCTTTCTTTGAACCACGATGTGTCGTGCAGGATGTGCCTGGTGAATATTCTCCCAGCAAATTGAGAGCTGTGTGTTGCTATCGTTGGGTGCAGAGCACATTACCTGCCTCAGCTTCAGAATTGCTGTCAAAATGAGTTCCAAAAGCCAGGACTGTGGAAAGAGCTGCATTGCCAATGTGTGTTTGGTGATACCACTTGGGCTTGGTAGTGTACTAAGAGGCAGTGGAATTGGAAAAGAAAGGAAGAGCTGTGAGGAAGACTCCTTTGAGCAGCCTTTCTGAGCTCCTTGATCCAAGTACTGAGCTCATAAAAGAGGACGAGGGACATGAAATAGCAGCAGCAGCTTGAGGCTCTGCAGCTATTTGCCATTGATGTAGTGGAAAATGCTTCCAAAAGAAGTGGTGAAATGGATCATGCTGGTAGTCATCCATTTCAGATCCTTTTGGTTTCATAGAATCATAGAAACATAGAATCAACCAGGTTGGAAGAGACCTCCAAGCTCATCCAGTCTGACCTAGCACCCAGCCCTGCCCAATCAATCAGACCATGGCACTAAGTGCCTCATCCAGGCTTTTGTTCAACACCTCCAGGCACAGCCACTCCACCACCACCCTGGGCAGCCCATTCCAATGCCAATCACTCTCTCTGACAACAACTTCCTCCTTACATCCAGCCTACACCTCCCCTGGCACAGCTTGAGAATCTGTCCCCTTGTTCTGTTGCTGCTTGCTTGGCAGAAGAGCCCAACCCCACCTGGCTACAGCCTCCCTTCAGGGAGCTGCAGACAGCAATGAGCTCTTCCCTGAGCCTCCTCTTCTGCAGGCTGCACACCCCCAGCTCCCTCAGCCTCTCCTCATGGGGTTTGTGTTCCAGGACCCTCACTAGCTTTGTCACCTTTCTCTGGGCACATTCTAGTATCTCAGCCTCCCCCTTGAATTGAGGGCCCCAGAACTGGACACAGAGCATAACATAAAGCTACCTTTTTGTTCTTTTTTAACTTGGTCATGTAAGAAAGGGCAACAAAGCTGATGGAAGGTCCAGAGAAAAAAATCTTCTGAGCATCTGAGGGAACTGGAGTTGTTCAGCCTGGAGAAGAGAAGGCTGAGGGGACGCCTCATTGCTCTCTACAACTCCTTGAAAGGAGGTTGGAGTGAGGTGGGGGTTGGGTCTCTTCTCTCCCTAGTATCAGGTGATGGAATGAGAGGAGATGGCTTGAAATTGTGCCAGGGGAGGTTTGAAATCAGAGAGACATCCAGGCTGGAAAAGCCCCTCAGGATCACCAAGTCCAACCTATAACCCTAAATTTCACCTTAAACCATAGTCCTAAGCATCACATCCAAACAACCCTTAAACACCCTTAAAACCAGGGTGGGTGACTCAGCCACCTCCCTGGGCAGATCATTCCAGTCCCTGACCACTCTCTCTGAGAAAAGATTTTACCTAATGTCCACTCTAAACCTCCCCAATCTCAGTTTGAGGCCCTTTCCCCTTGGTCTATCTTCAATTACCTGTGAAAAGGGCCCAGCAGCAGCCTCTCCACAATGTCCTTTCAGGTAGTTGTAGACAGCAATGAGGTCTCTCCTCAGCCTTCTCTGTCTCACGCTACCCATCTCCAGCTCCCTCAGTCTCTCCTCATCAGATTTATTCCCCAGGCCCTTCCTCAGATTCCTCTGGACCCACTCCATGACCTCCACAGCTCTCTTCTATTGCGATGCCCAAAGCTGCTCAGAACACTCTTGGTATTGCCATACCAAAGCCAAATCCAAGGGGACAATCACCTCCCTGCTCCTGCTGGGCACAGCATTTCTAATATAAGTCAGGCTGTGTGGTGCAGCAGCCAGGCTGGAGGGCAGGGATCCATCCAGAGGCACCTGGACAGGCTGCAGAGGTGGGCACAAGCCAACCTCCTGAGGTTCAGCAAGACCAAGTGCAAGGTCCTGCAGCTGGGCCAAGGCAATCCCAAGCACAGATGCAGGCTGGGCAGTGCCTGGCTGGAGAGCAGCCCTGAGGAGAGGGACTTGGGGGTGCTGCTGGATGAAAAGCTCAACAGGAGCCAGCAGTGTGCACTTGCAGCCCAGAAAGCCAAGCAGAGCCTGGGCTGCATCAGGAGCAGTGTGGCCAGCAGGGCCAGGGAGGTGATTCTTCCCCTCTGCTCCTCTCTGCTGAGACCTCATCTGGAGTAATGCATCCAGTCCTGGAACCCCTAATGCAAGAGGGATGTGGAGATGCTGGAGAGTGTCCAGAGCAGGGCCAGGAGGATGCTGAGAGGGCTGGAGCAGCTCTGCTGTGAGGACAGACTGAAAGAGTTGGGGCTGTGCAGTGTGGAGAAGAGGAGGCTCCCAGGTGACCTTCTTGTGGCCTTCCAGGATCTGAAGGGGCCTACAAAAAAGCTGGAGAGAGACTTTTGAGGCTGTGAGGGAGTGACAGGACTGAGGGGAAGGCAGCAAAGCTCGAGGTGAGGAGGAAGTTGTTGAGCATGAGAGTGGTGAGAGGCTGGAATGGGTTGCCCAGGGAGGTGGTTGAGGCCCCATGGCTGGAGGTGTTTAAGGCCAGGCTGGCTGAGGCTGTGGGCAGCCTGCTCTAGGGTAGGGTGTCCCTGGGCATGGCAGGGGGATTGGAACTGGCTGATCCTTGTGGTCCCTTCCAGCCCTGACGGATTCTATTCTATGATTCTGTTCTCAGAGGTGCTTCTACATTCTCACAGAATTTTTTGACTCCTCTCAGTAGTCACCATTTAAGATGGATTTAATTTAAACCAAAATGCCTTTTGAAGTTGAAGTCTTTGGGGAGCCTAAGGAATGAATGGTTTTGACAAATGAGCAGCTTGAGGGAATTCATCTTCTGGGGAGAAAATCATTGAAACTCAGCTTTCTTCTAGAGAGATAAGGGAGAATTTGATTAACTTCAGGTAGCAAACAATGAAGATGTGCCCTGGGAAGTAAGATTTTATTCCAGCTTGGCCAGATGAGCTGCCAGACCCAGACCTGAGTTGTTTGTACTGAGGATTGAAGTCTGACAAACTCCAGTAACACACCGAAACCTGCACAGCCATCTGAGACTGCTGCAGGAACAGGTGCATCAGGAACTTGCTGGAAGGTAGAGAACAGAAGGGTTTTTCCAGCAAGAGGAAGAGTTTCCAGAGTAATGAGGTGGCTTCTTCCCAGCAACACCTGAGAGGGAACACAGGTTTATGAGAAGGAAAAGACGGCAGCGAATGCGCTCCATGGGCTGCACTGACAGACAGCCTGAGAATGGCTTGGGTTGAACGGGGCCCTAAAGACTTGGGATGAGACTGAACAAGGCCAAGTGTGGGATTCTACACTTGGGCCACAACAACCCCAAGCAGCACTACAGGCTGGGGACAGAGTGGCTGAGAGCAGCCAGGCAGAGAGGGAGCTGGGGGTGCTGGGAGAGAGGAGGTGAAGATGAGGCAGCAGTGTGCCCAGGTGGGCAGCAGAGCCAATGGCATCCTGGGCTGGCTCAGGAGCAGTGTGGCCAGCAGGACAAGGGAGGTTCTTCTGCCCCTGTGCTCAGCACTGCTCAGGCCACAGCTTGAGTGCTGTGTCCAGTTCTGGGCTCCTGAATTGAAGAGAGATGTTGAGGTGCTGGAAGGTGTTGAGAGAAGGGCATCAAGGCTGGGGAGGGTCCTGGAGCACAGCTCTGTGAGGAGAGGCTGAGGGAGCTGGGGGTGTTTGGCCTGCAGAAGAGGAGGCTCAGGGAAGAGCTCATTGCTGCCTGCAGCTCCCTGAAGGGAGGCTGTAGCCAGGTGAGATTGGTCTCTTCTGCCAGGCACCCAGCAAGAGAAGAAGGGGACAGAGCCTCAAGCTGTGCCGGGGGAGGTCTGGATGTGAGGAGGAAGTTCCTGTCAGAGAGAGTGATTGGCATTGGAATGGGCTGCCCAGGGATGTGATGGAGTGGCTGTGCCTGGAGGGGACAGTTCAAGAGGAGACTGTGCTTCCAACCTGGTTGATTCTATGGTTCTATTTAAGACCTCCCCATTAGAACTAGAATGAGATCATGGAATCAACCTCTGGAGGGATCCATCCAGAGAGACCTGGGCAGGCTGCAGAGGTGGGCACAAGCCAACCTCCTGAGGTTCAAAAAGACCAAGGGCAAGGTCCCGCAGCTGGGTGGAGGCAATGCCAAGCACAAATGCAGGCTGGGCAGGGATCCCTGAGGAGAGGGACTTGGGAGTACTGATGGATGAGAAGCTGAACAGGAGCCAGCAGTGTGCACTTGCAGCCCAGATAGCCAAGCAGAGCCTGGGCTGCATCAGGAGGAGTGTGGCCAGCAGGGAGAGTGAGGTGATTCTCCTCCTCTACTGCACTCTGCTGAGACCCCAGCTGGAGTACTGCATCCACTTCTGGAGCTCCTATTACTAGAAGGATGTGGAGATGCTGGAGCATGTCCTGAGCAGGGCCAGGAGGATGCTGAGAGGGCTGGAGCAGCTCTGCTGTGAGGACAGACGGAAAGAGTTGGGGCTGTGCAGTGTGGAGAAGAGGAGGCTCCCAGGTGACCTTCTGGTGGCCTTCCAGGATCTAAAGGGGCCTCCAAAAAAGCTGGGGAGGGACTTTTGAGGCTGTGAGGGAGTGCCAGGACTGGGGGGAATGGAGCAAAGCTGGAGGTGGGGAGAGTCAGCCTGGAGGTGGGGAGGAAGTTGTTGAGCATGAGAGTGGTGAGAGGCTGGACTGGGTTGCCCAGGGAGATGGTTGGGGCCCCATGGCTGGAGGTGTTTAAGGCCAGGCTGGATGAGGCTGTGTGCAGCCCTGGTCTAGGTTAGGGTATCCCTGGGCATGGCAGCAGGGACTGGAACTGGCTGATCCTTGTGGTCCCTTCCAACTCTGACTGATTCTGTGATTCTATTCTGTGATTCTATGAATAATGCCCCCACTCAAACATTGTGTGGGGCCATTATTGGGAAGAACAGTAAGAGAGATGAAAGAATGGAGATTTGGCTCTGGTAGCTCCCTGAAGCTTTGCAGGACTGACACTGAGCTTTCCTATCAGACCTCTGACTGTGGGATCAGTTTTCTGCCCAAATCTGCCAACGCTCATTGCGTAAATAGCTTCTCCTGGCACGTTACAAGAGGCACTCAGCTACACAGGTGTCTTCATTATTTAATATTGATTTCAGTTTTATCTGAAGGGCTACATCCAGAGCACAGGAAAGTCTGCTTTGGTGGGTTTGGCAGTTTGTATCACATATCATAATGTCTCATAGAATACCTTATAATAGGAGTGTGATGAAAGTTCTGAAACATCTGCCTGATGAGGAAATGCTGAGAGACCTGAGGCTGTTTAGGCTGGAGAAGAGCAGCCTGAGACAGGATCTGATTAATGTTTATAAATGTCTGAAGTGTGTGAGGCAAGAAGGGGTCAGGCTCTTTGCAGTGCAGTCCTGTGATAAGACAAGGGGCATTGGATCCTAACTGAAACCCAGAAAGTTCCATCTCAGCTTGAGGAATGACTTCTTTACTGTGAGGGTGCTGGAGCCAATCACCAGTGGTGTGCCCAAAGGATCAGTGCTGGGCACAGTCCTGTTCAATATCTTTATTGATGATCTGGACCAGAGGATTGAGTCCAGCATCAGTGAGTTTGCAGATGACACCAAGCTAGGAGCAGCTGTGGGGCAGCTGGAGGGTAGGAGAGCACTGCAGAGGGACCTGGCCAGGCTGAATAGGTGGGCAGAGGCCAATGGGATGAGATTGAACAAGGCCAAGTGCAGGGTTCTACACTTTGGCCACAACAACCCCAAGCAGCACTACAGGCTGGGGACAGAGTGTCTGAGAGCAGCCAGGCAGAGAGGGAGCTGGGGGTGCTGGGAGAGAGTAGCTGAAGAGGAGGCAGCAGTGTGCCCAGGTGGGCAGCAGAGCCAATGGCATCCTGGGCTGGCTCAGGAGCAGTGTGGGCAGCAGGACAAGGGAGGTTCTTCTGCCTCTATGCTCAGCAGTGGTCAGGCCACAGCTTGAGTGCTGTGTCCAGTTGTGGGCTCCTCAGTTGAAGAGAGATGTTGAGGTGCTGGAAGGTGTTGAGGGAAGGGCATCAAGGCTGGGGAGGGTCCTGGAGCACAGCCCTGTGAGGAGAGGCTGAGGGAGCTGGGGGTGTGCAGCCTGCAGAAGAGGAGGCTCAGGGCAGAGCTCATTGCTGCCTGCAGCTCCCTGAAGGGAGGCTGTAGCCAGGTGGGGTTGGGCTCTGCTGCCAGGCACCCAGCAACAGAAGAAGGGGACACAGTCTCAAGCTGTGCCAGGGCAAGTCTAGGCTGGATGTGAGGAGGAAGTTCCTGTCAGAGAGAGTGATTGGCATTGGAATGGGCTGCCCAGGAGGTGGTGGAGTTGCTGTGGCTGGAGGTGTTGAAGCCAAGCCTGGCTGGGGCACTTAGTGCCATGGTCTGGTTGATTGGGCAGGGCTGGGTGCTAGGTTGGGCTGGATGAGCTTGGAGGTCTCTTCCAACCTACTTGATTCTGTGATCCTATGGAGCCTTGAGTAGGCTGCCCAGAGAGGTTGTGGAGTCTCCTTCACTGGAGACTTTCAAAGCCAACCTGGATGTATCCCTGTGTGACCTGTTCTATAAAATCCTGCTTTGGCATAGGGGTTGGACTCAGTGATCTCCAGAGGCAGTTTCTAACCCCTACCATTCTATGATTCTACAATCATGACTCCCTTTTCAGGAAATCAAGTTTGCTCTATTGTTCTGAGTTATGTCTTCCCATGTTGAAGGCAGGGTTGTCCTCTGTTACTAATAAAATATTTGGGAACCAAGGTGGTGATTTATCTTACATAGAATAGAATGTCACAGGCTCACAGGATGCTAGGAGCTGGAAGGGGCCCAAGCGGATCATCAAGTCCAACTCCCCTGGCCGGACCAGGACAATACCTATCTAACACAGAGCACACAGGAACATATCCAGACAGGCCTTGACAGTCTCCAAATAAGGAGACTCCACAACCTCTCAGGGGAGCCTGTTCCAATGCTCTGTGACCCTTACAGTCAAGAAGTTCCCCCTTGTGTTGAGCTGGAACCTCCTGTGCTGCGATTTACACCCTTTGCTCCATTGCAGAGCCTGTCCCCCCCTTCCTGGTCAGCCTTCAGATACTTATAAACATTTATCAAATCCCCTCTTAGTCTTCTCTTCTCCAGACTAAGCAGCCCCAGATCCCTCAGCCTCTCCCCATAAGCCATGCCCTCCAGTCCCCTCAGCATCCTCGTAGCCCTCCGTTGGACCCTCTCCAGCAGATCCCTGTCCCTCTTAAACTGGGGACCTCAAAACTGGACACAGTATTCAAGATGAGGTCTCAGCAGGGCAGAGTAGAGGGGGAGGAGAACCTCCCTTGATCTGCTGGACACACTCTGCCTAATACACCCCAGGATCCCATTGGCCTTCTTGGCCACAAGAGCACATTGCTGTGCCATGGGTAACTTGTTAGCCACCAGGACCCCCAGGTCCCTCTCCACAGGGCTGCTCTCCAGCAGTCACCTTCCAGCCTGTACTGCTGCAATTTATTCTTCCTCCCCAGGTGCAGGACTCTGCACTTGTCCTTGTTGAACCTCATCTGGTTCCTCTGTGCCCAGCTCTGTCTGTCCAGGTCTCTCTGGATGGCAGCACAGCCTGCAGCTGTCTCAGCCAAGCCTCCCAGTTTGGTGTCATCAGCAAACTTGCTGAGCAGACTCTGTCTGGCTGTGCCCTCATCAATGTCATTGCTGAATATGTTGAACAGGACTGGCCCCAGCACTGATCCCTGGGGGACACCACTGGTCACAGCTCTCCATCTGGACCTAGCACCATTGATCACCACTCTCTGAACTCCATCTTGTAACCAGTTCCTAACCCACCTCACTGCCTGTTCTACCCACCTTTATTTAGAATATGACAGGCACCTGTCACCCTCAGCAGGGCTTATGAATGTTTAAACTGAAGCATCTTTTATTTACAGCTACTGCTATTCAGCTGTTCACTCCTGATCTGAGCTGGAGATGCTGTTATTAAATCTTCATTAAAGACAGACAGCTTAATTGTTTGGGAGGTTAAGCATTCAGTCTGATATTGTGCTTTGGCTTCATTTGCACTTCCATTAAAACAGTCTTTAGTGTTAAATTTGCATTAAACATGCAGGGGTCAGTAGCTAAGCATGGATTGTCAATGCTGTAATTAGTCAGAAGAGCCAGTGATGTGAGAAGATGAGGTGGAGCAGAGCATTGGCAGTAGACTTGACCAAAAGGTCTCATAGTGGGAGCCTCTGAGGAGGCCAAGAACAGTCAGGGACCTGCTGCCTTAAAGTAACCTTGAGGAGGAAGACTTGGGGCTCCCCATGAGTTGCCAGTGGTTGGTGACAGTCCAGAAGGCAGCTGTGTGCTGGGCTGCATCCAAAGTAGTGATAGCAGCAGGACAGGAAGGGGAAGGGGATTCTGCCCCTCTGCAGAGACCCCACCTGCATCATTTCCTCCAACCCTGGTGCCCCCAGCACAAGAAAGACATATGAAGCTGCTGGGGAGAGACCAGAGGAGGCCACAAAGATGATCAGAGGGCTGAAGAACCTCTCCTATGAGGACATGATGAGAGAATCAAGAATCAGTCAGGGTTGGAAGGGACCACAAGGATCAGCCAGTTCCAACCTCCCTGCCATGGCAAGGGACCACTCTACCCTAGATAAGGCTGGCCAGAGCACCATCCAGCCTGGCCTTAAACACCTCCATACATGGGGTCTCAACCACCTCCCTGGGCAACCCATTCCAGCCTCTCACCACTCTCTTGCTGAACAACTTCCTCCTCACCTTCTGTCTCAATCTCCCCATCTCCAGCTTCTCTCCATGAAAGAGTTGGGGCTGTTCAGCCTGGAGGACAGAAAGCTTTGAGGAGACCTTAGAGCAGCCTTGTGGAACCTGAAGGATGCCTCTGAGACAGCTGAGAAGGGACTTTTTGCAAAGGCTTATAGTGATAGGATGAGGAGCAATGGCTTTGAACTGGATGAGGGAAGATTGAGACTGGAGATAAAGAAAAAATTCTTGATAGTGAGGGTGGTGAGACACTGGAACAGATTGCCCAGGGAGGTTGTGGATGCCTCATCCCTGGAGCTGTTTGAGACCAGATTGGGCAAGACCTTGAGCATCTTGGTATAGTGGAAGGTAAACAGTAAGGAGATTGTCCAGCCTAACTGATTCTGTAGGAAAACAAGTCCTATCCTCTCTCCATAGGTGGAGACTCTCTTGAAAATGTCTGCAATAGAAGCTGAACTCAAAAGGAAACAGAACATTGTACCAGCAACAGAACAAGGGGACACAGTCTCAAGTTGTGCCAGGGCAGGTCTAGGCTGGATGTTAGGAGGAAGTTGTTTGCAGAGAGAGTGATTGGCATTGGAATGGGCTGTCCAGGGAGGTGGTGGAGTTGCTGTGCCTGGAGGTGTTGAATCAAAGCCTGGATGAGGCACTTAGAGCCACGGTCTGATTGATTGGGCAGGGCTGGGTTCTGGGTTGGGCTGGATGAGCTTGGAGGTCTCTTCCAACCTGGTTGATTCTATGATTCTGTGGTAGTCCACCAACAGCCTTGTTTCCTGGTTGGCACCCACCTATAGTTGCAGTGTATTCTATGATTGTGACTGTTGCCCGTTGAAGATACCTAACCTGAAATGTGTGTGGCAAAGAAAACACCATAGAGAATCCAATTCAGAGAAGATAAATGATAGGATCTGGTCAGATTTTGCTCAACAGAGTTCTGGGCTTCTGAGTAGAAATACTTTCATGATTAAAACTGGATTTGGAGATCTAGTTGGTTTGAAAAGCTGCACCAAAATGGGTTGGAGAAAAGTGAACACTTCATTTTGAGTGTGGCTCTGTATGGTCCCTGAGGTCAGTTCTTAATCTGTATTCTATGGTCATGTGGCCTGAAATTGTGCCAGGAGAGGTTTAGGTTGGAGATTAGGAAAAACTTTCCTCATGCAAGAGAGGTCAGGCATTGGAGCAGGCTGCCTAGGGAGGTGGTGAAGTCGTTGCCCCTGGAGACTTCAAGAAACACGTGGACATGGCACTTTGGGACATGGGTTACTGGCTGGCCTGGTGTCAGGTTGATGATTGGACTGGATGAGCTTAGGAGGTCTTTCCCAACCCAAACAATTTTATGGTTCCTTTTTCGTCTGAACAAAAGACCAGTGAGTTTTCCAGCCTCTCTTTTCCTTTAGTGGCAGAATGTGCTGGAAATGCCATTGAAAAGGAAGGCTGAGGTACTCGGATGGCTGTGAAGAATTACTTCTAATGTTGATTATTGGCCTACAGAATCAACTCTCATTGTGCTTCTCAAGTGGTTTTCCCTTGGACTCAGAATCATAGAATCAGTCAGGGTTGAAAGGGACCACAAAGATCGCCCAGTTCCAACCCCCCTGCCATGGGCAGGGACACCCTACCCTAGATCAAGATGGACAGAGCCCCATCCAGCCTGGCCTGAAACACCTCCATGGATGAGGCCTCAACCACCTCACTGAGCAACCCAAGAATGGTGTGGCCAGCAGGAGCAGGGAGGTCATTCTGCCCCTGTACTCTGCACTGATTAGACAACACTTTGAGCATTGTGTCCAGTTCTGGGCCCCCCAGTTTAGGAGGGACATTGAGATGCTTGAGCGTGTCCAGAGAAGGGCGACGAGGCTGGTGAGAGGCCTTGAGCACAGCCCTACGAGGAGAGGCTGAGGGAGCTGGGATTGTTTAGCCTGGAGAAGAGGAGGCTCAGGGGTGACCTTATTGCTGTCTACAACTACTTGAGGGGAGGTTGTGGCCAGGAGGAGGTTGCTCTCTTCTTTCAGGTGGCCAGCACCAGAACGAGAGGACACAGCCTCAGGCTACGCCAGGGGAGATTTAGGCTGGAGGTGAGGAGAAAGTTCTTCACTGAGAGAGTCATTGGGCACTGGAATGGGCTGCCCGGGGAGGTGGTGGAGTCGCCGTCCCTGGGGCTGTTCAAGGCAGGATTGGACATGGCACTTGGTGCCATGGTCTAGCCTTGAGCTCTGTGGTAAAGGGTTGGACTTGATGATCTGTGAGGTCTCTTCCAACCTTGGTGATACTGTGTGATTCCAGCCTCTCACCACTCTCATAATGAATGACTTCCTTCTCACTTCCAGGTTGACTCTCCTCACCTCCAGCTTTGCTCCATTCCCCCAGTCCTGCCTAAAAAGAGTCCCTCCCCAGCTTTTTTGTAGGCCCCCTTCAGATACTGGAAGGCCACAAGAAGGTCACCTGGGAGCCTCTTCTTCTCCACACTGCACAGCCCCAACTCTTTCAGTCTGTTCTCACAGCAGAGCTGCTGCAGCCCTCTGAGCATCCTCCTGGCCCTGCTCTGTACACACTCCAGCATCCCCACATCTCTCTTGTCCCAGGGGCTCCAGAACTGGATGCAGTACTCCAGGTGGGCACTCAGAAGAGCAGAGTAGAATACTCAAGCATAGTTGTATGCAAACTGAGAGAAAAATTAAAAGGCATCTTTTGTAACTTCATATTAAACCAGAAACTAGCACTAAAGAGTCAGTGTTGACTGCTCAGGTGGGCAGATTGATTTAGATGCCATGGTAATGGTTGTAGAATCATGGAATCAAGCAGATTGGAAGAGACCTCCAAGCTCATCCAGTCCAACCTAGCACCCAGCCCGGGCAATCAACTAGACCATGGAACTAAGTGCCCCAGCCAGGCTTGGCTTCAACACCTCCAGGGACAGTGACTCCACCACCTCCGTGGGCAGCCCATTCCAATGCCAATCCAGCCTAGAACTGCCCTGGCACAGCTTGAGACTGTGTCCCCTTGTTCTCTTGCTGGGTGCCTGGCAGAAGAGCCCAACCCCACCTGGCTGCAGCCTCCCTTCAGGGAGCTGCAGACAGCAATGAGCTCTGTCCTGAGCCTCCTCTTCTGCAGGCCAAACACCCCCAGCTCCCTCAGCCTCTCCTCACAGAGCTGTGCTCCAGGACCCTCCCCAGCCTTGCTGCCCTTCTCTCAACACCTTCCAGCACCTCAACATCTCTGGGTTTGAGTAGTCCAGAACTGGACACAGCACTCAAGGTTGATGATGCTGCATGGAGGAAAAATAAAAGGGGAAAGGAGCAGTCTCGTAAGAAGAGAATTTATGTCCCACATTCATTGCTTTCTTTTCCTCTCAGAGTAAAATATCACACTTCATCTTAAAACTTATTTCCATTGTTAAGTGTTTATTTTATGTGCTAGGGAGGTAAGTAAGGGAGGGAGTAGCACAGTTTGTCAAGACCTGGTTTAATATGCTGTGTAACAATGTAGTTTGAGAGAAAGGATTACAGATTTATGAGGTTGCTACAGTAGTAAATGAAATCAGAGCAGTGCTTCATCACTGTATCCTGTCTAACTGAGAAACCAGGCTGGGTTTGCCCCAGCTCTTCCCTTGGGTATTTTTTGTTCAAACTCTCTAGGAGCCCAGTCCTCCCTTTCCCAGGTCTTAGGCTTGCAAAATGTGCTGGCAGGTCATTGCTGCCCCCAGCTCTGCTGTGGTCTTTCCTTGCCAAGAACCCCTCTGTGTCCTCTTTGCAATTCAGAGGAGAGAATTTGCGCATCAGCTCAAAATCCATTCTCTGACTGCCCAGTATATGGCAACTATGGGTGGGTGTCAACCAGGCAACAAGGATGTTGGTGGACTATCATAGAATCAACCAGGCTGGAAGAAGCCTCCAAGCTCATCCAGTCCAACCTAACACTCAGCACTGTCCAATCAACCAGACCATGGCATTAAGTGCCTCATGCAGTCTTTTCTTGAACACCTCCAGAGATGGTGACCCCACCACCTCCCTGGGCAGACCATTCCAATGCCAATCACTCTCTCAAGGAGGAGCAGCTGAAGGCACTGGGATTGCATAGTTTGGCAAAAAGGAGGCTGAAGGGAGACCTCAATGCTCTTTAAAATTCCCTGAAAGGAGGCTGGTCTCTTCTTGCAAGTAACAAGTAATAGGGTGAAAGGGAATGGCCTCAAGTAGCAGAAGGGGCAACATGAACTGTATCTGATGTGAGGTCTCTTCCAACCTTGGTGATACTGTGATACTGTGATGTGCCTTGTGCTAGGAAGTACCTGGTGCATGCCTTGGGCTTCCATTAATGTCTCTGTAATCACACAGCTAAAAATTGGCTTTACTTTGTCCTGGGTTGGCACCTACTCAGTAAATGAAGAATGACTAAAACATTTATTAATGTTTATTAGTATGTTGTCCCTAAAATAAGCTAGGGATGAAATCAAAATGAGATTGTGCTTGTGATAACATTGAAATGGGAAGACCTGAATATCTCTGGGAGCAGGCCTCCTTTTAAATGCAAATCATATTGTTTGCAGGTATCTAACTTAATAATCAATGCACAGAGGCAGGAGATTTGAGCTCCCAGCAGCACAATTCTGCCTGGGAATACAGACAAACTTCTCAATACAACTGACATCCTTATCAATGATCTGGATGAGGGGATTGAGTAAGGCTGCAGATGACACTAAATTGGGAATGAGAGTTGGTCTGCTGGAGGGTAGGGAGCAAAAGAATCTGGCCAAGCTGGATTGATGGGCAGAGGTCAATAGCATGAGATTCAAAGAAAGCCAACTACCTGAGGGAAGGCTGTAGCCAGGTGGGGTTGGGCTCTTCTGCCAGACACCCAGCAACAGAACAAGAGGACACAGTCTCAAGCTGTGCCAGGGGAGGTCTAGGCTGGATGTGAGGAGGAAGTTGTTGTCAGAGAGTGATTGGCATTGGAATGGGCTGCCCAGGGAGGTGGTGGAGTGGCTGTGCCTGGAGGTGTTGAAGCCAAGCCTGGATGAGGCACTTAGTGCCATGGTCTGGTTGTTTGGCCAGGGCTGGGTTCTGGGTTGGGCTGGATGGTCTTGGAGGTCTCTTCTACCCTGCTTGATTCTATGAAGAAGGCCACCAGCATCCTGGCCCGAATCAGCAGTAGTGTGGCCAGCAGGGGCAGGTAAGTGCTCATTCATCTGTTCTGGGTGCTTCACAGAATCACAGAATTCCTTAGATTGGCAAAGCCCTTCAAGCTCCTCCAGTCCAATCATTAGTTTCACACTGACAGGGCCTTGACTAACCCAAACCCCTCAGCACAACATCTCATCACTATGAATCACTATACTTGGAAAGCACCACCAGCATCAGCCAGTCCAACCTTCATCCCAGCAGCCTTCATCACTACACCATAGCCTCAAGCACCACATCCACTCTCCCTTGAAACACCTCCAGGGATGGCGACTCCACCACCTCCCTGGGCAGCCTGTTCCAGTGCCTGACCTCCTGCTCAGGAAACAACTTCCTCCCAACAGCCAACCTAAGCCTTCCCTGATGCAACTTGAGGCCATTTCCTCTTGTCCTATCATGAGTAAGTGGGGAGAAGAGACCAGCCCCAGCCTCACTACAACCTCCTTTTAGGTAGCTGTAGAGGGCAGTAAGGTCCCCTCTCAGCCTCCTCTTCTCCACACTAAACACCCCCAGCTCCCTCAGCCGCTCCTCACAGGCCATGTTTGCCAGACCTCTCGCGTGTGAGGCCTCACAGAATCACAGAATACATTAGTTTGAAATAGATCTCAAGGGTCAAATATTTGGTTTACTTTTGGGCCCTTCACTACAGGAAAGACATTGAGGTGTTGGAGCTGGTCCAGAGAACAGCAATACAGCTGATGAAGGGTCTAAAGAACAGGTCTGTAGAGGAGTGGCTGAGGCAACTGCAGTTGTTTAGCCTGGAGAAGAGGAGGCTGAGGGGAGACCTTATTGCTCAGTACAATTCCTGGAAAGAAGAGTGGAGTTAGGGGTGGGAAATGGCCTGAAATTGTGCCAGGGGAGGGTTAGATTGGATTAGGAAAAAATTTCTTGCTGGAAGAGACTACCGAGAGAGGTGGTGGAGTCATCCTGAAGGTGCTCAAGAACTGTATGGCTGGGACACTTTAAGACATGTTTTAATGGCCATGGTGGTATTGGGTTAGCAGTTGGCCTTGATGGTCTTAGAGGTCTTTTCTAAACAAAACAATTTGATGAGTCTGTGTATTTTTCCCCAGAGCACCAAAATAAAAGGAGTTTTCAGAGTGGCAAGGTGCAAGCTTTCAGTCAGAAGCAGCAACTCACAGGATGTCAGGGCTTGGAAGGGAGCCAAAGAGATCATTGAGTCCTGCCAGAGCAGGACCACACAATCTAGTTCAGGTCACACAGGAAAGCATCCAGACAGGCCTTGAAGTCTCCAGAGAAGGAGACTCCACAACCTCTCTGGGCAGCCTGTGCCAGTGCTCTGGGACCCTTACAGTCGAGAAGTTCCCCTTTGTGTTGAGCTGGAACCTCCTGTGTTGCAGCTTCCATCCATTGTTCTTGTCCTATACCAGGAAGCAGTGAGCAGAGTCTGTCCCCCCCCCCCCCCACACTCCTGACCCCCAGCCCTCAGATACTTATAAATATTTATTACATCTCCTCTCAGTCTTCTCTTCTCCAGACTAAACAACCCCAGGTCCCTCAGGCTCTCCTCATCATCCTCGTAGCCTTCCACTGGACTCTTTCCAGCAGATCCCTGTCCCTCTTCAACTGGGGAGCCCAAAACTGAACACAGTATTCAAGATGAGGTCTCAGCAGTACAGAGTAGAGGGGCAGGAGAACCTTCCTTGATCTGCTGGACACACTCTTCCCTATACACCCCAGAATCCCATTGGCCTTCTTGGCCACAAGGGCACATTGCTGCTGAGGATGTTCTCCACCAGGACCCCCAGGTCCCTCTGCACAGGGCTGCTCTCCAGCAGTCACCTCCCAGCCTGTACTGCTGCAGTTTATTCTTCCTCCCCAGGTGCAGGACTCTGCACTAGTCCTTGTTGAACCTCATGTGGTTCCTCTGTGCCCAGCTCTCTCTGGATGGCAGCACAGCCTTCAGCTGTCTCAGCCAAGCCTTCCAGTTTGGTGTCATCAGCAAACTTGCTGAGCAGACTCTGTCTGTGCCCTCATCACTGTCATTGATGAAGATATTGAACAGGACTGGCCCCAGCACTGATCCCTGGGGGACTCCACTGGTCACAGCTCTCCAGCTGGACCTGGCATCATTGATCACCACTCTCTGAACTCCATCTTGTAACCAGTTCCTAACCCACCTCACTGCCTGCTCTTCCATCCCACACTCCTTGAGCTTGAGCTGCACAAAAGTTGGTTTGCAACAGCAAGTATCTGTTACTTTGGGGTTATTTCTACCCTTTAAGGACCTGGAATTGTGTTCAGTTTCACATTCCAATGGCCATTTGTGCTCCAGAGTTCTCTTGTGCTGGTGCACTCTCACCTCTGACTGTTTAATAAGGCAAAGAACCACTTCTGTGACTTTCATAAATGGGGCCAAATACAGCACTTCCAGTGCTGGGTTAATGGTTGGACTTGCTGACCTTAATTCTGTGATTCTATGCAAATGGAAGTGAAACTTGCTGATGTTGCTGCTCTGACTCAAAATGACAGGACCATAGAATAAAGAGCTGTCAGTCCATTCCTCTGGCTCCAAGTGTTATAGGGGTGTTTCTTTTTCTAATGCAAGTTTGTCAGTTGTCTTCTGAAGACACCTGGTGCTAGAGGGCTCCTTTTCTTACAAGTCTCTTGATTTTTCCTCAGTTCATAGATCTGGCTCTTATTCCAGTCTCTGAACCAAGAGCTACCAACTCTTGACCTTCCATTGTCACTCTCTTGAGTTGGCTTTCTAATCTCCAACTAGTTTTTGAGTTCATTTACTTTGCCTTTAGGTGAGAACATTGTGCTTGCTTTGTTCCTGCTCTACAGCATCCTTGTCACATCACCATCAGAATCATTGAATTGTGGAATGGTCTGGCTTGGAAGGGACATCTAAAAGTCATCCAGTCCAATCTCCTCTGCAGTCAGCAGGGACATCCTCAACTAGATCAGGTTGCCCAGAGCCCTGTTGAGGCTCTTGTATATTGTTAGGGAATATTGCTAGCTCTAGAATGTTGCTAGAGATGAGGTCTCAACCACCTCCCTGGGCAACCTTTTCCAGTGTTCCACCAGCCTGTCACTGCAGGCCTTGTTCCTAACATCCAATCTAAACCTGCTCTGCTCTAGTTAGAAGCCATTGCCCCTTATCCTGTCACTGCAGGCCTTGTTCCTAACATCCAATCTAAACCTGCTCTGCTCTAGTTTGAAGCCATTGCCCCTTATCCTGTCACTGCAGGTGTTTGTAAACAGTCTCTCTCTGTTGCAGGCACCTGTAATCTGGCCTTGTTGAAATGCAGGGCTAATTCATACCATCATAGAATCAATCAGGATTGGAAGGGACCACAAGGAGCAGCCAGCTCCAACCCCACTACCATGGGCAGGGACGCTCTACCCTAGATCAGGTTGCCCACAGCCTCAGCCAGCCTGGCCTTAAACACTTCCTCCTCACCTCCAGGCTGACTCTCCCCACCTCCAGCTTTGCTCCATTCCCCCCAGTCCAGTCACTCCCTGACAGCCTAAAAAGTCTCTCCCCAGCTTTTTTGGCAGCCCCCTTCAGATCCTGGAAGGCCACCAGAAGGTCCCCTGGGAGCCTCTTCTTCCTCAGACTCAACAGCCCCAACTCTTTCAGTCCATTCTCACAGCAGAGCCCTCTTATCCCAGGGGCTCCAGAACTGGATGC
The DNA here is from genome assembly GCF_015220805.1 of Pogoniulus pusillus. Classification (NCBI taxonomy): domain Eukaryota; kingdom Metazoa; phylum Chordata; class Aves; order Piciformes; family Lybiidae; genus Pogoniulus; species Pogoniulus pusillus. Next base: position 25,676,833 of record NC_087269.1, on the reverse strand, counting down.
AGTACTCCAGGTGGGGTCTCAGCAGAGCACAGCAGAGGGGCAGAATCACCTCCCTGGCCCTGCTGGCCACACTGCTCCTGATGCAGCCCAGGCTCTGCTTGGCTTTCTGGGCTGCAAGTGGACACTGCTGGCTCATGCTGAGCTTCTTATTCAGCAGCACCCCCAAGTCCCTTTCCTCAGGGCTGCTCTCCAGCCACTCACTGCCCAGCCTGCATTTGTGTTTGCCATTGCCTCCACTCAGATGCACTTTTTTTCTTTCTCACCAAAGACCTTGTCTAAACACAGGAGAACTTAAGGGGAACTTAACTGTGTAGCATTTATCCAGGGACATGTAGCTGGAGGAAGTTTCTCCAGTTCTAGATAGCTTCATCCCTCAATAACCTAACTGTCAGTTTCTGCCTATTTATGCATATCCTCCTGCTTGTTGTTTGATGTGTCTTAAAATCTAAACCAGCTTGGAGCGCTGCTGTTGCCAATGTCTTCTGGGAAATGAGACAAACAAAGTGTTTACTGGAATAGCCTGAAGCCTTTTTTATCTCAGTGCTGGCTGTAAGGTGTGCATTTTTATTCCCTGCAGTCTGGCGAGAAGAGGAATATTTTCATCTTTATACAATCACTGTTGGAGTTCCCCAGGGATCAGTGCTGGGCACAGTCCTGTTCAATATCCTTATTGATGATCTGGACCAGGGGATTGAGTCCAGCATCAGTAAATTTGCAAGTGATACCAAACTAGAAGCAGGTGTGGAGCTGTTGGAGGGTAGGAGAGCCCTGAAGAGGGACCTGGCCAGGCTGGATGGGTGGGCAGAGGCCAATGGGATGAGATTGAACAAGGCCAAGGGCAGGGTTCTACTCCTTGGCCACAACAACCCCAAGCAGCACTACAGGCTGGGGACAGAGTAGCTGAGAGCAGCCAGGCAGAGAGGGAGCTGGGGGTGCTGGGAGAGAGGAGCTGAAGAGGAGGCAGCAGTGTGCCCAGGTGGGCAGCAGAGCCAATGGCATCCTGGGCTGGCTCAGGAGCAGTGTGGCCAGCAGGACAAGGGAGGTTCTTCTGCCCCTGTGCTCAGCACTGCTCAGGCCACAGCTTGAGTGCTGTGTCCAGTTCTGGGCTCCTGAATTGAGGAGAGATGTTGAGGTGCTGGAAGGTGTTTGGAGAAGGTCATCAAGGCTGGGGAGGGTCCTGGAGCACAGCCCTGTGAGGAGAGGCTGAGGGAGCTGGGGGTGTGCAGCCTGCAGCAGAGGAGGCTCAGGGCAGAGCTCATTGCTGCCTGCAGCTCCCTGAAGGGAGGCTGTAGCCAGGTGGGGTTGGGCTCTGCTGCCAGGCACCCAGTAACAGAAGAAGGAGACAGCCTCAAGCTGTGCTGGGGAAGGTCTAAGAGGGCCTGCCAAGGTCACCTAGGGTCTACCAGCAATTGTAGTGGCCTGCTTGTGTCTGTAGGCATCTGCTGTGGTCTCTAAGGGTCTGCCAGAATCTGTTTGGGTCCAATGAGACCCTTAGGGGCCTGCAGGGATGTGCTGGGGTCTGTAAGGGTCTGCCAAGAGCTGCCAGGGCCTGTAGGGATTTGCTTTAGTCTCCATAGGTCTGTAGGGTTCTGTAGGTGTCTACTGGGGTGTGCCAGGGCCTGCAAAGGTCTGCAAGGTTCTGTAGGGGTCTGCCAGGATCTACAGGGTTCTGCAGAGGTCTCTAGGGGTCTGCCAGAGTGTCCAATGGTCTTAGGGGTCCGCCGGGGTCTGTGGATAACTGTAGGGTTCTGCCAGGGGCTGCCGGGTTCTGGAGGGGTCTCCTGGGGTCTGTGGGGCTCTGCCAGGGTCTGTGGATAACTGTAGGGTTCTGCCAGGGGCTGCCGGGTTCTGGAGGGGTCTCCTGGGGTCTGTGGGGCTCTGCCAGGGTCTGTCAAGGTCTTTAGGGGTCTACCATGGTTTGCAGTGGTCTGCTGCAGTCTGCAGAGGCCTTCCAATCTCTGCAGGGTTCTTAAATCTGATCTTGTCAAACTCCTAACCTGGCCAAAATAATGGCCTGGGTTTAGCTGTGCCACAGAAATGATCTGAGTGTTGGAGCACCTCTCCTGTGGGCACAGGCTGGGAGAGTGGGGGTTGTTCAGCCTGGAGAAGAGGCTCTGGGTGAGACTTTAGGCTGTCTAGTATTAGAGGGAGGACACAGGGCAACTGCAGAGGGACTTCTGACAGAAACGTTTAGTGACAGGCCAAGGACATTCAGATTTAGACTCAAGGAGTTCAGATTTAGATTAGCCCTTAGGAAGAGAGTCTTTCTGGTGAGAGTAAGGAGCCACTGGAACAGAATGCCCAGAGGAGCAGGGAAGATCTAAACCTGAGAGTGTCCAAAGTCATGTTGGATGGGGCCTTGATTAGCCTGTGCTGGTAAGAGATTACCCTCCTCATGATGGAAAGGGGGGGGTGGGGTGGGTGGGTGGGTGTGGAAATCAGTGATCTTTAAGGCCCCATCCCATTCAGTTCTGATTATTTTGAACCTTCTTTAGCAAGGGGTTGGATGATCTCCAAAGGTCCCTTCCACCCTACATACCATTCTGTGACTCAGTGAACCCAAGCCATTGTGGTTCTGTGCTCTGTAAACTGTGTCCAGTGCTCTGTAAACTGTTCTGAGCTCCTCAACTTTAGAGAGATGTTGAGGTACTGGAAGGTGTCCAGAGAAGGGCAACAAAGCTGGTGAGGGGCCTGGAGCACAGACCTGTGAGGAGAGGCTGAGGGAGCTGGGGGTGTGCAGCCTGGATGAGAGGGGGCTCAGGGCAGAGCTCATTGCTGTCTGCAACTCCCTGAAGGGAGGCTGTAGCCAGGTGGGGTTGGGCTCTGCTGCCAGACAAGCAGCAACAGAACAAGGGGACACAGTCTCAAGTCGTGGCAGGGCAGGTCTAGGCTGGATGTGAGGAGGAAGTTGTTGTCAGAGAGAGTGATTAGCATTGGAATGGGCTGCCCAGGGAGGTGGTGGAGTGGCTGTGCCTGGAGGTGTTGAAGCCAAGCCTGGATGAGGCACTTAGTGCCATGGTCTGGTTGATTGGGCAGGGCTGGGTGCTAGGTTGGACTGGATGAGCTTGGAGGTCTCTTCCAACCCAGCTGATTTTGTGATTCTATGAATTCCTTGGAGGCTGTGGCTGCACTCAGAAGATGGACCAGGATAGGAAGAAAACAATCTTGAAACAACCTTGAAAACTTTCCAGAGATCCTTACTGATGATGTGAGGGTGAGAAAATGTGTAATTGAGGAGCTGGCTTTGCAGTATTGCATATTTTTGTGTATGAACCTGCAGTGTGGGCCTGAGTAAGCTCATCACAATGTTGAGAATTTGCTTCTGCAGTAAAGTTTTCCTTTTCCACTGACTTCTAATTTATTGCTACTTAATCCTTCCTATTCTTACAGTCACACAGCTTCAAAAGTGGAAAAATAAGTTTGTGATCCAGGTTTAACTATGAAAACTGTAGAATGTAACAACACCACAAAAAAGGGAAAGGCAGGGACCACTGCAACTGATCCATCTAATGCCTTGCCATAAGAAAATAATCCCCCTTTGCAAATTGCTTTAGTCAGTGGCAGGCAGAGGAATGCAATACAGATATGGGATGTGTGAATCACAGAATCATAGAATCAACCAGGTGGGAAGAGACCTCCAAGCTCATCCAGTCCAACCTAGCACCCAGCCCTGACCAATCAACCAGACCATGGCACTAAGTGCCCCAGCCAGGCTTTGCTTCAACATCTCCAGGGACAGCGACTCCACCACCTCCCTGGGCAGCCCATTCCAATGCCAATCACTCTCTCTGCCAACAACTTCCTCATCACATCCAGCCTAGACCTCCCCTGGCACAACTTGAGACTGTGTCCCCTTGTTCTGTTGCTGATTGTCTAGGAGAAGAGCCCAATCCCACCTGGCTATAGCCTCCCTTCAGGGAGCTGCAGGCAGCAATGAGGTCACCCCTGAGCCTCCTCTTCTCCAGGCTAAACAACCCCAGCAACCTCAGCCTCTCCTCATAGGGTTTGTGTTCCAGGCCTTTCATCAGCCTTGCTGCCCTTCTCCAAACACCTTCCAGCACCTCAACATCTCTCTTGAACTCAGGAGCCCAGAACTGGACACAGCACTCAAGCTGTGGCCTGACCACTGCTGAGCACAGAGGCAGAAGAACCTCCCTTGTCCTGCTGCCCACACTGCTGCTGAGTCAGCCTAGGATGCCATTGGCTCTGCTGCCCACCTGGGCACACTGCTGCCTCCTCTTCAGCTCCTCTCTACCAGCACCCCCAGCTCCCTCTCTGCCTGGCTGCTCTCAGCCACTCTGTCCCCAGCCTGTAGTGCTGCTTGGGGTTGTTGTGGCCAAGGAGTAGAACCCTGCACTTGGCCTTGTTCAATCTCATCCCCTTGGCCTCTGCCCACCCATGCAGCCTGACCAGATCCCTCTGCAGGGCTCTCTTACCCTCTAACAACTCCACACCTACTCCTAACTTGCTGTCATCTGCAAACTCACTGATGCTGGACTTGATCCCCTGGTCCAGATCATACTAAAGATTTTGAACAGGACTGTGCCCAGCACTGACCCCTGGGGCACACCACTGGTGACAGCTGCCAGATGGATGTGGCACCATTCAGCACCACTCTCTGGGCCCAGCCCTCCAGCCAGTTTTTGACCCATTTCAGAGTGAATCTGTCCAATCCAGGAGATGCCAGCTGTGCCAGGAGCTGGTTGTGGCAGATGGTGCCAAAGGCTTTGCTGCAGTCCAGGCAGACTCCATCCACAGCCTGCCCCACATGGAGCAGGCAGGAACCTGATCATGAAAGGATCTCAGGTTGGTGAGACAGGACCTGCCCTTCCTAAACCCCTGCTGGTTGGGCCTGATCCCTTGACCATTCTTTAGGTGCTGTGTTATGGCACTCAAGATGACCTGTTTATGCCCTTGCCTGGCACTGAGGTCAGGCTGACAGCTCTGGAGTTTCCCAGTTTCTCCTTCTGGCCCTTCTTGTGGATGGCATCACATTGGCTAGCATGGGGGTTTCAATGCATATTTGCCCTTGAAGAAACCTGTTGGATCACAAGCTGTGGAGAAGTTGCTCAGGAGTCACCACGTAGTAAAGAAGCACCACTGGATGTGTGCCTGTGGAACTTGGGTTCCACGACACATTCTTAATCATCGAGCCGAGTCATGGAGTGGTAGGGGCTGGACAGCACCTCCAAAGGTCATCAAGTCCAATGCCTCTGTCAGAGCAGGATTACATAGGGCAGGGTCACACAGGAATATGACCAGATGGGTCTTGAAAGCCTCTACAGGAGGATATTCCACAATCTTTCTGGGCAGCCTGCTCCAGGGCTCCATCACCCTTACAGTAAAGAAATTGTTCCTCATGTTGAGGTGGAATGTCCTGGGTTCCAGCTTGTACCTGTTGCCCATGGTCCTGAGAAGACACAGGTAGTGTATGGAGACCTTCCTGGCTCTCTGACTTCTCTCTACCTGCTTTAGTTTCTTCAAGTTGAGCAACAGAATCACAAATGGGAATGCTGTTGGCCCCTTGGCAGGAGGTTTATAATGACTCAGTCTGCCTGGCATGGGATTTCCCAGCTCCAGAGAAGGTCCTCATCTGGATGACAGCCCAGCTGCTGCTCAGTCACAATCACCAAGTCTGAGCTAGACACCCTACTGCTCTTCAGGTGCTAAATTCAGCAGCTCCTTCCAAACCAGGAGGTTCTCATTTCTTTAGGCTTCCTCTTCTCACTATACTTGCTTGGTGTTCACTGTTGGGCACACTAGGTGTGAAATCCCCACTGCTGCAGAGCACGGAAGTGATTGAGTCTTCTCCCATCCATTGGCAACTGTTGGGCTCTGCCCTTCCTGCAGCTCAGAGAGTTCCAGTGCGTGTCTGTAGGTAAGGATGTCCCTTCTAAACACCAGTTCTGCTTTTCACTTGTCCTTTGGATTTGAAAAGCCATGTAGACGTGGTGCTAAGGGACTGGACAGTGCTGGGCTCATCTTTGGGTTTGATGACCTTAAAGGTCTTTTCCAACCAGAGCAATTGTATGATTCTGTATTTTTTTTTAGAGTTGTCAGCTTTTTGTTTAGCTAATGAACAATCTTTCTTGGGCGGGTCTGGATCCCTGGAGCAGGCTGCCCAGAGGGGTTATGGATTCTACTTCTCTGGAGAGATTCCAAACCCACTTGGACATTGTGATCCTGCACAACCTGCTGTGAGTGACCCTTCTTCAGCAAGGCATTGGACTAGATGTAGCCAGGTGGGGTTGGTCTCTTCTGCAAGGCAAGCAGCAATGGAACAAGAGGACACAGTCTCAAGTTGTGCCAGGGCAGGTCTAGGCTGGACGTGAGGAGGAAGTTGTTGGCAGAGAGAGTGATTGGCATTGGAATGGGCTGCCCAGGGAGGTGGTGGAGTTGCCGTCTTTAGAGGTGTTGAAGGAAAGCCTGGCTGATCTTGGAGGTCTCTTCCAACCTGGTTGATTCTACGACTCTGTGATCCTCAGAGGTACCTTCCAACCCTCACCATGCTGGGATCCTACAAAAAGCCTTCTGAGGGTGAGGTTTGTCCAATTAGCTTTGCCTGTCTGCAGAAATACAGGTCACATCCTGGGCTTGCGTCACAGCCATCTGTGATGTGTGTGAAGTCCTTAGTCTCACTCTGAGGCATGAAGCTGAGCCTTTGCCTGCTGCAGCCCTTCAGTAGTGTCACTGCAGAGGTGGGACATGCTCCACATGCCTTTTGTTCAGCAGCTGATAAAGGAAACCACCAGGCTGTTTAATTCCTAACGTGCTGCAGGTTTCATTCAACTGGAATCCTGTTATCTGCTTCGGGTGCAGCAGGAGGCTTCTTCCCAGGCCAGTTGTAGTTCATTCACTCCCCGCAAAAGGCTCTGCCAAAACATTCAGCTAAAGTGCTCCCAAGACGTGCCTGAATCATTTAATAAGTGAGTCCTTATGGCCTCTCTGTGTCTTTAGTGGAGCATAAACTGCAAGTTCACTCTCTCATGGCTCTGGAGCCTGAGTGTCGTGATGCCCTTCCCAGAGAAAACTCACAGGCTCACAGCATGTCAGGGGTTGGAAGGGACCCAAAAAGATCACAGGCTCACAGCATGTCTGGGGTTGGAAGGGACCCAAAAAGATCACAGGATAACAGGATATTAGGGTTTGGAAGGGACATAAAAAGATCACAGGCTCACAGCATGTCTGTGGTTGGAAAGGACCCAAAAAGATCACAGGATGTTAAGAGTTGGAAGGGACCCAAGAAGATCATCGAGTCCAACCCCCCTGCCAGAGCAGGACCACACAATCTAGCTCAGGTCACACAGGAACACATCCAGACAGGCCTTGAAAGTCTCCAGAGAAGGAGACTCCACAGCCTCTCTGGGCAGCCTGTGCCAGTGCTCTGGGACCCTTACGGTAAAGTTCCCCCCTTGTGTTGAGGCAGAACCTCCTGTGCTGCAGCTTACACCCATTGCTCCTTGTCCTATCCCAGAGAGCAGTGAGCAGAGCCTGTGCCTCCCTCCTGACCCCCAGCCCTCAGATAGTTATTAAACGTTTATCAAATCCCCTCTCAGGCTTCTCTTTTCCAGACTAAAAAGTCCCAAGTTTCTCAGCCTCTCCTCATAAAACATGCCCTCCAGTCCCTCATCATTGAGTCCAACCCCCTACCAGAACAGGAACACACAATCTAGCACAGATCACAGAGGAATGCATCCAGACAGGCCTTGAAAGTCCCCAGAGAAGGAGCCTCACCTTTGTACAGACAAACCCTTCCCTCTGATTTCAGCCAAATGAAGATTTCCAGTGTCTGGATTCCTCCCACAGCCATAGTCCAGCACAGAACCATTGCTAGAATATTAACACCTCTCTGGAACTCTTCTTCTTCTCTTTTTCGTAGCTCTTGTTGAATCATTCCAACAAGCTCCCATAACATGGATTCAAAGAATGGTTTGGGATGGAAGGGACCTTAAAGGTTATCTAGTTCCAACCCCCTGCAATTGACAGAAACACCTTCCTCTAGACCAGGTTGCTCAAGGCCTCATCCAGCCTGACCTTGAACACCTTCAAGGAGGAGGCATTCAAAGCCTGTCTGGGAGACCTGCCATCCCTGAAGGTGTTCAAAAAAAGCCTGGATGAGGCACTTAGTGCCATGGTCTGGCTGATTGGATAGGGCTGGGTGCCAGGTTGGACTGGATGAGCTTGGAGGTCTCTTCCAACCTGGTTCATTCTAGGGCAAGACAAGAGGAAAAGCATGTTAAATAGGTCAGAATAGTTAAATAAGGTCCTACTTTAGTTAGGCAGGCCTGGTTTTCACACTGCAATTCACAAGGCATAAAATGTCCTGTTTGCTAGAGAGCTTTATGTAACTGTTCAGGGGCAGCAGGTTTGGGGTTTTGTTGGTTGCTTGCTTTTTGTTCTCCTTGGTGTGCCACTCTTGCTTGTAGAAAATGTCTTCTGGCTTTGGCTGTTATTTCAGTGCTTTTGTTTGTTTGAAGTGAGATTGGGTGATGATTGCCCGGTGTGGAGAAAGTCTCCTAGTGTTAAATAGATAGCTGTGTATGATGGCTCTCATCGTCTGTTTAAATCATTGTGCACTGCAAGTGCTTCTTCTGGAACCGTCTGAAATAGCTTCTGTGTCAGAGGCAGTTTTTCATTACAGATAATAAGGTTGAAGCTTTTGAAACATCACTCAAAATGTACACCACCAGAAACCCCTGGTTAGAAAACAGTGCTTCTAGAGTTGCAGCAGGCAGAAAGTACCTCCAAAATGTCAAAGCCCACATAAATTTCTCCCTTCTGTGTTTACTGTTTTTGCAGGCACCATCTTGGTTGACAATATGCTGATCAAGGGGACAGCAGGAGGGCCAGACCCCACCATTGAGCTGTCCCTGAAGGACAATGTGGATTACTGGGTCATCCTCGATCCCATCAGCCAGAGGTTATATCTGAATAGCACTGGCCGAGTTCTGGACAGAGATGTAAGTTTGGGGGTGGCTCTTTGTTTTCTCCTCAGAGATTTGACTTTAATCATAGACTCATAGAATTGTTTTGGTTGGGAAAAACCTCCAAGAGACACAGATTGCATTGGGTTGGAAGCGACTCTCCAAGTTCATTTTGTCCAACACCTCTGCAGTGACTGCAGACATCTCTGACTAGAGCAGGCTGCCCTGGACCTGTTCTGGTTTGACCTTGACTGTCTCCAGAGCTGGGGCCTCAACTACATCTCTGGACAACCTGTTCCAGTATTTTACCACTCTTATTGTACAGAACTCTGTCCTAATGTTCTACCTAAACCTACCCTGCTCCACTTTCAATCTGTTGCCCCTCATCCTATCATTTTACAAGCCCTTGTAAAATGTGCCTCAGCCCTCCTGTAGGTCCCCTTTCAAGTATGGGAGGACTGCTATAAACTCCGCCCGGTGCCTTCTCTTCTCCAGGGTGAAAAGATCTCTGGTGTGAGCAGCAGGAGTAGGGAGGTGCTCATGCCACTGTACTCAGCACTCCTGAGACCACACCTCCAGTACTGTGTCCAGTTTTGGTCACCACAGTACAGGAGGGACACTGAGGTGCTGGAGCAGTGCAGAGAAGGGCAATGAGGCTGGGGAGAGGTCTGGCAAACGTGGCCTGTGAGGAGTGGCTGAGGGAGCTGGGGGTGTTTAGTCTGGAGAAGAGGAGACTGAGAGGGGACCTTATTGCCCTCTACAGCTACCTAAAAGGAGGTTGTAGTGAGGCTGGAGCTGCTCTCTTCTCCCCACTTACTCACGATAGGACAAGAGGAAATGGCCTGAACTTGCATCAGGGGAGGCTTAGGTTGGCTGTTGGGAGGAAGTTGTTTCCTGAGCGGGAGGTCAGGCACTGGAACAGGCTGCCCAGGGAGATGGTGGAGTTGCCATGCCTGGAGCTGTTTGAAAGGAGAGTGGATGTGGTGCTTGAGGCTCTGGTGTAGTGATGAAGGCTGCTGGGATGAAGGTTGAACTGGCTGATGCTGGTGGTGCTTTCCAAGCATAGTGATTGATAGTGATGAGATGTTGTGCTGAGGGGTTTGAGTTAGCCAAGGACTTATCAGTGTGGAACTAATGATTGGACTCGAGGAGCTTGAAGGGCTTTGCCAGTCTAAGAAATTTTGTGATTCTAATGTTCAACTTCAATCTACCCTTCTCCAGTTTCAATCTGTTGCCCCTCATCCTATCACTACAAGCCCTTGTAAAATGTTCCACCTCAGCCTTCCTACAGGTCCCTTTTCAAGTATTGGAGGATTGCTTTACCCCACTATCAGTCAGACTGAGCAGAAGATTAAGGGAGCAGCAGGCATTACTCACGGAGGTGAGATAGGCATTTGGCAATGATCCCTTGCTGGATTCCTCTGCAGGAGCAGCCTTCTGATGCTGCAGGCAATATCCAATCATAGAGAGCTATGCCACAGAAGCCCTTAGGTGAGTGGCAGAGCTGCCAAACTCAGAAATGTCTCAAGCACTTCTTCCCCAATGGGATGGTGGTGGAAAGATGCTGCCTTCAGAGTGGCAGGGGAGAGCCAAAACTGCTAGGGTGCCCAGTCTGGGAGGCAGCCAGAAAGTTGGCTACTGATAGGGTCTGAGAGAGGGTGGTCCAAATGCTTTCATCTCCCTCTCAAAGGACCCCAGGGCTTGCCAAGCCTGCAGGTGTGCACAGAAGGGTGTAAAGTGAGGAGAACCATCCAAAAGCAGGGACAGGATAACACTAAGAGCCGTACAAAAGGTAGGAGATGTCCAAAAGTGGGGCCGGTCCAGTCATGGCAGGAGCCTATCTGGCTGTGTGCTCTGTTAAGGCAGAAGCTCTTTCAAGACAGGAACCCTCAAGGCAGGAACTCTTGCTGTGTTTATCCTACTTGTAGACAAAATGTCCATTTACCATTTATACTGGGCACAAAAACCCAGCCAACCACCAGCCCAACCCCAGCACAGGCTTCCACATGGGTCAGCTCAAGTGCAGTAAGGACCTTTTGCTGCCCCACTTCAAGCCTGCAGGGCGGGGAGGGGAAGCGAGGTGTCCTGATGGAGAAGGTCCAGAGGAGGCCACCAAGATGGTAGAGGGCTGGAGTACCTCTCCTTTGATAACAGACTGAATAGAGGCTGTTCAGCCTGGGAAAGAGAAGGCTGCAAGGAGGCCTTCTGCAATTCAGTGTCTGAATGGGACCTTCAGAAAGGCTGGGGAGGGACTATTCAGAATTGCTTGTAGTGATAGGATGAGGGAAATGGATTGAAATTGGAGCAGGGTAGGTTTAGGTTGAACATTAGGAGGGAGTACTGTACAATAAGAGTGGTAAAATACTGGAACAGGTTGTCCAGAGATGTGGTTGAGGCCCCAGCCCTGGAGACATTCAAGGTCAAACCAGAACAGGCCCTGGGCAGCCTGCTCTAGTTGGAGATCACAGAATCACAGAATCAGTCAGGGTTGGAAGGGACCACAAGGATCAGCCAGTTCCAATCTCCCTGCCATGGGCAGGGACACCCTACCCTAGAGCAGGCTGCACACAGCCTCATCCAGCCTGGCCCTAAACACGTCCAGCCATGGGGCCTCAGCCACCTCCCTGGGCAACCCATTCCAGCCTCTCACCACTCTCATACTCAACAACTTCCTCCTCACATCCACTCTGAACCTTCCCATCTCCAGCTTTGCTCCATTCCCCCTAGTCCTGTCACTCACTGATATCCTCAGAAGTCCCTCCCCAGCTTTTTTGGAGACCCCCTTCAGGTACTGGGAGCCTCCTCTTCTCCAGACTGCACAGCCCCAACTCTTTCAGTCTGCCCTCACAACAGAGCTGCTCCAGCCCTCTGAGCATCCTCCTGGCCCTGCTCTGGACACACTCCAGCATCTCCACAGCCCTCTTGTCCCAGGGGCTCCAGAACTGGATGCAGTACTCCAGGTGGGGTCTCAGCAGAGTGCAGTAGAGGGGCAGAGTCACCTCCCTGGTCCTGCTGGCCACACTTCTCCTGATGCAGCCCAGGCTCTGCTTGGCTTTCTGGGCTGCAAGTGCACACTGCTGGCTCCTGTTGAGCTTCTCATCCAGCAGCACCCCCAAGATGTCTCTGCTCGCCACAGGGGAGTTGGACAAAATGAACTTTGAGAGTCGCTTTCAACCCACTGTAGTCTGTGATTCTGTGTGGTTCTGAGACTGTGCTGCTTTAGATTTCTTTAAGGCAGCATAAAATCTGTGTGGTCTGCTCATTCCTAATAACATTACAGAACTGCTGGCAGGCTAAGATTGTGGTTTTTTTTTTTTCTCAAAAGGGAGCTGGAAAGCATGAAGTAAACAATGATATTCTCACCTGGGCTGACTTCATTGCAGAGAAACACTTTAAACATGGAGAGGTTTTCTCAATGTGGAACACTGCTGCTGTTCCTTAGAATCTGAAGGGAAAATTGACTCCAAAGTGACTGAAATTAAGAAGGAAGATGTGCTTCAAAGATGAAGAATACTCCTTGGAGTGTGTGGAAGTTTGTTTTGTATTAGCTTGATAGATTAATTTGTCTGCACCCTGTGTTTTGAGCTCAGTGTAGGAGCACCTGAAAGAAACAGCATGCAAATGCTTCTTCATTTGCATGTTTTGGTTTCAAAGAGCTAATGGAACTCAGCTGCTCCTCATTTAGTGTTAATTCACCAGCTGTCTGCAGAGGTGGAGCAAAGGGATACAGATCAAAACAAAGCAGAAAGGACAGACATGGGAGCAAATGACTTGGTGGGTCAAGAGTATGAGGTGAGACTCTTCAGTGGTGCCCAGTGACAGGAAAAAGGGACAAGGAGCATGAACTAGAGGAGGTTCCATCTGAACATGATGAAGAACCTTTGCTGTAAGGTTGCTGGGGCAGGCTGCCTGAGAGAATGTGGCATTCTCTTATCTAGAGAGCTTCCAAACCCACCTGGCCATTGTGATCCTAGCCATGCTGCTGTGGGTGAAGGTGCTTGTACAGAGTCAACCCACCTGGAGGAGTGATCTTGAACCTAACTCCAGGTGGTGTTGACCCCTCCCAGGGGCGGGTCTGACCACTACCAGGTGATGGTAGTTAGCCCACTCCTCTTTCCTCTCTTAAGATCTATAAAAGCAGGGGAACTTGCTGCTTTTGTTCTCTCTCTCTCCCTGCCTGCCAGCATTTCTGTTCCTGTTTCCTGCTGCTCTCTGTTTTTCCCACGTGGCCATCACCCCACGAGGTGGACAAACCCATCGCCACCGAACCTGGTTGTATATTTACCTGGTTTGTATCTTGTTTCCCCTTCCCTATAACTTTGTGATTTATCTACCTCACACATCTTTTATTTATTGTCAAACTTTTATTCTTTTAACTTCCAAATCACAGAGAGGTTACTGATTTGGGTCTGCTTTACCTTTCCTCTCTCTCCATCTAATCTTTTTTCTTTTGGGAAAGAAGAAGGAAGAGGGAAGGGCAACTTGTAAGTTGTCATTTGTTCTATCAACTATATTTTGAGTCTCTGGGAAATTTAAATTGGAACCAAGACAGTGCTCTAGCAGGGTGTTTGGACTGGATGATCTCCAGAGGTCCCTTCCTACCGCCAAAATGCTGGGATTCTGGTTTTCTTTGATTTGGTGCCTTGACCAAGAGACAGCATTCTCTGAAGTACTAAACAGCTGGCTGCCTTTGGGTGGACAGAGTGGCTGGAGAGCAGCCAAGAAGAAAGGAACCTGGGGGTACTAGTAGATAGTAGCTGAAGATGAGGCAGCAGTGTGCCCAGGTGGGCAGCAGAGCCAATGGCATCCTGGGCTGGCTCAGGAGCAGTGTGGGCAGCAGGACAAGGGAGGTTCTTCTGCCCCTGTGCTCAGCACTGCTCAGGCCACACCTTATGTGCTGTGTCCAGTTGTGGGCTCCTGAATTGAAGAGAGATGTTGAGGTGCTGGAAGGTGTTGAGAGAAGGGCAGCAAGGCTGGGGAGGGTCCTGGAGCACAGCCCTGTGAGGAGAGGCTGAGGGAGCTGGGAGTGTTTGGCCTGCAGAAGAGGAGGCTCGGGGCAGAGCTCATTGCTGCCTGCAGCTCCCTGAAGGGAGGCTGTAGCCAGGTGGGGTTGGGCTCTTCTGCCAGGCACCCAGCAACAGAACAAGGGGACACAGTCTCAAGCTGTGCCAGGGGAGGTCTAGGCTGGATGTGAGGAGGAAGTTCCTGCCAGAGAGAGTGATTGGCATTGGAATGGGCTGCCCAGGGAGGTGGTGGAGTGGCTGTGTCTGGAGGTGTTGAAACCAAGCCTGGCTGGGGCACTTAGTGCCATGGTCTGGTTGATTGGGCAGGGCTGGGTGCTAGTTTGGACTGGATGATTTTGGAGGTCTCTTCCAGCCTGGTTGATTCTGTGATTCTGTGTCAGAGGAACAGCTGTATGTGTTTCACAAATGGTATATGTACACAATTGCCTTCAGTCCTTTTGGATACCCTTCCCACCCTCCCACGTGCCCACTTCTCAGCTCCCTGTTCATTCACTTAGCCCCATCCTGTTCTTTTATTATTTTCCTAGGAAAGAACAAGCTTCCTGCATGCCCTTGATTGATTTCCTAAAGAATGCTTTCTGTTTTCCCAAACAAAATCAGATCAAAAGATCATTCCAGACTTTACTTCCAAAACTTGAAGTCTTTAGGAAGGATGAATAGAAAGAAATCAGGACTGGAGGTGAAAGGAACTGTTGGGATACTTTGTCCCCATCTCCTAAACAGACTGTTGCACTGTGCCATTTTTTCTCTGTGTTGTCCACACATGTCTGGATTTGTGGGTGTTGTCTGGACACCTGATTCCAAATCTAAGTGTTGAGCCAGCAGAAGCTGTACCAGTGTGAAAGCAGTGTTGGTCCTGTGCTCTGCCCATGTTAACAGGGACCACGAGGGAAGTTTTCAATGGTTAGTGAAAAAGATCCATTCCAGAGCACCTGTATTTACATGTCTGTCATTCTGGGCTGAGAGAGTTGGGGTTCTTCAGTCTGGAGAGGGGAAGGCTCTTTCTTGTGGCCTTTCAGTACTTCAAGGAGCTGATCAAAAAGCTAGGGACAGATATTTGACCAGGAGCTATTGTGACAGGAGAAGGGCTGGTGTTTTGGAACTAAAAGAGAGACGATTCACACTGGATGTAAGGACAAATGAGGAGCAGTTTAGAGACATGGAGCTGTGTACTGAGGAGAAGAGGAGGCAAAGGGGAGACCTCATTGCTCTCTGCAACTCCCTGAAAGGAGGTTGCAGTGAGGTGGAGGTCAGTCTCTTCTCCCACGTAAGAAGTGATAGAATGAAAGGAAGTGGCCTGAAGTTGTGCCAGGGAAGGGGTTTTTTGAGACTAAGAAACCTTTCTTTGGCTGCAAGAGTGGTCAGGGATTGGGACAGATGTGGTTTAGTGGGCATGATGGTGATGGGTTGGCAGTTAGACTTCATGGTCTTAGAAGTCTTTTCCCTCCCTGATGATTGTATGCTTCTATTCTATCATTCTAAGAGTATTCTTAAATGTGTTATATATATATTTCAGTGATAAAGATGGTAAGACACTGGCCCAGGTTGCCCAGAGGAGGTGGTAGATGCCCCATCCTTAGAAACATTCTAGGGCAGGTTGAATGGGTCTCTAAAGCAATGAGTTCCAGTTGAGTGCAGCCTCAGCAAGTTTGCTGCCCACACCAAGCCGTGTGGTGCAGCAGCCAGGCTGGAGGGCAGAGATCCATCCAGAGGGACCTGGACAGGCTACAGAGGTGGGCACAAGCCAACCCCCTGAGGGTCAACAAGAACAAGGGCAAGGTCCTGCATCTGGGTGGTGGCAATGCCAAGCACAAATGCAGGCTGAGCAGTCCCTGTCTGGAGAGCAGCCCTGAGGAGAGGGACTTGGGGGTGCTGCTGGATGAGAAGCTCAACAGGAGCCAGCACTGTGCACTAGCAGCCCAGAAAGCCAAGCAGAGCCTGGGCTGCATCAGGAGCAGTGTGGCCAGCAGGGTGAGGGAGGTGATTCTGCCCCTCTACTGCACTCTACTGAGACCCCAGCTGGAGTACTGCATCCAGTTCTGGAGCTCCCATTACAAGAGGGATGTGGAGATGCTGGAGAGTGTCCAGAGAAGGGCTCAGAGGGCTGGAGCAGCTCTGCTGTGAGGGCAGACTGAAAGAGCTGGGGCTGTTGAGTCTGGAGAAGAGGAGGCTCCCAGGTGACCTTCTTGTGGCCTTCCAGTACCTGAAGGGGGCCTCCAAAAAAGCTGGGGAGGGACTTTTGAGGATATCAGTGAGTGCCAGGACTAGGAGGAATGGAGCAAAGCTGGAGGTGGGGAGATTCAGGCTGGATGTGAGAAGGAAGTTGTTTGTGATGAGAGTGGTGAGAGGCTGGAATGGGTTGCCCAGGGAGGTGGTTGAGGCCCCATGGCTGGACGTGTTTAAGGCCAGGCTTCATGAGGCTGTGGCCAGCCTGCTCTAGGGTGTGATCTTTCTGGTCCTTTCCAACCCTGACTGATTGTATGATTCCAGTTGAAGAAGTTCCTGTGACTGCAGAGGGCTTGGACTGGATGATCTTTAAATGCAGCTTCCAGCCCACAACATTTGATAATTATATGATAACAACTAATGATGTTTTCACTGAGCATTGCTAATAACTACAGATGAGCTCAGAAGCCTTTGAAGCTTTAGAGGTGGCCTAAAAATCCTTGGATCATCTGCAAAGAATGGCAGCTTAAAAAAATAACAGGAGACTGTAATGTTAGAGGCTTAAGATGCAAGTGATGCTTGATATATTCCTGCCTGTGTTAGAAGTTCTGCTGATAAAAGCAGAAGCACATCACAGCTGGCTGCAGATTTTTACAGCAGAGAGAACTGTCTTTTAGTTGAAAGCTCATGCTGGACACAGAAAGGTGAGAGAAAATGTGCAGGTAAGAAAAAAAGCTTTCAGGTGAGATCTCAGCATCACCATAAAGTCACCTTTTTTACCCCAAGTGTGCTGGCTCTTTAAAAGCTGAGTGCTCCTGGAGCCTGAAGGATAATGAAGACAATATGCTTCTAAACTTCAGCATGCAAACAAAAAGCATTTGATCAATCAAAGAACTTGTAACACTTGGAACAGGTGGAAGCCAACTGTGTCCTGGGCTGCACCAAATGTGTGACCAGCAGGATGAGTGAGGTGACCTCCCCTTGGACTCTGCTATCATGAGCCCCTAGCTGGAGCAATGCATACTGTGCTGGTGGCCCCAGCACAAGATGGACATGGAACTGTTGGGATGGGTCCAGAGAAGGCCAACAAGTTGATCAGAACCTCCATTGTGGGGACAGGCTGGGAGAGTTGGGGTTATTCCACCTGCAGAAAAGAAGGCTCCAGGGAGACAAGTGCAGCCTTCCAACACCTGAAGAAAGCTGAACAGTGTGATGGTTTGGGTGTTACCTGCCCATCATCCACTCCAACCTAGCACCCATCCCTGGCCAATCAACCAGGCCATGGCACTAAATGCCTCATCCAGGCTTTGCTTCAACACCTCCAGGCACGGCAACTCCACCACCTCCCTGGGCAGCCCATTCCAATGCCAGTCACTCTCTCTGACAACAACTTCCTCCTAATATGCAACCTAGACCTGCCCTGGCACAACTTGAGACTGTGTCCTTGTTCTGTTGCTGGTTGCCTGGTACAACCTCCCTTCAGGAAGTTGTAGACATCAATGAGCTCTGCCCTGAGCCTCCTCTTCTCCAGACTAAGCAACTCCTCCAAGGATGGGTGAATGGAAGTCATGCTGGAATGCTGCATTTCCATGGCAGTCTCATGAACTTCCATGTCAGCCAAAGGTGCCTTTTGTTCTATCCACCTAGGAATTGCTCTATTAGCTCAGGTAAATCATGGTAGCCTGTCAAGCTCCAATGTCTTTACCCATTCATCAAGGCTGGGAGTTTTTATTTCAATATTATGATGTTCACTGGAGTAAAACCAACTGGACCTGTGGATTGTCTACACTTAAAGGTGACCAAGTTGTTTCTAAATTACTTGGTAAATGTAAGGGGTAGCACACTGAATTTATTTCTGACTTGACCTTTCAATTCCAATAAGAAGAAAGGGAAGGTTAAAATGTGTGGCATTTTCTAGGTGCCTTTCAATAATCAGAAAGTGTTCAGAGGAGGTGGTGGGGTTTTTGTCGCTGTTCTCAGGGGAAGTGTGAAGGGCAAATCATGCTGGGGATTTTAATTTTGGTGTTAACACACACAGCTGACAAATCTGGAGGCCTGTGTTGTGCAGCTTTGAGATGTTTAGGTCTGCCTGAAATATCACCAGCATGGCTTGTAACATAGACTCAATCAGGCTGGAAGAGAGCTCCAAGCTCAGCCAGTCCAACCTAGCACCCAGCCTTGGCCAGTCAACCAGGCCATGGCACTAAGTGCCCCAGCCAGGCTTGGCTTCACCTCCAGCCACAGCCACTCCACCACCTCCCTGGGCAGCCCATTCCAATGCAAATCACTCTCTCTGACAACAACTTCCTAACCACATCCAGCCTAGACCTGCCCTGGCACAGCTTGAGACTGTGTCTCCTTGTTCTGTTGCTGCTTGCCCGGCAGCAGAGCCCAACCCCACCTGGCTACAGTCTCCCTTCAGGGAGCTGCAGACAGCAATGAGCTCTGCCCTGAGCCTCCTCTTCTGCAGGCTGCACACCCCCAGCTCCCTCAGCCTCTCCTCACAGGGCTGTGCTGCAGGACCCTCCCCAGCCTTGCTGCCCTTCTCCAAACACCTTCCAGCACCTCAACATCTCTCTTGAATTGAGGAGCCCACAACTGGACACAGCACTCAAGGTGTGGCCTGAGCAGTGCTGAGCACAAGGGCAGAAGAACCTCCCTTGTCCTGCTGCCCACACTGCTCCTGAGCCAGCCCAGGATGCCATTGGCTCTGCTGCCCACCTGGGCACACTGCTGCCTCATCTTCAGCTCCTCTCTACCAGCACCCCCAGTTCCCTCTCTGCCTGGCTACTTTCAGCCACTCTGCCCCCAGCCTGTAGTGGTGCTTGGGGTTGTTGTGGCAAAAGTGTAGGACCCTGCACTTGGCCTTGTTCAATCTCATCCCCTTGGCTTCTGCCCACCCATGCAGCCTGGCCAGGTCCCTCTGCAGGGCTCTCCTACCCTCCAACAGCTCCACACCTGCTTCTAGTTTGGTATCACCTGCAAACTCACTGATGCTGCACTCAATCCCCTCTTCCAGTTCATCAATAAAGATAATGAACAGGACTGTGCCCAGCACTGATCCCTGGGGCACACCACTGGTGACAGCTGCCAGCTGGCTGTGGCACCGTTCTCCACCACTCTCTGGGCCCAGCCCTCCAGCCAGTTCTTGACCCATTTCGGAGTGAGTCTTTCCAAGCCAGGAGCTGCCAGCTGTGCCAGGAGCTTGTTGTGGCAAACAGCGTTAAAGGCTTTGCTGATGTCCAGGTAGACTCCATCCACATCCTGCCCCACATTCACAAGATGGAACCTGATCATGAAAGGAGCTCAGGTTGTAGTCAGGATGCTCTCAGAGAAAGATTTCATTCCAGACATTGAACAATTTAGCATAACACAGGCAGATTTGTGAGCTGTGAATAAAGATGAGCAATGTGAACCTTGGGGCAGAGGGCCTGGGGTTGCTGGATAATAACCAGCTGAAGATCAGCCAACAGTGTGCCCAGATGGGCAAGAAGTCCACCAGCATTCTGGCTTGGACTGGAAAGAGTGTGGCCAGCAGGAATAGGGCAGCAATTGTGGCCCTGTAGTCAGTACTGATGAGTTTGTGTCTCAAATACAGGGTTTAGCTTTGGCCCTTCATTCCAAGAAGGATGTTGAGTGGCTGGAGCATGGCCAGAGAAGGGCAATGAGGTTGGTGAAGGGTCTGTAGAGCAGGGCTGGTGAGGAACGGCTGAGGGACCTGGGATCGTTTAGTCTGGAGAAGAGAAGGCTGAGAGGAGACTTCACTGTTCTCTTCGCTTCCTGAAAGGAAGGTGGAGTGAGCTGGGGGTTGGTCTTAGTCTTCTCTCCCTGGTATCAGGTGATAGAATGACAGGAAATGGTCTGAAATTGTGCCAGGGGAGGGGAGGGTTAGGTTGGAGATGAGGAAAAATTTCAGGCATTGGAAGAGGCTGCCCAGGAAGGTGGTGGAGTCCCCATCTTTGGAGGTGTTCAATAAATGGCTGGACACAGCACTTTGGAACATGGTTTAGTCGCCATGGCGGTGTTGGGTTGTCAGTTGGACTCCATGTTCGGAGAGGTCTTTTCCAATCGCATCGATTCTGTGAGCATCAGCTCAGATGTAACTGCAGATTCAGGCTTTCAGTGTTAATTCTAAAACTGCATTTTCTTTTCCAGCCTCCAATGTCCATTCAGTCCATTGTGGTGCAAGTGCAGTGTGTCAACAAAAAGGTTGGCACCATCATCAACCATGAAGTGCGGATTGTGGTGAGAGACAGGAACGATAACTCGCCGCAGTTCCAGCAGCAGCGATACTACGTGGCGGTAAACGAGGTCAGAACCACCCACCTCTTTTTGCCTGTTTCTCTTGTGTGTGGTGCCCTTGCTAAAAGCTTCACTTCTTTCTCACTTGTGGAGGCTCCAGCCCTGGAAGTGGTTGATTTGGTTGGGGCAATTATTGAGGCACAGATTATACGAGAGTCATTGGACACTGGAATGGGCTGCCTGGGGAGGTGGTGGAGTCGCCGTCCCTGGAGCTGTTCAAGGCAGGATTGGACGTGGCACTTGGTGCCATGGTGTAGCCTTGAGCTTTGTGGTAAAGGGTTAGACTTGATGATCTGTGAGGTCTCTTCCAATCCTGATAATACTGTGATGCTCTGTGATACTGTAATAATTTGAGGCTGTGTCCCCTTGTTGCCTGGGAGAAGAGACCAAGACTGAGAGGGGATTGTGATCGTTGTCAACAAATATCTGAGGAGTGGATGGCAACTGGATGGGGCCAATCTCTGTCTGGGTTCTAATTTAAATTTCCCAGAGACTCAAACGTAGTTAATAGAACCAATGACAATTTATAGGTTGCCCTTCCCTCTTCCCCCTTCCTTCCCCAAAGAAAAGCAATTAGATGGAGAGAGAGGAGAGGTAATGTAGACTCAAACCAATAATCTCACTGTGATTTGGAAGTTAACAGAAGAAAAGTTTAACAATAAATAAAAGTTATGTGAGGTAGGGAAGTTCCAAAGGTGTAGCGAAGGGAAAACAAGATACAAACCATGTAAACATGCGACCAGATTTGATGGCAATGGGTTTTGTCTGCCTCATGGGTGATGATGGCCACGTGGTAAGACAAGAGCAGCACGCAACAGGAATGGTGATGCTGGCAGGGAAGGAGGGAGAGGGAGGAAGGCAGGGAGGGGGAGAGAGAGAGCAAACAAACAGGAAGATCCCCTGCTTTTATGCGTCTTAGACAGGCAGTGGGAGTAGGCTAACCACCATCACCTGGTAGTGTTCAGACCCACCCCTGGGGAGAGGTCAAAGCTACCTGGGGTCAGGTTGAAGATCTCTCCCCCCAGGAGGGTTAACCCTGTACAATCTCTCTTCAGAGGTGTGCATTAATGACAATAAACAACAGCTACAAACTGGGATATAGAAGATTTCATCCCAACACAAGGAGAAACTTCTTTGCAGTGAAGGTGACAGAGCACTGAAACAGGCTGCCCAGAGAGACGTTGTGGAGTCTCCTCTGGAGACTTTCAAAACCCACCTAGATGCATTTCTGTGCGGACCACCCTAGGGCATCCTGCTTTGGCAGGGGGCTTGAACTCGATGACCTCTGAAAGTCCCCTCCAACCTCTAATGTTCTGTGATTCTCTGAAAATAGGTAATTTTATTTCCAGAAAGCCCTGCCCACAGCTATATACAAATGAGTTCATAGAATCAGTCAGGTTGGAAGGGACCACAAGGATCATCCAGTCACAACCCCCGTGCCGTGGGCAGGGACACCCTACTCTAGAGCAGCCTGCACACAGCCTCGGCCAGCCTGGCCTGAAACACCTCCAGGGATAGGGCCTCAACCACCTCCCTGGGCAACCCGTTCCTGGTTCTCACCACTCTCATGCTGAGCAGATTCCTCCTTATGTCCAGCCTGAACCTACCCATCTCCAGCTTTGCTCCATTTCCCCCAGTCCCTCAGAGCCTAAAAAGTCCCTCCCCAGCTTTTTTGGGGGACCCCTTCAGATCCTGGAAGACCACCAGAAGGTCACCTGGGAGCCTCCTCTTCTCCAGACTGCACAGCCTCAACTCTCAGTCTGTGCTCACAGCAGAGCTGCTCCAGCCCTCTGAGCATCCCAGTGGCCCTTCTCTGGACACACTACAGCATGTCCACATCCTTCTTCAGTTACATTTGGGTTCCAATTGGGTCAGGAAAATCTTCACAGGGATGCTTCTGGGCAATTAATTCATTTAGGAGAATCAGAAGAATTGGAAAAATTTAGCCAGAAAATGGCTTTGCCTCACTTATAAATAGGCAGCCTGGAGCATTAGGGAAAGTCTGTGCTGCTCACTGTGGTGGAGTAGACATTTCAAGATAGTCCCTGGCTCCTTTGTGGCAGTGTTGGAACTGCTGAGCCATTGAGAGGTTTCCAGATCTTCCCAGTGTGCTGGGAAAGAGGGAAAGGATCTCTGCCCTGATCCTGCTTCCTCTTGGCATGGAGGTTTGCAGAGGTGCAGGCAGCATCTGTTGCAGGTGTGCAGAGAGCACCACGGTGGTGGTACTTCTTGCCACAGCATGAGGCACTTAAATGCCTTCTCTTGGGAAATTTGAGGCACTTAAGTTTCCAGGTAGTTCAAACCCAAACTATGAGGGCTAAGCTGGTCTGAAGCACAAGGCAGTGCAGAACACGTTGTCCAAGAGCAGTAAGGCAGAGGCAGCTCTGTGAGGTAGAGGCAGAAAGGCAGAAGCAGCTCAACTGCCTGCAACTTAGCTCAATTCATATTACTTGCCCGAGTGCAAAGGCTCCTTTGGCCACAGAGATTCACCAATCAGATGGCATTTGCCAAACTGAGCCTATTAGGTGACCCCAGGGCTTGTTCACCCCTATTTGGGCAAGACACCAAGAAGTACCTAAACACCTGTGGGTACCTGTTTAGCACTTTGAGAAGGGACATAATGGCCAAGGCCTTTTTCCTTCCATGCTTGCTTCCCCCATCACCAGAAGGGTGGGGCAAGACAGGACATCTAATAGGCCTATTAGCCTGCCAAGAAAGAGTTCAAAGATGGGATGGGGCCTTGAGCTGTAGTAGGAGTGAGGGTGTTGAGGCATGGGAGCAGGTTGCCCAGGGAGGTTGTGGATGACCTATCCCTGGAGGTGGTTCAAAGCCAAGCCTTGAGCAACCTGGTCTGGTGGGAGGTGCCTCTGCTCATGGAAGGAGGGTTGGAACTAGATGATATTTAAGGTCCCTTCTAGCCCAAACCATTCTGTGCATCTATAGTTCTTATTCAAAAAGATATTAAATTCAGTTGCTTTCAAATCCTTTACATTTGTGTCACTTGAGAAGGACACAGCACTTGTAAGCTGTTCTTCCTTGACACCATTTCTCACAGCATTCTACTGGAGCAGCTGGCAGCTCATGGCTTAGACAGGTGGACTCTTGCCTGAGTTAAAAACTGGCTGGATGGCTGAGCCCAAATTATTGTTGTCCATGGCGTTAAGTCCAGCTGGTGACCTGTCACAAGTAGAGTCCCTCAGGGCTCACTTTTGGGGCCAGTCTTGTTTGATCTCTTCATCAGTGACCTGGCTGAGGGCATCGAATGCAATCTCAGCAAGTTTGCAGATGACACCAAATGAAGCAGAAGTGTCAATCTGCTGGAGGGTAGGAAAGGCCTGCAGAGGAGTTTGGACAGGCTGGAGCCATGGTCTGAGACCAATTGCATGAGCTTTAACCAGACCAAGTGCCAGGTCATGCACTTCAGTCTCAACAACCCCCAGCAGCCCTACAGGCTGGGGAGGAATGGCTGGAGAGCTGCCTGGCAGAAAGGGACCTGGGGGTGTTGTTGGCCAGCAGCTGAACATGAGCCAGCAGTGTGCCCAAGTGGCCAAGAAGGCCAAGAGCATCCTGGCCTGGGTCAGAAATGGTGTGAGCAGCAGCAGGAGTAGGGAGGTGCTCATGTCCCTGTGCTCAGCGCTCCTGAGACCACACCTCCAGTACTGTGTCCAGTTTTGGTCACCACAGTACAGGAGGGACACTGAGGTGCTGGAGTGGTGCAGAGAAGGGCAATGAGGCTGGGGAGAGGTCTGGCAAACATGGCCTGTGAGGAGTGGCTGAGGGAGCTGGGGGTGTTTAGTCTGGAGAAGAGGAGGATGAGAGGGGACCTTACTGCCCTCTACAGCTACCTAAAAAGAGATTGTAGTGAGGCTGGAGATGGTCTCTTCTCCCCACTTACTCATGATAGGACAAGAGGAAATGGCCTCAAGTTGCATCAGGGGAGGCTTAGGTTGGCTGTTGGGAGGAAGTTGTTTCCTGAGTGGGAGGTCAGGCACTGGAACAGGCTGCCCAGGGAGGTGGTGGAGTTGCCATGCCTGGAGGTGTTTGAAAGGAGAGTGGCTGTGGTGCTTGAGGCTATGTTGTAGTGATGAAGGCTGCTGGGATGCAGGTTGGACTGGCTGATGCTGGTGATGCTTTCCAAGCATAGTGATTGATAGTGCTGAGATGTTGTGCTGAGGGGTTTGGGTTAGTCAAGGACTTATCAGTGTGGAACTAATGATTGGACTTGAGGAGCTTGAAGGGCTTTGCCAGTCTAAGAAATTCTGTGATTCTGAGGGACATATTTTAGCACCACACTGGGCAGAGTTAGAGAATGGTTGGACTCGATGATCTTAAAGGTCTTTTCCAGTCAAACTCTATTATTTGGAAGTAAATGTGAGCATTAGTTTACAAAGGTCTGAAGTGATTGGATGAGGGGCAATGATTCTAAACTAGGGCAAAGCAGATTTAGATTGGATGTTAGGAACAAGTTCTTTACCATAAGGCTAGTGGAACAGTGCACCTGGATGCCCAGGTAGGTTGTTGAGGTTCCAACCCTGGAGATACAATCATATAATGAACCATGTTGGGAAAGACCTCCAAGCTCATCCAGTCCAACCTCTCACCCATCCAGTCAGTTAACCAGACCATGGCACTAAGTGCCCCAGCCAGACTTTTTTTTAACACCTCCAGGGACAGCAGGGATGATCCAGTGGAGGATGCCCCTGCTTACTGTCGAGAGGGATGACCTTTGCAGGTCCCTTCCGAGCTAGAGTATTCTGTGACAGTCTGAAGTGCCTGTATGCTGCAGGTTGCAGATCACTCTCCAGACCTGCATAACTTTCAGTGTAAGTGCAGGCAGGAAGCGTGTCAGAGCTGTGGTATCACACGGTATCACAGTATCACCAAGGTTGGAAGAGACCTCACAGATTATCAAGTCCAACCCTTTGCCACAGAGCTCAAGGCTAGACCATGGCACCAAGTGCCACGTCCAACCTTGCCTTGAACTGCCCCAGGGATGACAACTCCACCACCTCCCCGGGCAGCCCATTCCAGTGTCCAGTGACTCTCTCAGTGAAGAACTTTCTCCTCACCTCCAGCCTAAATCTCCCCTGGCGCAGCCTGAGGCTGTGTCCTCTCGTTCTGGTGCTGGCCACCTGAGAGTGGTGTTACAGAAGCAAGGATCTGCTGTTCCCACAAAGTCCAAAAGGCAGAGTGGGAAATGCAGCATTTAATATTATTTATATTCAGGCACCCAGCAATGTGTTGATCATTTATTTCCATCATTAGTGGGCAAAATGCAGCCTTGCTCTTTTTCCACCAGTGGCAGTCCTGATTTAATTAGCTGCTTTGTTAACGTTTTATCACTGTTACACTTAACAGCTTCTGACACGGCCCCTGCTGGGCTCTTCAGCAGTACCCAGGGGGTTAATGCTCTCATTAATTAACCAAAAAAAACCCCCACCCCACCAGTTCACAAAGCATCTCACATCTGCCTCGAAGGTTTTCGTGAGTGATTACATTTTTTAATGATAGGGGGGTTTTTGTTCTGCTAGTAATTGGCACAGCCTCTAGTGAGTTTGTCTGCAGGAATGAAGGGGGGGTGAGGGGCTCGTGGTTTTTTTTTTTATTGCCTCTGGCCTTATGGGTTTAGTTTGCTTCTGAACTGTAGCACAGTCATGGGTTTTTTTCCTTCTGTGAGTAACACAGCACATCAAATGAGCAGAGTTTATTCTCTACAGCCAGGCACGAGCATCCCGAGTGTCTCCTACATTGTTCTAGCCAGGAAGTGTTGTCTGTGCCAGTTTGAGGACTGACCTATTCAGGTGCTTTACAGGGTTGTCCTGGGCAGTTTTTTCCTCTCAGCTGTCCTGTGTGAGATGAAGGCCATGTGCACTGTGGCTTTAGAACAATACTTGAGTCACTGGTGCCTGCACAAAACATTAGATGTCTTCTCCCCATGGACTGCTTGATCTGTCTGCTCCTAAGCACTTGTGCTAGTTTGAGCCTAGCTGAGCTATTTTAGTGAGGAGAAGGAACACCTCCAGGGAGGGGACATCCACAACCTCCCTGAGCAACCTGTTCCAGTGTCTCACCACTCTCACTGTAAAGAATATCTTCCTAATCTCCAGTCTCAATCTACCTTCCCCAGGATTTAATCCATACCCACTCATCCTACCACCCTTGTAAAATATTCCTCTCTGTGCTAGTTTGAGCCTTCCTGGCATATTTTGGTGAGAAGAATTAGTTGCTAGACTGTGGAAAGCATCTCTGCTGCACTCATAGGCTTGCTGAGATGGATAAGAACAAGAACACAAACATAGGTAACGGAGTTGCTCTCTCTGGCTCTTGCTGCCTGCACCTTTCTCCCTAACCTGCTGTCTAACCCTTCTACTTTTTAAACCCTATGGCCTCACCTTGAATGTAAGGCAAAGTCTGGGATAAGGTAGAGGGGTGGGAAGGAAGTGGAAGGGTGGTTGGGAGCCCCTCCTGGGGACTCTGGTTTCTGGGAGGGCTCTTGTGTGTCTGTATTACCTTTCTAACTTGTCTATTTCTGTCTCTAGCTGTATCTATTGTAAATACCTGGTTGGATATTATGCTAAGATGGAAATATAAAGCTTCATTCTTCATTTCCAGCTTGGCTGAGTCTAGTCTGGGTGATTTCATAAGAGTGAGTGGGACAGGTAACACCCAAACCATCACAACACTGAATTTACAACTTCTTTGCAAACAGCTTAACAGTGTGTGCTCTTTGTAGTTTTGCTTCCCGTATCAACTGCAGCTCAGCGAGGACTTTGGCACTATCCCACACCACATCCTGGTCTCCAAGTTGGTGACACATGGGTTTGATGGGTGGACCACTACATGAGTAAAGAACTGGCTTGATGGCTGCACCCAAAGAGTGGCTGTCAATGGCTCCATGGCCAAGTAGAGGCCAGTGACAAGCAGAGTCCCTCAGAGGTCAGTCCTGGCACCAGTCTTGTTCAACAGCTATGTGAGTGCTATGGACAGAGGCACTGAGTGCATCCTCAGCATGCTTGCTGCCCACACCAAGCTGTGTGGTGCAGCAGACAGGCTGGAGGGCAGGGATGCCATCCTGAGGGACCTGCACAGGCTGCAAGCCAACCTCCTGAGGGTCAACAAGACCAAGTGCAAGGTCCTGCAGCTGTATGGAGGCAATGCCAAGCACTAGTCCAGGCTGGGCAGTGAGTGGCTGGAGAGCAGCCCTGAGGAGAGGGACTTGGGAGTGCTGCTGGACGAAAAGCTCAACATGAGCCAGCAGTGTGCACTTGCAGCCCAGAAAGCCAAGCAGATCGAGGTGATTCTCTCCCTCAACTTCACTCTGCTGAGACCCTCACCTGGAGTACTGCATCCAGTTCTGGAGCCCCTGGGACAAGAGGGCTGTGGAGATGCTGGAGTGTGTCCAGAGCAGGGCCAGGAGGATGCTCAGAGGGCTGGAGCAGCTCTGCTGTGAGGACAGACTGAAAGAGTTGGGGCTGTGCAGTCTGGAGAAGAGAAGGCTCCCAGGTGACCTACTTGTGGCCCTTCAGTGTCCGAAGGGGGCCTCCAAAAAAGCTGGGGAGGGACTTTTGAGGCTGTCAGGGAGTGCCAGGACTGGGGGGAATGGAACAAAGCTGGAGGTGGGGAGATTGAGCGTAGCTGTGAGGAGGAAGCTGTTGAGCATGAGAGTGGTGAGAGGCTGGACTGGGTTGCCCAGGGAGGTGGTTGAGGCCCCATGGCTGGAGGGGTTTAAGGCCAGGCTGGCTGAGGCTGTGTGCAGCCTGCTCTAGGGCATGGTAGGGGGGATTGGAACTGGCTGATCCTTGTTGTGCCTTCCAACCCTGACTGATTCTATTCCATAACTGGGTTCACATTTGGGCCCCTCACTACAAAAGGGACATTGAGGTACTGAACCAGGACAACCAAAGCTGGTGGAGGATCTAGAGAACAGGTCCAGTGAGGTGGGGCTGGGAGAACTGTAGGATTGTTTAGTCTGGAGGTGAGGAGGCTGAGTTTGGCACAAGTCAATTATGAGGCGTGGCTGAGGGAATGGGGATTGTTTAGTCTGGAGAATAAGAGGCTGAGGAGAGACCTCATTGCCCTCTACAACTCCCTGAGAGGAGGTTGGAGTGATTGGGGTTCACTGGATCACAGGCTCACAGGATGTTAGGGGCTGGAAGGGACCCAAAGAGATCAAGTCCAACCCCCTGCCAGAGCAGGACAATCCTATCTAACACAGAGCACACAGGTACACATCCAGACAGGCCTTGAAAGGCTCCAGAGAAGGAGACCCCACAACCTCTTTGGGGAGTTTATTCCAGTGCTCTGTGACCCTTACAGTAAAGATGTTCCCATTTGTGTTGAGCTGGAACCTCTTTTGCTGCAACTTCCACCCATTGCTCCTTGTCCTATCCCAGGGAGCAGTGAGCAGAGCCTGTCCCCTCTCTCATCTTGGTCAGCCTTCAGATACTTATAAACATTTACAAAACCCCCTCTCATTCTTCTCTTCTCCAGACTAAGCAGCCCCAGGTCTCTCAGCCTCTCCTCCTCAGGCAGTGCCTTCCAGTCCCCTTATCATCCTCGTAGCTCTCTGCTGGACACTCTCCAGCAGATTCCTGTCCCTCTTAAACTGAGGGGCCCAGAAGTGAACACAGTATTCAAGCTGGGGTCTCAAGAGGGCAGAGTAGAGGGGGAGGAGAACCTCCCTTGATCTGCTGGACACACTCTTCCTAATACACCCCAGGATCCCATTGGCCTTCTGGGTCACAAGGGCACATTGCTGGCTTGGTCACTTCTCCCTAGCATCAGGTGACAGAATAAGAGGAAATGGCCTGAAATTTTGCCAGGGGTGGTTTAGATTGGATGTTAGGAGAAGTTTCATTGCTGCAGGAGTGGTCAGGACTGGAACAGGCTGCCTAGGTATGTAGTGGAGTCTCCATTCTTCAAGAAGTTAAAGGAACACATGGATGTGGTTTAATGCCCGTGGTGGTGTTTGCTTGATGGCAGGATTCAATCATCTTAAAGGTCTTCTGCAACCAAAGCAATTGTATAATTCTACTGCAGGGAAGTCCTGGGCAGATGTCTCACCCTTTCAGTTACTCCCAAAATGGGTTTTATTGAATAAAGTTTAGGGCTAAGATTTTCCCAGGTAGCAAAACCTATTGCATAATCATCGGTCGCTGCAAGCTGAGACAAGTGTCTGTAGCTAGAATTGACTTCATTAGGTGGGGTTTCAGTTTCCAAAATGTTAAGGAGTAGAAATTGTACTTTGGAGAAATAGGATGGACTTTATGTCAAGTGTTCCTTCTATTTGAGCTGTCCAGACTTTATGTCAAGTGTTCTTTCCATTTGAGCTGTCCAGACTTTATGTCAAGTGTTCTTTCCATTTGAGCTCTCCACAACACATGAAAATTGAGCTGTAAAAGAAGCTGAGGGTAATTACAGTACCAATGGAGATCCTAGCTTTGTGTGTGGCTTTGCCATCTGCACATAAAGACAGGTTGAAGGTGGGGTGAGGAGTGGTCAAAGGCAGACGAAGGATGGTTTCAAATGAAACTCATATTTTTGCAGGAGGCTCAAGATGAGGTGGATTTGGGAGGGTAGTGTCTGTTCTGGTTCATACCGAAAGGCATCTCGGTTTTTGTACTCGATTGGTTAGAAAAGGTGATGAAAGCAGACGATATTGAAGGTCCTGTCCAACCCAAACCATTCTGTGATTCTTTGATTTATACATTTGTCAAGGTCCAGAGAACAGAGATTAACAATATCTCTGTCCAGAGGAGCAAGATCTCTTCTTAATGATTTCTGTGTTGTGAAATTAAGGTGCAAACGAGACCAGAGATCACAACAAAACTATTTATTAAAGGATAAAGTTGAACAAAACAGAGGGGGGGAGAGAGAGAGAGAAGTGGGGAGAGAGAGAAAGAGAGCGATGGAGAAGAAGGGAAGAAACAGGGAAGGAAAAGAGCCAGGTTGATATTACCATCAGCCACAGATGGGAAGGAGGGAGAGAGATGTGCGTGTGTGTGGCCCAGGGATGATCTGTGGAGTTGATCAGGAGTTGTGCTGGTGGTGGTGCAGCTCTGGTGGTCTGGTGGAGGTCCACCCTCGGACAGGCATTGCTCCTTTCTCTTTATACAGATTTTTAGCTCAGTGTCCTGGTGCAGCTCCCCGGGAAATCTTCCTGTGCATTCTCATGCATTGACAGGGGTCTGGCGGCAGCACTGGGGAGTGCCTCCCCCCCCGCTCTGTGCTGCTTACCTGTCCATGCCCCAGATACACATAAGCCTTTTCTCTTCGGGGTAGGTGACATAAGATCTACACGTCCTGGGCATTCAAGCCAGGCTGAGGTCCTGGAGTTCCCAAAGCATTACCTGTTGATTTGCATCGCTGAGCTTTCAGACAAGCACTTCAGTCTGAGTCCAGGAGGTTAGCAGAGGCAGTCTTTGTCTTTGTTGATGAACAAGAGAGAGGATTTAGACTCTCACAACATTAAAGAGCTGGAGTTAGGTAATAGGAAGAGAAAACCCTCACACTACATGCATGTGTTTGCACACATAGGTTTATGTGCACACTTCTCTGAGTATTTAATTGAAAAGAGTCTCCATTGTTTCTGTGCTCAGCAGTCACGGCAGGGGCTAACGCAGCCACCGAGTAGCCATCCGCTTCCATTTAACTGCTGTTTTGCTAGTAAGCTCTGGTCAAGGAAGTGAACTTGGAATTAAACTATTGACTTTTTATAATTGTTTGAGTTCTGAAAGAGATTGGAGACATAACTCAGACAACTCCTAAGTGCTCTTCTGACATCTGGAGTAACCGAGCTGATCATCGCACTCTGGCTGCTGCTACCATGGGGGTAAAAAGCACAGAGTCTGTGCAAGCACTAGGACAGAAATGTGTTCCATAGAGTGGTTTAGGTTGGAAGGGACTCCCAAGATCGTCTAGTTCCAGCCCACCTGCCATGGGCAGGGACACCTTCCACCAGACCTTCATGTCATAACTGGCCTGGTGCCTCTGCCCTGAAAACACGGTGGGGTTTCAGAGTTTTGTCTTCCTGTTTCACAGGCTCACAGGATGTTAGGGGTTGGAAGGGACCCAAGGAGATCATCGAGTTCAACCCCACTGTAAAAGAAGGACCACACAATGTAGCACAGATCACAGGGGAACACATCCAGACAGGCCTTGAAAGTCTCCAGAGAAGGAGACTCCACAACCTGCGACCCTTACAGTAAAAGAAGTTCCCCTTGTGTTGAGGTGGAACCTCTTTTGCTGCAACTTACACCCATTGCTCCTTGTGCTGTCACAGGGAGCAAGTGACCAGAGCTGTCCCATGGTTAATTTGTTATCTACCAGCACCCCAAGTCCCTTACCACAGGGCTGCTGTCCAACAGATCACCTCCAACCTGTACTGGTGCAGTTTATTCTTCCTCCCCCGATGCAGGACTCTGCAATTGCCCTTGTTGAACTTCATTTGGTTCCTCTCTGCCCAGCTCTCAGTCTATCCAGGTCTTTCTGCGTGGCCACACAGCCTTCAGCTCCTGGCCATTTTCACACCAGTCACAGCAACCTCCTACTCTGGTCAGTATCTACTGAATAAGGTTTCCTGGAAGGCTGAGTGGCACCATGACCACATAAGATTCGTTTTCTGAAAATCAAAACCAACCAAAAAACCAAATCAACAGCTCCAAAACCAAACCAAACCCCCAAAATGATATAGTTTTTCTCTTACAGCTTTTTTACAAGAGAAGCCTCTCCTCCAACTTGGCAGCATGTGATCAAGAACAAATGCCAAACCTTTCTCTCTTAGGTGTTTTGGGGTTTGGTTTGTGGTGGTTTATTTTTTATTTCCTCTCTCTTTTTTCTTCCTCTTATTGCTTGGACATCCATGCTTGTCAGGATGGAACCACTGTCTTAGTCCATAGAAGGCTCCATCATCACCCAGGAGCTTAGTGAAGCACAAGTGCAGAAGCTTTTTACAGAGTTGCTACCATTTAGGAACAGGTTTTCCTTTCCCTTTCTACTGCTTTTTCAAGACAAGGGTGATGAAGCTGGTGAGGGGCCTGGAGCACAGCCCTGTGAGGAGAGGCTGAGGGAGCTGGGGGTGTGCAGCCTGCAGAAGAGGAGGCTCAGGGCAGAGCTCATTGCTGTCTGCAACTACCTGAAGGGAGGCTGTAGCCAGGTGGGGTTGGGCTCTTCTGCCAAGCAAGCAGCAACATAACAAGGGGACAGATTCTCAAGCTGTGCCAGGGGAGGTCTGGGCTGGATGTGATGAGGAAGTTCCTGCCAGAGAGAGCGATTGGCATTGGAATGGGCTGCCCAGGGAGGTGGTGGAGTTGCTGTGCCTGAAGGTGTTGTAGGAAGGCCTGGCTGTGGCACTTAGTGCTATGGTCTGGTTGATTGGCCAGGGCTGGTTGCTAGGTTGGACTGGCTGAGCTTGGAGGTCTCTTCCAACCTGGTTGATTCTATGATTACCACTATCACCTCATGAACTGGCTGCAGTGGGAATCCTTTGCTGACTGTGTTTCTTGCACTCTGGTCACCTTCAAACTGTGGGTTTGGGCTGCAGAGAATTATAACTTGTGCTGAATTTTCATCTCTTCTGGTGTAACTTTTTTTTTTCCTTGTGGTATTGAAATAATTAATCTCTGCAGGTAGACATCATCAAACGAATCCTATCTCAGAATGATTAACTGGAAATGTTGCTTTGCTCTGCTCTTTGGGGCTGCTCTGAAAAATTATTCATTTTCATCTTTGTAAATAGGCAATAATAGAAAAATTTATTTCCACAATGCTTTATGGAAGCAGTGAACTTTCCTGTCTGCACCTAGACTTCCAATGGGCATAAATCTTGCTGGAGGAAGTTTTTAAGCAGTACAGCTTTTGGCTGGGGAAGAAGAAGATTTATTGCGCAAATTTCCTCTCCATTTGTTTAATTGCATTCTTTGGAAGGCTTACTTGTTTCTTGCCATCCTGCTTTTTATTATCACATTCAATGCCCACAGATTCCTCAGTGTTCCTTCTATGCTGTGGTGTCCAATTTTTGTCACCACAGTACAGGAGGGACACTGAGGTGCTGGAGTGGTGCAGAGAAGGGCAATGAGGCTGGGGAAAGGTCTGGCAAACATGGCCTGTGAGGAGCGGCTGAGGGAGCTGGGGGTGTTTAGTCTGGAGAAGAGGAGGCTGAGAGGGGACCTTATTGCACTCTACAACTACCTAAAAGGAGGTTGTAGTGAGGCTGGAGCTGGTCTCTTCTCCCCACTTACTCGTGGTAGGACAAGAGGAAATGACCTGAACTTGCATCAGGGGAGGCTTAGGTTGGCTGTTGGGAGGAAGTTGTTTCCTGAGCAGGAGGTCAGGCACTGGAACAGGCTGCCCAGGGAGGTGGTGGAGTTGCCATGCCTGGAGGTGTTTGAAAGGAGAGTGGATGTGGTGCTTGAGGCTATGGTGTAGTGATGAAGGCTGCTGGGATGAAGGTTGGACTGGCTGATGCTGGTGGCCCTTTCCAAGCATAGCGATTGATAGTGCTGAGATGTTGTGCTGAGGGGGTTGGGTTAGTCAAGGACTTGTCAGTGTGGAACTAATGATTGGACTCGAGGTGCTTGAAGGGCTTTGCCAGTCTAAGAAATTCTGTGGTTCTGTGATTATTATCTTCAGGCTGTCACTAACACTCACAGTGTTTTTGCTTTATGACTCCTAAAGCTTTATCTTTCTTGAAGGAAGATTCACTACATAACTTCAGCCCCTTTCTTTAGGAGATACTAAAGCTTGATCCAACAAAATCACAGAGTAGTTTGAGTTGGAAAAGACCTTAACATCTAGTTCCAGCCTTCTGCACAAGCATGGTCAGCTCCTACTAGACAGGGTTGCTCAGAGCCTCATGCAACCTGGCTTTGAACACTTTCAGGCTTGAAGCCTCCAGAACATCTTTTGGCAACCTCAGCACTTTCATGGGGATTAATTTTGTCACCAATGTGCAGTCTAAATTAAGCTTCTGCCAGTTTGAAGCCTTTAGCTTTCATTCTGTTGCTATGTGAAGAAAGAAGACTCCTCTCCTATTGTTTGAAGTAGACACATCTAATAGAAGGACACAGGTGGGACTGTGGAGATCAGGTTCCTTCTGATTGCTCCAACAACCCTCACAAAGTGTAAGTATGGCTCAAAATAAGTCATTGTAGAATTGAGATCACATGCAACACTTTCTGGAGCCCTTTTTGGATCCCTCTGATAAGTAACAAATCAAAGGTGCCAGAACCCCCTGCAGAGCTTTATTTCCAGCACCCACTAGAAGATAGGATAGTGAAAGATCTTTCAGAGGTTGGACCGAGTTTGAAACTGTAGGGAAGTGGAGGCTGTGTAGAATCTGCCTGCTGTAGATGGAGGTAGTATTGGTGTGGAGTGATAACGTGCTCTGGATTGTCATTACTGTGTCGAGAGGGGGTGTGTGTGTCTGCTAAAGAACGACTTTGATCACTGCTCTGAGAAAATGTTTTTGTATTATATAGTTTAGACTACAAATCCCTCCTCATGTTCTGCTTTTCACTGGTGGCAAAAGTCTGATTTTCCAGCTCATTGGCCTTGCACATGGGTGTAGTCAAACAGCGTGGCCTTGCTTCCAGCCTGCTCTTCTGGCTCCTGGTAATGTGGTTGAAATACCTCCCAAAGAGTCACTAGAAACACAAAGTGTTCATTTCCACAATACCTGTCTAGCTTCTAAAAAATACAGTTAGACTCACAGAATCAGTCAGGGTTGGAAGAGACCACAAGGATCAGCCAGTTCCAACCCCCTGCCATGCCCAGGGACACCCTACCCTAGATCAGGCTGCTCACAGCCTCATCCAGCCTGGCCTTAAACACCTCCAGCCATGGGGGCTCAACCACCTCCCTGGGCAACCCATTCCAGCCTCTCACCACTCTCATGCTCAACAATTTCCTCCTCATCTTCAGGCTCAATCTCCCCACCTCCATCTTTGCTCCATTCCCCCAGGTCCTGGCACTCCCTTTTAGGCTAAAAAGTCCCTCCCCAGCTTTTTTGGAGGCCCCCTTCAGGTACTGGAAGGCCACAAGAAGTTCACCAGGGAGCCTTCACTTCTCCACACTTCACAGCCCCAACTCGTTCAGTCTGTCCTCGCAGCAGAGCTGCTCCAGCCCTCTGAGCACCTCAGTGGCCCTTCTCTGGAGACAATCAGCATCTTCACATCCCTCTTGTCCCAGGGGCTCCAGAACTGGATGCAGTACTCTAGATGGGGTCTCAGCAGAGCACAGTAGAGGGGGAGAATCACAGCCCTGTGAGAAGAGGCTGAGGAAGCTGGGGGTATGCAGTCTGAAGAAGAGGAGGCTCAGGGCAGACCTCATTGCTGTCTACAACTACCTGAAGGGAGGCTGTAGCCAGGTGGGGTTGGGCTCTTCTGCCAGACAGCCAGCAACAGAACAATGGGACACAGTCTCAAGTTGTGCCAGGGGAGGTCTAGGCTGGATGTGAGGAGGAAGTTGTTGTCAGAGAGAGTGATTGGCATTGGAATGGGCTGCCCAGGGAGGTGGTGGAGTGGCTGTGCCTGGAGGTGTTGAAGCAAAGCCTGGCTGGGGCACTTAGTGCCATGGTCTGGTTGATTGTCTAGGGCTGGGTGCTAGGTTGAGCTGGATGAGCTTGGAGGTATGTTCCAGCCTGATTGTTTCTATGATTGTCTCTGGAGGCATTCAAGGAACACATGGACATGGCACTTCAGTACAAGGTTTAATGACCATGATGGTCTTGGGTTGATAGTTGGACTCAGTCTCAGAGGTTTCTTCCAACTGAGACAACTCTTGATTCTCTGAAGCTGTGATTTTTGGCAAGATAGAAAGCTGTGTGAAAGGACTCAGCTTTTCCCCTGGCTTTCAGAATGAGTGAGTGTCAGGGGATATTTTTTTCTTCAATGTCCTTTCTAAAATCATTTGTATTGCATAACAGGAAATGTAGATAAAATGGCAAGCTGCATGAAGGTCTGACACACCTCCAGTTGCTTGTTTTGTATGCAGTGCACTGGGTGCAAGACATTAGCTTTTGACTTGTACTGGAGGAGCATGCAATTGTCATTCTGGTATTTACTGCTGTTTCAGTTTTACAACTGTCTCCTTTGTTATCACTTAATGATGTGCTTTACAGTGCTGGAGCCTTTTTATGTTAGACATCATTTATCTGCACCCTGTCAGGGCTCCGATACGGCTGCTCTCAGTGGAACAGAGCAAATAGCTACTGCCAAGCAGAGCTGCTGGCTGAGTTCAGAGCAAACCAAGCATTCATGTGCTCCTGAAAGTCAGCTCTCAGCATCCTTTAGCTGTGAGCACTTGTGCAGGGTCATCCCTTCCTCATCTTTATCAACCTTATGAAATTCAAGTGTAAGTGTAGGGCCTTGCATCTAAGAGGGAATGACCTCCACACCAGGACAGGTGGGGCTGACTGCTGGAAAGAACAACCTGGCAGTGCTGGCGAACAGCAAATTCCCTGTGAGTTAGCAATGTACCTTCCTGATTCAGGAGGCCAGTGGTCTCCTGATGTGGCCATCAGGTTGAGGAAGGTCGCCCCTCCATCTCTATGTTCTACTTCAAATTGAATCTGAAGTGCTGGGCTCAGTTCTGGGCTCCCCAGTTCAAGAGAGACCGTGAGCTACTGGAGAGACTAGTGGAGGTTGAAGCAACTGGAGGAGAAAATTTTCCTCTATGAGGAATAAATGCTGAAAGACCTTGTGCTGTGTAGCCTGCAGAAGAGCAGCCTGAGAGGGGAGATCTGATCAGTGTAACCTGTCTCCGTTACACACCTGGGACAGTATCCTTCCTGACTTTGAGGACAGGCAAAATGGAGCAAGACTGGATCCTAGGAGGAAGTTGTTGGCAGAGAGAGTGATTGGCATTGGAATGGGCTGCCCAGGGAGGTGGTGGAGTGGCCGTCCCTGGAGGTGTTGAAGCTAAGCCTGGCTGGGACACTTACTGCCATGGTCTGGTTACAGTATCACAGTATCATCAGGGTTGGAAGAGACCTCACAGATCATCAAGTCCAACCCTTTACCACAGAGCTCAAGGCTAGACCATGGCACCAAGAGCCACGTCCAACCTTGCCTTGAAGTGCCCCAGGGACGGCGACTCCACCACCTCCCCGGGCAGCCCATTCCAGTGTCCAATGACTCTCTCAGTGAAGAACTTTCTCCTCACCTCCAGCCTAAATCTCCCCTGGCGCAGCCTGAGGCTGTGTCCTCTCGTTCTGGTGCTGGCCACCTGAGAGAAGAGAGCAACCTCCTCCTGGCCACAACCACCCCTCAGGTAGTTGTAGACAGCAATAAGGTCACCCCTGAGCCTCCTCTTCTCCATGATAAACAATCCCAGCTCCCTCAGCCTCTCCTCATAGGGCTTGTGCTCAAGGCCTCTCACCAGCCTCATCGCCCTTCTCTGGACACGCTCAAGCATCTCAACGTCCCTTTTAAACTGGGGAGCCCAGAACTGAACACAGTACTCAAGGTGTGGTCTAACCAGTGCAGAGTACAGGGGCAGAATGACCTCCCTGCTCCTGCTGGCCACACCATTCCTGATGCAGGCTAGGATGCCACTGGCTCTCTTGGCCACCTGGGCACACTGCTGGCTCATGTTCAGGCGGGTATCAATCAGTACCCCCAGATCCCTCTCTGTCTGGCTGCTCTCCAGCCACTCCGACCCCAGCCTGTATCTCTGCATGGGGTTGTTGTGGCCAAAGTGCAGCACCCTGCACTTGGAGCTATTGAACCCCATCCCATTGGACTCTGCCCATCTGTCCAGGCGGTCAAGGTCCCGCTGCAGAGCCCTTCTGCCCTCCAACCCAGCCACATCTGCCCCCAGCTTAGTATCATCTGCAAACTTGCTGATGACTGACTCCATGCCCTCATCCAGATCATCTATGAAGATGTTAAAGAGGATGGGGCCCAGCACAGATCCCTGAGGGACACCACTAGTGACAGCCGCCAGCTGCATGTGGCACCATTCACCACCACTCTCTGGGTCCGGCCCTCCAGCCAGTTCCTAACCCAGCACAGAGTGTTGCCATCCAAGCCATGGGCTGACAGCTTAGCCAGCAGTTTGCTGTGGGGGACAGTGTCAAAGGCCTTGCTGAAGTCCAGATAGACCACATCCACAGGCCTCCCCACATCCACCAAGCGGGTCACCTGATCATAGAAGGAGATCAGGTTAGAAAGGCAGGATCTGCCCTTCCTAAACCCATGCTGGCTGGACCTGAGCCCTTTGCCATCCCTTAGGTGCACTCTTATCACCCCCAGGATAACCTGCTCCATCAGTTTCCCTGGCACTGAGGTCAGGCTGACAGGCCTGTAGTTCCCAGGTTCCTCCATCCGACCCTTCTTGTGGATGGGGACCACGTTGGCCATTTTCCAGTCTCCTGGGACCTCTCCGGTGAGCCAGGACTGCTGGAAAATGATGGAGAGCGGCTTGGCCAGCTCAGCTGCCAGCTCTCTCAGCACCCTGGGATGGATCCCATCTGGTCCCATGGACTTGTGGGTGTCCAGATGGCTCAGCAGGTCCTGAACTAATTCCTCATGAATTTCCAGGGGAACACATCACTCCCCAACCCCATCCCCCAGTTCAAGAGGCCACTTGCCCTGAACTCCTCTCTCCTTACTGTTGAAAACTGAGGCGAAGAAGGCATTCAGGACCTCAGCCTTTTCTTCATCATCAGTTACAGTGTTCCCCTCCTGGTCCAGTAAGGAGTGGAGGCTCTTCTTGCCCTTCCTTTTAGCATTGATAAATTTATAAAAGTGTTTTTTATTATCTTTCATAGAAGTGGCAGCCTAAGTTCTAGCTGGGCCTTAGCCTCTCTAATTTTTCTCCTGCATAGTCTGGCTACCTCCTTAAACACATCAGGAGAAGCCTTCCCCTCCTTCCAGAGGTGATACACCTTCTTTTTTTCCCCCAATTCCTTCAGGAGCTGTTTACTCATCCAGGCTGGTCGCCTTCCCCGCCGGCTCATCTTTCGGCACATGGGAACTGCCAGCTCCTGTGCCTTCAAGAGCTCCTGTTTAAAGTAGGTCCAACTATCCTGGACCCCTTTGTTCTCAAGGACTGCTGCCCAGGGGACTTTGGAAATAAGTTTCCTAAGCAAATTGAAGTTTGCCCTCCGAAAGTCCAAGGTGTAGGTTTTGTTGTAGTGCCTCCCTACCTCCCTGCATACTGAAAACTCCACTAACTCGTGATCACTACACCCCAGGCAGCCTCCCACTATCACATCTCCTACCAGCCCTTCTCTGTTGGAGGGCAGCAGGTCAAGCTGAGCTTGACCCCTAGTAGGCTCATTTAACAGCTGGGACATGAAGCTGTCCTCCATGCGCTCTAGAAATCTCCTAGACTGCCTTCTCTCTGCTGAATTAAGTTCCCAGCAGATGTCTGGCAGGTTAAAGTCACCCACAAGGACAAGATCTGATCTTGAGACAGCCTCCAGCTGTTTGTAAAATATCTCGTCTGTTTCTTCATCCTGGTTGGCCAGGGCTGGGTACTAGGTTGTGCCGGATGAGCTTGGAGGTCTCTTCCAATCTGCTTGATTCTATGAATACTCAGCAAGCACTTGGAGGTAGGGAGCAGGGAGAGACACAAGAGGATGGGGCCAGACTCTTTTCAGTGATGCTCAGCAATGGGACAATGGGCAGCAGGGACAAACTGGAACCCAGGAGGTTGCATCTGAACAGGAGATGTGAGGATGTTGGAACCCTGGAGCAGGATGCCCAGAGAGGTTGTGGAGGCTCCTTCTCTGGAGAGACTCCAAGCCCACCTGGACATTGTGATCCTGGGCAACCTGCTACTGCAACCTCCCTGGTCATCTGTCTGCTCTCAAGCTGTTCTGATGTGACAGGATGTCATGAGTTGAGTTGAATCTGCTGCTGATATTCAATCTCGTGCTGCTGTCACACTTGCTTCGAAATGAAGGTGCTGTGCTGCTGCTGTGCTAGTCACCAGATATTGTCATATGGCTGTTTGCCCAGCCACTTGGTTTAGAGGTAATCTCATTTGGATGTGTCAGGCTTTGTCCAGAGTGATGCAGGTCTTTCCCAAGAATACCACCTGGGGACCTGACCCAAGGCTAGATAATTATGAGGGGCAGGGAGAGCATGGACAAGTGCTTAGGCTGGTGGTATTTTGGAATATGCTTGGAAGAAGTCTCTTGTCAGCCTCAATGTTCCTGAGAGACAGAAATCATTGCAATGTCTTGGGACCTTTCTCATCACTGCTGTGAGCACCCAAGGGCAAGAGAATGTCTCTGGACCTTCAGGCAGGTGGGCAGGCACCATGGCCAGTCAGACCCCGACAGCAGGCATGGCAGCTGCAGCAGAGAGCCATGGCCAGTCAGACTGCAGCAGCAGGCATGGCAGCTGCAGCAGAGAACCAGTCTGTGCCACTGTCAGCTGCTCCTGTACGTAAAAAGAAACATGTAAAGAAAACAATTAGTCTTGCAAAAGGTGAGGATCAGTCAAGGTTATCATGGGAACAAGAGGAAGAGCCCTGTCCTCAGCACTGGTGGGGCCACACACTTCAAATACTCAGTTCAGTTTTAGGCCTCTCATTCCAAGAAGGACATTGAGGGGCTTAGAATCCTAGAATCAGTCAGGGTTGGAAGGGACCATAAGGATCAGCCAGTTCCAACCCCCCTGCCATGCCCAGGGACACCCTACACTAGAGCAGGCTGCACACAGCCTCAGCCAGCCTGGCCTTAAACACCTCCAGCCATGGGGCCTCAACCACCTCCCTGGGCACCTCAATTCCAACCTCTCACCACTACCATGATGAACAACTTCCTCCTCACCTCCAGGCTGACTCTCCCCACCTCCAGTTTTGCTCCATTCCCCCCAGTCCTGGCACTCCCTGACAGCCTAAAAAGTCCCTCCCCAGCTTTTTTGGAGGCCCCCTTCAGATCCTGGAAGTCCACAAGAAGGTCCCCTGGGAGCCTTCTTCAGACTGCACAGCCCCAACTCTTTCAGTCTGTCCTCACAGCAGAGCTGCTCCAGCCCTCTGAGCATCCTCCTGGCCCTCGTGGCTGGAGAGCAGAGCTGGTGAGGAGCAGCTGAGGGACCTGAGGTTGTTTGTTTAGTCTGGAGAAGAGGAGGCTGAGAGCAGGCCTCCTTGCTCTCTACAGCTCCCTGAAAGGAGATTGGAGTGAGGTGGGAATTGGACTCTTCTCCATAGTGATTGGACAAGAGAAAATATC
Source organism: Pogoniulus pusillus (assembly GCF_015220805.1). NCBI lineage: Eukaryota > Metazoa > Chordata > Aves > Piciformes > Lybiidae > Pogoniulus > Pogoniulus pusillus. Next base: position 25,635,233 of record NC_087269.1, on the reverse strand, counting down.
CTGAAGTTGTGCCAAGGGAGGTTTAAGTTGGATATTAGGAACTATTTCTTTTCTGTGAGAGTGGTCAGGCATCGGAAGAGGCTGCCCAGGGAGGTTTTGGAGTCAACATCCCTGGAGGCGTTCAAAGACTGTATGTAGGTGGCATCTGGGGACATGATCCAGTGTCTGTGGTGCTGTCAGGATGGCATTTGGACTCGATCTTAGAGGTCTTTTCCAGATGAAACAGCTCTATGATTCTGTGCTGCATTGTTTAAACTCCTCTATTTGATGTTGTACTGGCTCCGTGTGCCCAGGTTGGGCTGAGGTCTCCCCGAGGGAAGACTGGGCTGGGCACAGCTGATTCCAAGGGAGCCAGCACATGGGGCATGACTCCATGGCATCAGGAAAAACGATTTGAGGGGAAAATGGCAGTGAGGAGTGGGGGGGACATGGGGAGGAGATGAACTGGGGCTGAGGGAGGGAATATGAGCCTCAGGATCATAGAATCGTAGAATGTCAGGGGCTGGAAGGGACCTCCAAAGCTCATCCAGTCCAACCTTCCTGCCAGAGCAGGATCACCTAGGGCAGATCACTCAGGAACACATCCAGGCAGGTTTTGAATATCTCCAGAGAGGGAGACTCCACAACCCCCCTGGGCAGCCTGTTCCAGGGTCCTGTTACCCTTACAGGGGCAAAAATCCTCTTCATGTTTAAATGAAACTTTCTATGCCTCAGCTTCTACCCATTGCCCCTTGCCCTGTCATTTGGCATCACCCAGCAGAGCCTGGCTCCAGCCTCCTGGCACTCACCCTTTGCATACTTAGAAACATTGCTGAGGTCACCTCTCAGTCTCCTCCCAGCAGCACAACTCCAGCTCCCTCAGGCTCTCCTCCTAACAGAGATGTTCCATTCCCTTTAGCATCTTTGTGGCTCTGCACTGGACTCTCTCAAGCAGTTCTGTGACCCTCTTGAACTAGGGGGGGTGGCCAGAACTGGACACAGTACTCCAGATGTGGCCTCACCAAGGCAGAGTAGAGGGACAGGAGAATCTCTCTTGACCTACTAGCCACAGCCCTTCTAATCCACCCCAGAGTGGCATTGGCCCTCCTGGCCACCAGAGCACACTGCTGGCTCCTGGTCAAGAATAAAGGAGAGGGACTGGGGAGGGTGCTGAGTTCATCTTTATTTGTCACTTCTCACATGTATTTTTCACTGGCAGCACGTTATGCTTTAAAGCCTGCTGTGCACATGAGGCTAATAAGTAGATCTGACTTTCAAACATGTTCATCTGAATTTAGTGGACCACTGGAACACCCACCTGGGGCCCAGGTTGGGGCCCTGTCCCTGAAGATATCAAGAAGATGCTCAACAGGGCTCTGGGCAACCTGATCTAGTTGAGGATGTCCTTGCTGACTGCAGTGGGAGCTGGACTGGATGACCCTGGGAGGTCCCTTCCAGCCCAGACCATTCTATGATTCTAAGACTTTTCTTCTCTGTGCTGGTAAGGAAGGTGAGAGGGCTCCAGGGTGGGTAGCTGGTGCCAATGGCAGTCCACTGTTAGCGGCAGGGGAAAAACCTACAAAGCCTGCTGCTGATCTTCAGAAGTACTTTGGCTTGCTTTGGTCTTCTGTGCACTTACAAAAACATGAGACAGATCCTTCTCTTCTCTCTTCCTCTCCTCCTCCAAAGTGCAAAGCAATGCACTTTGCTATTAAGCAGTAACTGTTCCACCACAGTCTGTGGTAGTTGGCTCTGATTTTACAGTGTCAGGCAAGGCTTGCATTTCCAACATGCTGTACTCTCCTGAATTTCTGAAAGGCTGCTGCTGCGTTACAGATACATGGCAGAGACTCTCTGCAGGGTAATTATCTCACAATTACTAGGCACCAGGGAACAGTCAACTTCCTACACCCACATGTGCCACTTCTACTATCTTTGCTGAGAGTAAACAAATCAAGTTTATAGCAAAATATAGATGTAGGTAGTGAATAAGTACTGTAAATTAATGCCCACCTGGTTTAGTGAAAATAAAAAGGCTTTGAAATGAATATTTTGTTATTGCAGTATTTCTGCCCTGAAAGTTTCTCCCATAGGCTGGATGTTAGGAGGAAGTTCTTGCCAGAGAGAGTGATTGGCATTGGAATGGGCTGCCCAGGGAGGTGGAGTCACTGTCCCTGGAACTTTTCAAGCAAAGCCTGGATGAGGCACTTAGTGCCATGGTCTAGTTGACTGGATAGGGATGGATGCTAGGTCAGACTGGATGATCTTGGAGGTCTCTTCCAGCCTGATTGATTTTATGTAGTGCCATGGTCTAGTTGATTGGACAGGATTGTTGGATGTTGGACGCTTCCCTGTGTCCTCCTGTTGAATACTTTTCTATGTCCTCCTGTTGAATACTTCTCAGTGTATTCCTGTTTGGTACTTTGTATATCTTCATCTTGGATACTTCCCTGCATCCTCCTGCTGGATGCTTTCTTGTGTCCTCTTGTTAGGTACAGGGCTGAGTGATAGATTGGACTGGATGGTCTTGGAGGTCTCTTCCAAACTGGCTTGATTCTATGTAGTGCCATGGTCTGGTTGATTGGGTAGGGCTGGATGATCTTGGAGGTCTCTTCCAACCTGGTTGATACTATGATTTTATGATTGAGTAATTAGCAGCTTTATAAATAATAAGACCAGGAACTATGACTATGGGATGAAAGGAGCAGATAATTATTTTGGTTTAGTGTGAACTATAAAATAGAGAGTGAGACAGGATCCAAATTTGCTGTGTCTTTGCCCTTTTCCACCTCTTTTTGCAGCGTTTGAAACCTTTTTAGACCCTGCAGGTTTAAAGATGTGCAAAAATTTGATGTAAAGTTTGGAGGAAAAAGGAGTCAGTGGGCTTCTGAATTCAAGGGCCAAAACTTTGGGTACTCCAGGAAAGCTGGAGAGGGACTTTTTACAAGGGCTTGTAGTGATAGGCCATGAGGCAGCACCTTTGAGCTGGAAAGAAGGAGATTTAGATTGGAGATTAGGAGGAAAAGGAGGGTGGTGAGACAGTGCAACAGGATGCCCAGAGAGGTTGGACCATCTCCCCTCCCTGGAGATGTTCAAGGCCAAATTGGACAAGGCCTGGGCTAGTGTAAGTTGTCCCTATCCATGGCAGAACGTTTGGAACTAGATGATCTTTAATTTAAGGTCCTTTCCAACTTCTGCTCTTTCTGATGAGTGCAGAAGCAGGCAGCACATGGAGGAGCAAGGTCTGTGTTGAATTTGAATCCGGAACTGTTGGTTTGTCTCTTTTTTTTTTTCCTTTGGAGTGGATTACTCACAAAGTTGTCTGAATTTTAAGACTGAGAAATGCTGACTGCCAAGGAGTCATTTGGACTGCTGTCCTTAGTCTCAATGGGTCTTGATTTCATGCTGTTTATCTAGGCTGGGATAATTAGAAATTGATTCATTTGCAAACTATCATTTTATGAGGATTCAATTGCTGCCAGCAAAATATTGAAGGAACAGCATCATTTGTGTCTTTGTTTCAAGCCATAAAGCTCTCTGAGTATATTTGCATGTAGTTTGCATTGATGATGGCCACACCCAAAGAGTGGCTGTCAGTGGCTCCATGGCCAAGTGCAGGGCAGTGACAAGCAGAGTCCCTCAGGGGTCAGTCCTGGCACCAGTCTTGTTCAACGTCTTTGTGGGTGCCATGGACAGAGGCATTGAGTGCAGCCTCAGCAAGTTTGCTGCCCACACCAAGCTGTGTGGTGCAGCAGCCAGGCTGGAGGGCAGGGATCCATCCAGAGGGACCTGGACAGGCTGCAGAGGTGGGCACAAGCCAACCTCAGGAGGGTCAGCAAGATCAAGTGCAAGGTGCTGCAGCTGGTGGAGGCAATGCCAAGCACAGATCCAGGCTGGGCAGTGAGTGTCTGGAGAGCAGCCCTCAGGAGAGGGACATGGGGGTGCTGCTGGACGAAAAGCTCAACAGGAGCCAGCAGTGTGCACTTGCAGCCCATAAAGCCAAGCAGAGCCTGGGCTGCATCAGGAGAAGTGTGGCCAGCAGGGCCAGGGAGGTGATTCTCCTCCTCTACTGCACTCTGCTGAGACCCCACCTGGAGTACTTCATCCAGTTCTGGAGTCCCTGGGACAAGAGGGCTGTGGAGATGCTGGAGTGTGTCCAGAGCAGGGCCAGGAGGATGCTGAGAGGGCTGGAGAAGCTCTGCTGTGAGGACAGACTGAAAGAGTTTGGGCCGTTTGGTCTGGAGAAGAGGAGACTCACAGGTGACCTTCTTGTGGCCTTTCAATATGTGTAGGGTTAATCCTCCAGGGGGAGTAACCCTGAACCTGACCCTAAGTGGTCTTGACCTCTCCCCAGGGGTGGGTCTGAACACCACCAGGTGATGGTTAGCCCACTCCCCCTGCCTGTCTAGAGATCCATGAAAGCAGAGGGACTTCCTGTTCTTGCTTCCTGCCTCCCTGCTTACCACCATCATGTTCCTGCTTCTCTTTGTTTCACCACGTGGCCACCACCCATGAGGGGGACACAGCCATCACCATCACAATCGGGTTGTATTTATACATTTTGTATTTGTTTTCCCTTCCCTGTACACTTTGTAACTTCCCTACCTCAGATACTTCTTTTAATTTATAGTTAAACTTCTTTACCTTCCAAATGAAATGAGGTTCATTTTATTTGGGTGTGCTTACCTTTTCTCTCCATACATCTAATCCCTGTCTCTTGGGAAAGAAGTGGGGAGAGGGAAGGGCACTCTATAAAAGTTGTTATTGGTTCTATCAAATTTATTTGAGTCTCTGGAAATATAAATTAGAAGCGAGACACTGTACCTGAAGGGGTCTCCAAAAAAGCTGGGAAGGGACTTTTGAGGCTCTTAAGGAGTGCCAGGACTGGAGGGAATGGAGCAAATCTGGAGGTGGGGAGAGTCATCCTGGACATGAGGAGGAAGTTGTTCAGCATGAGTGGTGAGAGGCTGGAATGGGTTGCCCAGGGAGGTGGTTGAGGCCCCATGGCTGGAGGTGTTTCAGGCCAGGCTGGCTGAGGCTGTGTGCAGCCTGCTCTGGGGTAGGGTGTCCCTACCCATGGCAGCAGGGTTGGAACTGTCTGATCCTTGTAGTCCCTTCTGACCCTGACTCATTCCATGATTCTATGACCCTCAAAGGGCATCTTGTCCAACCTCCTCTGCAGTAGAGGTTGGACACCTTCAAGTAGAGCAGGCTGCACAGGGGCACACTGAGTCTGATCTTCAATGTCTCTAGGGACAGGGCCTCAGTCACCTCTCTGGGCAGCCACTTCTAGTTTTTCTCCACTCTCACTGTGAAGAGCTTCCTCCTGATGTGCAATCTACGTCTGCTCTAGTTTCAAACCATTGCCTCTCATCCTATCACTCCAAGCTCTTGTAAAAAGTCCCTCAGCACTATTCTAAACAGTATTTATCTGCTGCTATTCACAGTGCCACGAAGGCAGTGTTAAGTGCTGGTTTATTTTGCAGCTCATGTTCATTTTCCTTCCTGAGTCTGCAGAAGAATATTTTAGAATCACAGAGTCATAGAATCAAGCAGGTTGGAAGGGACCTCCAAGCTCATCCAGCCAAACCTAGTGCCCAGCCCTGCCCAGTCAACCAGACCATGGCACTAAGTGCCCCAGCCTGGCTTGGCTTCAACACTTCCAGGCACGGCCACTCCATCACCTCCCTGGGCAGCCCATTCCAATGCCAATCACTCTCTCTGCCAACAACTTCCTCCTCACATCCAGCCTAGACCTCCCCTGGCACAGCTTCAGAATCTGTCCCCTTGTTCTGTTGCTGCTTGCTTGGCAGAAGAGCCCAACCCCACCTGGCTACAGCCTCCCTTCAGGTAGTCAGGTACAGCATTTTTTCTTTTTTTAAGCTTATATGTATTTACCTCATGAATTCTTTCAGCTTTTAATAATTGCTTTTCACCTTCATCTGTTGTTTTTAGAACAAATGGGATCCTGCCCTGGCACAAAAAAATCTGTGCAATAAAAATGGAAATTGATGTGACTCCTTCTGTGACTCTTGGCTTCCCATAGAGTCTGAGTGCATTGCCTCTAAGCAGTTACTCATGCATGAGGCTCCAGGCCAAGTAAAGGGCAGGAGAGAGTGACAGTCTCGCACTGGAGACCACAGATATGGAAGTAAAATCTTTACAAAACACGTTTTACAAAGACACTGCTCCTGTGCTCAGCACTGCTCAGGCCACACCTTGAGTGATGAATCTAGTTCTGGACTCCTCAATTCAAGAGAGATATTGAGATACTGGAAGGTGTCCAGAGAAGCTGGTGAGGGGGCTGGAGCACAGCCCCGTGAGGAGAGGCTGAGGGAGCTGGGGGTGTGCAGCCTGCAGAAGAGGAGGCTCAGGGCAGAGCTCATTGCTGTCTACCACTACCAGAAGGGAGGCTGTAGCCAGGTGGGGTTGGGCTCTTCTGCCAGGCATCCAGCAACAGAACAAGGGGACACAGCCTCAAGCTGTGCCAGGGGAGGCCTAGGCTGGATGTGATGAGGAAGTTGTTGTCAGAGAGAGTGATTGGCATTGGAATGGGCTGCCCAGGGAGGTGGTGGAGTTGCTATGCCTGGAGGTGTTGAAGCCAAGCCTGTCTGGGGCACTTAGTGCCATAGTCTGGTTGATTGGCCACAGCTGGGTGCTAGGATGGGCTGGGTGATATTGGAGCTCTCATCCATGCTGGTTGATTCTATGACTCTAAGAGTTGCATTTTGCTGACCTGCAGTTTTTAATGGGTGCCTGTCTCTGTTCTTGCAGTTAACTCCGGTTGGGACAACCATCTTCACAGGATTCTCTGGGAACAATGGTGCTACTGACATCGATGATGGGCCCAATGGACAGATAGAATATGTCATCCAGTACAATCCTAATGACAAGGTTAGTGTATTTTGACTTCTGGTTTTGGTGGGTATGTGCACACACCCCTTAAAGTGGCAAATGAGCAAGAGGTTGCTGTTCAACTTCATGAAGAAACAGTATCAGTTCATGTGGGACAGGGATCTACTTGAGAGAGCCCAAAGGAGAGCTATAAGGATGCTGAAGAGACTGGAGCACTGCCTGATGAGGACAGGCTGAGAGACTTGGGGCTGTTCAGTCTGGTGAAGAGAAAACTGAGTGAATCTAATCAATGTCTATGAATATCTGAGGCCTGGGGGTCAGGAAGGGACAGGGACAGCCTCTGCTCACTTGTGCCCTGTGATAGGCCAAGGGGCAATGGATGTAAACTACAACACAGGAAATGCCACCTCAATATGAGGAAGAACTTCTTTACTGTAAGGGTGACAGAGCACTGGAATAGGTTGCCTAGAAAGATTTTGGAGTCTCCTTTTCTGAAGGTTTTCAAGCCTTGGAACTGGAGAGGTTTACTCATACTCTCCCACATGGTGAAGATCTCTAGTTGAGCACTAGAAGGTCACTAGAAAGCAGCACAGATGCTCTGGAGACTTTCAAACCCTGTCTGGATGTGTTCCTGTGTGACCTGTGCTAGATTCTATGGTCCTGCACTATGGTAGGGGGAGTTGGATATGAAGATTTCCAGATGTCCCTTCCAATGGCTAACATCCTGTTATGTCCTTGCTACTGTTGAACATCCTCCCTGCCTGTGAGCTTTGCTTGCTCTGTATCACAGCTGCCTTTTTCTTCCCTGGATTACTCCAGTATCAATCTTTTGTCTTCTCCAGTGTTGTTCATTGGATTTTTGGCATGCCTTTTCAGTTCATGGTAGGCAGCTGTACTTACTCCTACATACTTCAGGAACAGTGTGGCCAGTAGGACAAGGGAGGTTCTTCTGCCTCTATGCTCAGCACTGCTCAGGCCACACCTTGAGTACTGAAGCAGTTCTGGACTCCTCAATTTAAGAGAGATATTGAGATACTGGAAGGTGTCCAGAGCAGGGCAGCAAGGCTGGGGAGGGGCCTGGAGCACAGCCCTTTGAGGAGAGGCTGAGGGAGCTGGGGGTGTGCAGCCTGCAGAAGAGGAGGCTCAGGGCAGAGCTCATTGCTGTCTGCAGCTCCCTGAAGGGAGGCTGTAGCCAGGTGGGGTTGGGCTCTTCTGCCAAGCAAGCAGCAACAGAACAAGGGGACAGATTCTCAAGCTGTGCCAGGGGAGGTGTAGGCTGGATGTTAGGAGGAAGTTGTTGTCAGAGAGAGTGGTTGGCATTGGAATGGGCTGCCCAGGGAGGTGGTGGAGTGGCTGTGCCTGGAGGTGTTGAAGCCAAGCCTGGCTGGGGCACATAGTGCCATGGTCTGGTTGATTGGCCAGGGCTGGGTGCTAGGTTGGACTGGATGAGCTTGGAGGTCTCTTCCAACCTGCATGATTCTATGATACATGTTTTTACCTTGGAGATTGACAGCGAGGGAATATGCATAAAGTTGCTCTCAGAAGAGAGATTGTGGTTGCTCTGATAAAGTATTTTATTCTTAAAGATCATAGTTTTAAAAAGGGAGAGGTAGGTATTATTGAGATGAAACAGTAGTGGTTCCTACCTATTATTTTTTGCCACTTTTAGAGGTGTTAGAGACAGAAAGCTTAGGGCATTAAAATTAAATGATCTTTAGGGTCAGATGCGTGAATTTCTTTAGTACAACAAAGGTGATTTGCATGAAGTGTTCCTGCACATCTTTTACTGTGGAACATTTGTTAAGTAGACTAATTGCTTTTGATTTCATCCCAAATATGACACAGATGTTAAAATGAAAGGACGTAAAAGAAAAGGAAGTGTAGCATATAGACTCAGTAACCTTTCTTTAAAGTTCCTTTCTTTGGCTTAAAGGGAATTGGAACAGAAATGGTTTTGTGGGAAAACACAGTTCAGTCACAGAATCATAGAATGCTTTGAGTTGGAAAGGGACCTTAAAGATCATCTAGTTCCAAACCCCTGCCATGAACAGGGACATCTCCGACTCATCCAGGTTGCTCAGGGCCTCATACAACCTGGTCTTAGACATCTCCAGGGGTGGGACATCCGCAGCCATTCTGGACAAACTGTGCTAGTGTCTCAGCACTCTCACTGGAAAGAATTTCTTCCTACTATCCACTCTAAATCTGCCCTCTTCCACTCAAAGACATTTCTCCTCATCCTATCACAAGTCCCTGTCAAAAGTCCCTTCTCAGATATAAAGATCTTTCAGTTTCATCTTCAGTTCGGAAAAAAGTTTGGATAAATAAAAAGGTTTTTCCAGGTTGTTGGGAGGTAGAGGCACACAAGTTCTGATTCAGTGTCTGCTGGTTTAGTTAGGGTTTTTTTCACAGAATCAAGCAGGTTGGAAGAGACCTCCAAGCTCAGCCAGCCCAACCTAGCCCTGCCCAATCAACCAGACCATGGCACTAAGTGCCCCAGCCAGGCTTGGCTTCAACACCTCAAGCCACGGCCACTCCACCACCTCCCTGGGCAGCCCATTCCAATGCCAATCACTCTCTCTGCCAACAACTTCCTCCTCACATCCAGTCTAGACCTCCCCTGGCACAGCTTGAGACTGTCCCCCCTTGTTCTATTGCTGCTTGCCTGGCAGCAGAGCCCAACCCCACCTGGCTACAACCTCCCTTCAGGCAGTTGTAGACAGCAATGAGCTCTGCCCTGAGCCTCCTCTTCTGCAGGCTGCACACCCCCAGCTCTTTCAGCCTCTCCTCATAGGGTTTGTGTTCTTGAACTGCGGGGCCCAAGACTGGACACAGAACTTCAGATGTGGCCTCACCAGGGCAGAGCAGAGGGGCAGGAGAGCCTCTCTTGACCTACTCACCGCACCCCTTCTAATCCATCCCAGAATGACATTGGCCTTCCTGGCCTCAAGGGCACATTGCTGGTTCATGGGCATCCTTTTGTCCACCAGGACTCCCAGGTCCCTCTGTGCTGCCCTCCAACAAGTCAGTCCCCAACCAATACTGGTCCATGAGGTTGTTCTTTTCCAGGTGCAAGACTCTACCCTTGCCCTTGTATTTCATTCAGTTGCTTCCCACCAACTCTCCAGCCTGTGCAGTCCTGGCTGAATGGCAGCACACCTGAGGGACTGTCAGTTGCTCATGGTGCCATCAGCAAACTACATCTCACTTGCTCTCCTCCTGACTGTGAAGGACCGCAAGGCTTTTCCTTTGTTGGAGCAACTTCTTTGGAGTCATTACTTGCTTTATTGTAGCTTTCAATTGTTACTTCTGTATCCCAAATTAGATCAATTCAGATCAATCCAGTTTGTGACTGAAAGTGATAATGTGTGTGGAAAGAATGAGAGAATTCTCTGTGTTCAGGTTAGTCATTGTGGAGTTGTTATGGATAAAGCAGAGAGAACTTGATGATCTGTGAGGTCTCTTCCAACTCTGATGATACTGTGATACTGTGATACTGTGACTTGAAAATCTCGAGCAATTCTGGCATGCCATCTCATCTGAAGCAGGATTTAATTGTGAAGTGTGCTTAGTTTTACCATCTTACCTTTTGTAGACTTCCAACAGGACCTTTGACATTCCCCTGACTCTGTCTGGAGCAGTGGTTCTACGGGAGAGGCTGAATTATGAGGAAAAGACTCGCTACTTTGTGGTCGTGCAAGCTAATGTAAGTATCCAGCTCCTCAGGACCATCTGTGCCACTGACTCAGGTGGATTTTCAGCTTGCAGATTCAGATGTTAGAAAGGTAAGGAAAACCTCTCTTGAAATAGCAGGTCTGGTAACACCCTTCTGAAGATTCATAGATTCATAGAATAGCAGGTTGGAAGGGACCTCAGGGAACCCCATGTACTCAAAACTGGTCAGGCCACATCTTGAGTCCTGTGTCCAGTTCTGGGCTCCTCAATTCAAGAGAGATGTTGGGTGGGCAGAGGCCAATGGGATGAGATTGAACAAGGCCAAGTGCAGGGTTCTACACTTTGGCCACAGCAACCCCAAGCAGCAGTACAGGATGGGGCTAGAGTGGCTTAGAGCAGCCAGACAGAGAGGGACCTGGGGATGCTGGTAGAGAGTAGCTGAAGATGAGGCAGCAGTGTGCTCAGGTGGCCAAGAGAGCCAATGGCATCTTGGTCTGGCTCAGGAGCAGTGTGGCCAGCAGGACAAGGGAGGTTCTTCTGCTCCTGTGCTCAGCAGTGGTCAGGCCACACCTTGAGTGCTGTGTCCAGTTCTGGGCTCCTCAATTCAAGAGAGCTGTTGAGATGCTGGAAGGTGTTGAGAGAAGGGCAACAAGGCTGGGGAGGGACCTGAAGCATAGCCTCTCCTCCAACTTGGCAGCATGTGATCAAGAACAAATGCCAAACCTTTCTCTCTTAGGTGTTTTGGGGTTTGGTTTGTGGTGGTTTGGTTTTTTTTCTCTCTCTCTTTTTTCTTCCTCTTATTGCTTGGACATCCATGCTTGTCAGGATGGAACCATTGTCTTAGTCCATTGAAGGCTCCATCATCACCCAGGAGCTTAGTGAAGCACAAGTGCAGAAGCTTTTTACAGAGTTGCTACCATTTAGGAACAGGTTTTCCTTTCCCTTTCTACTGCTTTTTCAAGACAAGGGCGATGAAGCTGGTGAGGGGCCTGGAGCACAGCCCTGTGAGGAGAGGCTGAGGGAGCTGGGGGTGTGCAGCCTGCAGAAGAGGAGGCTCAGGGCAGAGCTCATTGCTGTCTGCAGCTCCCTGAAGGGAGGCTGTAGCCAGTTGAGGTTGGGCTCTGCTGCCAGGCATCCAGCAACAGAAGAAGGGGACACAGTCTCAAGCTGTGCCAGGGCAGACCTAGGCTGGATGTGATGAGGAAGTTGTTGTCAGAGAGAGTGATTGGCATTGGAGTGGGCTGCCCAGGGAGGTGGTGGAGTCGCTGTGCCTGGAGGTGTTGAGGCAAAGCCTGGCTGGGGCACTTAATGCCATGGTGTTGTTGATTGGGCAGGGCTGGGTGCTAGGTTGGTCTGGATGAGATTGGAGGTATCTTCCAACCTGCTTGATTCTATGGTCTAGTCTGACCTTTCAAGGTAAGAATATAGTTCAAATGAGATTGCCTGGCACCCTGTCAAGCTGGGCCTTGAAACTGTCTAATGTTGTTGAATCCACCACCTCCCTTGGGAGTTTATTCCAATGTCTATTAGTTCAAATAGTGATTTTTTTTTTCTGTCTCCCAGTCTGAGTCTCTGCAGTAGCAGCTTGTCCCCTTCGTCCCTTGTCTTTGGCACTCTTTGTACAAAGAGAGTCTCCCTCCTCATGATAGCCATCCTTTATGTACTTGTGTGTGGTTATGAGGTCGCCCCTATGCCTTCTCTCAAGGCTGAACAAACCCAGGTCTCTCAGCCTTCCTTCAGTCATCTAGTTCCTTGATTATTCTTGTGGCCCTTCTCTGGCCTCTTTCCATCCTTGTACAGCAGGGATCAATCCTGTGCGCAATGCTCGAGGCGAGACCTGACCAGTGCTGAGTAGAGTGGGACAATGAAATCTCTCTCTGAGCTTGTAATACCTTGATTAATTAACTCAGTGTCCTGTTGGCTTTCTTTGCCACTGCAGCTTCTTCTTCACTCCTATTGAGCCATTTCTTCACCAAGACTCCCAGGTCCCTCTCCACAATGCTGCTCTCAGGCTGGGCAGCTCCCAGTCTGAGCTTCATTGCTGGGTTATGCATTCCCAGGTGAAGATGCTGAAGGACCTTATTTAAGATTTACCTAGGTCTTTAAAAGCTCAGACATATTATGACAGGATAAAAAATATGTCTCTCTCATTGCATGTAAAAAGGCAATCTTTTTGGCACAAGAAGCAAGCTGCAAATGTGCAGCAGAACCCATGCAGAAAGTGCATTCTGGTGTCCCTGAGCACACATTCTCTAACAAATCTAGTGCTGTTAATTTGATCTCAGATGAGTTTAATGGAGACAATTGAGCCATAGCCTTCAGGTTTGAAATGCATTTTTCTGGAGAGGTGAGCTTTCTTTCAGGTCCTACTGGAAGTGTATGTAAGGACTTTGCAGAGTGGATAATGCATACCAAGAAGAAAAGAGATGTTTAAACTATATATTTTATCACAGAATTTATAGATTGGCAAAGCCCTTCAAGCTCCTCGAGTCCAATCATTAGTTCCACACTGACAAGTCCTTGACTAACCCAAACCCCTCAGCACAACATCTTATCACTATCAATCGCTATGCTTGGAAAGCACCACCAGCATCAGCCAGTCCAACCTTCATCCCAGCAGTCTTCATCACTAGACCATAGCCTCAGGTACCACATCTACTCTCCTGTGAAACACCTCCAGGCATGGTGACTCTTCTGGGCCCCCCAGTTTAGGAGGGACATTGAGATGCTTGAGCATGTCCAGAGAAGGGCGACGAGGCTGGCGAGAGGCCTTGAGCACAGCCCTATGAGGAGAGGCTGAGGGAGCTGGAGTTGTTTAGCCTGGAGAAGAGGAGGCTCAGGGGTGACCTTATTGCTGTCTACAACTACCTGAGGGGTGGTTGTGGCCAGGAGGAGGTTGCTCTCTTCTCTCAGGTGGCCAGCACCAGAACGAGAGGACACAGCCTCAGGCTGCGCCAGGGGAGATTTAGGCTGGAGGTGAGGAGAAAGTTCTTCACTGAGAGAGTCATTGGACACTGGAATGGGCTGCCCGGGGAGGTGGTGGAGTCGCCGTCCCTGGGGCAGTTCAAGGCAAGGTTGGACGTGGCACTTGGTGCCATGGTCTAGCCTTGAGCTCTGTGGTAAAGGGTTGGACTTGATGATCTGTGAGGTCTCTTCCAACCCTGATGATACTGTGATGCTGTGACTCCACCACCTCCCTGGGCAGCCTGTTCCAGTGCCTGACCTCCCACTCAGGGAACAACTTCCTCCCAACAGCCAACCTAAGCCTCCCCTCATGCAACTTGAGGCCATTTCCTCTTGTCCTACCATGAGTAAGTGGGGAGAAGAGACCAGCTCCAGCCTCACTACAACCTCCTTTTAGGTAGCTGTAGAGGGCAGTAAGGTCCCCTCTCAGCCTCCTCTTCTCCACACTAAACACCCCCAGCTCCCTCAGCCACTCCTCACAGGCCATGTTTGCCAGACCTCTCCCCAGCCTCATTGCCCTTCTCTGCACCACTCCAGCACCTCAGTGTCCCTCCTGTACTGTGGTGACCAAAACTGGACACAGTACTGGAGGTGTGGTCTCAGGAGTGCTGAGCACAGGGGCATGAGCACCTCCCTACTCCTGCTGCTCACACCATTGCTGATCCAGGCCAGGATGCTGTTGGCCTTCTTGGCCACCTGAGCACACTGCTGGCTCATGTTCAGCTGCTGGCCACCAACACCCCCAGGTCCCTTTCTGCCAGGCAGCTCTCCAGCCACTCCTCCCCCAGCCTGTAGGGCTGCTGGGGGTTGTTGAGACTGAAGTGCATGACCTGGCACTTGCCCTTGTTAAACCTCATGCAATTGGCCTCAGCCCATGGCTCCAGCCTGTCCAAACCCCTCTGCAGTGCCTTCCTACCCTCCAGCAGATTGACACTTCTGCTTCATTTGGTGTTATCTGCAAACTTGCTGAGGGTGCATTTGATGCCCTCAGCGAAGTCACTGATGAAGAGATTAAACAAGACTGGCCCCAAAAGTGAGCCCTGAGGGACTCTACTTGTGACAGGTCACCAGCTGGACTTAGCCCCACGCACCACAACTCTCTGGGCTCAGCCATCCAGCCAGTTTTTAACTCAGGCAAGAGTCCATCTGTCTAAGCCATGAACTATCAGCTGCACCAGCAGAGTGCTGTGGGAAATGGCATCAAATGGCTTACTGAAGCCCAGGTAGACAATGTCCACTGCTTTTCCCTCTTCCACTAGGCAGCTCACCTGATCATATATCTGTCATCACAGGAGATTTTTGGTGGTCTTCAGGCCTTTTTTTCTTTTTCTTGTCCCTCTGATGATAGCTGAAATGAAAACTTCCTCTGTTGTTTACCTCTGTTCTGATTCTGCTTCATTTGTGGGAAGATGAGGCTGCTCTGAAGTAACTTTATAGAATTGTAGAATGGTTTAAGTTGGAAGGGACCTCAAAGCTCATCCACTTCCAACCCTCTGCTATAGGCAGGGACATCTCCCACTAGAGCAGGTTGCTCAAGGCCTCATCTAACCTGGCCTTGAGCACCTCCAGGGAGGTTGTGGAGTATAGAATCTCTGAATGTAATCAGATCACATTGGGTGATTCTGTGCTCCTCAACCTTCCTGGGCAACCTGTGCCAGTGTCTCACCACCCACGCTGTAAATAACTTCTTCCTAACATCTAGGTTAACTCTCCTATCCGCCAGTTGAAACCCATTGTCCCTCATCCTGTCATTACATATATGACTTACTCCTTAATTCACACCTTTATATTCCTGTGGCTCCAATTCTGTATCTGAAAGATGACATTTTACAATCCACTTTACCATTCTATGGCGTGTTCAGCGTCCTCCCAGTGGAAAGAGGCTTTTTGCGCTGGGATCTGTCTAGTGATGCTTCCTGGCTGTCAGAACAAGTTGTTTTACCTGGAGGCTGTAACTAATTGCACTCCTGAAGGGGAATATGGGAAGGTTCAGAACTGAGGTGTTCAAGAAAAGACTGGATGAGGCCCTTAGTGGCCGTGGTCTAGTTGACTGGATAGGGCTGGGTGACAGGTTGGACTGGATGATCTTGAGGTCTCTTCCAACCTGGTTGATTCTATGATTCTGATTCTGTTCTTTTTCTTGTGGTTTTAGCAAT
Organism: Pogoniulus pusillus; assembly: GCF_015220805.1. Classification (NCBI taxonomy): domain Eukaryota; kingdom Metazoa; phylum Chordata; class Aves; order Piciformes; family Lybiidae; genus Pogoniulus; species Pogoniulus pusillus. Next base: position 25,619,604 of record NC_087269.1, on the reverse strand, counting down.
AGCTTTTTTCCCCAGATCACCGCTCTGTGTTCACAGCTCTTTTCCTTTGGTGTCAGAACTGTGCCCCAAAACCTTCACCAGCTTTGCTGGCCTTCTGGGCACACACTCTAGCCCCTCAAAGTTCTTGGAGTGAGAAACCCAGAACTGAACCCTGTATTTGAGGTGTGCTCTCACCAGTGACAAGTGCTGGAAGAAAATCACTGCCCTGATCCTGCTGGTCACACTACTGCTGATCCAGACCAGGATGCTCTTGGCCTTCTCAGCCACCTGAGCACATGTTGGCTCATATTCTTTTGTCTATTGACCATGAACCTGTCGTACAGCACAGAGGCTTTTTTGGGAGGCCACATTGTAGCTGTTTCATTGTGAACAGAAGTGTCCTTCAGCCCTTTAAAACATGAGCAGTGTCAGTACCCCTGCAGACACATCAGCTTTCCAAAAGGAGTACACTTTAGAGATCTTGAAGCGATCTCATTGTTGTCTTTTGGTGGAGTACTGCAGTCCAGGGCCTCTCCACTGGAAACTAGGAAAGCAGCACTTACTGCTCATGCTTTGCTTTTCTGTGACTGCCACCAAGTGTAACTCCAGAGCCACAGAGATGATTAAGAGAGTGGAATATCTTCTTCATGAGATGAGCCTGAGGGAGCTGGGGCTCGTTAGCTTGGAGGAGACTAAGGAGTGACCTCATTCATGGTTATAAAGATGTAAAGGGTGAGTGCCAAGAGGATGGAGTCAGGTTCTGCTCAGTGGTGCCCAATGACAGGATAAAGGGCAATGGGTAGAAGCTGAGGCACAGAAGGTTCTGTGGAAACATGAGGAAAGCATTTTTCCCTGTGAGGGTGACAGAACTGGAACAGGCTACCCAGGGGGGTTGTGGAGTCTCCTTCTCTGAAGATATTTAAAACTTGCCTGGATGCATTCCTGTGTGATCTGGTATAGGTGATGCTGCACTGGCAGGGGGGTTGGACTGGGTGAGCTTTGGAGGTCACTTCCAACCCCTGACATTCTGTGATTCATTTGCTTCCCAGGACCGAGCCCAGAATCTGCATGAGCGAAGGACAAGCACGACCACCCTGACAGTGGATGTGCTGGATGGGGATGACTTGGGACCCATGTTTCTTCCTTGTGTCTTGGTCAACAACACTCGTGACTGCAGGCCTCTCACCTACCAAGCCAGCTTGCCAGAACTGACTGATCCTGTAAGTCCTCTGGGGTATATTTTGGAAGTTTTCCTGGTTTCTTTTACAAGCAGTTGGCATCTCCTTCTGTGGGCACAATAGAGAACTGTCACTACCAAGGTCACAGATGTTATATGCCATGGTTTGTGTCCCAAACAAATGAAACCCAGGGTAAGATGTGCATGGGAATAGCTGGTGAAATCCTCTCTGGTGCAGTGGCAATCTGCTTATTCACTGCAAGTGCTGAAGTGTGGTGAGTTGCTGGAATTGCTTTCCTGATGTCTCTGTGTTTTTTGCTCTCGAAATAGCCTGAAGGACCACTTTGGACTTCAGCAAAGCCTTTGACACTGCCTGCCACAATAAGGTCCTGGCACAGCTGGCAGCTGCTGGCTTGGACAGATTCACTCTGGTATGGGTCAAGAACTGGCTGAAGAGCCAGGCCTAGAGAGTGGTGGTGTATGGTGCCACATCCAGCTGGCACTGGTGGTGGTCCCAGGGATCAGTGCTGGGCACAGTCCTGTTCAATATCTTTATTGATCTGGACCAGGGGATTGAGTCCAGCATCAGTGAGTTTGCAGATGACACCAAGCTAGGAGCAGGTGTGGAGCTATTGGAAGGTAGGAGAGCTCTGCAGAGGGAGCTGGCCAGGCTGCATGGGTGGGCAGAGGCCAATGGGATGAGATTGAACAAGGCCAAGTGCAGGGTTTTACACATTGGCCACAACAACCCCAAGCAGCACTGGAGGCTGGGGACAGAGTGGCTGAGAGCAGCCAGGCAGAGAGGGAGCTGGGGGTGCTGGTAGAGAGGAGCTGAAAATGAGGCAGCAGTGTGCCCAGGTGGGCAGCAGAGCTAATGGCATCCTGGTCTGGCTCAGGAGCAGTGTGGCCAGCAGGACAAGGGAGGTCCTTCTGCCCCTGTGCTCAGCAGTGGTCAGGCCACACCTGGAGTGCTGTGTTCAGTTCTGGGCTCCTCCATTGCAGAGAGATGTTGAGGTGCTGAAACGTGTTGAGAGAAGGGCAGCAAAGCTGGTGAGGGGCCTGGGGCACAGCTCTGTGAGGAGAGGCTGAGGGAGCTTGGAGTGTTTGGCCTGCAGAAGAGGAGGCTCAGGGCAGAGCTCATTGCTGTCTGCAGCTCCCTGAAGGGAGGCTGTAGCCAGGTGGGGTTGGGCTTTTCTTCCAGGCAAGCAGCAATAGAACAAGGGGACACAGTCTCAAGCTGTGCCAGGGCAGGTCTGGGCTGGATGTTAGGAGGAAGTTGTTGTCAGAGAGAGTGATTGGCATTGGAATGGGCTGCCCAGGGAGGTGGTGGAATGGCCATGCCTGGAGGTGTTGAAGCCAAGCCTGTCTGGGGCACTTAGTGCCATGGTCTGGTTGATTGGGCAGGGCTGGGTGCTAGGTTGGGCTGGATGAGCTTGGAGGTCTCTTCCAACCTGGTGGATTCTATGATTCTATTCTTTGGTTCTACTATGCTGTTTCATTTAAGGGTGTTATAAACTTTCATAGGAAGATTTTTGGATGAGGAAACATCGGTCACTAGTCCCTAAAAATATTATATGTAGCTATTACAAGCTTTGATCAAGAGACACTAAGGAACAATGTGCCTTTAGCCAAAGCTTGTGCTTCCTATGTCAGTTACTGCTCCAAGTAGGCTGAGGATAAAAGCTGGTTTCACACTGGAACATATGCAGTGAATCACAAAAGGAGAAGGTTAGAGCACGGGGGGTTCCTGTTTCTCTTCCCTTCAGAAAAGCTGCTGCTTAGTGTAATCACAGTCTAATAGGCTGGTTCAGGTTAGAAGGGATCTCAAAGATCATCTGCTTCCAAGTCCCCTGTCACGTGCAGGGAGTCCTTCCATTAGACCAGGTTGCTCAAGGCCTCATCCAACTTGGCCTTCAACACCTTCAGGAAGGGGGCAACCTCCTTGGCAACCTAATCCCAACCCGTCTGGCATAGACAGGGGCACCTTTCACTAGACCAGGTTGCTCAAGGCCTCATCCAACCTGGTCTTCAACACCTTCAGGGAAGGGGCATCTACAGCCTCCCTGGGCAACCTGTGCCAGTGTCTCACCACCCTCATGCTCAAGAATTTCTTCCTAATTTCCAGTCTCAGCCTCCCCTCTTCCATCTCAGAGCCATTGCTTCTTGTTCTATCACTGCAAGCCCTTGTATAAAGTCCCTTTCTAGTGACTGACACAGTTATACATTTCTTTATTGATATGTGACCTTTGATTCATGCATTTTAAAGATATATAGAGGAAGAAACAATTGAATCACAAGGTATTACCCCACCCAATCAACACTGACATTAAGTTGACATTAAGCTGACCTTAAGATAATATTATATATTGACAGTAAGATCATGACTCCCTTCTTCACTGCAGGACACATTCTGTCCTGCTTCCCCTGAGTAGAGGATGGTAGAGATTGAGTCTGTGTGGAGGTTCCTGCTATCCTTTGACTTGTCTTGCTGCCCTGTGCCTCTTAGCCTTTTCCCTTGACACACATTGTGATTCCTTTCATTGCCTGGCCCTGGGACCTGCTGCAGAGATGGTTGTACTGGATCACCAAGCACTCTGCTGTCCTGCTTGGCTGATTCAGATGATGCTCTTACAGCGTCACGCACCTCCAAAAGAACTGCAGTTCTCCATAAGAACTGCAGCCTGATTTGTAAGGTGTAGAAAGCCTGCAGCCTTGACATTCAGCTTGTAACAGGAATGAAAGAGATTCTTCACAGTGAGGGTTGTGACACATGGGCACAGGTTGCCCAGGAAGGCTATGGATGCCCCTTCCCTGAAGGTGTTGAAGACCAGGTTGGATGAGACCTTGAGCAACCTGGTCTAGCGGAAGGTGTCTCTGTCTGTGCCAGAGGGACTGGGACTCAATGACCTTTGAGGTCTCTTCCAATCCAAACTATTCTAGGATGCTGTGAAATAAGTTGGAAAAGGGAGAGGTCTTCCATATTTTACCTTTTTATGTTTGGTTTATCCATCTCTTTTCTCCACTGCCACAGCTTGGTCATAGAATCGTAGACTCAGTCTAGAAATAACTAAAAGCACAGCAGGCCTGGAGGGTGATAAATACCCCAACAGGGTGCTAAAAGCTGCTGGATTATTATCATAGAATCAGGCAGGGTTGGAAGGGACCACAAGGATCAGGCAGTTCCAACCTCCTTGCTGTGGGCAGGGACACCCTACTATGTACCTATACGAGATAACCCTTTGTAACTCTGTTGTCTCTTATGGACTTGTGCAGAAGTCCTTTTACTACTTAGTTAGATGAAACTGCTTTGGGTTTAGTTTTATATTTAAGATGCTAGGTAGCCACAAGTTACTCTCCAGTTGAGTATGCAGCCTTGTGAGGGTTGTTAATGAGTGGTGTGTGGATAGTGCCTTGGTTTTAATCTGTTTTTCCTGGTACAGCTCTGCCCTTGGCCAGGCATATAGGCTCTGATGGAAAATGAAGTGGCATCTGCCAAGAAAGGTGTCTGGGCTGGGATAAATCTGACCAGTGATTTAGGTGCCACATTGCTAACTCTATTGATTCCACTTCAGGTGCTGCCATCCATCCAGGTGTCAGCCTTTTTATTTGTTTTTAGGGGTTTTTTTGTGTATGTCAAAGCACACCTGATGTATGAAAGGAGAACCCAGTTCTGTTGATAAACCACAGGCTGTTTGCTCTTTATCTGTTCATAACACTGTGACAGTTGTGATAAACTGTAAGTGGAAGGAGGATGCCTGAGCTTGAAATTTTACCTTGGTTCCTCAACTATTTGACTTCTAAATGATAATTCCTTCAGAAGATGTGGATGGCACCTAAAAAGATTCAGCTTGTGGACATGTGTATTACATTTATCCTGCAAGCAGCAGGGTGATGCAGTGCAGAGAAGCTCCAGCTGCCTGGGCCAGGCAGGGGCTTGCAGTGGGCTCATGCAATGCTCTGATCTGGCAAAGCAGCCTGAGCAGAGATCCTGATTCTGGGATAAATTGGAGGTTTTTGCATCCTGTGAAACTGTTGCATTGTGCCATGTAGACAAGACTCCTAGAATGATAGAATGGTTTGAATTAGTTCCTCCCCCCCTCTATGGGCAAGTCCCACTAGACCAGGTTGCTGAAGACCTTGTCTGGACTGGCCTTGAACATCTCCAGGGAGGGTGCCTCCACAGTGCCCCTGGGCAAACTGTTGCAGTGTTTCACCACCCTCACTGAAACAATTTTTAACAAATCTCCAATCTCAATCTCCCCTCTGCCAACTGAAAGCCATTCCCTCTTGTCCTATCTCACTACAGGCCCTTGGCAAAAGTCCCTCCCCAGCTATAACATGCTTCATGTCAGGTTATATAGAATCATAGAATCAACCAGGTTGAAAGAGACCTCCAAGGTCATCCAGTCCAACCTAGCACCTAGACCTGTCCAGTCAACTATACCATGTCACCAAGTGCCTCATCCAGTCTTCTCTTGAACACCTCCAGGGACAGCAACTCCACTGCCTCACTGGGCAGCCCATTCCAATGCCAATCACTCTCTCTGACAACAACTTCCTCCTCACATCCAGCCTAGACTTCCCCTGGCACAGCTTGAGACTGTGTCTCCTTGTTCTGTTGCTGCTTGCCTATCAGCAGAGACCAACCCCACCTGGATACAGCCTCCCTTCAGGGAGTTGTAGACAGCAATGAGCTCTGCCCCAAGCCTCCTCTTCTGCAGGCTGCACACCCCCAGCTCCCTCAGCCTCTCCACATAAGGTTTGTGTTCCAGGCCCCTCACCAGTTTTGTCACCCTTCTCTGGGCATGTTCCAGCACCTCAACTTCTCTCTTGAATTGAGGAGCCAGTGCACTCCTCAGCATCATTTATCTGAACTTACTTGCACCAATTTTATCCCTTTAAAGATGGCAATTTACTACTTTGTGGTGGTCGAACCTCCAGTGTGAGCAGAATGCTGTTTGCTGGCAAGTTCTAATGGTAGCCACTACCTAGGCTAATGGGGACTATTTTATAAGTCTCATCATCTTTTCTGCAGTTTGCTTTTTAATTTTTCAGTGAACATGAGAAGGAATATTAATGGATCTAGAACAAAGTTGAAGTATCAATTATTCAGATTCAGTAGCTGGAAAAAAGTCCAGCCTTACAGGGCAAGATGTCTGCTTAGCCAACCCCTAAATTGAAGCATTTAATATAGCTATTGAGAGAAATGTTGTTCATCCTTATACAGTTGCTTCTTCATGAGTTCACGGAGGTAAAAATTGTGTTTTCTTTCTAGGCCTGTTTCCCTTAGATGCTCTAAAGCAGTTGGATCAAATTAGGTTTGTATCAGTTAGTAGTTGGATCAAGTTATAGGTTGGACTGGATGATCTTGGAGGTCTCTTCCAACCTGGTTGATTCTGTGATTCTAAATGCACCCTCACTAAGTTTACAGACAACACCAAGTTGTGTGAGTGTTGACCTGCTTGAGAGTAGAGAGGCTCTACAGAGGGATCTGGACGTGCTGAATTGATGTGATGAGGTTCAACAAGGTCAAGTGCTTGGTTTGGGTTCCAAGGAGCTTAAAAAATCACAGAATGTTAGGCACTGGAAAGGACCTCCAGAGATCTTCAAGTCCAACTCCTCCACCAGAGGAGGACCATAGAACCTAGCACAGGTCACACAGAAACACATGCTGACAGGGCTTGAAATTCTTCAGAGAAGGAGACTCCACAATCTCTCTGGACAGCCTGTTCCAGTGCTCTCTCACCCTTGCAGAAAAGAAGTACTTCCTCATTTGATCATCTGCTTCTGACACCTCTGCTGTAGGCAGAGAAACCTCCCACTAGACCAGCTTGCTCTGCACTCCATTCTTCCTGACATAGAACACTTTCAAACATGGAGCCTCTGTAACAACAGCCGCACTACAGGCTGGGGAGCAGCCAGGCAGAGAGGGAGCTGGGGATGCTGGTAGAGAGTAGCTGAAGATGAGGCAGCAGTATGCCCAGGTGGGCAGCAGAGCCAATGGCATCCTGGGCTGGCTCAGGAGCAGTGTGGGCAGCAGGACAAGGGAGGTTCTTCTGCCCCTGTGCTCAGCACTGCTCAGGCCACACCTTGAGTGCTGTGTCCAGTTGTGGGCTCCTCTATTCAAGAGAGATGTTGAGGTGCTGGAAGGTGTTGAGAGAAGGGCATCAAGGCTGGTGAGGGGCTTGGAGCACAGCCCTGTGAGGAGAGGCTGAGGGAGCTGGGGCTGTTTGGCCTGCAGCAGAGGAGGCTCAGGGCAGACCTCATTGCTGTCTACAAGTACCTGAAGGGAGGCTGTAGCCAGGTGGGGTTGGGCTCTGCTGCCAGGCACCCAGCAACAGAAGGGGACACAGTCTCGAGTTGTGCCAGGGCAGGTCTAGGCTGGATGTGAGGAGGAAGTTCTTGGCAGAGAGAGTGATTGGCATTGGGATGGGCTGCCCGGGGAGGTGGTGGAGTGGCTGTGCCTGGAGGTGTTGAGGCAAAGCCTGGCTGGGGCACTTAGTGCCATGGTCTGGTTGATTGGACCGGGCTGGGTGCTAGGTTGGGCTGGATCAACTTGGAGGTCTCTTCCAACTTGCTTGATTCTATAAACTCTGGACAAACTGTTCCAGTTTCTTACTGACATCATGGGGGAGAATTTCTTCCTCATGTCTAAACTAAATTGAGCATCTTCCAGTTTGAAGTCATTTAACCATGTCCAAAAGAGCCTTGGCCACATGTTTCTTGAACACCCACAGGGATGCTGACTTCACCACCTGCCTTGGAAGGCTGTTTCAGTGTCTGACCACTCTTGAAGGAAATAATTTTTTCTTAGTCTCCAACCCAAACCTTCCCTTGCACAATTTCAGGCCATTTCCTCTTGTTCTATCACCAGATAGAAAAGAGACCAGCCCTCACTTTATGTCAGCCTCCTTTAAGGGGAGGCTGAAAATAGGAGCAATGAGGTCTTCTCTCAGCCTTCTCTTCTCCCGACTAAAGAACTCTCAGTTCCCTCATATGCTCCTCACCAGCCATGTTCTCCAGACCCTTCACCAACTGCGTTGCCCATCTCTGGGCACACTCCAGCACCTCAGTGCCAAAGCAGAGTGGTCAATATTAGCACAGTTAGCATGAGGTGTCCTGTGTTAACTAACATTTTGAAGCCTTCCCAGTTAGGAAGCTGTAATTGTGCTCAGAGGCCTTTAACACACATCACACTCAGTGGTCAGCTGACAGATTTACCTATTAAGACAGGAGAACTCTCATCTCTATGCAAACAAGGCTGAGAAGTTAGCTGGGTTGAAAATACTAGTAAGACACAAAGTTACCCTGTGCTGACATCTAAGATGTCTACAACATCAAACCCACAGAGCTTCTGGTGAATCATAGGATTATGGAATCAGTCAAGTTTGAAAGGGACCACAAAGATCAGCTAGTTCCAACCCCCCTGCCATGGGCAGGGACACCCTACCCTAGAGCAGGCTGCACACAGCCTCAGCCAGCCTGGCCTGAAACACCTCCAGCCATGGGGCCTCAACCACCTCCCTGGGCAACCCATTCCAGCCTCTCACCACTCTCATGCTCAACAACTTCCTCCTCACCTCCAGCCTAAACCTATCCACCTCCAGCTTTGCTCCATTCACCCCTAGTCCTGTCACTCCCTGACAGCCCAATAAGTCCCTCCCCAGCTTTTTTGGAGGCCCCTTTCAGATCCTGGAAGGCCACAAGAAGGTCACTTGGGAGCCTCCTCTTCTCCACACTGCACAGCCCCAACTCTTTCAGTCTGTCCTCACAGCAGAGCTGCTGCAGCTCTCTGAGCATCCTCCTGGCCCTGCTCTGGATATGCTCCAGCATCTCCACATGCCTCTTGTCCCAGGGGTTCCAGAACTGGATGCACTACTCCAGGCGGGGTCTCACAAAATAATATATCCTGACTCGTGGGGCTAGCGACAGCCTCAGACAGTGCCCAAACACCTTCAGGGAATTCTGCCTTGTCAGCCACTGAGGCCTCTGGTTCTTCACAGGCTTCTGGGGAAAGGAGTTATCTGGATGATCTGTGCATCTCCAGGACTTCCCGTCTTGGCAGGAGGCTTTCGGTGCAGGCAGGATGTCTCATGATGTGCGGTCTCAGCAGGATGTCATTCTGGCTACGCAGGCCGATCACGTGGCGGCATCCAGAGCCTACTCCTGGCAAACTCGAGGCAGTAGAGTTTCCAGGCAAGCAATAAGACAGTAAGAAATAGCAGCAGCAGGCAACAGGCACAGATACAATAGCAGATCACATTGTGCTACCTGCATATCTCTTTCACCAATGTAGCTGAGGCTAATTGTGGTGGTAGGCTTGATAGGGCAAACATGGGCTTATCCATGCCCAGACATGTTCCCCTGCCCCCCCCTCCTTCTGTGCTGGGGAAGCAACCATGGGAGAGGAGGGTAAAAGCCCTGGTCTCACCTCATATGATAAAGCCTGGCAAAGTGCCATTCTGATTGGCTAATCTATGTCCAGTGCCCCATTAGTCTTGGGCTGGATATTGATAATAGTATAAGCAGGTAGCACAAGGCTGCTACTGCCTCATTTGCATCCTGAATTTGCCTGGAGAGCTTACCAGGAACAGGCTCCAAATGCCTGCATGTGATCAGCCTGCACAGCCAGCTTGACATCGTGCTGAGGCTGCCCATGGCAAGACATCCTGCCTGCACCTGATAGTCTCCTGCTAGACTAGAAGTGCTGGAGATACACAGATCATCCAGAGCAGCCAGGAGACAAGGTCAGAGACTATCTACCTCCTTCCTGAGAAGCTTGGGAAGAATTAAGTCTCAGCAGCCAACAAGACAGACTTCCCTGAAAGCATTTGGGCACTGTCTGGGGCTGTGGCTAGCCAAGTAATAATAATTTGTGAGTAAATACCTAAAAGCCTCTCCCAGTATAATATTTGCCTTTGCCAATTTGGGCAGTGAGTGGTTGGAGAGCAGCTGTGGGGAGAGGGACTTGAGGGTGCTGCTGGACAAGAAGCTCAACAGGAGCCAGCAGTGACCTCAGAGGTCAGTCCTGAGACCAGTCTTGTTCAACATCTTTGTGGGTGCCATGGACAGAGGCACTGAGTACAGCCTCAGCAAGTTTGCTGCCCACACCAAGCTGCGTGGTGCAGCAGCCAGGCTGCAGGGCAGAGATTGATCCAGAGGGACCTGGACAGGCTACAGAGGTGGGCACAAGCCAACCTTCTGAGGGTCAGCAAGACCAAGGGCAAGGTCCTGCATGTGGGTGGAGGCAATGCCAAGCACAAATGCAGGCTGGGCAGTGAGTGGCTGGAGAGCAGCCCTGAGGAGAGGGACTTGGGGGTGCTGGTGGAAGAGAAGCTCAACAGGAGCCAGCAGTGTGCACTTGCAGCCCAGAAAGCCAAGCAGAGCCTGGGCTTCATCAGGAGAAGTGTGGCCAGCAGGGCCAGGGAGGTGATTCTCCCCCTCTACTGCACTCTGCCAAGACCCCACCTGGAGTACTGCATCCAGTTCTGGAGCCCCTGGGACAAGAGGGATGTGGAGATGCTGGAGTGTGTTCAGAGCAGGGCCAGGAGGATGCTGAGAGAGCTGGAGCAGCTCTGCTGTGTGGACAGACTGAAAGAGTTGGGGCTGTGCAATCTGGAGAAGAGGAGGCTCCCAAGTGACCTTCTTGTGGCCTTCCAGGATCTGAAGGGGCCTCCAAAAAAGCTGGGGAAGGACTTTTGAGGCTGTGAGGGAGTGCCAGGACTGGGGGGAATGGAGCAAAGCTGGAGGTGGGGAGAGTCAGCCTGGAGGTGAGGAGGAAGTTGTTTGTGATGAGAGTGGTGAGAGGCTGGAATGGGTTGCCCAGGGAGGTGGTTGAGGCCCCATGGCTGGAGGTGTTTCAGGCCAGGCTGGCTGAGGCTGTGTGCAGCCTGCTCTAGGGTAGAGTGTCCCTGCCCATGACAGAGGAGTTGGAACTGTCTGATCCTTGTGGTCCCTTCCAACCAGGGATAATAATCCAGCAGCTTGTAGCACCTTGTTGGGTGCTAAAACCATCCACGCTTGCTGTGCTCATAGTTATTTCTGTCGTGCCCAATGTTTGTGCAGCCTCCTCAAGCCTGCAGAATCCAAGTATCATGACAGATCATGTTGTTAATAGAGTTAGCTGTCAAAAACCACAATTCCTTCCATTTGTTTGTAAAAACAAGGCACTTTTGAGGGTAGAAAAGAGAAATACTTGGAATCGGCAGCAAGATAACATAATGAATTGGAGCAAAGAGAAAAATTAGACTATTTTTATCAGGGATGTCTTCCAGAAACAGCAGGTCCAAACCAGAATTGAATTTCATCAGGCTCTGATCACAGTGCTTACTAAATTGCTTTTTCTGCAGCTGACGACACTTGGTAAGAAATGTCTTCAGCAGAGGGTGTGTGCTGGAGACTGAAGGAAATGCATTATGCAGTGGGGCTCCTGCCTTGGCACACAGCAATCATCTCCTTTGCAGTTCAGGCAGGATCTAGAATTCCATCTAGAGGTTCTTCTTGTTCCAATGTAATGGCTGTGAACGCTGGCTCTGACGTTTCCCTTTGTTCACCCAAGCTCTCAAGCCTATTTCCTTGGCAGTCTTTCAAGTCATTGATGGTAGGTTACTTATTGACACCATGTCCCCATGGGGACAGGCTACAAGAGTTGGGATTATTCACTCTGGACAGCCTGCTCCAGGCCTCTGTCACCCTCACAGCAAAGATGTTTTAACTCATGTTGAGGTGGATCTTCCTGTGTTTCACAAGGGCATCCATTGCCCCTTGTCCTGTCACAGGACACCACTGAAAAGAGCCTGGGTTTCACAAGGGCATCCTTTGCCCCTTGTCCTGTCACAGGACACCACTGAAAAGAGCCTGCCCCCCCCACACCCTTCAGATGCTTATAAACATTCATAAGATCTCCTCTCAGGCAGCTCTTCTCCAGGCTAAACAGGCCGAGGTCTCTCAGACAGATGTTCCACCCCATCATCCTTGTAGTCTCTGTTGGACACTCTCCAGTATATTCCTGTCCTTCCAAAACTGGCCCTGGTCCTCCATATCTGATCTCACCTGGGCAGAGTAGAGGGGCAGGAGAACCTCATTTTGATTTTAGTGTCTTTTCAATGCATATTTTGGCTGGATTTGTGAATACTTCATGCTATGCACCCAAGGGTTGTTCCAGACAACTCCATCTCTCTGAGCCAGACAGGTTGTGGAGTCTCCGTCTCTGGAGGCTTTCAAGACCAGTCCTCATGTGATCCTGGATGAGTCTGCTGTGGCTTGGGGGGGTTGGACTGGATGATCTATGGAGGTCCCTTCCAACTCCCACCATTGTCTAGTTGAGGCAAAGAGGCTGAGGGCTTCCTTATGCCTGTGGAACACATAGTCAATAATATGCACTAGAAAAGGTGCAGGAAGTTGTGATCAAAGGTAGGATCAAAAGCAGGGCACAGCCTGAATGCAGACTCTGGCTTAGCAAGTGCTTTCACCTTGGAAAAAAAACTACAGAGAAGAAATATCTGAAAGGTCTACAGAGCTGCACGCTGCAGAGCGTGCATGGCATCAGCTGCTCCCTGCCTCTTGCAAATCAGCATCTCAGCAACATCAGAGCAAATTAGAATCATAGAATCAACCAAGTTGGAAGAGACCTCCAAGCTCATCCAGTCCAACCTAGCACCCAGCCCTAGACAATCAACCAGACCATGGCACTAAGTGCCCCAGCCAGGCTTGGCTTCAACACCTCCAGGCACAGCCACTCCACCACCTCCCTGGGCAGCCCATTCCAATGCCAATCACTCTCTCTGCCAACAGCTTCCTAGACCTGCCCTGGCACAATTTGAGACTGCGTCCCCTTGTACTGTTGCCGTTCTATTACCTGTTGGCAGGCTCAAGCTGTGCAGAATAACAAGGATCTTCACCTAGATACAGTAGTTATGATGCTCCTTTCTGAAAGTTCACCTTGGCTCAAAGCTCAGACAGAACAAAAATTCTCTCTCTACTATCAATTTTTAAGACAGCACTTAGGATGGTGACAGAAGTAATTGCGGGAGAGCTGCCTGCCCGAGAGGCACCTGGGGCTGTTGTTGGCCATCAGGCTGAACATGAGCCAGCAGTGTGCCCAGGTGGCCAAGAAGACCAACAGCATCCTGGCCTGGGTCAGAAATGGTGTGAGCAGCAGGAGTAGGGAGGTGCTCATGCCCCTGTGCTCAGCACTCCTGAGACCACACCTCCAGTACTGTGTCCAGTTTTGGTCACCACAGTACAGGAGGGACACTGAGGTGCTGGAGCAGTGCAGAGAAGGGCAACGAGGCTGGGGAGAGGTCTGGCAAACATGGCCTGTGAGGAGTGGCTGAGGGAGCTGGGGGTGTTTAGTGTGGAGAAGAGGAGGCTGAGAGGGGACCTTACTGCCCTCTACAGCTACCTAAAAGGAGGTTGTAGTGAGGCTGGAGCTGGTCTCTTCTCCCCACTTACTCATGGTAGGACAAGAGGAAATGGCCTCAAGTTGCATGAGGGGAGGCTTAGGTTGGCTGTTGGGAGGAAGTTGTTCCCTGAGCAGGAGGTCAGGCACTGGAACAGGCTGCCTAGGGAGGTGGTGGAGTTGCCATGCCTGGAGGTGTTTGAAAGGAGAGTGGATGTGGTGCTTGAGGCTCTGGTGTAGTGATGAAGGCTGCTGGGATGCAGGTTGGACTGGCTGATGCTGGTGGTCCTTTCCAAGCATAGCAATTGATAGTGCTGAGGGGTTTGGGTTAGTCAAGGACTTGTCAGTGTGAAACTGATGATTGGACTGGAGGAGCTTGAAGGGCTTTGCCAATCTAAGAAATTCTGTGATTCTGTGATTTAGGGAAGTATAAGCAGTGCCACTGGAGGGACCCTGCATTAAACTGGGCACAAAAATAAGAGAAGAAACATCCCTTAACAAATGACAGAATCCCCAAAAACATGGTGAGGGTCAGAAGGGAGCACTGGAAAACATTCCAGTCCAAACCCCCTCCTAATGCAAGGTCACCTACAACAGGCTGCCCAGGATCACCATGTTCAGGTAGGTTTGGAATCTCTCCAGAGGAGACTCCCCAACATCTCTGGGCAGCCTGCTCCAGAACTCCAACAGCGTCACACCAAAGAAATTTCTCCTGTTCAGGTGAGACCTCCTGGGTTTGAGTTTGTGCCTATTGCCCCTTGTCCTGTTGCTGGGCACCACTGATAAATGTCTGGCCCCAGCCCTCTTGGGCCCTACCCTTTAGCACTTGCTGAGCATTGGGTAGATCTCCTCTCAGTCTGTTCCTCTCCAAGTTAAGCATTCCGGTCTCTCTCAGTCTTCCCTCCTCAAACACACCTTCCTCTTTCAGCCTTTCCTTCTCACAGAGATGTTCCAGGACCCTCAGCAGCTTTGTAGGCTCAGCTGGACTCTCTCCAGTGTTTTCCTTGTCTTTCTTGAGCTGGGGAGCCTGGAATTTGACCCAGTATGCAGTTGTGGCCTGATTGGGGCATAATAGAGCAGGAGAATTCCCCCTCACCTGCTGGCACACTCTTCTTCACTCCTCCCAGGATGCCACTGGTCTTATTGGCCATGAGGGCACACTGATGGCTCTTGGAGAGTTTGCTGCCCCAGAAGCACTCAGAGTGCAGTCTCAGCAGTGACCTCTACAGGAGGACAATTGCTTCTGTGGTCCCAACTTGCCACATTTTTGCCCATCCAGACCAGGATGCTGTTGGCCACCTGGACAAACACTGTCTCACTTTCAGCCAGCTGTTGACCAGTGCTCCCAGGTCCTTTGCTATTGGGCAATTTCCAGCTACTCTCTCTCAAGCCTGAAGCATTAATGTGGTTAGTGTGACCCAAGCTGGGGGATGCTCAGAGGGCTGGAGCAGCTCTGCTGTGAGGACAGACTGAAGGAATTGAGGCTGTTCCATCTGAAGAAGAGGAGGCTCCCCGGTGACCTGCTTGTGGCCTTCCAGGATCTGAAGGGGGCCTCCAAAAAAGCTGAGGAGGGACTTTTTAGGCTGTGAGGGAGTGACAGGCCTGGGGGGAATGGAGCAAAGCTGAGTGGAGCATGAGAGTGGTGAGAGGCTGGAATGGGATGCCCAGGGAGGTGGTTGAGGCCCCCTGGCTGGAGGTGTTTCAGGCCAGGCTGGCTGAGGCTGTGTGCAGCCTGCTCTAGGGTAGGGTGTCCCTGCCAATGGCAGGGGGGATGGAACTGTCTGACCCTTGTGGTCCCTTCCAACCCTGACTGATTCTGTGATTCTGTAAGTGCAGGACCTGGCATTTGGCCTGACCTCAGCAAGCAAACCCTGCTCCCTTTTTCCCCGCAAGGTCACAAAGACTCTGTGGTGATCAGAAGGGAAGCATCACTTTGAGCACCTGCTGCACCCTCCAAAAGTGACTGCTCTGGCCCCAGAGAGGAAGCCCCTCTGCTGCTTTATCTCCTATTACCTGTGCCTGTCTCCAGAACCTGCAGAACAAATGTTTAAGTGAATAACCTGCACTGTCTGCATTTTCACAGTGAGAAGACAAGAGGCATCTTTCTTCTGACCCTCAGTGAAGGGATAGTGGTAGTGACAAGGATCAGGGTGAGGACACAGATGAGAGCTTTTCTGAAGTGAGGCTCACTGGTGAAGCATTGCTGAAGGACTATTTTGTCTAGATGGCAACATTTAAAACCTTTAAATGTTTCTAAATGGCATTTAAGGATGAAATGAATTAGCAAGTAGGGTTTCTCTTTGACAATATCTCCACTTCATGTTGTGACAAATGTGGCTTTGTGAAATGAAGTAAGAATCATAGAATGGTCTGGGTTAGAAAGGACCTCCAAAGGTCATGTAGTCCAACCCACTCTGTAGTAAGCAGGAGCATGATCAACTGGATCAGGTCACCCAGACACTTGTTGAGCCTCACCTTGAATATCTCCAGGGATGGGGCCCCAACCACCTCCCTGGGTAACCCATTCCAATGTTCCACTCCCCTCAATGTGCAGATTTTTTTACTAGCATCCAGTCTAAATTTACTCTTCTCTGGTTTGGAGCCATTGCCCCTCGTCCTATCACTGCAGGCCTTTGGAAACAGTTTCCATCTTTCTTGTAGCTCCCTTCAGGTACTGGAAGGTCATAATTAAGCTTCCCCAGAGCCTTCTCTTCTCCAGGCAGAACAACAACAACCCCCCTGGCCTGTTTTTCTAGCAAAGATGTTCCAACCCTCTAATGATTTTTGTGGCCCTCCTCTGGACCCTCTCCATCACGTTCATATCCTTCCTGTGTTGAAGACTCCAGACCAAGTGTGAACTCCTGCACCTGGAGAAGAACTCCATACGCCAGTACAGATCAAATGTGTATGGGGGTGAATTTACCCCTCCTGACAGTCAAACTCCATAGAACTAAGAGGAAGCTCAGGTTAGATTGCCAGTTTTTTTCTTGCCAAAGCATTTCTCTCCTGGTTAGATGTGTTACACTGAAAACTGCCAAGGTTCTTAGCTAATTTAGGGAGTTGTTAGTTCCTGAAGCAGTTGTATCTCAATATGCCTTTTTATTCTTGGCCTTATTTTCACCAGGATTTGGACTGTCTTATTGAAGTGTGGTAAAAGCAGTTTGATAGCCTTTGGCTTGCTCTGCCTTGTACAGTCTCATAAGCTCTGCCTGTTATTTAGTTTCATCAAGCATCAGGAAATTAGTTGAGATATAATTTGTTTTTAATGATTCCTTCCTATAGCAGCTGTCCAAGTCTGGGAACTGATGCTAAATGCTCTTGTAGGGGCTGGTATCCACACTCCAGCCTGGAATTAGACCATGATTGAGGACAATTTTGTCTACTGGCACAACTGAGTGTTGAAAGACTGGCTGGGTTGTGTGACTTCCAAGGGCAAACAGAGCTTTCCCGTTAGAAGATCTGCTCATTTCTCTTTGTAAAAGGATTTTTTGGTAAGGAAATAAGTGACTTTGCATGCAGGGCTACCTGGGAGCTGGGGCTTGTTAAGCCTGGAGAAGAGAAGGCTCAGGGCAGACCCCATTGCTGTCTACAACTCCCTGAAGGGAGGCTGTAGCCAGGTGGGGTTGGTCGCTGCTGCCAGGCACCCAGCAACAGAAGAAGGGGACACAGTCTCAAGCTGTGCCAGGGCAGGCCTATGCTGGATGTGAGGAGGAAGTTGTTGTCAGAGAGAGTGATTGACATTGGAATGGGCTGCCCAGGGAGGTGGTGGAGTTGCTGTGCCTGGAGATGTTGAAGCCAAGCCTGGCTGGGGCACTTAGTGCCATGGTCTGGTTGACTGGCCAGGGCTGGGTGCTAGGTTGGACTGGATGATCTTGGAGGTCTCTTCCAACCCAGCTGATTCTGTGATTCTATGAAAGTGAAAGTCAACTCTGGGGGAGTAGCTTGGCTGTTCATAGAAATGTCCTGTTGCTAGCCTGGTGGATGTATTCCAGCTTTTTCTTCTGTAAGAGTTCTTCAGTTTGGTTTTTTCTCCTCTATCTAATTCTTATCCCTTCCAGTGTCAGAAACTTCTCTTAGCTTTGAAATCTTATGATAGTTTGGGTTGGAAGGGACTTTAAAGATCATCCACTTCCCAACCCTCTTCCATGGGCAGGGACACTTTTCACTAGACCAGCTTGCTCAAGACCTTGTCCAACATGTCCTTGAATACCTCCAAGGATGGGGTCATCCACAACCTTCCTCAGCAACCTGTTCCAGTGACTCACCACCCTCACTGTCAAGAATTTCTTCTTGATCTCCAGTCTAAATCTCCCCACTCTAAGCTCAAAGCCTTTGCTCCTCATCTTATCTCTACAAGCCTTTGTAAGAAGTCACTCCTCAGCTTTCTTGTAGGCCAATTCAGATGCTGGAATCGCAGAACATTAGAGGTTGGAAGGGACCTCCATAGATCGTTGAGATCAACAGCAAGTAGAAGGACACTGCAAGGTCTCCCCATATCCTTTTCTTCTCCAGGCTGAACAGCCCCATGTCTCACAGTCTGGCCTGAAAGAGTGGGTGGTTCTTCAACCCTCTGATCATCTTTGTAGCTTCCTCTAGACCTGCTCCAGTACTTCCATGTCTGTTTTATGTTTGTGGCACCAGAATGCATTGCTCCAGATGGGATATCAGCAGAGCAGAGGGGCAGAATCTCCTCTCTGTCCTGCTGCTCTTGCTGCTTTTGATGCAGCCCTGCTGTCTTTTGGGCTGTGACTGACCATTTCCTGCCCATGCTGAGTTTTTCATCAGCCAGCACCCCCAAGTCCTTCTCTTCCAAACCGCTTCAGGAGGTTTCTTTCTCAGCAATCAACACATGGGAAGGCAGCAATTCCTCAAGCCCTATGAGGAAAGGCTGAGGAAGCTGGGGTTGTTTAGTCTGGAGAAGAGGAGGCTCAGGGCAGACCTCATTACTGTCTATAATCACCTGAATGGAGGCTGTAGCCAGGTGGGGTTGGGCTCTTCTGCCAGGCACCCAGCAACAGAACAAGGGGACACAGCCTCAAGCTGTGCCAGGGCAGGTCTGGGCTGGATGTGAGGAGGAAGTTGTTGGCAGAGAGAGTGAGTGGCATTGGAATGGGCTGCCCAGGGAGGTGGTGGTGTCACTGTGCCTGGAGGTGTTGAAGCAAAGCTTGGCTGGGGCACTTAATGCCCTGGTCTGGTTGATTGGCCAGGGCTGGGTGCTAGTTTGGGCTGGATGAGCTTGGAGCTCTCTTCCAACCCAACTGATTCTGTGACCTCTTCTGTGTCCCTCTTTGACTAACTAATCTTATGGTGGCTGAGGATCTCTCTTATATTTGCCAACACTGATCACATGTGTTCTTTGTATCTTGTGGTCTCGGGGCTATATGGGATGGAGAAATAAGCTTGCTTGGGATGGAAGTGAATGTGGAGTTGAGAAGATCAACTTCTAACGGCTGATGTTTTAGAATTTCTATGTGATCTATACAAGAATTGATTAAAAGGTAAAAGTTTCTCTTTTGTTTATCTTTCCTGCATCCACTCTAATGAATGTGGTCCAACTTTCTGTAGAACTCATTCTCATAATGAATACTGTCATAATTTTGCCTTTTGCTCCTGTTTTGGAGCAAGTGTCAGACAAAATAGCAGTGACAAATCATTGCTCGCTATGAAGAGGTTTGTGAGCTTCCTTGGCTGATTTATTTAGGAAAGCTTGGCAATTGGTGCTAATGAGACTAAAATATTGATGTTAATCAGACTAAAATATTTGGTGTAAAATAGGTTGAAAGAGTTGAGGTTGTTCAATCTGAAGTAAATGGTCTGGGAGACCATAGAGCAAACTTTCAGTATTCAAAGTGGGCTATAGGAGAGCTGGGGAGGGACTTCTGTTAAGGGCTTGGAATGACAGGATGAGGGGCAATGGCTTTGAGCTGGAAGAGAGGAGATTGAGACTGGAGATTAGGAAGAAATTCTTGCCAGTGAGGATGGTGAGACACTGCCCAAGGAGGTTGTGGATGCCCTCTCCTTAGAGGTATTCAAAGGCAGGTTGGATGGGGCCTTGAGCAACCTGGGCTAGTACAAGACATCACTGCCCATGACCGGAGAGTTAGAATGATTTATGATCCTTTCCAACCCAAACCATGGTGTGACTCCATGATTCTATGTGTTGTCAACTCTTGGGCTGCAAGATGAAATTCCTATGCAAAAATCATTGGTTAGGCAGGGAGGGCAGTGGTGTCACTTCAGCCGTGCCTCTGGCAAGGTCCAGAGATTAACAATCTCTCTGTCCAGAGGAGCAAGATCTGTTCTTACAGATTTCTGTGTTGTGAAATGAGGGTGCAAGCCAGACCAGAGATCACCACAAAACTGTTTATTGAAGGATAAAGTTGGACAAAAGAGAGAGACAGAAAAGGGGAGAGAGAGAGAGAACAGCAGAGAAAAAGAAAAGAAGCGGGGAAGGGAAAGAGCATGGATTATATTACCATCAGCCATAGATGGGGGGCAGAGAGAGATGTGTGCGTGGCACAGGGATGTTCTTCTGTGGAACTCATCAGGGATTCTTCTGGTGGTGCTCTGGTGGAGATGCACACCTGGAGGAGCACACTTTGGCAGGCATTGCTCATGTCTTTTTATACAGTTATTATCTTGGTGTCCAGGTGCAGCTCCCCAGGGAATCTTCCTGTATATTCTCATGCATTCCCAGGGTCCTGCAGCAGTACCCGGGAAGGGCCTTCTCCCCCTCCCTGTGCTGCTCACCTGTCCATACCCCCAATACACATAAGTCTTTTCACTTTGGGGTAGCTGACATAAGATGTGCACATCCTGGGCATTCAAGTCAACCTGAGGTCCAGGAATTTCCTCCAAGGCATTGTCTGTTGATTTGCATCACTGAGCTTTCCACCAAGCACCTCATCTGAGTCCAGGGAGATTAACAAAGGCAATCTTTGTCTTTGTTAATTAGGGAGAGACAATGGCAATCTTCATTGATCAGGGAGAGATGATGCAATCTTTATCTTTGTGGATGAACAAAAGAGAGGATATAGACTCTCACAGCCTCCAGAGCTGACCAGAGAAATACTGTAAGCAGAGGGGCTCCTTCCATGCATTCTTGACTTGTGGCTTGTTGTGATGATTTGGGTGTTACCTGCCCTCTCACACCAGAGGGCAGACCAGACTCAGCTGAGCTGGAAATGAAAGAACGAAACTTTCTATTTATAGCTTAGCACAATATCCAAGCAGATATTTACAATAGATACTGAAACAGACAAGTTAAAAAGTGATAGAGAAACACAGCAGCCCTCCCAGAAACCAGAGTCCCCAGGAGGGGCTCTCAACCACCCTTCCACCTTCCTTCCACCCCTCTACCTTACCCAAGACTTGGCCTTATGTTCAAGGTAGTTTGGAGGGTCAGCTAGGGGGATTAGGAAACAGATGGATTAGTCACACAGACAGCAGGTTAGGTTAGAGAGAGAAGTGCAGCCCAAAGCTCAGAGAGCGACTCCCATATCTGTGTTTGTGTTCTTGTTCTTATGCATCTCAAGCAGCCTATGAGTGCAGCAGACATCACCATTGTTTCCTTTCCACAGCCTAGCATCTAATCCTTCTCACCAAAACACTTTAGCTAGGCTCTTACTAGCACACTTGTTCAGTACACGAGAGAAGAATCCCTCTTGTATCCAAGGCTTGGAATAGACCCTCTGCCAGTGGCTGAAAGATGAGCAAGTGGAGCCTTTTTACAGGCATTAATTTTTCATTAGCAATTTAACTAAAAGCTGAAACTCAGATTAAGAAAAGAAAAATGAAGATTGATTTCCATGCCATGCCTGCAGTGGTTGGTGTATCTTTTTCTATTGGAGGAAAGGCAAATGGTTATGGCCAAGTTATTTGCAGGATAGCTGAGCAGCAGATAGCAATTCCTCTAATTAAATTTAGGCATAGATGCCTGATGAACTGATAGGCAATCTCCAATTGCTTGGGAAGCCAGGAAGCAATTCGAAAGCAATGATAAAATCCTCCTGGGCACAGTTTCCTCTTGAAAGTTTTTGGGATAAACTTTCCATTTGCATTTTTCTCTACCCTTTCCACTCTAACTGCAGCCGTAGAGGGGGTGCTGGATGGATATGAAGTTCAAGGTAATGGACAATGTTAAACAAATGATAGCCTTCACAGAAGATTTACTGGCACAGGCTGTTTTAAAATGGGCTGTTGGTGATTTGGAATCAGCTCTGTGGAAATGATTCAGCAAAGTCAAAGCAGACAGCTTTGATAAGCTATTGATTATCTGCTGGTGCATGATAAGGAGTCATAAAAGGTGTCCTACATAGTCTGTTATGATTTTTCCCTATCTTTCACATTTTTGTGAGGGATTTGTCTGTCTCCCATCTGAAATCTCTTGATAAGTAGAGCCTTTTTTTTTTTTCTTAAGGAAATGTCACTAGAAAGCTGTGAAGCATAAAAAAGGTTAAAATTACAAAGATGTGATGTTACAGGTAATTAACATTTATATATTTGGGGGTGTATCAAAAGAGCATGGCTAATTCATAGAATCAGCCAGGTTACAAGAGACCTCCAAGATCATCCAGTACAACCTAGCACCCAGCCCTATCCAATCAACCAGACCATGGCACTAAGTGCCCCAGACAGGCTTGGCTTCAACACCTCCAGGCACAGCCACTCCACCACCTCCCTGGGCAGCCCAATCCAATGCCACTCACTCTCTCTGGCAGGAACTTCCTCCTCACATCCAGCCTAGACCTCCCCTGGCACAACTTGAGACTGTGTCCTCTTGTTCTGTTCCTTGGTGCCTGGCATAAGAGCCCAACCCCACCTGGATACAGCCTCCCTTCAGGGAGCTGCAGGCAGCAATGAGCTCTGCCCTGAACCTCCTCTTCTGCAGGCTGCACAACCCCAGCTCCCTCAGCCTCTCCTCACAGGGCTGTGCTCCAGGACCCTCCCCAGCCTTGCTGCCCTTCTCTCAACACCTTCCAATATCTCAACATCTCTCTTAAATTGAGGAGCCCAGAACTGGACACAGCACTCAAGCTGTGGCCTGAGCAGTGCTGAGCACAGGGTCAGAAGAACCTCCCTTGTCCTGCTGGCCACACTGCTCCTGAGCCAGCCCAGGATGCCATTGGACAGCATTGAGGATAAATGTCCCCATTACCTTTCTGGAGATGGAGGTGAGGCTGACAGGTCTCTAGTTACCTGGGTTCTCTTTCTTACCCTTTTTGAAGATTATTTGCCCTCCTCCAGTCCCCAGGCACTTCTCCTGTCCACCGTGACTTACTGAAGATGGTGGGGAGTGGTCTGACCATGCCCTGTGCCAGCTCCCTGAGCACCTGTGGATGATATCATCAGGACCCATGGACTTAGGGATGTGCAGATTTCTCAACTGCTTTATAACCCAGTCCACATCAACCAGGGGAGAGTCCTTTGTCATGCTTTCCTTTGATGCCTTAGGTGTCAGGGGAATTGTCTGCCTACCAGACAGTCTCCAGCAGCATAGAGACAAAGAAGGCATTCATTAACTCTGCCTTCTTTGTGCCCTCTGTCAGCAGGGCACTCTCCTCATTCAGCAAAGGACCTACAGTGCCTCTAACATTAGCTTTTCCCGCAGTGGATTTGAAGAAACCCTTTTCGTTATCCTTGACTTCCCTCGCAAGGTTGAGTTCCAGTGAGGCCTTAGCCTTCCTAGTTGCTTCCCTACAGCCTCTGACAACAGCCCAGTCCTCCTCCTGGTGGCCAGCCCCTCCTGCCACGATCCGAGACTCTCGTCTTCTACTTTAGTTTGCTTAGCAGTTCCTTACTTAACTATACAGGTCTCTTGGCTCCCTATCTCAATTTCCCACTTGCTGGCATGCACTGATCTTGAGCTTAGAAGAAGAGGTCCTTAAATGTTAACCAACTATCATGGGCTCCTCTGCCTCCTACTGCCCTGTTACGGAGAGGAAATTCATTAATGCAAGAGGATATTTTTCCCAAAATTAATATTGTTTGTTAATGTTGCTGTTCAGAACTCTTGCTCCCTCTGACCACTCATTTCAATAACATTCAGGTTCTTACACGGTCATGGAAGCATTCTATGGCTAATGTCTAGATCTGGTAATAACCAGCAAAATAAATGAGCATGAATTGAACTGGAAGAGAAGATTCCTGCGGCCAGATGCCGCTTGTGGTCAGGGTACCACTTGCCCACTAGGTGGACTCGAGGAGCTCTTTCTGCTTATGGCAGAAGGCAATGGAGAATCACAAAGAGGCTTTTAAGTATTTGCTCACAAATTATTATTACCTGACTCGTGAGGCTAGCCACAGTCCAGACAGTGCCCAGATGCTTTCAGGGACCTTGGTCTTGTTGGCTGCTAGGACTTGATTCTCCCCAGGCTTCTGGGGAAAGGAGGCAGACAGTCTCTGATCCTGTCTCCTGGCTTCTCTGGACAATCTGTGTATCTCCAGCACTTCTAGTCTTAGCAGGAGACTTTCCAGTGCAGGCAGAATGTCTTGCCATGGGCAGCCTCAGCACAATGTCATGCTGGCTGTGCAGGCTGATCGCGTGGAGACGTTTAGATTCTGTGCCTGATAAACTCATGGCAGTGGAGTTTCCAGGCAAACAATAAGGCTGTAAGCAATGGCAGCAGGCAATGGTAGGCACGAATAGCACAGCATGGCAGAGCAGGTTGTTTACCTGCATAACTCTTTTTATCAATATGGGCCAAGACTAATTGCCCTTAAGACACAGAATCACAGGCTCACAGGATGTTAGGGCTTGGAAGGGACCCAAGGAGATCGAGTTCATCCCCCATGCCAGAGGAGGACAATACTATCTAACACAGAGCACAGAGGAACACATTCAGACAGGCCTTGAAAGGCTCCAGAAAAGGAGACCCCACAACCTCTCTGGGGAGCCTGTGCAGTACTCTGTAACCCTTACAGTAAAGAAGTTCCCCCTTATGTTGAGCTGGAATCTCTTTTGCTGCAACTTACACTCATTGCTCCTTGTCCTATATCAGGAAGCAAGTGAGCAGAGCCTGTCCCCCCAACTCCTGGCCAGCCTTCAGATACTTATAAACATTTATCACATCCCCTCTAAGTGTTCTTTTCTCCAGACTAAGCAGCCCCAGGTCCCTCAGCCTCTCCTCATAAGCCATGCCCTCCAGTGTCCTCATCATCCTCATAGCCTTCCACTGGACCCTCTCCAGCAGTTCTCTGTCCCTCTTAAAATGGGGAGCCCAAAACTGAACACAGTATTCAAGCTGGGGTTGCAGCAGGGCAGAGTAGAGGGGGAGGAGAACCTCCTTTGATCTGCTGGACACACTCTTCCTAATACACCCCAGGATCCCATTGGCCTTCTTGGCCACAAGGGCACATTGCTGTGCCATGGTTAAGTTGTTATCCACCAGGACCCCCAGGTCTCTCTCCACAGCACTGCTCTCCAGCAGAATGGCCAATCAGAATGGCAGTTAGTCAAACCTGACCATATAAGGCTAAGCCTTGTACAAGTCAGGCACAAGCTAAGTGTGTGTACCTTGTTTACCACTTATCATCACTGCACTGGAAGAACCTCCTGGCCTGTGGCTGGCTGAGTAGCCCTTCCAGCAGATGATAATGTGAAAAGACAACTGGCTGAGCATGGCTGTCCAATGCTTGGGGTTTTTCTCTAATATTGATCACTCTTAAAGTGCAGAATTAAATATTTTAAAGGAAAAAGGATGCAGCTTGACTGAAAGCTGTGAAGTTTTGGACAATATATAGAATTAGCCAGGTTGGAAAGGATTTCTGAAGGTCATCTAGTCCAGCACCCCTGCAGTGAGCAGGGACATTCTCAACCAGATCAGGTCACCCACAACCCTGTTGAACCTCACCTTGAATATCTCCAGTGATAGGGCCTTGGCTACCTGTCTAGGCAACCTGTTGCACTGTTCCACTACC
Organism: Pogoniulus pusillus; assembly: GCF_015220805.1. Taxonomy (NCBI): domain Eukaryota; kingdom Metazoa; phylum Chordata; class Aves; order Piciformes; family Lybiidae; genus Pogoniulus; species Pogoniulus pusillus. Next base: position 25,594,129 of record NC_087269.1, on the reverse strand, counting down.
GTCATGGTGAAGAACTTGTTCCTAGCATCCAATCTAAATCAGCTCTGCTCTAGTTTGAAACCATTTCCCTTCATCCTATCACTGCAAGCCTTTGTACACAGTCTCTCTCCATCCTTCTTACAGGGCCCCTTCAGGTGCTGGAAGATGGCAATATGTCTCTCCAGAGTCTTCTCTTCTGCATGGGTGGACAGATTCCAATGGGATGAGATTGAACAAGGTCAAGTGCAGGGTCCTACACTTTGGCCACAACAACCCCAAGCAGCACTACAGGCTGGGGACAGAGTGACTGAGAGCAGCCAGGCAGAGAGGGGGCTGGGGGTGCTGGTATAGAGGACCTGAAGAGGAGGCAGCAGTGTGCCCAGGTGGGCAGCAGAGCCAATGGCATCCTGGGCTGTCTCAGGAGCAGTGTGGGCAGCAGGACAAGGGAGGTTCTTCTGCCCCTGTGCTCAGCACTGCTCAGGCCACAGCTTGAGTGCTGTGTCCAGTTGTGGGCTCCTCAGTTGAAGAGAGATGTTGAGGTGCTGGAAGGTGTTTGGAGAAGGGCAGCAAGGCTGGTGAGTGTCCTGGAGCACAACCCTGTGAGGAGAGGCTGAGGGAGCTGGGGGTGTGCAGCCTGCAGCAGAGGAGGCTCAGGGCAGAGCTCATTGCTGTCTGCATCTCCCTGAAGGGAGGCTGTATCCAGGTGGGGTTGGTCTCTTCTGCCAGGCAAGCAGAAACAGGACAAGGGGACACAGTCTCACGTTGTGCCATGGACTGGTTGATTGGCCAGGGCTGGGTGCTAGGTTGGGCTGGATGAGCTTGGAGATCTCTTCCAACCTGCTTGATTCTATGATTCTATGAATGTTATTTACCTAGTAACAATCACAGAATGCAGTAGGTTGGAAGGAACCTCCAGAGGTAACCTTGTCCAGCCTCCCTTGCCGTGGGCAGGGACATGCTCAGCTAGATCAGGTTTCCCAGAGTCCTCTCTAGCCTCACCATGAACATTTCCAGTGGTGGTTCCTCAACTACCTTTCTGGGCAACGTGTTGCAGTTTTCCAGCACCCTCATGGTGCAGAACTTGTTCCTGACATCCAATCTAAATCCCCTCTTCTGTAATTTCAAGCCATTGCCCCTGATCTTGTCACTACAGGGCTTTGAAAACTGTCTCTCTCCATCCTCTTTATACCTCCCTTCGGGTACTGGGAGGTTGCTAATTAGGTCTCCCCAGAGCCTTCTGCAGGCTGAACAACCCCAGCTCCCTCAGTCTGGCTTTTAGCAGAGGTTCTCCAGCCTCAAAGAGAGGCTGCAGATCATCTCTGAAGTTGTGTTTGGAGTGAGAGAAATGCATTTCCTTCCTTGCTAGAACTCCATTATCAAGTAACCTGTGGCAGGCACACAAAGGCTGTGGGCATCCTTTCCTGGGGCAGGAGGAGAAATAGCTCACCAGAGACCCGGTCTGCTCTGGAGACCTGTCTGACAAATGAAAACAGGAACATTTGCTAGGTATTTAGTGAACTGTGGAGTGAAATTTTAGAGAGTCAGTCTAAAACCTGATTCCTTTAATTATCAAGAGTGAGGCAGAGAATAAACTGCCAAAAAATACTGATCTTAGCCCACAGAACTTCCTCCTACTTCCTAATACAGAAATATTCCATTAATTGCTCGATATCTGTCACCATGGCTAATAACTTACTGGATACACTAATGGGAAAATATTCCATTCTTACAGCACTGTCAAAAGCTGAGGATAAAAAGGGTACTGATTTTTACTTGAAAGAACTAACTGTGGAGCTGTGATGAAGTAATTTTCTTTCAGAAATGAAGATAATTTGCTTTGATTCACATTTTGGTCTGGAACATCAGCCAAATAAATGCAGAAAACATTGGAGCCAGCTCATCCAGGATGGCTGAGGTGCTGGAAGGTGTCCAGGGAAGGGGGCAGCAAGGCTGGGGAGGGGCCTGAAGCACAACCCTGTGAGGAGAGGCTGAGGGAGCTAGGGGTGTGCAGCCTGCAGAAGAGGAGGCTCAGGGCAGAGCTCATTGCTGTCTGCAGCTCCCTGAAGGGAGGCTGTAGCCAGGTGGGGTTGGGCTCTGCTGCCAGGCACCCAGCAACAGAACAAGGGGACACAGTCTCAAGTTGTGCCAGGGCAGGTCTAGGCTGGATGTTGTTAGGAAGTTGTTGGCAGGGAGAGTGATTGGCATTGGAATGGGCTGCCCAGAGACTTGGTAGAGTCACCATCCTTGGAGGTGTTGAAGCAAGGCTGGCTGGGGCACTTAGTGCCATGGCCTGGTTGATTGGCCAGGGCTGGGTGCTAGGTTGGGCTGGATGAGCTTGGAGGTCTCTTCCAACCCAGTTGATTCTATGATTCTATGATCCTGCCAGCTTTTGTTTTGGAAAGCTATCCTGGAGGCAGTCATAACACAGTCAGCAGCAACCACCTGAAAACTGTGGATATCATAGCATGGCCTAGGTTGGGGGGGGCCCACCATGGACAGGAATGCCTCTCAACTAGACTTGGCTGCTCAAAGCCTCACCCAGCCTGGCTTTGAATAGCCCCAGGGAGGAGGTATCCACAGCCTCCCTAGGCAGCATATTCCAGAGTCTCACCACTCTTCTACTGAAGAGCTTCTTCCTAAGATCCAATCTACACCTGCTTTCCCTCAGCTTAAAATCATTCCCTATTGTGTCCTTCCAATGCAATAAAATCACAGATTCTGGGGTCAGTTGGGCAAATATTGCTTGCACAACTAATTAAACTGCTTGGAGAGAGGAACTAAAAAGTGCACTCAGAAAAGGAAAATCTCCCCATGGCTACCCAGGATATACACAACATGGCTTGGGTTGGAAGGGACATCCAAAGGTCAGCTAGCACAAACTCCTCTGCAGGCAGCCTAGATTAGGCTTCCTCATCTTGAGCATCTCCAGGGATGGGGCCTGGCCACTTCTCTGTGCAACCTCTCCCAATGTTCCACTGCCCTCATGGTAAAGCACTTCCTCCTAAATTTCCTCTTCTCTAATCTCAAGCCATTGCCCCTCATCCTATCCATACAGTCCTTTGGAAACAGTCCCTTTTCAGCCTTCTCACAAGCCCCCTTCAGGTACTGGAAGCCTGCTATTAGGTCCCCCTGGAGTCTTCCCCAGGCACCAACCCCTAGGTGGGGGTGAGGACTCTTTAGGCAAAGTGGTCCATAGCAGGACTCCAGGTATACCCTTTGAGCTGCTGTCTTGTGGTCAATTTCTTAATTAGTTAGTTGGGAGTTCTCCAGGCAAACTACCTGAAAGGAGGTTGTAGTGAGGCTGGAGCTGGTCTCTTCTCCCCACTTACTCATGATAGGACAAGAGGAAATGGCCTCAAGTTGCATCAGGGGAGGCTTAGGTTGGCTGTTGGGAGGAAGTTTTTTCCTGAGCGGGAGGTCAGGCACTGGAACAGGCTGCCCAGGGAGGTGGTGGAGTTGCCATGCCTGGAGGTGTTTCAAAGGAGAGTGGCTGTGGTGCTTGAGGCTATGGTGTAGTGATGAAGGCTGCTGGGATGAAGGTTGGACTGGCTGATGCTGGTGGTCCTTTCCAAGCATAGCAATTCATAGTGATGAGATGTTGTGCTGAGGGGTTTGGTTTGGCCTTGCCAGTGTGAAAGTAATGATTGGATTCGAGGAGCTTGATGCGCTGTTCCAACGTAAGAAATTCTGTGATTCTGTGAATTGCTGGGCCTGGATTCTCCAGATAACATCTGGGGGCATCAGGCTGATCTTTACCAACTTCTAGCAAGCCTTGGCCCCTTGTGCCAGGCTCTGTCAGGACCTTGTGTTTGCAGAGGAGGGGTTCTATCTGCCACAAAAGCTCCTAATGCTCCATGTTCTGCAAGAGAGAACTTCAACTGTAGCACTGCATTGGAAAGCAATCATTGCTATGACTTATGATTATTAATTTCTGTATGAATATTAATTGTTTAAATTATTAATATTCAAAAATCAGGAAAATTCCCTGAGATTCTTTGGATTTTCAATCAAAAGGAATAAATTGCACAGAATTAAACAGTTTAAACAATCAGAGCTTGGAAAATAGGAACGTGAAAACTGGAAGAATTCTAACTATGCTCATGGAGTCTTAGCATTCACTCCAGCAGAGGTACTCAGGACACTTTTGGTCCCTGAGTAAGTCTCCTGTAACAAAGATGCTTTCAAATTCGTGACAATGATCCCAGGGTAACGTACAAAATATTCCAGGCAGAGAGAAGGAGAGCTGAGTTGCTGCTAAGCTGGCAGGTGCGAGCTGCACACAAGTGGCTGCCTTTAACCAGCTGCAAATGATGAGAGGCAGGAAGGCTCCGTGCTGAATGTAGAGAAAGGCAGGCTGCAGAAAGGCTGAATGCACAAAGGCAGGTTCTCTAAATCATCCCCCTTCAAATACTTCAGTTTGAAAATCCAACTGGGCAATAGGCACTAGCACCGTTGCTCTGGCCAATGAATTCAAAGCTTCCTGCCTCCTTTGACCATGCAGGCAGCACAGGACACCTGACACATGGTGCTAAGCCCCCCTAGCCCTCAAGGCTTCCCTGGGGCCAAACCTTTGCTGTTTGCTCATCTAACTCCACTCTCAGACCCCACAACAGGAGGAGGAGAGCAAGGGTTAAACTGGCCTGGCAGGATTTATGCCCTACCAGGACAAGCGTAAAAATAGGGGTGAGACAAGTCCACATTTGGCCAAGCTTTGGCACAGGCTGAAGAAAATTTCCTGCTGAGTTCTGGAAGAAATCTGCAAGAGATTAATGAAGCCTGTCAATAAACCTAGGGAGAAGAGCAGTGAGCCAGGAGGAGCAGCCTGAGACAGGAACAGGTGGCAGGCAGTTTGCAAAGGGGGAGAGTTAATAACCTCTCTTGTCACTCTGGGTATGTAGCCCTATGGTCACCTGCAACCCAGGGAAGTAGTGGAGTCTCCATCCCTGGAAGTGTTCAAAAAAGCCTGGATGAGGCACTTAGTGCCATGGCCTGGTTGACTGGACAGGGCTGGGTGCTAGGTTGGACTGGTTGAGCTTGGAGGTCTCTTCCAACCTGCTTGATTTTGTGATTGTATGGTAAGTACAGGAGTATGCAGCCACTGGTGCAAACCACCTTCCATCAGGAACAGGGAGGTGATTATCCCCTTGTACTTTGCTCTGGTGAGACCACACTTTGAGTATTGTGTTCAGTTGTGGGGGATGGAGCAAGTACAGAGGGGGGCAAAAAAGCTGGTGAAAGGCCTGGACAATAAATCTTATGAGAAGCAACAGAGGGTGCTGAGGCTGCTTTCAGCATGAGAGTGGTGAGAGGCTGGAATGGGTTGCCCAGGGAGGTGTTTGAGGCCCCATGGCTGGAGGTGTTTAAGACCAGGCTGATCTAGGGTAGGGTGTCCCTGGGTGTGGCAGGGGGGTTGAACTGGCTGATCTTTGTGGTCCCTTCCAACCCTGACTGATTCTATGATTCTTGTTTGAGGAAGAGGAGGCTTAGGGGAGTCTTCATCACTGTCACAGCTAGCTGAAAGGAAGTTGCAGAGAGGTTGGTGCTGTTCTCACAGGTAATTAGTGATAGAATAAGAGAGAATGGCCTCAAACTGCGACTGGGTAGGTTTAGACCAGATATTAGGAATATTTTTTTCAGGGAGGCCAGGCATTGGTATGGGCTGCCCAGGAGGTGGTGGAGTCACCAACCCTGGGTGTGTTCAAGAAAAGCCTGGCTGAGGCACTTAGTGCCATGGTCTGGTTGATTGGACAGGGTTGGGTGCTAGATTGGACTGGCTGAGCTTGGAGGTCTCTTCCAACCTGCTTGATTCTATGAAAAGTCATTTAGATGTGGTGCTTTAGGGGTGAGCCTTATAGAGTAGGAGTATCAGCTGGATTTGGTGATCCTGAGGCTCTGTTCCAACCTGAATGTTTGTTTGATTTTGTGATTCTTGTGTGGCAGAACCATCTGGATTGGTCTGGGTGCTAGGTTGGCTTGGATGAGCTTGGAGGTCTCTTCCAACTTGGCGGATTCTATGATTGTATGATGAGCACAGGAGTATACAGCTACTGGTGCAAACCACCTTCTTGTGTGGCAAAACCAGCTCCAAAAATCTGGTAATGAAGCACACAAAGTGACAAACTGCCCAGTCTGATCTGAGGAGGTCTTGCTTGCCTCATCCTATTGTATTCCTTCCTCTTCCTCAACTTTTCATTTCAAAGAAGAAAAACATCTCCACCTTCCTTGTAACAAAGAAGCCCTTAGCATGACATGTGAGATCACAAAGCTTGCAAGAATAACTGCATGAGTACAGCAGAGAAGTGTGATTGTCACTTCTGTCATGTGTCTCACAACCAGGGGCTTGAAACTGTCTTGCTTTCTGTGAAGCCATTAAGGGATTGCAGATGTGAAGCGATTGAGCTTTTCTTTCCTCAAAAACTAGAGCCTGAGCAGAGGCAGGAATGTGGAAGAAAGCAGCATCCCTGTCTTGTTCTGAGCTCCTGAATGTACAATCTATCATTTGTGTGATTCAGTTGCCATCCTGGATACTTGCCATGGCATGGAAGCCTCTTCCACAGTACAGGCAGGGCTGTTCCTGTTTCACAGGGCCACAGAATGGTAGGGGTTGAAAGGGACCTCCAGAGATCATTGAGTACCAACTCCCCTGCCAAGGCAGACTCACCTACAAAAGGTCACACCGGAACACCTCCAGGCAGGTTTGGAATGTCTCCAGAGATGGAGACTCCACCACCTCTGTGGGTAGCTTCCTGTTCTCCAAGCTGAACAACCCCTGTTCCTTCAGCTGCTTTGCTGCTCCTCACTGGTCATGCCCCAGCACTTTTGTGTTCTTGGAGTGAAAAGCCCAGTACTAAATGCAATACTTGAGGTGCAGCCACACCACCAATCTGGGCAGCCTGTTCCAGTATTCCATCTCCCTTAGATTAAAGAAGTTCCTCCTGATGTTTAGTGGAACTTGTTATGTTCAAGTTTGTGCCTGTTACCTCTTGTGCTGTCACTGGGCACCATAGAAAACAGCCTAGTCCCAGCCTCCCAACAGCCACCCTTTAACTGTTGATAAGCATAGATGAGACACCCCCCTCCCCCCCAGGCTGCTCTTTCCCAGACTAAACAGCCTCAATTCTCTCAGCCTTTCCTCATCACAGAGATGTTCCAGTCCCCTCAGCATCTTTGTAGCCCTTTGCTGTACCCTCTCCAGCAAGTCCCTGTCCCTCTTCGGATGGGGCACTTAGTGCCATGGTCTAGTTGATTGGATAGGGCTGGGTAATAGCTTGGACTGGATGATCTTGGAGGTCTCTTCCAGCCTGCTTGATTCTATGATCTCTGCTGTGTTCATATATGGTTCTTGAACTGGGGAGCCCAGACTTGGACCTGGTATTCCAGATATGCCCTCACTAGTGCAGAGTAGAGCGGCAGGAGAACCTCTCACTTGGCATACATTATTTGTTACACCCCAGGATGCTATTTGCCTTCTTGGCCACGAGGGCTCATGAGCAGCCCACCAGGACTCCCAGGTGCTTTTCTCCAGAGCTGCTCTCCAACAGTCAGGAGAGGTAACTCAACCCCAGGCACATTTGACTTTAATCAGTTGTGTTTTCAGACAGGGACAAGAAAAGGAGGCAATTCAATCAGGCATGATGTATGCCTGCTTTTGGGTGGGATTTTACCCTTTCCTCAGCTAAAAGGAGCAGCCTCCTTAGGTGTTGAAAGGTTTTAACATCAGTTTAACCACACAGATTCACTTCAACTCTAGTGAGTCTCAATTTTAAATGTGCCAGATTATATTTTAGTGCCTCAGAAATCTAATTTAGCATTTAGATCACCTCAGGTTGTTGCAAGTTTCTCTCCAAACTTGGCTAAGGTTATTTGGGTTTAGTTTGCATGGTTCATACCTCGATAAAATGTGTTCTAAATACTTCCCACAGCATACAGCCAAAAAAAAAGAGGTTTGGGTTGGAAGATGCCTTAAAGACCATCTAGCTTCAGCCCTCTGCCATAGGCAGGGACCCCTTCTGTTAGACCAGATTGCTCAAGGTCCCATCCACCCTAGGATTGAACAGAGAGATGGAGCACCTCTCCTATGAGGACAGGCTGAAAGAGTTGGGGCTTACAGGCTGGAGAAGAGGAGGCTCCCAGGTGACCTTCTGGTGACCTTCCAGGATCTGAAGGGGGCCTCCAAAAAAGCTGGGGAGGGACTTTTGAGGCTGTCAGGGAGTGACAGGACTGGGGGGAATGGAGCAAAACTGGAGGTGGGGAGGAAGTTCTTGAGCATGAGAGTGGTGAGAGGCTGGAATGGGTTGCCCAGGGAGGTGTTTGAGGCCCCATGGCTGGAGGTGTTTGAGGCCAGGCTGGATGAGGCTGTGTGCAGCCTGCTCTAGGGTAGGGTGTCCCTGGGCATGGCAGGGAGGTTGGAACTGTCTGATCCTTGTGGTCCCTTCCAACCCTGACTGATTCTGTGAATTCTAGGCCTGAATCCTCCACAACAGTTAGCAACCTGCTCCAGTGCCTCACCACCCTTGTGGGCAAGAATTTCTTCCTAATGTCTAATCTAAATCCAGCTTCTGCCAGTTTGAAACTATTATCCCTTCTTCTGTTACTCCAGACCTTTGTCAAATGTCCTTCTCTAGCTCTCCTGTAGCTGCCTTCAAACACTGGAAGGCTGCTAGAAGGTCTCCATGTAGATTATTAAATAAACCCCCAACATTTAGATGGACTTCATGCTGTGCCTAAGAGCTGTTGTTACAGCTCAGAAGAGGAGAGGCTGTTTCCTGAAGTTACAGACATGACTTGTTTTGCAGCAAGGTTAGTAACCTTGATGATACTGTGATACTGTGATATTAAGGTGTCTCCATAAGAATGTTTCCAGGTGGTTTTCTCTTTGGAAAGATTTGGGATTTGTCCAGCCATACTGCATGGAACTGCACTGAAAGCACATTGGGTAGTAGTGGTAAGTGCTTGTTGTCCTTAAGGTCAGAGGTACTGAGAAAACAGCCCATCCTCTGCAATGCAAAGCCTCTGACACCATCTGCAGCAGCAAGCTCCTGGCACAGCTGGCAGCTCATGGCTTGGACAGATTCACCCTAATATGGGCCAGTAGCTGGCTGGAGGGCTGGGCCCAAAGAGTGGTGGTGAATGGTGCCACATCCAGCTGGCAGCTGTCACCAGTGGTGTGCCCCAGGGATTAGTGCTGGGCACAGTCCTGTTCAATATCTTTAGTGATGATCTGGACCAGGGTATTGAGTCCAGCATCAGTGAGTTTGCAGATGACACCAAGCTAGGAGTAGGAGTGAGGCTGTTGGAGGGTAGAAGAGCCCTGCAGAGGGACCTGGCCAGGCTGGATGGGTGGGCAGAGGCCAAGGGGATGAGATTGAGCAAGGCCAAGTGCAGGGTTCTGCACTTTGGCCACAACAACCCCAAGAAGCACTACAGGCTGGGGCCAGAGTGGCTGAGAGCAGCCAGGCAGAAAGGGACCTGGGGGTGCTGGTAGAGAGGAGCTGAAGAGGAGGCAGCAATGTGCCCAGGTGGGCAGCAGAGCCAATGGCATCCTGGGCTGGCTGAGGAGCAGTGTGGCCAGCAGGACAAGGGAGGTTCTTCTGCCCCTGTGCTCAGCACTGCTCAGGCCACCCCTTGAGTGCTGTGTCCAGTTGTGGGCTCCTCAATTCAAGAGAGAAGGTGAGCAAAGCTTTTTACCCATCAGGATTACAATAGCACCTCTGAAAGACACAGCTTTCATTCCCAAGTCCAAACTCATCTAACTGAAGAAGTCCCTCTTGCTGATAAAATCTGGAGGTCTTCTAAGGGCACTTCCTGCTTCTGTGTCTTTTCTTACTCTCCTCTAGTCAGTGTTCTTTGGAGAATTATTTTCATCTGGGCTTGTTTTTTCTCCCAGCCTTTCATCTAGTTCTCTGCTCAGACCCTTCTCGTTGAGTCTCTGCTTAGGGCAGCTGAGTTCACACACTTTGTAGCATCCCTGCTGACACAGCTCCTAAGGATACTTAGAATAATTAGTACAAAACTACTTTCCATGTAGAAAGATACATCATGAGTGCCTTAATAAGCTATCTCATAATCCAGTGAGGTATTTCAAGTGAGGAATCTTGAGTAGGCACAAAGGAAGTCTCATAGGTGTCATGAAGTAGACTGAGACTCTGGAATGGGTTGCCCAGGGAGGTGGTTGAGGCCCCGTCCCTGGAGGTGTTTAAGGCCAGACTGATGTAGAGTAGGGTGTCCCTGCCCATGGCAGGGGGGTTGGAACTAGATGATCATTAAAAGGAAGAGTGAAATCTCTGTGCGGTCCACAAGAACTTAAGGATCCTCAGCAGGAGACTCAACCACCTCCCTGGGCAATCCAGTCCAGCCTCTCACCACTCTCATGCTTAACAACTTCCTCCTCACCTCCAGCCTGAATCTCCCCTCCTCCAGATTTGCTCCATTCCCCCCAGTCCTGGCACTCCCTCACAGCCTCAAAAGTCCCTCCCTGGCTTTCTTGTAGCCCACTTCAGATCCTGGAAGGCCACAAGAAGGTCACCTGGGAGCCTTCTCTTCTCCACACTGCATAGCCCCAACTCTTTCAGTCTGTCCTCACAGCAGAGCTGCTCCAGCCCTCTGAGCATCCTCCTGGCCCTGCTCTGGACACACTCCAGCATCTCCACAGCCCTCTTGTCCCAGGGGCTCCAGAACTGGGTGCAGGACTCCAGGTGGGGTCTCAGCAGAGCGCAGTAGAGGGGCAGAATCACCTCCCTCGACTTGCTGGCCACACTCTAAGTTATCTGATACTGAAGCCATTAAGTGAGAAGCCTCTTCCCTAATGAGGAAAAAATACTGCATATTTTTACCCTAGAACTGATGGGATCTGCTTGTTTGGTTGGGTTTTAATCACCTGCTTCTGCCAGAGCTCGTGAATGCTTTCATCTTCTCTTTGAAGTGCCTGAGTTTTGCAGCACATCTATTTATTCTGAGTGACCTTCTCTGCAAGGCTGCAGAGCCATAAAATCATGGAATGGTCTGGGTTTGAAGGGACATGCAAAGGTCATCCAGTCCAACCCCCTCTGCAATAAGCAAGAGCATTCTCAGCCAGTTCAGGTTTTCCAGAGCCCTGTCAAGCTTCACCTGGAATCGACTGCCCAGGGAGGTGGTTGAGGCCCCATGGCTGGAGGTGTTTCAGGCCAGGCTGGCTGAGGCTGTGTGCAGCCTGCTCTAGGGTAGGGTGTCCCTGCCCATGGCAGGGGGATTTGAACTGGATGCTCCTTGTGGTCCCTTCCAACCCTGACTCATTCTACGATTCTATTTCCAGGGATGGAACCTCAACTACCTCCCTGGGCAACCTGTTCCCATGTTCCACCACCTTCATGGTGGAGAATTTCTTCTTATCACTCAATCTAAATCTGCTCTTCTCTAGTGTGAAGCTGTTGGCCCTCGTCCTATCACTGCACACCTTTGTAAACAGTCTCTCTCCATCCTTCTCATAAACCCTCTTCAGGTATTGGAAGTCTGCTCTTCTCCAGGGTGAGTGACCCCAGCTCCCTCAGCCTGTAGCAGAGGTGTTTCTACCCATGATGACTTCCATAGAATCATAGAATCAGTCAGGGTTGGAAGGGACCACAAGGATCATCTAGTTCCAACGCCTCTGCCATGGGCTGGGACACCTTACCCTAGATCAGGCTGGCCAGAGCCAACTTTCCTTGCCCTTTGTGAAGCCTGTCCCAGTGACAAAGCCCTGTGCTTTTCTTTTGCCTCCTGATGAGTGTCCTTAAGTTCTTGTGGGCCCCACAGAGATTTCACTCTTCCTTTTAATGACTTCCATCTTTTGATGAAGTTCTCCTATGAGGCTGGGATGACAGTGATAATGGAGCTTTTTGTCTTTTGCAAGTGGAATCTGTTTGCCCACTCTACAGAGCTTCGAGCAGAGTGTACTCCTCTGTTTGACTCAGAGGGCACCTTGGTAAGTGAAAAGCAGGACATGAGCTGGCACCATGCACTCACAGCCCAGAGCTGACCATGTCCTAAGCTGCATCCCCAGGAGCATGGACATCAGGGGAAGGGAGGGCATCCTGCCCTTCTGCTCTGCACTTCTGAGACCCTACCTTCAGTGCTGGGGCCAGCTCTGGACTTCTCAGCACAGCAGAGAGATGGACTTGTTGGAGCAGGGCCAGAGGAGGAAACATCAATGACAGGAGGGCTGGAAGCCCTCTGCTGTGAGGTCAGGCAAAGAGAGTTTGGAATGTTCAGCTTGGAGAAGAAAAGGCTTCAGGGAGACCTCCTTGTGGTCTTTCAGTGCTTCAAAGAGGCAATCAGAATGCTGAGGACAGTTTTGAACAGGGCCTGTTGTGACAGGACAAGGGACAATGGTTTAAAGTATAAGAGAGGGTTTAGACTGCTGTGAAGGAGAACTGTTTTACACTGAGGATGCTGAGATGATGGGCCAGCTTGACCAGATTGGTGATGGAAGCCCCATCCCTGGAACCATTCCAGATTGGGTTGGACGTGGGGCTCTGCTGTTGTTGCACATGGCCCTGCTGACTGCAGGGAGGTTGGACTAAGTGACCTTTAAAGGTCCTTTCCAACCTAAAGATGGAGAGCAGCCCTGAGGAGAGGGACTTGAGGGTGCTGCTGGAGGAGAAGTTCAACGGGAGCCAGCAGTGTGCACTTGCAGCCCAGAAAGCCAAGCAGAGCCTGGGTTGCGACAGGAGAAGTGTGGCCAGCAGGGCCAGAGAGGTGATTCTCCCTCCCTACTGCACTCTGCTGAGACCCCACCTGGAGTCCTGCATCCATTTCTGGAGCCCCTGGGACAAGAGGGCTGTGGAGATGCTGGAGTGTGTCCAGAGCAGGGCCAGGAGGATGCTCAGAGGGCTGGAGCAGCTCTGCTGTGAGGACAGACTGAAAGAGTTGGGGCTGTGCAGTCAGGAGAAGAGTAGGCTCCCAGGTGACCTTCTTGTGGCCTTCCAGTATCTGAAAGGGGCCTCCAAAAAAGCTGGGGAGGGACTTTTTAGGCTGTGAGGGAGAGACAGGACTGGTGGGAATGGAGCAAAGCTGGAGGTGGGGAGAGCCAGCCTGACTGTGAGGAGGAAGTTGTTTGTGATGAGAGTGGTGAGAGGCTGGAATGTCTTGCCCAGGGAGGTGGTTGAGGCCCCATGGCTGGAGGTGTTTCAGGCCAGGCTGGCTGAGGCTGTGTGCAGCCTGCTCTAGGATAGGGTGTACTTGCCCATGGCAGGGGGATTGGAACTGTCTGACCCTTGTGGTCCCTTCCAACCCTGACTCGTTCTGTGATTCTAAAGCATTCAGTGATGATATGACCTTATGGACATGTCCTTTATCTTAAAGGGCTGAGTAAAACCTCATTTTGCCTCTGAAGCTCCAGTTGAGGACGGTGGTGGGTATTGTGTCCTTGTGCTCTACTGTTCTGGTGGAGCACCTGTGATTTGTAGGGCAGTTTGGAGGGCAGGACTGAGGTCTTGTCCCAGTGAGATGGGTTCTGGATTGCTGCCCAGGCTCCGTGAGCCCTGACTGCTTTGCTGCTAAGCAGCACCACCTCAGCGGGACGTGGGAGATGTTGTGAGCAGCTGCTTGTGTCTTTTACATTGGAAAGTGCTCGGAAAGAAAGAAGTTTCCCTTTGTCACAATTACAGTTATTCCTGTTGGTGAGCAAAGCGTGTTTGGGCTGTGCACTATGAAAAGCATTAGTTCCACTGAAATGGTTTGTGCCCCTGTCTGTGTGCACCCACACTTGCTTCCTTCACACAAACACTGGCTGCTTCGCGGGGCACTCATCATAGCCTCCTTTCGTAGCTCCAAGTTTCAGCGAAGAAGCTGCTTGCATTGTAGAACATTATCACAGTATCATCAGGGTTGGAAGAGACCTCACAGATCATCAAGTCCAACCCTTTACCACAGAGATCAAGGCTAGACCATGGCAACAAGTGCCACGTCCAACCTTGCCTTGAAGTGCCCCAGGGACGTCGACTCCACCACCTCCCCAGGCAGCCCATTCCAGTGTCCAATTACTCTCTTAGTGAAGAACTTTCTCCTTTAGAGTTGATTTGCCTCAAGATTGTACAGAGATAACCCTCGTGGGAGGAGTGATGTTGAACCTGACCCCAGGTGGTCTTGACCCCTCCCCAGGAGTAGGTCCGAACACTGCCATGTGATGGTGGTTAGCCCACTGCCCTGTCCTGTCTGACATCCTGTTTGGCTCTCTCTCCCCTGCCTTCCTGCTTACCAGAAATCACCCTCCTGTTCCTGCTTCTCTTTGTTTCACTACGTGGCCATCACCCATAAGGCAGACAAAACCCACTACCATCAAATCTGGCTGTATATCTACATGGTTTGTATCTTGTTTTCCCTTCCCTACACCTTTGTAACTTCCCTACCTCACACACCTTTTATTTATTGTTAAATCTTTCTTCTTTTAACTTCCAAATCGCAGTGAGATCATTGATTTGGGTCTGCTTTACCTTTCCTCTCTCTCCATCTAATTGCTTTTCTTTTGGGGAAGAAGGGGTAAGAAGAAAGGGCATCCTATGAATTGTTGTTGGTTCTATCAACTGTATTTGAGTCTCTGGGATATTTAAATTAGAACCCAGACAAAGATGTATCAGTCTGGCAAAATCTAAAACACCTTTAAATTCTCTCTGGCCTGTCAGTGGATTGTGGCTGATCTTGTTGTGTGGTGTCTTCACCCTCAGGAAGTTTGCAGTTGGGCAGTGCTGTTATTGTAGCTCATATCTGCTCAACTGCAAACCAGACCTCCGCTGTTCCTGTGAGTGCCAAGCCTTTAGAAACCAAGCATCTAATCTGTGCTAGATTGTGTGGTCCTGCTCTGGCAGAGGGGTTGGACTCAATGATCTCCTTGGGTCCCTTCCAACCCCTAATATCCTGTGAGCCTGTGAACTGCAGGGCAGGAAGGCTCTACAGAGGGGTGTGGACAGGCTGATCAGTGGGATGAAGTTGAAAAGGCTGAGTGCTGCGTCCCATACTCGGGTCACAAGAACCCCATGAATGCTCCAGGCTTGGAGGAGAGTGGCTGGGAAGCTGTGCAGCATAAAAGACTCTGGGGATACTGGTTAACAGACACCTGAAGATGAGGCAGCAGTGTGCTCAGGTGGCCAAGAAGGCCAACAGCATCCTGGCCTGGATCAGCAATGGTGCAGGGAAGTGATTTTGCCCCATCCTCAGCACTGCTGAGGCTGCACCTCAAGTACTGCATTTAGTATTGGGCTTCTCACTCCAAGCACACTGAACTGCTGGGGCATGTCCCTGGAGGCGTTTCAAGGGAGAGTGGATGTGGAGCTTGAGGCTATGGTCTAGTGATGAAGGCTGCCCAGGCTCACACCTGCCCCACATGCCCCAGGCCCTGCCCAGGCTCACACCTGCCCCACATGCCCCAGGCCCTGCCCAGGCTCACACCTGCCCCACATGCCCCAGGCCCTGCCCAGGCTCACACCTGCCCCACATGCCCCAGGCCCTGCCCAGGCTCACACCCACCCCACATGCCCCAGGCCCTGCCCAGGCTCACACCTGCCCCACACCTACAGGCCCTGCGCAGGCCCACACCCACCCCATGTGCTCCAAGCACTGCCCCACACCACCAGGCCCACATACACCCCAGGCCCTGCCCCACACCTCCAGACTCAGAAGACCTGCCCCACACACCCCAGGCCCTGCCCAGGCTCTCACCCACCCCACATGCCTCAGGCCCTGCCCAGGCTCACACCCACCCCACACACCCCAGGCCCTGCCTCCAGAGTCAGACCTGCCCCACACACCCCAGGCGCTGCCCAGGCTCACACCTGCCCCACACCTCCAGGCCCACACTCACCCCATATGCCTCCAATGTTGTGGTTTAATCCCTGGAGCAGGTTGCCCAAGGCAGTGGTGGAATTGTGGCTCGCAGAAGTGTTCAGAGAATGTGTAGACTTGGTGCTGAGGGCTGTGGTTGGGCAGCACTTGGCAGCGCTGGGTAAATAGTTGGAGTTGATGGTGTGTGTACTGTACTTAGAAAGGCTACTTGTGGTATAAAACTTGAATGGATGTCACATTTTGGTTTTCTTAGACTGCTTCACCCTCTTATGCAACTTGCTTCTGCTTAGGCGATTGCTGTGGTCCTGAAGACTGAGTGTAATCGTTGGTAGAGTGGCGTAGAATAAGTTAGTGTGATGGTTTGGGTGTTCCCTGCCCCCAACACTTAAGAAAATCACCCAGACCAGACTCAGCCAAGATGGAAATTAGAATGCAGCTTTATATTTCCAGCTTAGCACAAGCAGCTATTTACAATAGATACAGCAAAAGACAGAAAAAGACAAGTTAAAAAGGTAATGTAAAAGGTCTCCCCTACGAATGTGTCATGTTAAAACTAAGCAAACAGTGGCATGATTTTCATTTACATATTGGGTCGTCCCTTTATCACATATCTGTGCATCAGTCAGTGTGTAATTCATTCCTCAGTAGCCAATCTAAAGCCTGCATATCTTCATTATATTCTTCTAATACAAGGTCTTGGCAGAGAAACCTCTACCTGCTGCTGCCTTCCAGCAAACCTAAATGTCAAATAGCCTCCAGTCTGGGTACCTAGGGAAAGACACTGAAACGTACAGGATTGGCACTTCATTTCTTTCTTCAGACTTCAGGACCTTGTCCAACCTGGTCTAATGGAAGGTGTCCCTGCCCATAGAATCATATCATAGAATCAACCAGGTTGGAAGAGACCTCCAAGATCATCTAGTTCAACCTATCACCCAGCCCTAACCAATCAACTAGACCATGGCACTAAGTGCCTCATCCAGTCTTTTCTTGAAGACCCCCCATGGAGTATTGGAACAAGGTGATCATTAAGGTCCCTTTCAACCCAAAACATCACCACTGTGATGGTTTGGGTGTTACCTGCCCCACCACACTGAAGAAAATCACCCAGACTAGACTGGAGGTGTTTAAGGCCAGGCTGGATGAGGCTGTGGGCAGGCTGATCTAGGATAGTGTGTCGCTGCCCATGGCAGGGGGATTTGAACTAGATGATACTTGTGGTCCTTTCCAGCCCTGACTGATTCTGTGATTTTATGATTCTAGGAAATGTCATAGAATCATAGAACGTTAGGGGTTGGAAGGAACTCTCAGAGATCTTTGAGACCAACCTCACCACCAAAGCAGGTCAGACTGGTCACGCAGGAACACATTGTGGTAGCTTGGGTGTTACCTGCCCCCCACATTTAAGAAAATCACCCAGACTAGACTCAGACGAGCTGGAAATTGAAGAATGAAGCTTTATACTTACAGCTTAGCACAATATCCAAGCAGGTATTTACAATAGATACATCTAGAGACAGAAATAGACAAGGTAAAGATAATACAGACACACAACAGCCCTCCCAGAAACCAGAGTCCCCAGGAGGGGCTCCCAACCACCCTTCCACCTTCCTCCCACCTCTCTACCTTATCTCAGATTATACTTTACGTTCAAAGTGAGTTTGGAGAGTCAGACAGGGGGGTTAGGAAGCAGAAGGATTAGTCAGGCAGCAAGTTAGAGAGAGAGATGTTCAGCACAAAGCCAGAGAGCAACTCTGTTCCCTATGTTTGTGTTCTTGTTCTCATCCATCTCAGCAAGCCTGTGAGTGCAGCAGACATCATCATTGTCTCCTTTTCACAGCCTAGCATCTAATTCCTCTCACCAAAATAGTCTAGCTTGGCTCAAACTAGTTGAAGTAGAACTTGTAGAATTTCAAGTACAGTTCTTCTAAAGGCTGCTCTTGAGCTTTTCCTTGAGTTAGAAAGCAAAGCACACATGGTGCTGGCTGACTGAGTTGAATATCCAGCAAAGATTATTTTAATCAAGGCTGAGAGACCTGAGGCTGTTTAGAAGAGGAGATCTTAGAATCATAGAATCACAGAATCAATCAGGTTGGAAGAGACCTCCAAGCCATGCAGTCCAACCTAGTGCCCAGCCCTGTCCAATCAACCAGACCATGGCACTAAGTGCCTCATCCATGCTTTTCTAATCTGAAGGGTGGGGGCCAAGAAAAAGGGACCAAGCTTTTGTTAGTGGTGATAGGACAAGAAGTAATGGATGCAAACTGAAACTCAGAAAGCTCCACCTCAAATTGAGGAAAAGCTTCTTTCCTGTAAGGCTGACAAAGCCCTGGAGCAGACTTCCGAGAGAGGCTGTGAAATCTCCTTCTCTGGAGAATTTCAAAGTCAACCTGGATGACTTCAATCTCACCTATGTCACCTGCCCTAGATGACTCTACTTTGGCAGCAGGGTTGGACTCAACCTCTGGAGGTCTCTTCCAACCCCCACCATTCTGTGATTCTCTGATCCATTCTGATGGTTGGGTTAGTGAGTTAGCTGAGCAGCTAACAGCTCATAATTGACTGGGGTAGGTCCATTCCTCTGACTCCAGCATAGACTGGGATGTTTCAGCTGGGCCTGCTGAAACATCTCAGCTTTGTCAGTGAGTGCTCCAACTGCTCTGTGACTTTAAAAATAGCCTTTTGGTCTGGGGCAGTGGGATGGATTGTCTGTTCTCTCAGCACATGGCTTCCATGCAGTCCTAAAGCATGTTAAATATTCAAAGCCCTGTCAAATATATCTTCTCTCTTTCCTTGAGCCTATTTCAAGCTCATCTTCCTCATTACACTTTCAAGAGGGCAATTTTTTTAAGAGTTAAGAGTGGGTCCAGGGCTTGTGACAAAGGACCATGCCTGCTCATTGGGAGCTGCAGTAAAAAAGCATGAAGAGGGAGGCATAGTGAAGAGGTTCCAGTTCTATGTTGGGAGGTAGATGCTCTACACTTCCATGCCAATAGCCATGTGGGAGCATGTGAGTACCTGGGTTGCTGGTAGATAGTAGCTGAAGATGAGGCAGCAGTGTGCCCAGGTGGGCAGCAGAGCCAATGGCATCCTGGGCTGGCTCAGTGTGGCCAGCAGGACAAGGGAGGTTATTCTGCTCCTGTGCTCAGCACTGCTCAGACCACACCTTGAGTGCTGTGTCCAGTTGTGGGCTCCTGAATTGAAGAGAGATGTCGAGGTGCTGGAAGGTGTTAAGAGAAGGGCAGCAAGGCTGGGGAGGGGCCTGGAGCACAGCCCTGTGAGGAGAGGCTGAGGGAGCTGGGGGTGTGCAGCCTGCAGCAGAGGAGGCTCAGGGCAGAGCTCATTGCTGTCTGCAGCTGCCTGCAGGGAGGCTGTAGCCAGGTGGGGTTGGGCACTTCTGCCAGGCACCCAGCAACAGAAGAAGGGGACACAGCCTCAAGCTGTGCCAGGGGAGGTCTAGGCTGGATGTGAGGAGGAAGATGTTGTCAGAGAGAGTGATTGACATTGGAATGGGCTGCCCAGGGAGGTGGTGGAGTGGCTGTGCCTGGAGGTGTTGAAGCCAAGGCTGGCTGGGGCACTTAGTGCCATGGTCTGGTTGATTGGGCAGGGCTGGGTGCTAGGTTGGGATGGATGATCTTGGAGGTCTCTTCCAACCTGGTTGATTCTCTGATTCTGAGGCCTGGGTTCTGAGCCTGGAAAAGCCATGTCATAACTCAGTACCCTGTAGGAATTCATAGAATGATTTGGATTGGAAGGGAACCTTAAAGGAGTTCAAGCACCCACCACTGGCAGAGACACCTTCCACTAGCCCAGGCTGCTCAGGCTCTTGTCCTGCCTGGCCTTGAACACTTCCAGAGAGAGGCCATCCACAGCCTCCCTGGGCAACCTGTTCCAGTGTCTCCCTGTGGCAGGTACAAACTGTCTCCCCTTCCCTTCCTGCCCCCTGCCCCAAGCAACAGGGGTTGAAGCTCAGCACCCCCAGGCATGAGCTGGTGCCTCTGAGCCCAGAAGTTCCTTTGTTTGCTGGAGAACTTGGCCCTTCAACTAATAGACCACAAGGTTAACAACTTACAGGGTGTAAATGGTGCCCTGACTGGAGAGAGAGGCCTCTCCACACAGAACCAGCCTGGCAGTCAGATGTCCCCTTAGCATGGGACCTTGTCTAAGGAGTCCTCACCCCGCAGCTTGGCGAGTGTGTGCATGTGTCTTAGGTAGCTGTGGGGAGGTTGTGCTGTCCTGAGCCAGTGTGTGCACACTTTGGTTCATCTCTCCCAACAGCTGAATTAGCTGTGCAGCAGTGTGGGCCCATCTGCCATCTGAAGCTGTAATCTTCTTCTGTCTGATGCAGTGCAGATGAATTGCAATGGAGCCACAGCTTTCAGGTGACTCTTGCTGGCTGTTTTGTCAGTGCCTCCTTGAGACACACCACCCTCACTGTAAAGAATTTCTTCCTAATGTCCAGTCAAATCTCTCTCCTTCCAGCTCAAAGCCATTGCACCTTGTCCTGTCACTACAAGCCCTTGTAAAAAAGTTCCTCCACAGCTTTCTTATAGCTCCCTTCAAGTACTGGAAGACTGTTCTAAGGTATCCCTGGAGCCTTCTCTTCTCCAGGCTGAGCAACCCCAACTCTCTCAGCCTGTCCCCATAGGGGTGTGCTCCAGCCCTCTGATCATCTTTGTGGCCTCCTCTGGACCTGCTCCAACATTTCAATGTCCTTCCAGTGCTGACAACCCCAGAGATGGATGCAGTGCTCTAGGTGAGCAGAGTGGAGGGGCAAAAATCACCTCCCTTTGTCCTGCTGGTCTCCCTTCTTTCGATGGACTTTGTGACAGCTTCTCAGTGAGCACATTGTGGGAAGAATCATAGAATCCAGCAGGTTGGAAGAGACCTCCAAGCTCAACCAGTCCAACCTAGCACCCAGCCCTGTCCAGTCAACCAGGCCATGGCACTAAGTGCCTCATCCAGGCTTTTTTGAACACCTCCAGAGATAGAGACTCCACTACCTCCCTGGGTTGCAGGTGACCATAGGGCTACATGCCCAGAGTGACAAGAGAGGTTATTAACTCTCCCCCTTTGCAAACTGCCTGCCACCTGTTCCTGTCTCAGGCTGCTCCTCCTGGCTCACTGCTCTTTTCCCTAGGTTTATTGACAGGCTTCATTAATCTCTTGCAGATTTCTTCCAGAACTCAGCAGGAAATTTTCTTCAGCCTGTGCCAAAGCTTGGCCAAATGTGGACTTGTCTCACCCCTATTTTTACGCTTGTCCTGGTAGGGCATAAATCCTGCCAGGCCAGTTTAACCCTTGCTCTCCTCCTCCTGTTGTGGGGTCTGAGAGTGGAGTTAGATGAGCAAACAGCAAAGGTTTGGCCCCAGGGAAGCCTTGAGGGCTAGGGGGGCTTAGCACCGTGTGTCAGGTGTCCTGTGCTGCCTGCATGGTCAAAGGAGGCAGGAAGCTTTGAATTCAGTGGCCAGAGCAACGGTGCTAGTGCCTATTGCCCAGTTGGATTTCCAAACTGAAGTATTTGAAGGGGGATGATTTAGAGAACCTGCCTTTGTGCATTCAGCCTTTCTGCAGCCTGCCTTTCTCTACATTCAGCACGGAGCCTTCCTGCCTCTCATCATTTGCAGCTGGTTAAAGGCAGCCACTTGTGTGCAGCTCGCACCTGCCAGCTTAGCAGCAACTCAGCTCTCCTTCTCTCTGCCTGGAATATTTTGTACGTTACCCTGGGATCATTGTCACGAATTTGAAAGCATCTTTGTTACAGGAGACTTACTCAGGGACCAAAAGTGTCCTGAGTACCTCTGCTGGAGTGAATGCTAAGACTCCATGAGCATAGTTAGAATTCTTCCAGTTTTCACGTTCCTATTTTCCAAGCTCTGATTGTTTAAACTGTTTAATTCTGTGCAATTTATTCCTTTTGATTGAAAATCCAAAGAATCTCAGGGAATTTTCCTGATTTTTGAATATTAATAATTTAAACAATTAATATTCATACAGAAATTAATAATCATAATTCATAGCAATGATTCCTTTCCAATGCAGTGCTACAGTTGAAGTTCTCTCTTGCAGAACATGGAGCATTAGGAGCTTTTGTGGCAGATAGAACCCCTCCTCTGCAAACACAAGGTCCTGACAGAGCCTGGCACAAGGGGCCAAGGCTTGCTAGAAGTTGGTAAAGATCAGCCTGATGCCCCCAGATGTTATCTGGAGAATCCAGGCCCAGCAATTCACAGAATCACAGAATTTCTTACGTTGGAACAGCCCATCAAGCTCCTCGAATCCAATCATTACTTTCACACTGGCAAGGCCAAACCAAACCCCTCAGCACAACATCTCATCACTATCAATTGCTATGCTTGGAAAGAACCACCAGCATCAGAAAGTCCAACCTGCATCCCAGCAGCCTTCATCACTACACCATAGCCTCAAGCACCATATCCACTTTCCTTTCAAACACCTCCAGGGATGGAGACTACACCACCTCCCTGGGCAGCCTGTTCCAGTGCCTGACCTCCCACTCAGGAAACAACTTCCTCCCAACAGCCAACCTAAGCCTCCCCTGATGCAACTTGAGGCCATTTCCTCTTGTCCTATCATGAGTAAGTGGGGAGAAGAGACCAGCTCCAGCCTCACTACAACCTCCTTTCAGGTAGTTTGCCTGGAGAACTCCCAACTAACTAATTAAGAAATTGACCACAAGACAGCAGCTCAAAGGGTATACCTGGAGTCCTGCTATGGACCACTTTGCCTAAAGAGTCCTCACCCCCACCTAGGGGTTGGTGCCTGGGGAAGACTCCAGGGGGACCTAATAGCAGGCTTCCAGTACCTGAAGGGGGCTTGTGAGAAGGCTGAAAAGGGACTGTTTCCAAAGGACTGTATGGATAGGATGAGGGGCAATGGCTTGAGATTAGAGAAGAGGAAATTTAGGAGGAAGTGCTTTACCATGAGGGCAGTGGAACATTGGGAGAGGTTGCACAGAGAAGTGGCCAGGCCCCATCCCTGGAGATACTCAAGATGAGGAAGCCTAATCTAGGCTGCCTGCAGAGGAGTTTGTGCTAGCTGACCTTTGGATGTCCCTTCCAACCCAAGCCATGCTGTGTATATCCTGGGTAGCCATGGGGAGATTTTCCTTTTCTGAGTGCACTTTTTAGTTCATCTCTCCAAGCAGTTTAATTAGTTGTGCAAGCAATATTTGCCCAAGTGACCCCAGAATCTGTGATTTTATTGCATTGGAAGGACACAATAATGAATGATTTTAGGCTGAGGGAGAGCAGGATCTTAGGAAGAAGCTCTTCAGTAGAAGAGTGGTGAGACTCTGGAATATGCTGCCTAGGGAGGCTGTGGATACCTCCTCCCTGGGGCTATTCAAAGCCAGGCTGGGTGAGGCTTTGAGCAGCCAAGTCTAGTTGAGAGGCATTCCTGTCCATGGTGGGCCCCTCCAACCTAGGCCATGCTATGAAATCCACAGTTTTCAGGTGGTTGCTGCTGACTGTGTTGTGACTGCCTCCAGGATAGCTTTCCAAAACAAAAGCTGGCAGGATCGTAGAATCATAGAGTCAGCTGGGTTGGAAGAGACCTCCAAGCTCATCCAGTCCAACCTAGCACCCAGCCCTGGCCAATCAACCAGGCCTTGGCACTAAGTGCCCCAGCCAGGCTTGGCTTCAACACCTCCAAGTACGGCGACTCCACCACCTCCCTGAGCAGCCCATTCCAATGCCAATCACTCTCCCTGCCAACAACTTCCTCCTCACACCCAGCCTAGACCTCCCCTGGCACATCTTGAGACTGTGTCCCCTTCTTCTGTTGCTGCTTGCCTGGCAGCAGAGCCCAACCCCACCTGACTACAGCCTCCCTTCAGGGAGCTGCAGACACCAATGAGCTCTGCCATGAGCCTCCTCTTCTGCAGGCCAAACACCCCCAGCTCCCTCAGCCTCTCCTCACAGGGCTGTGCTCCAGGCCCCTCCCCAGCTTTGTTGCCCTTCTCTCAACACCTTCCAGCACCTCAACATTTCTCTTGAATTGAGGAGCCCACAACTGGACACTGCACTCAAGCTGTGGCCTGAACACTGCTGAGCACTGGGGCAGAAGAACCTCTCTTGTCCTGCTGGCCACATTGCTTCTAAGCCAGCCCAGGATGCCATTGGCTCTGCTGCCCACCTGGGCACACTGCTGCCTCATCTTCAGCTACTCTCTCCCAGCACCCCCAGCTCCCTGTCTGCCTGGCTGGTCTCAGCCACTCTATCCCCAGCCACAGGTTCTTATTTGGCCACAACAACCCCAAGTGGTGCTTGGGGTTGTTGTGGCCAAAGTGTAGAACCCTGCACTTGACCTTGTTCAATCTCATCCCATTGGCCTCTGCCCACCTATCTAGCCTGGCCAGGTCCCTCTGCAGGGCTCTCCTACCCTTTAACAGCTCCATACCTTCTCCTAACTTACTGTCATCTGCAAACTCACTGATGCTGGACTCAATCCCCTGGTCCAGATCATCAATAAAGATATTGAACAGGACAGTCACATGTGGAACAAAAGGCATCTGTCCTTTCATAGAAGTTATTAACCCTTTTTGCTGCACAAGTAGAAGTTTTAAGACAAGGGTTGGTAGTGATGTAGGAAAGACTGGAGTGCACAAGTTCGTGGAGCAGCTACATTTCTCGTAGGCTAAGCAGCCAGGGTTGTTGAAAGTGATATATTAGATCTGGGAATGGCAGCTCTGGGCTGAGCACTGCAATCTGTCCTACAAGAATACAAAGCAGAAGAAGCCTTTAGAGAGCAGTGAGCACTAACTCCTGTTAGTAGGAGTAGGAATAGGAATACTGTTGAGTTGGTAGGTAAAGGAATGGGTGTCCAAATAGTGAAGCAGATGAAAGCCTGGGAATGCTTTTTCTGCCATGTCTTTGTCAGTGTTTGGACACATGTGATGGTTTGGATGTTACTTGCTCCTCACACCTCAGTAAAATCACCCAGACTAGACTCAGCTGCCGGAAATTGAAGAGTGAAACTTTGTATTTACAGTTTAGCACAGCATACAAGCAGGTATTTACAATAGACAGAAATAGACAAGCTTAAAAGGTAATGCAGACACACATCAGCCCTCCCAGAAACCAGAGTCCCCAGGAGGAGCTCCCAAACACCCTTCCACCTCCTTTCCACCCCTCTACCTTTTCCTAGTCTTTGCCTTACGTTCAAGGTGACTTTGGAGGATCGGCCAGGGGATTAGGAAGCAGAAGGATTAGTCTGGCAGCAAGTTAGAGAGAGAAGTTCATGTAGGCTCAGAGCAACTCTGTTATCTATGTTTGTGTTCTTGTACTTATCCATCTCAGCAAGCCTGTGAGTGCAGCAGACATCACCATTGTCTCCTTTTCAGAGCCTAGCATCTAATTCCTCTGACCAAAATATCCCAGCTTGGCTCAAACTAGCACACTTAGTTGAAGTAGAACTTGTAGAATTCCAAGTACAGTTCTTCTAAAGGCTGCTCTTGAGCTTCTCCTTGAGTTGGAAAGCAAAGCACACATGGTGCTGGCTGCCTGAGTTGCATATCCAGCAAAGATTATTTTAATCAAGGCTGAGAGACCTGAGGCTGCTTAGTCTGGAGAAGTGCAGCCTCAGAGGAGATCTTGTTACATGTTTATAAATATCTGAAGGATGGGGGGCAAGAAGAAGGGGCCAGGCTCTTTGCAGTGGTGACAGGACAAGGGGAAATTGATGCAAACCCTCAAATGGATTATAATCTAATTCCTCTCACTACAATATCCTAGCTAGGCTCAAACTAGCCCAGCACAGAACTTCTGAATGGTTCTATGAATTAGAATCATAGAATTAGTCAGGGTTGGAAGGGACCACAAGGATCAGCCAGTTCCAACACCCCTGCCATGGGCAGGGACACCCTACCCTAGAGCAGGCTGCACACAGCCTCAGCCAGCCTGGCCTGAAACACCTCCAGCCATGGGGCCTCAACCACCTCCCTGGGCAAGACATTCCAGCCTCTCACCACTCTCATGCTCAACAACTTCCTCCTCACCTCCAGGCTGACTCTCCCCACCTCCAGCTTTGCTCCATTCCCCCCACTCCTGGCACTCCCTCACAGCCCAAAAAGTCCATCCCCAGCTTTTTTGGAGGCCCCCTTCAGATCCTGGAAGGCTACAAGAAGGTCTCCTGGGAGCCTCCTCTTCTCCAGACTGAACAGCCCAAACTCTTTCAGTCTGTCCTCACAGCAGAGCTGCTCCAGCCCTCTCAGCATCCTCCTGGCCCTGCTCTGGACACACTCCAGCATCTCCACATCCCTCTTGTCCCAGGGGCTCCAGAACTGGATGCAGTACTCCAGGTGGAGACTCAGCAGAGCTCAGTAGAGGGGGAGAATCACCTCCCTCCACCTGCTGGCCACACTTCTTCTGATGCAGCCCAGGCTCTGCTTGGCTTTCTGGGCTGCCACAGCACACTGCTGGCTCCTGTTGAGCTTCTCATCCACCAGCACCCACAAGTCCCTCTCCTCAGGGCTGCTCTCCAGCCACTCACTGCCCACCCTGGATTTGTGCTTGGCATTGCCTCCACCCAGGTGCAGGACCTTGCCCTTGGTCTTGTTGACCCTCCTGAGGTTGGCTTGTGCCCACCTCTGCAGCCTGTCCAGTTCCCTCTGGATGGATCCCTGCCCTCCAGCAAGCTCTTCAAATGCACTTCTTGAGTTGCCTGTACCTCAACTTGAATGTATTTGCAGTATGTATTTGTGTATCAGAGCTGCTCTGGCTCCTAATGAGTCTCAAATTCAGCTTGGTTTTATGTCCCTTTTTAAAGCATTATCTGTGGTGATATCCAAAATGTCTGGTTGAAGGGATTTTTTTTTACAGAAAGCATTTGCTTCAGCATTTGTGAGCCTCCTTTGCTTAAAGTTGCTATTATATGATGAAACATGTCTGCAGGAGGTTGCTGTGGAAGTTTGTCTGTATGCTGCCTGCTTAATTTTGTTTTCCAAAGGGACACATGCTGGAACCACTCACTGATAGGAGCAGCTTTTCACCTGGAGCTTCAGCAAACACCCTTTTGAGCGGGGGAGTTTTGTGTGAAACCTAAAGATCTGCCTGCTGGCTTGCCTAATTTTTGTTTTAAATCTGTCTGGTTTCTCATTTCAGGCACTTGTGAATCCCATCAGTGTCACTCCACCCATACAAGCCATAGATCAGGACCGAAACATCCAGCCTCCTTCTGATCGACCGGGCATCCTCTATTCCATCCTAGTTGGTTGGTGTCTGCTACTCTTTGCTACTCACAATCAGTTGCTTGATTATGAACAGCCAGGAATAGATCCACTGGGGAGAGTGGAAACCTAACAGAAAATTCCTGTTGTGGTCAGTGGGATGTTTGAAATCGTTGTTCTACTTACTGCTGGCGAGTGATTGCAATTCAGGAGTGTATTTCAGGTGGCTGCACTGCTTATGGTTGTTTATTCAGATTAGGTTCAGAGTTGTCTGGTTCAGTGAATGAAGCAACACAGGCCAAAGGAGAGAGGCTTCTGTGTGCACGTTGCAGCTGTGCTGCACTGCTTTTTTCACTCACTGCTGCAAAGGTGCAGTAAAAGATGCCAAAGAAAGGCAATTAGGGCAGGTTCCATTCCAATGCCCTTCTGGCATCACAGAATCCCAGCATGGTGAGGGGGTGGAAGGGACCTCCGGGCACCATCCAGTCCAACACCCCAGCTTAAAGCAGGGGTACCTGCAGCAACTTGCTGGATCATGATATCAAGGTGGGTTTGGAATCTCCCCAGCCTTCACCACCACCCTGTGCAGTCTGTTGCAGGGCTGCAGCACCCTCACACCAAAGAATTTTCTCCTCCTGGTAAATGAAACTGAAAGGGTTTTATTGCAGCCACCTCTAAGTATGCTGCCTGCACTCTTGCATGCTTTGCCTCGGAATTTAATGTTTGATGACTTGACTGTGCAAGTTCCTGTCCAGAGAGGAGTGCAGTTCTAGAAGAGGTTCAGGAAACAGCTACTTGGCTCTGCCTCATCCACTTATCCTCCTGCTCTTTTCCAGTGTTTGGCATTCTTTTCCTATTGCTCAGCTTGTGAGATTTGATCACGGAAAAGCTGAAGGAGGTGGTTTGCAGTTGCAATCCTCCACTTGCCCTGCTGTTCTCAAAGAACAGAGGCTGATGCTGAAGCCATTTCTGTGCTAGCTCTGGTGTGGCAAAGGAAAGAAAAAGTAGGTTTGATGGTTTGAGATGTCTATGATTTTAAGATCTGTCTTAAGAGGGTAGTGAAAGAAGGGTGATTAAGCTGGTGATGGGTCTGGAGGACAGGTGTTGTGAGGGGCAGCTGAGGGAACTGGGATTGTTTAGTCCAGAGAAAAGGAGGCTGAGGGGAGACCTTCTGGCTCTCTCCAAATCTCTGAAAGGAGGTTGGAGTCAGGTGTGGCTCAGTTTCTCCTCCTCCCTAGTAACAAGTGACAGAATGAGAGGGAAGAGCTTCAGGTTGCACCAGAAGGAGGTTCAGACTGAACATTAGAAGAAGCTTCTTCACTGAAAGTGTTCTCAAACAGTGGAACAGGTTGCCCAGGGAGGGGATTGAACCCTCACCCCTGCAGGTGTTAAAAGACACAGAGATGTGACGCTGAGGAACAAGGTTTAGCACCATTCTTGGTAGAGTTAGAGAATGGTTGGACTTTGCTAAAGAAAATCATTCTATGAAATTAATCTCTGCTAGCACCAACTACTGTTGCACTGAATGTGCAGGTCATAGGATCCTAGGATGTTAGGGGTCGGAAGGGACCCAAGGAGATCATCAAGTCCAAACCCCCTGCCAGAGCAGGACAATCCTATCTAACACAGAGCACAGAGGAACACGTCCAGACAGGCCTTGAAAGTCTCTAGAAAAGGAGACTCCATGACCTCCCTTGGGAGCCTGTGCCAGTGCTCTGGGAACCTTACACTAAAGAAGTTCCCCCTTGTGTTGAGGCAGAGCCTCTTTTGCTGCAACTTCCATCCATTGCTCCTTGTCCTATCTCAGGGAGCAGTGAGCAGAGCCTGTCCCCACTCCTGACCCCCAGCCCTCAGATACATATAAATATTTATCAAATCCCCTAATGCCAGGGAGCAGTGAGCAGAGCCTGTGTCCCCTCTCCTGGCCAGCCCTCAGATACTTATAAACATTTACCAAATCCTCTCTAGGTCTTCTTTTCTCCAGACTAAAAAGCCCCAGGTCAGGAGCCTGAACTCGCTTGGTGCCAACAGATTGGTTCTGAGGCTCCACTCCCAAGACTATGGCAAGACACATAGCCATGGCAGATCAGCCTCAGCATGACAGACTTCATCATCCTCTGAGTAAAGGGATAAGGTTTTGTTTGGATAGCCATGAAGCGATTTAGATTTCTTCAGGCTGCAGATGGATTCAGATCTGGCAGAATGCTGTCAATTAGTCCTCTGCCAGCCAAACTCATCTCTAAGGTGATATGTAAACACTTGTGGAGTATAAAAGGTGGGTTTCTGTTTGAAATTTGACTTTGTTTATTCGTTGACAT
This sequence comes from Pogoniulus pusillus, assembly GCF_015220805.1. Taxonomy (NCBI): domain Eukaryota; kingdom Metazoa; phylum Chordata; class Aves; order Piciformes; family Lybiidae; genus Pogoniulus; species Pogoniulus pusillus. The sequence goes on along the minus strand of NC_087269.1, from coordinate 25,564,852 downwards.
GGCTTATATTTTTTTTTTTTTCCATTGACAGTAATGCTCTTGTGACTCTGAATGACCTGCTCTAGTTTTGGATGTCCCTGCTGGCTGCAGGGGAGTTAGTCTAGATGATCTTTAAAGCATCCTTCCAACCCAAAATGTCAATGACTTTATTAATTATTCCATTTTATTTTTACAGTCCTTTGCATCACTTGCCAGGTGCTTTGGGAGTCAACCTGGCAAATCTTCTGTGTCACTAACCTTTGGTATTTCTAATATTTGAATGACTTCTTTTGACCTCCAAGAAATTGCTCAGGGAAGTTCTCCTCACCCTCTACTCTGCCCTAGTGAGGCCCCACCCAGAATACTCCATCCAGCTCTGGGCTCCCCAGTTCAATAAGGACAGGGATCTACTTTCAGTATCTGAAAGGGAGCCTACAAAAAAGCTAGGGAAGGACTTTTCAGGATGTCAGGGAGTGACAGGACTAGGGGGAATGGAGCAAAGCTGGAGGTGGAGAGAGTCAGGCTGGCTGTGAGGAGGAAATTCTTGAGCATGAGAGTGGTGAGAGGTTGGAATGGGTTACCCAGGGAGGTGTTTGAGGCCCCATGGCTGGAGGTGTTTAAGGCCAGGCTGGCTGAGGCTGTGTGCAGCCTGCTCTAGGGTAGGGTGTCCCTGTGCATGGCAGGGGTTGGAACTAGATGATGCTTGTGGTCCCTTCCAACCCTGACTGATTCTATGATACTAGAGAGTGTCCAGTGGAGGGCTACAAGGATGCTGAGGGGACTGGAGCACTGCCTGATGAGAAAAGGTTGAGAGACCTGGGGCTGTTTAGTCTGGAGAGGGGAAGGCTGAGAAGGGATCTAATCAATGTCTGTGATGGTTTGGGCTCTTACCCGCCCCCCCCCCCCCCCCCCCCCCCCCCCCTTTTGAATTTGCCCCAGCTAACTCAGATGGCCTCTGGGAATATAAATGAAGCTATTTATTGTACAGCAGCAAATATACAAGCAGCTATTTACAGTATATACAGTTATATACAGAAATATACAAAGGATAAACAATACAGAATCACAGCTCCCCTCCCAGAAACCTGAGTCCCCAGGAGGGGCTCTCAAACCACCCCAACACCTTCCCCGGCCCCTCTCAACCTTACCCCAGTTCCCAGGAAGAAGAGAGGTGCAGCCAAGAGGTTAAGAAGGAAGGTTAGTGGCAGTGGGGTTAAGGAGATGTGGCCAGGTCTGAAGGCAAAGGCAGAATGAGAGACAAAATGGAGAATATTATCAAATGTTTTCCTTCTTCTTCCCAGAACTCTCAGCGGGACTGTGAGCGAAGAGGCACAACCATGTTCACCTTTTCACTGCCCATTATCTAGTTCTTTTACCAAAACATTCCAGCTTGCTTCAAACTTACACAATGTCCATAAATATCTGAGGGCTGGGGGTCATAGAATCATAGAGTTGTCAGGGCTGGAACTGATCTCAAGGATCATCCAGTTCCAGCCTCCATGCCATGGGCTTTCCACTAGATCAGGTTGCCCAGAGCTCAATCGAACCTGGCCTTATAAACCTCAAAGGATGAGGCTTCCACCCCCTCCCTGGGCAACCTGTTAGTGTGTTTCACCACCCTTATGGTGAAGAACTTCTTCCTAACATCCAATCTGCACACACTCCTAGTTTTGCTCTGTTCCCCCTAATGCTATCACTACCTGACATCCTAAAAAATACCTCAGCAGCTTTCTTGTAGGCTCCCTTCAGGTAGTGGAAGGCCACAATAAGGTCTTCTTAGAGACTTCTGTGGTAGGAAGGAAGGGACAACCTCTACTCACTTGTGCCCTGGGGTAGGACAAGGAGCAACGAGTGTAAGCTGCAGCACAGGAGGTTCCACCCCAACACAAGAGGGAATGTCTTTCCTGTAAGGGTCCCAGAGCACTGGCACAGGCTGCCCAGAGAGCTTGTGGAGTCTCCTTCCCTGGAGCCTTTCAAGACCTGTCTGGATGTGTTCCTGTGTGACCTAAGCTAGATTGTGTGGTGCTGCTCTGGCAGGGGGCTTGGACTCAATGACCTCTTTGGGTCTTTTTCAACCCTGCAAGGATCATCTAGTTCCAACCCCCCTGCCATGGGCAGGGACACCCTACCCTAGAGCAGGATTAAATTAAACTCAGTCAGGGAGGTAACAATAAATGCCAGTGGAAGTCTGGTTGCACAATCAGGTGAGTGTAGCACTGCTGAAAATAGAAGTAACTTGAAGGTTAGCACTTGCGACATGAATGAATAGGCCAAGTGTGTAAGCAGCCCATTATTACCTGCTTGCTTTCCCATCCTGGCCTTGAAGTGCAGCACCTTTTGAAGACATTTGCAGTAGGAAATTCCTCCTTGATGGAAGCAGATCAGGTAACAGTATGAACTGAGGATTTCTTTGCTGTATCTGAATAGAAATGCTTCTGTCTAGGCAGAAAACTTTGCTCACAGAATTTAAGGTATCCTGGAGTTTAGACCGTTCCTGTGATGGGCAGCAGCAGCTGAGCAGGCCAGGTGGGGGGTGGCCTCTTCTCCCAGGCAACCAGCAATAGAACAAGGGGACACAGTCTCAAGTTGTGCCAGGGTAGGTATAGGCTGGATATTAGGAAGAAGTTCTTCACAGAGAGAGTGATTTCCCATTGGAATGGGCTGCCTAGGGAGGTGGTGGAGGCACCGTCCCTGGGGGTCTTCAAGAAAAGCCTGGATGAGGCACTTAGTGCCATGGTCTGGTTGACTGGATAGGGCTGGGTGATAGGTTGGACTGGATGATCTTGGAGGTCTCTTCCAACCTGGTTGATTCTATGATTCTATGATTCTATGATCAGCTAAGATTCAGGCAATGGAACTCTTATTAAACTCCAAAATTTATTTCTCTGGTTGTCCTTGTTGCTGTTGTCTTTACCTGTTTCTGGTTTGGTGTTAGTTTTCTTGGATTCTTTCCTGGCATCCACGTGTCACTTTGGCTCCATCTTCCCTGTGCTAGATCACTTTATGCCTCTTACATCCACCTCTATTCTCATTTTCTGTGAGTCACTTCCCTCTCTATTTGTTGCCCTCCAGGGAACCTCCTCTTTTCTACTTTGGCATCAAGTCCTGAATCTCTTGGGTTTTATTACTTTCAGCGTCAGCTCCTGTGAACATAGAATTGTCTGGGTTGGAAAGGGCCTCCAAGGTCATCGAGCCCAACACCAGCATGGTTGTCAAACCATGTCCCAAAGTGCCACGTGCAAGCTGATAAGACTACAGCAATCTGTTACCTGCCAAATGTTTGGTTGCAGGATCAGCTAATTAGGAGTTGAAATGAGAAAGTGGAGCAGAGAACACAGGAATTGCAGCCAGAAACTATGCATTTGACTTGATGGTATAACAGAGATTATAGAATCATAGAATCAGTCAGGGTTGGAAGGGACCACAAGGGTCAGATAGTTGCAACCCCCCTGCCATGGGCAAGTACACTCTATCCTAGACCAGGCTGCACACAGCCTCAGCCAGCCTGGCCTGAAACACCTCCAGCCACGGGGCCTCAACCATCTCCCTGGGCAACCCATTCCAGCCTCTCACCACTCTCATCATGAACAACTTCCTCTTCATGGCCAGGCTCAATCTCCCTACCTCCAGCTTTGCTCCATTCCCCCCAGTCCTGGCACTCCCTCACAGCCTAAAAAGTCCCTCCCCAGCTTTTTTGGAGGTCTCCTTCAGATCCTGGAAGGCCACAAGAAGGTCCCCTGGGAGCCTACTCTTCTCCAGACCAAACAGCCCCAACTCTTTCAGTCTGTCCTCACAGCAGAGCTGCTCCAGCCCTCTCAGCATCCTCCTGGCCCTTCTCTGAACACACTCCAGCATCTCCACATCCCTCTTGTCCCAGGGGCTCCAGAACTGGATGCAGTACTCCAGCTGGGGTCTCAGCAGAGTGCAGTAGAGGGACAGAATCACCTCCCTGGCCCTGCTGGCCACACTTCTCCTGATGCAGCCCAGGCTCTGCTTGGCTTTCTGGGCTGCAAGTGCACACTGCTGGCTCCTGTTGAGCTTCTCTTCCACCAGCACCCCCAAGTCCCTCTCCTCAGGGCTGCTTTTCAGCCAGGCACTGCCCAGTGTAGATTGGTGCTTGGCATTGCCTCCACCCAGATGCAGGACCTTGCACTTGGTCTTGTTGAACCTCCTGAGGTTGGCTTGTGCCCACCTCTGCAGCCTGTGCAGGTCCCTCTGGATGGATCCCTGCCCTCCAGTGTGTCTGCTGCAGTGTGTCTGCTGCACCACACAGCTTGGTGTCATACAGAGAAGGTATTCAGTACTGGTTCTTCCTCTTACTACTCCTTCAGTTGATGGCTTATGTGTGCACAGAGATAGTCACAGGATGTATGTTTATATTTTCCTAGCTAAATATGTGTTTATATTTACCTGTATTTATATCTCCATAGCAAATTCTTGTCCTTTAAGTCACAAACTAAATTGTTTCAGATGCATTTGGACAGTAACTTATCTCCTGGGAAAGCTACTGGCTTTCTAAAAGCAGTTTCTGATTGTTCCACTGGAAAGGTGAAGAAATTATAACCTCCTTTATCAGAAAAATCATCTTGTCTGTGTGTTATAGGCTGTTAAATTGGATTAGGGGGTTGGCTTGGCAGTGTTTGCCCTGATGTCATGGCTGCTTCAGGGAATGGTTTCTCCTGAACTCAGAGGACTTCGTGGGGCATGTATCCCATCAGCTAGGAGTGCTTCTGTCCCTCAGTTGCTATACACAGGGCTCTTCTTAGGCTTGAAACAGCTCCAGATCTTGCAGCTGCAGTCAGTAGGTGGGTTTCTTTGGATGCTTTTTAGTAAAACTGATCATAGAATGGTAGCAGCTGGAAGCAACCTCCTGTTCAACATCTTCATCAATGACATTGATGAGGGCACAGAGTATCTGCCCAGCAAGTTTGCTGATGACACCAAGTTGGCTGATACAACTGCAGGCTGTGTGGCCATCCAGCAAGGCCTGGACAGACAGAGCTGGGCACAGAGGAAACAGATGAAGTTCAACAAGGACAAGTGCAGAGTTCTGCACCTGGGGAGGAAGAATCAACTGCAGCAGTACAGGCTGGGTGGTGTTCTGCTGGAAAGCAGCCTTGTGGAGAGGGTCCTGGTGGGTAACAAGGTAACCATGGCACAGCAAAATGTCTTTTCCAACAAAAGCAATTCTCTGGTAGATGAGTGACTTCCTGCACCTGCTTTTTACTACCTCCTGCCTTGGCAATTAGTGTTCCCTGAGAATCACATGGCTCAAAATCAACTTAATCCTTCTCCTCTCATGTGCCAGGCTCTGCTGCCAGAGCCTTTTGGCTTGAGCACAGCACTGTGGGAGCTTTTTGGGGCTGCAGCTGCCTTACTGTGCCAGCCAAGAAGCTGGGCACAGCAGTGTCATCTTCAGCCTTTGCATAGCCATGCTGAAACTTCATGAGGCCACAATTCAAGGCAGGCTCTGCCTGCTGATATTTTAACGCTGCTGAAGAGTGTCCTGGAAACACTTCACAGCTGTGAAAATCCTGTTTCATACTGGCAGTAAGAATAAGCTGTTAGAGGAGGTTTCACCTGGTACCTCCTCCCTGATGAGAAACTCTTAGAAGGGTTTCTCAAAGAATGTGTCTGTTGTTGTTACTGGTCTGTATGCTGTTAGTAATGCACTGCAGACCCTGCCCATCACTGCAGCAGGGGCTACAGGTACTTCAAATGAGAAAGTCTCAATCTTAGGTGGGCAGCAAATTGGGTTTCAGCAATGTGGGAGCTGATGTGCTGTAGTGACAGCTCATTTCTCCAATTTTCTGATTAGATTTAGACATATGTCCCAGAAACTGGGCATTCCTACCCTTCTGGGGGTGTGTTTGGGCTCCTTTCATTCTCAAGCATTTAGGGATTCCCAGCTGAGGAGGATCTTCAGAGTGATATGAAAGACATCACAGAACCACAGAATGGCAGGGATTGAAAGTGACCTCCAAAGATCAAGTCCAACTCCCCTGGCAGAGCAGGATGACCTAGGGTAGGCTGCATAAGAACACAACCAGGGGGCTTTTGGAAGTCTCCAGAGGACAGTCTGCATCCTCTCTGGGCAATCTGTTCCAGGGCTCTGTCACTCTAACCTTAAAGAAGTGTCTCTTTGTGTTGAGGTGGAATCTCCTGTGTTCCAGTGTGTGCCTGCTGTTCCTTGTCCTATCACTGGGCACCATCAAAATTAGTCTGGCACCCTCTTCTTGACACTCACTCATCACATATGTATAGAGATTGATAACGTCCTCTCTCAGCCTTCCCTTCTCCAGACTGAACAGCCTAAGCTCTCAGTCTGTCTTTGCAGGGGAGGTGTTCAATCCAACACCATGTTAGTAGTATTTGTAAGCTCCATGTAGACTGCAGCATTTAATTCTGTCCAGCAGCAGCATGAGTTTCATAGAAACATAGAACCAAACAGATTGGAAGAGACCTCCAAGCTCATCAACATCTCTCTTGAATTTTGGAGCCCAGAACTGGACACAGCACTCAAGGGGTGGCCTGAGCAGTGCTGAGCACAGGAACAGAAGAACCTCCCTTGTCCTGCTGGCCACACTGCTCCTGAGCCAGCCCAGGATGCCATTGGCTCTGCTGCCCACCTGGGCACACTGCTGCCTCATCTTCCGCTCCTCTCTACCAGCACCCCCAGGTCCCTTTCTGCCTGGCTGCTCTCCATGCAGTCTCACAGTTTGTGACTAATGAGTAGAATAAATCTACTGTGTAGCAGAGTCTTTCTCAGAGGCATTTGTTCATATCTCCATGTCTCTTTTGCAGGCACTCCCGAGGATTACCCCCAGTATTTCCACATGAACCTCACAACGGCTGAACTGACGCTGCTCAAGCCAATAAACAGGGATTTACACCAGAAGTTTGACTTGGTGATTAAGGTAATTTGGGCTGAATTCCTATTTCCATATGCTTTTGGGAGCTGCTTTCATAACAGGAAGCTCTAGAGAAAACACAGGAGGGGCTCTGCATGGCTTTCCTGCTTTTTATTTTCCTTTGTGGTGCATCATTTGGCAGAGTCTTGGAGAAGAAGGGTGTGAAGTGTGTTTCAAAAGTGAGTGGATGGTGATAGAGCTCAAACATGTCCTGTGATGCTCATATTGACTGAACAAACTTCAGTGTTATTACCACTTATACCTTTGCTTTTTGTGAGCTCGGCTGTGCTGAGCAGGCATTTTGTTGACAGCTGAGCTTCTCTCCAGTTCACAACCCATGCTAGAGTCATAGAATTAATTGAGTTGGAAGAGACCTCCAAGATTATCCAGTCCAACCTATCACCATAAAATCATAGAATCAGACAGGGTTGGAAGGGACCACAAGGATCATCTAGTTCCAACCTCCTGCCATGGGCAGGGACACCCTACCCTAGAGCAGGCTGCACACAGCCTCAGCCAGCCTGGCCTTAAACACCAGCCCTATCCAATCAAAATGGAGAGAGAATCACATGGATACAAATAAATGTCTCAGTACAGAATGTTGGGAGTGAGTAGAACAAAAAATCATCTCCACACCTTGTAGTGATTTCTGAGTGAGATTTTCTTTGGTTTGTGGGTGGGGTTTTTTTGTTTTGTTTTTTTTTTTTTTTTTTTTTTTTTTTTTTTTTTTTAAGGATAATGAAAGCAAAAGGAAGCTGCCTACTGTGTAAAAGTAAATCTTGTGTGTACTGGTTCTGGGCACCACCCCTACACACACACACAATGAATTCATCCAGACTAGACTCAGCCAGCTGGAAGTTAAGGAATGAAGCTTTATATGTACAGCTAAGCACAATATACAAGCAGATAGTTGCAATAGATTCACCATGATATGGATCAAGAGCTGGCTGGAGGGCTGGGCCCAGAGAGTGGTGGTGAATGGTGCCACATCCAGCTGGCAGCTGTCACCAGTGGTGTGCCCCAGGGATCAGTGCTGGGCACAGTCCTCTTCAATATCTTTAGTGATGATCTGGACCAGGGGATTGAGTCCAGCATCAGTGAGTTTGCGGACGTCAGCAAGCTAGGAGCAGGTGTGGAGCTGTTGGAGGGTAGGAGAGCCCTGCAGAGGGATCTGGTCAGGCTGCATGGGTGGGCAGAGACCAATGGGATGAGATTGAACAAGGCCAAGTGCAGGGTTCTACACTTCGGCCACAACAACCCCAAGCAGCACTACAGGCTGGGGACAGAGTGACTGAGAGAACCAAGCAGAGAGGGAGCTGGGGGTGCTGGTAGAGAGGAGCTGAAGAGGAGGCAGCAGTGTGCCCAGGTGGGCAGCAGAGCCAATGGCATCCTGGGCTGGCTCAGGAGCAGTGTGGGCAGCAGGACAAGGGAGGTTCTTTTGCCCCTGTGCTCAGCACTGCTCAGGCCACACCTTGAGTGCTGTGTCCAGTTCTGGGCTCCTGAATTGAAGAGAGATGTTGAGGTACTGGAAGGTGTTTGGAGAAGGGTAGCAAGGCTGGGGAGGGTTCTGGAGCACAGCCCTGTGAGGAGAGGCTGAGGGAGCTGGGGGTGTGCAGCCTGCAGAAGAGGAGGCTCAGGGCAGAGCTCATTGCTGTCTGCAGCTCCCTTAAGGGAGGCTGTAGCCAGGTGGGGTTGGGCTCTGCTGCCAGGCACCCAGCAACAGAACAAGGGGACACAGTCTCAAGCTGTGCCAGGGCAGGTCTAGGCTGGATGTGATGAGGAAGTTCCTGCCAGAGAGAGTGATTGGCATTGGAATGGGCTGCCCAGGGAGGTGGTGGAGTGGCTGTGGCTGGAGGTGTTGAAGCCAAGCCTGGCTGGGGCACTTAGTGCCATGGTCTGGTTGATTGGACAGGGCTGGGTGCTGTACTGGATGAGCTTGGAGGTCTCTTCCAACCTGCTTGATTCTATGATATATTACAATTATTCACAACTCTATACAGTTACATAGAAGTTAAGAGTAATACAGAAGCACAATGCACCTCCCAGTCCCCTAGGAGGGGCTCCCAAGCACCCTTTCACCTTATTTCTACACCCTCCCTCCCTCTCCCTTACTGCAGCATCTCTCTCTTACGTGCAAGGTGAGTTGGAGGAGGTCAGCAAGGCAAGGTTAAGAAGCAGAATGTTTTGTTGGAAGGTGTGCAGGCAGAATGGTTATTGCAGCAGAGGCCAGGCACAGACACTCTCTTATCTATGTTTGTGTTTTTATACAACTCATCAGAACGAATGGCTAATTTAGACATCACCTTCTTTTCCTTTTTCACAGCCAATGATCTAATTTCTCTCATTAAAAAAATCCAATTAGCCTCAAGCTAGCAGACTTGTGAAACAGAACCAGCTCTGGTCTTGTTCAGTTCCTAGTGCTGGGAAAAGGCACAGACCTGTTATTGATCTTTTGAAACCCTGCCACAGACGATTGCCTCCCTTCTGTGTTTTGCATGCTGCTTTGTCCTTAATATTACAGCCTGACTTGGTAACAGCCTGCACTTCTGAGCTGAGCCAAGTGATCAAAGCACAGATCAGTTAGTTGTCTCTTTACAGGAACTCTTAGAATGTTACCTTCATCTGGTTACTGAGTCCCAGCTTTGCAATTCTTTCCTGGCTCCTTTGCCGATCGGAGGACATCATTTGGCACAGCCATGGAGAAGAAGGGTGTGAAGAGTGTTTGACAAGAAAGTGGATGGTAGCAGAGCTCTAACATGTCCTGTGATGCTGATATTGTGTGAGCAAATTTAAGTATAGCCACTTGTAGCTTCACTTTTTATGAGATCAGTTGTCCTGAGAACACATTTTGTTTATAGCTGACCTCTCCTCCAGGTCACAACCTATGCTGCTGAATTGTATGGAGACAAATAATTGTCTGAGTTTGAGGATTAAGGATTTGAGGATTAAGAGGAAAAGAATAGGAGGTGATGAGATCAATATTTAATTGCTGGGCTTACTGAAGGCACTCAGCTATTGAATTTTACTTTGAGCAGAGCTGTAGAAAGCTGCAAGTTCTGCTGCAGGTGGAATTTATGTGAAAGGACTGCAGAAGTCAGCCCAGCAAAGCCAGTCTCTAATGCCAACAGAGAAGAATCATGTTTGGTTCTTTGGGAAACAGTCTGGAGTTGTTCCTTGAGATGCTGTCCAGTGACAGACAGCTGTGTAGGCTTTGCTGGATTTATTAGTAAGCAGAGGAGTAAATAAAAGAGGAAGGAGACAGAGCAATCAGTTTTTAAAGTAGCAGCTCACTTGTGTATTGATCAGGTAAAACAAGGCATGGCCTTTCCAAACTGCAGGATGTTTTATCACAGGGGTGTCATAAAGCTCTTTGCTCTTTCTTAGTGTTATTTAATCTGTTTCTAAATGCAAAGCTTCTAAGAGTTATTTATTAGCCTCTACTCCTCTAATTATTGAAGGTGTTAAAAGTGACACTGGCAGCAAACAGTCCCTTTGGCAAGAGCAGCTCCTTCTGTAACAGGCTTTGAAGCTCTCTCAATCATGCGCTGTAGCTTTGCTAGCTCCCAGCCACAGTGGTTTTGGCCTCTCACACAGCTAGACAAAAAATGCTTCCTTTCCCTTAGGGAAAATGTGAGTAGAGTTTGGCTTGGTTTGGTTTGATTTTTCCCTTAAGAGCAGAAGCAAAACTCAATCTTTCAGTCATTATGGGGTGGGAGGAGCAATGGTACTCACTGCTGGCTCTTGAAATCAGGAGGGATGAAGGAATACAGACAAATGTGGTGTGACAGAGTGGCCAGGATCTCCAGCTGTGTCCATGCCTCTGTGTGGCCATGTAGAAGCTTTTCCACTGACAGCATATAGGTCAGTAACAACTTAGTTGTGTTTGCTCTTTCTTGTTTGGTTGTGGTATTTTTTTTTAGTAGAAAATAACAATGGTTAATAATAATAATAATAATGATAATAATAATAATAATAATAATAATAATAAAGTGGCTTCAGTTGTGTTCGGGAAAGTTCAAGGGGAAGTCCTGCTTGACTAACCTGATAGCATTCTGTGATGCCATAACTGAATGGGCAGATGCAGGGACAGCAGTGGATGTAGTCTACCTTAACCTGAGCAAGGCCTTTGACACTGTCTCCCATGACATCCTAGTGATCAAGCTGGAGAAGTGTGGGATGGAAGAGCAGGCAGTGAGGTGAGTTAGGAACTGGTTACAAGATAGAGTTCAGAGAGTGATGATCAATGGTGCCAGGTCCAGCTGGAGAGCTGTGACCAGTGGAATCCCTCAGGGATCAGTGCTGGGGCCAGTCCTGTTCAACATCTTCATCAATGACAGTGATGAGGGCACAGACAGACAGAGTCTGCTCAGCAAGTTTGCCAATGATGCCAAACTGGGAGGCTTGGCTGAGACAGCTGCAGGCTGTGCTGCTATCCAGAGAGACCTGGACAGACAGAGCTGGGCACAGAGAAACCAGCTGAGGTTCAACAAGGACAAGTGCAGAGTCCTGCACCTGGGGAGGAAGAATAAACTGCACCAGTCCAAGCTGGGAGGTGACTGCTGGAGAGCAGCCCTGTGGAGAGGGACCTGGGGGTCCTGGTGGAGAACATCCATGGCACAGCAATGTGCCCTTGTGGCCAAGAAGGCCAATGGGATCCTGGGGTGTATTAGGCAGAGTGTGTCCATCAGATCAAGGGAGGTTCTCCTCCCCCTCTACTCTGCCCTGCTGAGATCTCATCTTGAATACTGTGTTCAGTTTTGGGCTCCCCAGTTGAAGAGGGACAGGGATCTGCTGGAGAGAGTCCAGTAGAGAGCTATGAGGATGCTGAGGGGACTGGAGCACTGCCTGATGAGGAGAGGCTGAGGGACCTGGGGCTGCTTAGTCTGGAGAAGAGAAGACTAAGAGGAGATTTGATAAATGTTTATCACTATCTGAGGGCTGGCCAGGAGAGGGGACACAGGCTCTGCTCACTGCTCCCTGGCATAGGACAAGGAGCAACGGATGGAAGCTGCAGCAAAAGAGGTTCCAGCTCAACACAAGGGGGAACTTCCTTAGTGTAAGGGTCCCAGAGCACTGGCACAGGCTCCCCAGAGAGGTTGTGGAGTCTCCTTCTCTGGAGCCTTTCAAGGCCTGTCTGGATGTGTTCCTGTGTGACCTGAGCTAGATTCTGTGGTCCTGCTCTGTCAGGCAGATTGGACTCGATGATCTTCTTGTGTCCCTTCCAACCCCTAACATCCTGTGAGTCTATGATGCTGCCTGCCTTTGGGTGTCTGTGTTGAGTGCAGGTAGCAGAGCTCCAGGGAAATAAGTGTTATTTTAAGTATAAAAAGACAAAAAAAGGATAAAAAAAACAAGCAAACAAAACCCCACCCCCAGGAGCACCACCCCCCTGCCGACGTTTGCGTGAGTGAGGGTCTGAAGTCAAATCTTCAGTAATAAAGCAGCAGTGCCTTTCTCTTTCGTGTTCACCCATTCGCCCCACCTGCAACTGTTGATCTGAGGGCAGTGTGCTGGGCAGCTTGTGCTGGGCATCTCCTCCCCCCGTCCCCCTGCCCATGCTCTCCCAGACACAGCCCCCAGCACCCACCGGGGACCTTTTACTGTTGCTGTTCCCCTGAGCCATCTTCGGCTGCCCCAGGGTTGAGGCCTTATCCCTGGAAGTGTTTAAGGCCAGGCTGGATGAGGCTGCGGGCAGCCTGCTCTAGGGTAGGGTGTCCCTGGGCATGGCAGGGGGGTTGGAACTAGACAATTCTTGTGGTCCCTTCCAACCCTGACTGATTCTATGATTCTATGATTCTAAAAGATGCCTGTGACCACTACAACCAACTACAATTTGTAGGAGTTCTTTTTTGCACTTAATTCTGGGAATTTATTAAGCACAGGAGAGTTAAGGATGGATTTACAGGCTCCCTCCATGCATTCCAGCAAGGGCAGCAGTTTCTCTGGCATGACAATAATACACGCAGAGATTTATTAATGCACAGATCCTTTTCATATAGGGCCACAAAGCTGGTGAGGGGTTTGGAGAGCAGGTCTCATGAGGAGGAGCTGGGGGAGCTGGGATTGTGTGATGGTTTGAATGTTCCCTGCTCCCACACTTAAGAAAATCACCCAGACTAGACTCAGGCAAGCTGGAAATTAAAGAATGAAGCTTTATACTTACAGCTTAGCACAATACCCAAGCAGGTATTTACAATAGATACAGCTAGAGACAGAAATAGACAAGGTAAAAAGTGATACAGAAACATAACAGCCCTCCCAGAAACCAGAGTCCCCAGGAGAGGCTTCCAACCACCCTTCCACCTTCCTTCCACCCCTCTACCTTATCCCAGACTTTGCATTACATTCAAGGTGAGTTTGGAGGATCAGTCGGGGGATTAGGAAGCAGCAGGATTAGTCAGGCAGGTTAGAGAGAGAAGTGCAGCCCAAAAAGCCCAGAGAGACTCCCTTATCTATATTTATGTTCTTGTTCTTATCCATCTCAGCAAGCCTATGAGTGCAGCAGACATCACCATTGTCTCCTTTTCACAGCCTAGCATCTAATTCTTCTCACCAAAATATCCCAGCTGAGCTCAAACTAGCAGAGATTGCTTAGCCTGAAGAAGAGGAGGCTGAGGAGACCTCATTGGTCTCTAGACCTACCTGAAAGGAGATTGGAATGAGGCTGATGTTAACACCTTCTCCCATATAACTAATGACAGGACAAGAGGAAATAGCCTCAAGCTGCACCAGGGGAGGTTTAGATTGGGCATTAGGAAAAACTTCTCTGCTGCAAGAGTGGTCAGGCATTGGAGCAGGCTGCCCAGGGAGGTGGGGGAGTCACCTTCCTTGGAGGCACTGAAAATTTAGTAGATGTATGGAGAATCATAGAATCAAGCAGGTTGGAAGAGACCTCCAAGCTCATCCAGCACAACCTAGCACCCAGCCCTGTCCAAGCAACCAGACCATGGCACTAAGTGCCCCAGCCAGGCTTGGCTTCAACACCTCCAGGCACAGCGACTCCACCTCCCTGGGCAGCCCATTCCAATGCAAATCACTCTCTCTGACAACAACTTCCTCCTCACATCCAGCCTAGACCTCCCCTGGCACAGCTTGAGGCTGTGTCCCCTTGTTCTGTTGCTGGGTGCCTGGCAGCAGAGCCCAACCCCACCTGGCTACAGCCTGCCTTCAGGTAGCTGCAGACAGCAGTGAGGTCACCCCTGAGCCACTATGGGGATGGCCTAGTGGTCATGCAGGTGTTGGGTAGAAGGTTGGACCTGATGATTTTAGAGGTCTTTTCTCACCCTGATGTGATTCTGTGATTCTCTATCTTCTAAGCAATTTAACTGTTAGTGTAGTGTGAGAAGAGATGAGACAGAATTGTCTTAGAGGGATAGCTCTGCACTTTTTGGAATGCTTCTATTAATTTCCTGCCTCAGCTGACCATGTGTGCATCTGTCTGCTTAGAGTGGAGTAAGCTGTGATTGGATCTGAGCTGGAGCACCTCTACTGAGAGAGAGACAGGGAGAGTTGGCTTTGTTCAGCCTGGAGAAGAGATGGCTCCAGGAAGACCTTCCAGCAGCCTCCCAGCATTTGAAGGGGGCTTGTTGGGAGATGGAGGAGGTCTTCTTTAAAAGGCATGGAGTGATAGGGTGATGGGTAATGGCTTCAGACTGGAAGAAGCAGAATTTAGACTGGATACTGGGAAGAAATCCTTTCCCGTGAAGGTGATGAGGCACTGGGACAGGTTGCTTAAAGAGGTTATGATGCCTCCAAGCCCAGCACTGCTCACAGCCAAGCTGGACAGAGCTTTCAGCAACTTGGTCTAGTAGGAGATGTCCCTGCCCATGGTAGGGTGGTTGGAACTGGATCATATTTGGGGTCTTTACCAACCCAAACTACTCTAGGATTCCATGGATTTACTTGGTAAATGAACACTGCTGATGTTTGATTACAGTCTGAGATATTTTCACCCTTAGTGGCTCTCAGCCACTTTCCAAGCAAGGTGACATCTATTTTGTTGGGTTTTCTGTACAAACAAAGAACTTGTAGAACCAAATAAAGGAGATGCAAGTGAATTGTTGCTAATCTTGACAGGGTTTTTTATTTAATTTTGTTAGGCTTCATGTTCCTATCTTCGATTAGTTTGAAATCTGCATACAGACTCTGCTGCTTAGCACTTCTGTCAAAGGCATGGAAGTGTTCAAAGCCAGGCTGGATGGGATCTTGAGCAACCTGGTTTAGGAGGATATCAGAATCATAGAATCAGCCAGGTTGGAAGAGACCTCCAAGATCATCCAGTCCAACCTATCACCCAGCCCTGCCCTCTCATCCAGTAAATCTTAAGGAATATCTTTTCTAGCACTTAAAAGGATTTGTGCTTATTCTTTGTTCTTCTAAATTTTAACTAGGTGCAAATAGGGATTTCAGCACAAAGAGTAAGTCCTCGTTTATTTAATCAAAATTATAAAACCTTTACTGGTTTGAAGTATATATTTGGGCTGAGAACTTTGGGCAAACCTCTTGAATGGGTCTCTAGAAAGTAAACTACATATTAAACACCAAATCTTCCTAAATATTGCTGTTTTCTATCAAATTTCATAGAATCACAGAATCATAGAATCGACCTGGTTGGAAGAGACCTCCAAGATCATTCAGTCCAACCTAGCACCCGGCCCTGGCCAATCAACCAGACCATGGCACTAAGTGCCCCAGACAGGCTTGGCTTCAACACCTCCAGGGACTCCACCACCTCCCTGGGCAGCCCATTCCAATGCAAATCACTCTCTCAGCCAACAACTTCCTCCTCACATCCAGCCTGGACCTCCCCTGGCACAGCTTGAGATTGTGTCCCCTTGTTCTATTGCTGGGTGCCTGGCAGCAGAGCCCAACCCCACCTGGCTACAGCCTCCCCTCAGGTAGCTGTAGCCAGCGATGAGCTCTGCCCTGAGCCTCCTCTTCTGCAGGCTGCACACCCCCAGCTCCCTCAGCCTCTCCTCATCGATTGCTTCCATCGAGCAATTGCATTGGGAATATTGCTAAGATTAAAAGAATTTCATGACTTTTTGTTTTAAAAGACACTACAGAAACCATCTCCTTTTATCCCAACAATCAGGGAAAAGGAAGGAGAAGTTCAAGCATCCTGCAGCCCTCATGGGTAAGCAAGGCTTAAAATTAAGACACTGCCCCAGGAGCTCGGTTTGCAAACTGCTTTAGGGCATGTGAAGATGTGCTGTTAAGTCTGCCAAGAAGGGTTAAAAATTCACAGTGCCCTGGAAAAACGATGTTCCTGCCTGTGGTAGAGAGGGTGGAGATAGATGGTCTCTAAGTCTCCTTCCAGCCCAAACCATTTTATGATGGTTCTGTAGCAATTTGGTTTTGAGACTGCTTCCTACTCTTGAGTTCTGGGGTCCCAGGGACAGGTGAAGAAACTTAGGTGGATGATCATCTAAATCAATAAGCTATGAAGTCATGAGTTACAGCCTGGTAGCTCTTGGTTTGATTTCCTTGTTGCTGCTAAAATCCAGCAGCCATGATACATCAAGCATCCTGGTGGTCCTTTCCAACCACAGCAATTCACAGTGATTAGTGCTGAGGGATTGTTTTAGTCAAGGACTTGTCAGTGTGAAACCAATGATTGGACTCAAGGATTGTGAAGGTCTTTTCCAATCTAAGAAATTCTGTGATGATGTAATTAGAAATCAATTACCCTGCTGTGGTTCCACCTTCTGTGTGTTGAAATAGCAAACCCTGTCATGGAAATGTTCATAGGCATTATTAAGTTCATATTGCTGTCTTCTATGTGCAGTCAAAGGCAATATCAGTCTGCAGGAACAATAACCTACCATCTCCTAGGATAATAAAAGTTTGAGAGCTGTGTTGTTCAGGGACCTTCTGAACCAAGAGAGTATCTCAGGCTTGCACTGAATCAAACCCTTGGACTCCAGTGCTGCCCATTCATATATTTATAGAATCACAGAATCAGTCAGGGTTGGAAGGGACCACAAGGAGCAGCCAGTTCCAACCCCCCTGCCATGCCAGGGACACCCTACCCTAGAGCAGGCTGCACACAGCCTGGCCTTAAACACCTCCAGGGATAGAGCATCAACCACCTCCCTGGGCAACCCATTCCAGCCTCTCACCACTCTCATGCTCAAGAACTTACACCTCACGTCGAGGCTGACTCTCCCCACCTCCAGCTTTGCTCCATTCCCCCCCGTCCTGGCACTCCCTCACAGCCTAAAAAGTCCCTCCTTGGCTTTTTTGGAGACCCCTTCAGATCCTGGAAGGCCACAAGAAGGTCACCTCACAGCCTCCTCTTCTCCAGACTCAACAGCCCCAACTCTTTCAGTCTGTGCTCACAGCAGAGCTGCTCCAGCCCTCTCAGCATCCTCCTGGCCCTGCTCTGGACACACTCCAGCATCTCCACAGCCCTCTTGTCCCAGGGGCTCCAGAACTGGATGCAGTACTCCAGGTGGAGTCTCAGCAGAGCGCAGTAGATGAGGAGAATCACCTCCCTGGCCCTTCTGGCTACACTTCTCCTGCTGCAGCCCAGGCTCTGGTTGGCTTTCTGGGCTGCAAGTGCACACTGCTGGCTCCTGTTGAGCTTCTCCTCCGGCAGCACCCCCAAGTCCCTCTCCTCAGGGCTGCTCTCCAGCCACTCACTGCCCAGCCTGGATCTGTGCTTGGCATTGCCTCCACCCAGATGCAGGACCTTGCCCTTGGTCTTGTTGACCCTCAGGAGGTTGGCTTGTGCCCACCTCTGCAGCCTGTCCAGGTCCCTCTGGATGGATCCCTGCCCTCCAGCCTGGCTGCTGCACCACACAGCTTGGTGTGGGCAGCAAACTTTCTGAGGCTGCACTCAGTGCCTCTGTCCATGGCACCCACAAAGATGTTGATCAAGACTGGTGCCAGGACTGACCCCTGAGGGACTCTGCTTGTCCCTGGCCTGCACTTGGCCATGGAGCCATTGACAGCCACTCTCTGGGTGTGGCCATCAAGCCAGTTCTTTACTCATCTAGTGGTCCACCCATCAAACCCATGTGTCACCAGGTTGGAGACCAGAATGTGGTGCAGGACAGTGTCTTCAGTGGTGAAGTTGAGCCTGGTTCTATTTTAGCTTGTGTGATGTTCCCCTTTAAACAGAAAATATGCGATTTTTGCAGGACTCACTAAATTCTGCCCTTAATATATTCCCTCTGATATCAGGAGATCAATTTATTCTTTTTTTTCTTGTTTTTACCAAAATATTTTGGAAAAGAGTGAAATGAAAAAGGTGCTTAAGTCAATACATGAATATTAGAATGCATGGAAGAGGGCAGGCAGCAAATTGGTGCACTCATCTGTGGCAGAAAAACTGCCTTGCTGATAAATACTGAATTGTCAGAGAGGTACACAATGGAAAAAAATGCTAAACTACTTAATAAGAAATGCTGCTTTTCACCCTCCCTGCTATCTCCAGAAGACATTCAGTGGTAAGCCTGAGGCAAACTTCTTGTCCCTCCTAGAGAAACTTTGTCACTTGTGCTCCCTGCAGGGCAACAGGGGCTTTCCAAAAGGGCATACAATCATAGAGTCTGGATTGGAAAGGGTGTCCAAAGGTAATGTAGTCCAACCCCCTCTGCACTCAGCAGGGGTATCCTCAACTTGATCTGGTTGCCCAGAGCCCTGTCCAGTCTCAACTTGAATACCTCCAGAGATGGAGCCTCTACTGCCTTCCTGGGCAGCCCATTCCAGTGCTCCACCATATTCATGGTGTAGAACTTGTTGCTCACATACAATCTGGATCTACTCTTGTCTAGTTCAGAACTATCTCATTGCTGTCTACAACTACCTGAAGGGAGGCTGTAGCCAGGTGGGGTTGGGCTCTGCTGCCAGGCAAGCAGCAACAGAACAAGGGGACACAGCCTCAAGCTGTGCCAGGGCAGGTCTAGGCTGGATGTGAGGAGGAAGTTGTTGTCAGAGAGAGTGATTGGCATTGGAATGGGTTGCCCAGGGAGGTGGTGGAGTGGCCATGCCTAGAGGTGTTGAAGCCAAGCCTGGCTGGGGCACTTAGTGCCATGGTCTGGTTGTTTGGCCAGGGCTGGGTGCTAGGTTGGACTGGATGAGCTTGGAGGTCTCTTCCAACCTGACTGTTTCTATGTTTCTATTGTCCCTGATCCTATCACTGCAGGCCTTTGTAAACAGTCTCTCTCTTCAGACTTCTTGTAGGCCTTCTTCAGGTACTGGAAGGTGGCAATTAGGTCTCCCCAGAGTACTTTGAACAATCCCAGGTCCCTCAGCCTGTCCTCATAGAAGAGGTGCTCCAACCCCTCCAAGGAACCTCCATGTCCATAACACAGAATCACAGAAGATTAGGGGCTGGAAGGGACCTCAAAAGCTCATCCAGTCCAATGCCCCTGCTAGAGCAGGATCACCTAGAGCAGATCACACAGGAAAACATCCATGTGAGTCTTGAATATCTCCAGAGAGGAAGACTCCACAATCCCTGTGGGCAGCTTGTTTCAGTCCTTCCTGTGTTGAGGGCTCCAGAGCTGGACCAGTTGGGTGTTAGGTTGGATTGGATGATCTTGGAGGTCTCTTCCAAACAGTTGATTTCTATGATTCTATGCCATGTGGAGGCTTGTGTGTCTCCTATTGAATTTTCCATGTAGCAGCTGCAAGGCTGTGACAAGAAGCATGTGGATTTAGAGCCTTTAACTGTCAGGGCTCCCCAGTGTTAATGATCCTGAAACTAAAAATACAATCTCTCTGAGACCCAAAATATGTGAGACTGTGAGCATTATGACTTGTGAGCATTCTTTGTCTTTAGTGCCATCGCCCCTCTTGTGAGAGGTTATTCCTGAGAGGCAGAAATGCATCCTGTAAGAACAATAATTCCTCTCTCAAACTCAACTACTGCTTTTGGAGTAAGTTTTCATAGAATCACAGAATTGTGAGAGCTGGAAGGGACCTCAAGCATCATCTAATTCCAACCTCCCTCCCATGGGCAGGGACACTTTCCAGTAGATCAGGTTGCCCATCCTGCCTGGCCTTAAAAACATTGAAAAATGAGGTTTCCATCACCTCCCTCAGCAACTTGTTCCAGTGTCTCACCACCCTCATGGTGAAGAACTTCTTCCTAACATCCAATCCATATCTACCCATTTCTGGCTTGTATCCATTCCCCCAAGTCCTATCACTACCTGGCACACTAAAAAGTCCCTCCCCAGCTTACTTGTAGCCCCTTCAGATATTGAAAGGCCACAGTAAGGTCTCATTGGTGCCTTCTCTTCTCCAGACTGAGCAACCCCAGCTCTCTCAGTCTGTCCATAGGAGAGCTGCTCCAGCCTCCTGACCATCCTTGTGGCACTTCCCTTTACACACAGCACATCCAGATTTTACCTGTAATAGGGGCTCCAGAGCTGGACACATTACTCCAGGTGGGGTCTCACCAGGGTGGAGTAGAGGTGGAGAATCACCTCTCTCAACCTGCTGGCCACACTTCTCTTGATGCAGCCCAGGCCCTGCTTTGCTCTCTAGGCTGCAGGAGCACACTGACAGCTCATTGTGAGCTTCTCGTCCACCAATACCTCCAAATTCCTTTCCACAGGCTGCTCTCAAGCCATTAACTGCCCAGCCTGTACCTATGCTTCTATTTATCAATACATGGGTGCTGATTGAAAATTCGTGTCTAAAGGACCTTACCTGTCTCTTTGGAGAGCAGTGTGGAGAGGGATCAGAGGCTCACAGGATGTTAGTGGTTGGAAGGGACCCAAGGAGATCATCGAGTCCAAACTCCCTGCCAGAGCAGGACAATACTATCTAATACAGAGCACAGAGGAACACATCCAGACAGGCCTTGAAAGTCTCTAGAGAAGGAGTCTCCACAACCTCTCTGGGCAGCCTGTTCCAGTGCTCTGTGACCCTTACAGTCAAGAAGTTCCCCCTTGTGTTGAGGCAGAACCTCTTTTGCTGCAACTTACACCCATTGCTCCTTGTCCTATCCCAGGGAGCAGTGAGCAGAGCCTGTCCCCCCCACTCCTGGTCATCCCTCAGATACTTATAAACATTTATCAAATCCCCTCTCAATCTTCTCTTCTCCAGACTAAAATGTTCCAAGTCTCTCAGCCATGCCCTTCATCTCCATCTGAAGCAGACCTGCTTTGCAGAAGGTAGTTGCTAGAGAAATTAACCCACAGCTGCAGTGAGAGGGAAGACAACTTCAGCAACCTCCAAGGTTAAAAACTAATGCCAGCTTTGATCAGCAGCCCTGCTGGAACATCTCTTGATATTCTTAGTGAAATAACAAACTAATGAGCATATTGCCACTACTACAGCTCCCTTTTTCCTGGAGGACAGTGCTTTGTGACAGGAAGGCATGTAATTTCTTTTCTCCTCAGCAGTTACTCTATCTGTTCTCCCTACTAACAAGTGATAGCAGGAGATCATAGAATCAACCAGGTTAGAAGAGACCTCCAAGATCATCCAACCCAACCTAGCACCCAGCCCTGTCCAATCAACCAGACCATGGCACTAAGTGCCTCATCCAGGCTTGTCTTGAACATCTCCAGGGACAGTGACTCCACCACCTCCCTGGGCAGCCCATTCCAGTGCCAATCACTCTCTCTTGCAGGTTGGACTGGATGAGCTTGGAGGTCTCTTCCAAACTGCTTGATTCTATGATTCTATGACAATTATTTTATGTGGGCTCATGTTACTTTCAGAACAGGCTGAGGATGGGAAGACACAGGACCACCAAGGCTCAGTTCAACCTCAAGAATGTGTAAGTGGAGATTAAGGAGGGCAATTGCCAGTAGCAAATTGTTAAAGTGGTTTTACTTCATAAAATACTTTAGAAAACATCACAACATCTTAGGTTGTTGCAGTGTGCTGTGGAGCAAGAATGAGCCTCCCCTGAAAAAACAGTCACCTTATTTACTGTGATTGCAGAAATTTTGACAGTCTCTTAAGAGCCAAGGGGCTTCAACTGAGAATGGGAACAGTGATATAGAGTGAAGGGATGGATGTTAGGATTGGATGTTAGGATATGGATTTAGGCTGGATGTGAGGAGGAAGTTGTTGGCAGAGAGAGTGATTGGCATTGGAATGGGCTGCCCAGGGAGGTGGTGGAGTGGCTGTGCCTGGAGGTGCTCAGGAAAATCCTGGATGAGGCACTTAGTGGTTGATTGGGCAGGGCTGGATGCTAGGTTGGGCTGGCTGAGCTTGGAGGTCTCTTCCAACCTGCTTGATTCTATGATTCTATGATTATGGAGTTCCTCCTGCTTGCATCACCCTGCAGATTTTGGTTGCCAGCCTGGGTCCACCATTTCCTCACTTGGTTGTTGGCTCTCACCTCCTTGACACCTTGGGGAGATGTCTGGCATAGCTGTTGTTGCCTCACTTCTCCTGTGCTAATGGTAAAGATGAGGATTGATGGTAGAATAGCAGAAGGACTTTGCAAGACTGACTGAAATGGTGATAAAATGGCTGATAAAATTAGGCACAGTTTAAAAATAAAGTGAAACAAGTCAGAGAAGAACACCTTGGCCTTACAGGCAGAATGATGGCTTCTGGCCTGACTTGAAAATGAGATCTTGGCACTGTTAGTGTGAAGGTTGGTTCAGTCATCTGTGGCTGTCAGAAGAAGAACAAAAAAGGAAAAAGAAATAATATTGACCATTAGAAGTCATTAGGAAAATAATCACTGTGGATTATTACACATAATAAATAAAGAATCACATAGAATGCCTGGTTGGAAGTGACATCAAGGACAATCTAGTCCAACCTGGCAGAGTAAGAATAGAATCATAGAATAGAATCATAGAATCAGCCAGGTTGGAAGAGACCTCCAAGCTCATCCAGTCCAACCTAGCACCCAGCCCTGGCCAATTAACCAGACCATGGCACTAAGTGCCTCATCCAGGCTTGGCTTCAACACCTCCAGCCACGGCCACTCCACCACCTCCCTGGGCAGCCCATTCCAATGCCAGTCACTCTCTCTGCCAACAACTTCCTCCTAACATCCAGTCTAGACCTCCCCTGGCACAACTTGAGACTGTGTCCCCTTGTTCTCTTGCTGGGTGCCTGGCAGAAAAGCCTAGCCCCAGTTGACTCCCTTCAGGTGATTGTAGAGGACAATTTCCCAGAATAAAAATCATTTCCACACATTTCTTGAACTACAAAGTGGAAAACAAAATGCAGATCTTGTGCCAAGTGTAGCTGCCCAAAAATATTTTGCCCTTGTTCTGGAACCAGCTTGGTTTGGTCTCTCTCTTTGGAAGTGCAAGTGCAGCAGTCTCCTCCTATGATCTTGCAGCACAGTAGAGCTGTATCAACCATAATGGGGAGCAGGGTGATTGCTCTGCCTCGAAATAGACCATAGGCTGCACAATTGAGAGTGGTTTTGTGCTCATGTTGGCAGATTAGAAGAAGAATGGGAGAAATGTATTTTCATTAAGTAGTTGCTCCAGCCACTTCCTGACAGTGATGAAATCCTCACCATCATTAGCTCGCTTGAACTGCTGCGCAGCTCCTGCAGGTATTAACTGCAATAACTGTTTGCTAAATTGGCTTTTCAGATCTTTATCCCTTCTCTGAACTCAGCATTCAATTACTTCTCTTGGCTTGTCACTGTCACAAAAGCGTTCCTAATCCAAGCATTTTGGGAATTTCTGGCCTCTCTGTTCCATCTCAGGGGTAACCTCATTGCTGTCTACAACTACCTGAAGGGAGGTTGTAACCAGGTGGGTTTGATCTCTTCTCTCAGGCACCCAGCAACAGAACAAGGGGACACAGGCTCAAGCTGTGCCAGGGCAGGTCTAGGCTGGATGTTAGGAGGAAGTTCTTGACAGAGAGAGTGATTGGCATTGGAATGGGCTGCCCAGGGAGGTGGTGGAATTGCTGTGCCTGGAGGTGCTGAAGCAAATACTGTCTGGGGCACTTAGTGCCATGGTCTGGTTGATTGGGCAGGGCTGGGTGCTAGGTTGGACTGGATGAGCTTGGAGGCCTCTTCCAACCTGGTTGGTTCTACGATTTCTATGATTCAGTGATAAGAGTGAATGCAGAATTAAAAACCTGAGTGCAGATCTAAGTTTTTATGTTTGTGAATAAGGAGATAAAAGGAAAAAAAAAAAAAAAAAAAGAGAAAAAGGGAGTTCTGGGGTACTGTGTCCAGCTATAGAATGTAGGAGGATCCAATGTTTCCATTGGCAGATGATTCCCATGCCTATCTTCAGAGGTGGTGTTTTCTTTAACTGAGGAGAAGTTTTATGGGCAGCTCTAAGTACTTCTGTTCACTGCATTGCAGCCATACAGACCCTGAAGTCATCCTTGGTGTAGAATCGTAGAATCAACCAGGTTGGAAGTGACCTCCACGCTCATCCAGTCCAACCTGAAGAGAAGTGTTGTGAGCAACTCTAAGTACTTCTGTTCACTGCACTGCAGCCCTACTGACCCCAAAGTCACCCTTGGTATATAACCATAGCCTCAGGTCTCTCAGTCTCTCTTTGCAGGGGAGGTGTTCAATCTGACACCATGTTAGTAGTATCTGTGTACACTGCAGCATTTAATTCTGTTAAGCAGTAGCATGAGTTTCATAGAGTCAACCAGCTTGGAACAGACCTTCAAGCTCATCCAGTCCAACCTAGCACCCAGCTCTATCCAGTCAAATAGACTATGGCACTACATAGAATCATAGAACCAACCAGGTTGGAAGAGACCTCCAAGCTCATCCAGTCCAAACTATTACCCAGCCCTATCTAATCAACTAGGTCATGGCACTATGTAGAAACATAGAATCAACCAGGTTGGAAGAGACCTCCAAGCTCATCCAGTACAACCTAGAACCCAGAACTGTCCAATCAACTAGACCCAGCAGAATAAGGAAATGGAGATGCTGGAGTGGGTTCAGAGGAGGCTGGAGAACTTCTCCTTTGAAGACAGGCTGAAAGATTTTGGACTGTTCAGCCTAGAGAAGGCTCCATGAAGACCTTATAGCTACATTTCAACGTTTGAGGGGGCCCTACAGGAAGGCTGGGGAGAGGCTATTTAGAAAGGCCTGTGCTGATGGGCTGAGAGGCAGTGATTTGAAACTGGAGCAGGAGAGATTTTGTTTGGATGCCAAGAAGAAGCTCTTTATAATGAGGTTGGTGAAACACTGGAACAGGCTGCCCAGGGATCATGGAATCATAGAATGAAGTATGTTGGAAGAATCAATCCAAGCTCATCCAGCCCAACCTAGCACCCAGCCCTATCCAATCAACCAGACCATGGCACAAAGTGCCCCATGCAAGCCTTGCTTCAACACCTCCAGGGACGGCGACTCCACCACCTCCCTGGGCAGCCCATTCCAATGCCAATCACTCTCTCTGACAACGACTTCCTCCTCACATCCAGCCTAGACCTGCCCTGGCACAACTTGAGACTGTGTCCCCTTGTTCTGTTGCTGAGTGCCTGACAGAAGAGCTCAACCCCACCTGGCTACAGCCTCCCTTCAGGTAGTTGTAGACAGCAATGAGGTCATCCTGGTACAAGAGGGGGGAAAAGAACCCGAGATATATTGGGTGGATTTTTTAAGTACAGTGTCTAGACACATTCCATGCCAATTCCATTTCACTGTCACATGACAAGCTTCACTGACAGGAAAGTCAAATTTCTCCCCTGTTCTCAAGACACTCTGAGCTCTTCTTGTCCTTAAGCCAATTTTTAATCCATTTCAGTAGCTCTTTCCTTGCACTGTGCTTTCTGACCTTGTAAATTAATCCACTGTTTGAGCTACAATCCTTAAAATTACCCTCAATTGAGATGCATTTTGTCCTTTGTTTTACCTTCATCTCCCACTTCAGTTATGCACTTCAAAGAAGTCACTTTTTCAGCCCTGACCTTCCTTCTCTCTGCTGACTGCTCCTGGGTTTTAATTGCATTGGTTTAAATGCTATAAAATGTTTCCATCTTCTTCACAGTTTGAGTGTCTGAAGTTCTTGGATTCTTTCCTTCTTGTATAGAATCACAGAATCATTTAGACTAGAAAAGATCTTTTAAATCATCTGAGTCCAATCATTAACTCCACACTGAAAGTCTGCTACTTAGTCATGTGCCTCAGCATCACAACTATCTGGCTTTGAAATCCCTCCAGGAATCATGATGAGAGACCTGGAGAAGAGCAGCCTGAGAGATCTTATGCTTGTTTATAAATATCTGAGGGGTGAAGGACAAGAAGGAGAGGACAGGCTCTCCCCCTTTACTCTGCTCTTGTCAAACCCCACCTGGAGTCCTCTGTACAGTTCTGGAGCCTCCAACACAAGAGGGACATGGAACTGTTGGAGCCAGGCCAGAGGAGGCCACCAAGATGCTCAAAGGGCTGCAGCAGCTCTGCTATGAGGACAGGCTGAGAGAGTTGGGGCTCTTCAGTCTGGAGAAGAGAAGGATTCAAGGAGACCTTGGAGTGGCCTTCCAGTATCTGAAGGGGGCCTACAGGAAGGCTGGGGAGGGACTATTGACAATGACAGGACGAGGAGTAATGGGTTGAACTGGCAGAGGGGAGATTTAGACAGGATGTTAGCAGGAAGTTCTTTCCAGTGAGGGTGCTGAGACACTGGCACAGGTTGCCCAGCGAGGTTGTGGCTGCTTCCTCTCTGGAGGGGTTTACGGCCAGGTTGAATGAGGCCTTGAGCAACCTGCTCTAGTGGGAGGTGTCCCTGCCTATGGTGGGGCGTTGGAGCTGGATGATCCTTGAGGTCCCTACCAACCTAGACCCTTCTATGATTCTGTTCTATTCTTTTCAGCGGTCTCCAGTGATAGGACAGGAGGCAATGGATACAAACTGGAACCCAGGAAGTTTCACCTCAATAAGAATGAACTTCTTTACTGAAAGGGTGACAGAGGCCTGGACCAGGCTGCCCGAAGAGGTTTCAAGACCCATATGGACCTGTTCCTGTGTAGCCTGCCCTGAGTGATCCTGCTTTGACAGAGGAGGCTACAATGCCCCAACTCTCATAGCCTGTCCTCATAGCAGAGCTGCTGCAGCCCTCTGAGCATCTTCATGGCCTCCTCTGGACTGGCTCCAGCAGTTCCATGTCCTTCTTGTGCTGGGAGCTCCAGAACTGCCACAGGACTCCAGGTGGGGTCCAAAGAGAGCAGAGCAAAGGGGCAGAGTCCCCTCCCTTGCCCTGCTGGCCACACTGCTCTTGCTGCAGCCCAGCACAGGGCTGCTGTCTGGGCTGCACTCACACTGCAGGCTCATGTTGAGCTTTTCAACATCCCAGTCCCCCAGGGCCTTTTCCTCAGGGCTGCTCTCGGCCATTCCCCACCCAGCCTGGAGTTGTGCCTGGGATTGTGCCCACTCAGGTGTTAGGACCTTACACTTGGCCTTGTTGAATGTCACGAGGTTGACCTGGGCACATCTCTGCAGCCTGTCCAGGTCTCTCTGGATAGATCCCCCTCTAGCAAGGCGACTGTGCCACACAGCTTGGTGTCACCTGCACACTTGCTGAGGGTTCACTGATTCCTTTGTCCATGTCACTGACAAAGATGATAAACAGCACTGGTGCCAACACATCCCTGGAACCATTGTAGCTCAGGTTGGTTGTGGCTCTGGGCAGCCTGCTCTCATTGTAGATGTCTATGAAATCAGGCAAAAATGTACTGATGAGTTGGTAGATGAGGTATTGCCATTAAAAGCAGGGGTTGTTATTTGGTGTAAAGGAATTTTGCCTGAAACTCAAAAAGGAGGCAAACCCAAAATTAAACTCCCATTCAAATGATACTAGAAAAATGGATTCTTCTCGGCGGTCCCCAGTGACAGGGTAAGAGACAGTGGGCACAAACTTGGACACAGGAGTTCCATCTAGACATGAAAAGCTCCACACGAGACAGCAGTGTGCACTTGCAGCCCAGAAAGCCAAGCAGAGCCTGGGCTGCATCAGGAGAAGTGTGGCCAGCAGGGCCAGGGTAGTGGTCCTTTCCCTCTACTGCGCTCTGCTGAGACCCCACCTGGAGTACTGCATCCAATTCTGGAGCCCCTGGGACAAGAGGGATGTGGAGATGCTGGAGTGTGTCCAGAGAAGGGCCAGGAGGATGCTGAGAGGGCTGGAGCTCAGACTGAAAGAGTTAGGGCTGTTGAGTCTGAAGAAGAGGAGGCTCCGAGGTGACCTTCTTGTGGCCTTCCAGTATCTAAAGGGGGCCTACAAAAAGCTAGGGAGGGACTTTTTATGCTGTGAGGGAGTGCCAGGACTGGGGGGAATGGATCAAATCTGGAGATGGTTCAGCCTGGAGGTGAGGAGGAAGTTGTTGAGCATGAGAGTGGTGAGAGGCTGGAATGGGTTGCCCAGGGAGGTGATTGAGGCCCCATGGCTGGAGGTGTTTAAGGCCAGGCTGGCTGAGGCTGTGTGCAGCCTGCTCTAGGGTAGGGTGTCCCTGGCCATGGCAAGGGAGGTTGGAATTGGATGATCCTTGTGGTCCCTTCCAACTCTGACTTATTCTATGACTTTATGATGCTTAGAATCATAGAATCACAGAACCAGTCAAGGTTGGAAGAGACCACAAGGATCAGCCAGTTCCAACCCCCCTGCCATGCCCAGGGACACCCTACCCTAGATCAGGAAGATTTTCCCAACCTCATAGTGCTCGTGGTTTGAGGAACTCTATGCCCGTGTGGGCTGTGTAGCTTTAACTTCCAGTGTGACTTTGCACAGGTTAGTGTGATAAAAACTCTTGGCACTCCTTTAGCCCAGGTGATTTCTGGTTGCTGTGTCTTTTCCCCTGACACAAAGCTTCACACTGCAGAGCTGTCAGGGGTGAGCCTCGGCTGTGAGCATTTGACAAAGGAGGTGTTTGTTTTTTTCCAGGCTGAGCAAGACAATGGCCACCCTCTTCCTGCTTTTGCCAATCTGCACATCGAAGTCCTGGACGAGAACAACCAGAAGCCTTACTTCACAAGATCCACCTATGAGGGCTTCATCCTGGAATCCTCCCCGGTGGGCACAACCATCTCCGATAACCGGGACCTGACTTCTCCACTGCAAATCGTGGTGTTGGACAACGACGTGGAGGAGGTATGGTCCCTTTCTCTGATGGTGTCAAGCTGCTGATGACACTTCTATTGCAGTCAGAGTTCTTTCTCCCTGTGATGATTTTGGTGTTACCTGCCCCATCACACACACACTGAGGAGAATCACCCAGACTAGACTTCGTTCCTGTGATGTCTCTCTGCAGAAGCCCAAACAGAGGCTGTGATGTTGTAATCTCAGGGCCACCAAACCTGGTCTGAACTGTGTGCTAGTTTGAAGCTAGCTAGAGTGTTTTTGTGAGAAGAGTTAGATTACAGGCTGTGAAAGGAAAACAAGGGTGATGTCTACGTTGCTCATAGGCCTGCTGAGATGTATAGGAACAAGAAATAAAAGCATAGATAACCACTCTCACTTCTGCTGGGGAACTGGCTGAGCTGCATCTCTAACCTCACCTTCCCTTTCTTTTTCTAATCCACTTTGCTCCCTAACCCCCTGGCTGAACCTCCATTCTTCCTTGGGGCTCGGGTAAGGTTGAGAGGGGTAGGGGGAAGGTGCAGGGGTGGTTGAGAGCCCCTCCTGGGGACTCAGGTTTCTGGGAGGGGAGTTGTGTTTCTGTATTACCTTTTACCTTGTATATTTCTATCTATAACTGTATATACTGTAAATATCTGCTTGTATATTGTGCCAGCTGTAAATATGAGCTTCATTCATATTTCCAGAGCTGTGGTCCAAGACCACAGTGGGTTGAATGGCTAAGGGCACATGGCTCAGTGATAATGTCCCAGTTTGGGGCCATGAGCTATGCAGGGCCGGAGGACAGAAGTGACTCTCATCCCTTCCCAGGAGTAAGAACGAGGATACTGCACACTGACTGGAAGTTTAAAGAGACAATCTGTTGACAGACATCTCCAGGAATGGGGCTTCAATCATTTATCTGGGTTAACTGTTCCAGTGTTCCACCACCCTCATGGTAAAGAACTATCATGGATTGGAGGTTACCTGCCCCCCCACACTTAAGAAAATCACCCAGACTAGACTCAGTGGCTGGAAATTAAAGAATGAAGCTTTCTATTTCCAGCTTAGCACAGCATACAAGCAGGTGTTTACAATAGATAGAGACAGAAATAGACAAGTTAAAAAGTAATGCAGACACACAGCAGCCCTCCCAGAAACCAGAGTCCCCAGGAGGGACTCCCAACCACCCTTCCACCTCCCTTCCACCCCTCTACCTTACCCCAGACTTTGCCTTACATTCAAGGTGAGTTTGGAGGATCGACTAGGGGGGGGAGGGAGCAGAAGGATTAGTTAGGCAGTGAGATAGAGAGAGAAGTGCAGGCAGCCCAGAGCCCAGGAGCAATTCCCTTATCTATGTTTATAGTCTTGTTCTTATCCATCTCAGCAAGCCTATGAGTACAGCAGACACCACCATTGTTTCCTTTTCACAGCCTAGCATCTAATTCCTCTCATCAGAATATCCCAGCTAAGCTCAAACTAGCACACACAGACAGCAGGTTAGGGAGAGAAGTGTATGCAGAGAGCAACTCTGTTATCTGTGTTTATGTTCTTGTTTTTATCCATCTCAGCAAGCCTATGAGTGCAGCAGACACCACCATTAATCCTTTTCACATCCTAGCATCTAATTCCTCTCACCAAAATATCCCAGCTAGGCTCAAACTAGCATACACATCCAGAAGGAGCTTGAAAACCTTTAAAGAAGGAGGCTCCACAACCTCTCAGGACAACCTGCTCAAACTAGCACCTCCCCCCCTTTTTTAAAAAATTATATATATTTATTTGAGTGGGACAAAAACAATCCATAAATTGAAAGAAATCTTAATAGCATTATTGCAGATCCTTTTTTGTTTGTTTCCATTCTGAGTTGAAAGATATCTGAAAGCCTGCCTGAACTTGACAGCTGATCTGTATTTCACTTGGCTCTCATTTAAGGTTGTGTTCTGCTAGAGATGATGGGGGGAGTTAAAACATAGATATTGTAGGTAATGCTAGAGGTAGTGGGAAGAGGAATAAACATTGTGTTTTGTGGGAAGGATGGATGGTTATAGAATGTTAGGAGTTGGAAGAGACCTCCAAAGATCATTGAGTGAACCCCCCCCCTTCCAAAGCAGGATCAGCTTAGGCAGGCCACACAGGAACACATCCAGATGGGCCTTGGGAGTGTCCACAGAAATAGACACCACAACCTCTTAGAATCATAGAATCAAGCAGGGGGGAAGAGACCTCCAAGCTCATCCAGTCCAACCTAGTACCCAGCCCTGTCCAATCAACCAGACCATGGCACTAAGTGTCTCATCCAGGCTTTGGTTCAGCACCTCCTGGAATGGCAACTCCACCACCTTTCTGGGCAGGACAATACTATCTAACACAGATCACACAGGAACACATCCAGACAGGCCTTGAAAATCTCCAGAGAAGGAGACTCCACAACCTCTCTGGGGAACCTGTTCCAGTGCTCTGTGACACTTACTGTAAAGAAGTTCCCCCTTGGGCTGAGGCAGAACCTCTCTTGCTGCAGCTTCCAGCCATTGCTTTTTTGTCCTATCCCAGGGAGCAGTGAGCAGAGCCTGTCCCCTCACTCCTGGCCAGCTCTCAGGTACTTATAAACATTTGTAAAATCCCCTCTCAGTCTTCTCTTTTCCTGACTAAGCAGCCCCAGGTCCCTCAGCCTCTCCCCATAAGCCATGCCCTCCAGTCCCCTCAGCATCTTCCTAGCCCTCCACTGGATTCTCTCCAGCAGATTCCTGTCCCTCTTCAACTGGGGAGCTCAGATTTGATAACACCAAGGTTCTTTGCTGGAGCTATATTTTATCATGAAGCAGCCTGAAACTGCAGGTTACTTTGAGCTGTTAAACACTGACTCTGGGCTGACTCTGTGGATGTTTCAGGAACTCCCAGGTAGTTGGTTCAGCACTCGATAGCTGCATGCTCTCAAACTGCAGATATTTCCTCTCAAAAGCTTCAGCATGGAGGAATATTTTATTTCTTTAATAGAAACTGTTAGAATCACAGAGTGTTAGGGGTTGGAAGGGATCTCCAGAGATCATTGAGTCCAATGCCCCCTGTCAAAACAGGATTATCTGAGGCAGGTCACACAGGAATGCATCCAGGCAGTGCTTGAAAGTCTCCAGAGAAGGAGACTCCATAACCTCTCTGGGCAGGCTGCTCCAGGGCTCCAGCAGCCTCACAGTAAAGAAGTTTTAAATCGTGTTGAGGTGGATCTTCCTGTGTTCCAGTTTGTATCCTTTTCCCCTTGTCCTGTTGCAGGACACCTTTGAAAAGAGCCTGGCCCTTTCTTCTTGCCTCCCCCATCCTTCAGATATTTATAAACATTAATGAGATCTCTTCTCCACACTGAACAGATCCAGGTCTCTCAACCTGTCCTCATCAGGCAGATGTTCCAGTCCTTTCATCATCCTTGTAGCATCCTTAGACACTCTCCAGTAGTTTCCTGTCCCTCCTGAACTGGTGAGCCTGGAACTGGACCTTCAGATGTGATCTCTGCAGGACAGAGTAGAGGAGGACAACACTCTTCTTAATGTACCCCAGAATACCCTTGGCCTTTTTGGCCACGGGGACACATTGCTGTCCCATGGGTCAGTCAGTGTCCTCTCTGCATCTGCAGGCCACACTGACCCTTGGCCTTTTTGGCCACAAGGGCACATTGCTGTCCATGGGTCAGTCAGTGTCCTCTCTCCATCTGCAGGCCACACTGACCCTTGGCCTTTTTGGCCACAGGGGGGGCACACTGCTGTCCCATGGGTCAGCCAGCGTCCTCTCTCCATCTGCAGGTCACACTGCTTTTGATGCAGCCCTGGATACAATTTACCTTTAGGCTGCAAGTGCCCATTGCAGGCTCATATCCAGCTCCTCACCCACCAGCACTATTCAAGCCCTTTTCTGCAGGGCTGCTCTCAAAGCTTATGCAATGCTTATCAAGTTGTGCAGGTCTTCGTGTTCTGATGGCTTGACTGTGCCTCAGTAAATTAATGTACTTAGGGACTGCTGAAGAGTTGACACATCCTCTTTGTGCTCCTGCATCTTAGTTTGCAGTAGCAACCCTGGCTAAACAGAACATACTCAGTCTTCTCCCACTAATTGGCAAATCATTTGAGATTTTATTTCATATCAAAGTAGCTCCTTGTCCTCAGATAATTGCCTGCAGAAATTGCTCTTTGGAACTGTGTATCTTAAGGGGAGGGGAAAAAAAAAACAAACCAGAACACCAAACCAACACAACAAACACAAACCCTGTGGGAATTATAAAAGAGTCCTGCTTTAGACCTTCCAAAAATTAATTTATGGATGTGACACTGCAAACAGACCTTTAACTAGAGCAGCTCTGCCAAGTGCTGCTGTAATTAAGTGGTCTGTTTAAATGGCATAAATTAAATTAAGCCACACGAGTACCTTAAGACCTGAGCAAACTCAAGCTGAGATGAGGAATTTGAACAGCAGGAGCTGATGGCTGTTTACATAAGCCTGCCAGAGTCTCTTGCTTCCATGGGAGACCACACATTTCTTCTGCTCTGGCTGTTCAGGTTGGTGAAAAAGGCTACACAGTAACTGCCTTGCTGCTTTATTTGCCAAAGTTGTGAATCTCTCTCAAACAAAGAGGGGGGGAAAAAACATTAATTTAAATTAAATTTAATTTTGAAGCTGGAAGAAGGCTCTGTGTGCAAACCTTTTGCATTCATCTACTTCCTCCACAGCTGGAATGATAAAGGCAGCATTTCTGTGTGGCATCAGCCCCAGTTAGAATCACAGAATCAGTCAGGGTTGGAAGGGACCACAAGGAGCAGCCAGTTCCAGCCCCCCTGCCATGCCCAGGGACACTCTACCCTAGAGCAGGCTGCACACAGCCTGAGCCAGCCTGGCCTTAAACACCTCCAGCCATGGGGCCTCAACCACCTCCCTGGGCAACCCATTCCAGCCTCTCACCACTCTCATGCTCAACAACTTCCTCCTCTCCTCCAGACTGATTAGCTCACCTAACTCATTAGAAAGGAAAATATTGGATATCTGGTTGAACATGGAATGTGGGAATGGATCTTTCTGAGAGGAGATGGGTGTTGGGAAATGCTCTGGGATCATAAAATGCCAGGTTGGATGGTTCCAGGAGCTATGTCAAGGAGCTGGGTGGAGCCCACCAGGGACAGGACTGTGTGCATGTCCTGACTGCCTCCACAATCACCGAGAGCAAAGAGGAGAGAATTGTGTCTAAACTGCTGAACACAGGATCAGAGGTCACAGGCTCACAGATCACAGCTCACAGGATGTCAGAGGTTGGAAGGGACCCAAAGAGATCATCGAGTCCAAACCCCCTGCCTGAGCAGGAAAATCCTATCTAACACAGATCACACAGGAACACATCCAGTCAGGCCTTGAAAGGCTCCAGAGAAGGAGACTCCACAACCTCTCTGGGCAGCCTGTGCCAGTGCTCTGTGACCCTTACAGTAAAGAAGTTCCCCCTTGTGTTGAGCTGGAACCTCTTTTGCTGCAACTTACATCCATTGCTCCTTGCCTTATTCCAGGGCAGAACCTGTCTCCCCCCAAACCCAAGCCCTCGGATAGTTATAACATTGATTAAATCCCCTCTCAGTCTTCTCTTCTGCAGACTAAGCAGCCCCAGGTCCCTCAGCCTCTCCTCATCAGGCAGTGCTCCAGTCCCCTCATCATCCCTGTCGCACTCGATCATTTCTAAAGTACTGCTAGTTCTTGGCTTTCTCAGCACAGACTCATGTATTTAATTTGGTGCAACTTTACGTTTGTTTGGGTTAGTGTGTGAGTGTGTTTTCTTTGAGGGATGATTGAGTTTGGGTGGTTTTTGTAGTGTGCACAGATTTGTTTCCCAAAGTGGCTGAAGAAACAGTACAGAAGGATAAATCAGAGAATCACAGAACCACAGAATCAGAGAATTTCTTAGATTGGCAAAGCCCTTCAAGCCTCTCGAGTCCAATCATCAGTTTCACACTAACAAGTCCTTGACTAACCCAAACCCCTCAGCACAACATCTCATCACTAGAAATCGCTATGCTTGGAAAGGACCACCAGCATCAGCCAGTCCAACCTGCATCCCAGCAGCCTTCATCACTACACCATAGCCTCAAGCACCACATCCACTCTCCTTTCAAACACCTCCAGGCATGGTGACTCCACCACCTCCCTGGGCAGCCTGTTCCAGTGCCTGACCTCCCACTCAGGAAACAACTTCCTCCCAACAGCCAACCTAAGCCTCCCCTAACACAACTTGAGGCCATTTCCTCTTGTCCTGTCATGAGTAAGTGAGGAGAAGAGACCAGCTCCAGCCTCACTGCAATCTCCTTTCAGGTAGCTGTAGAGGGCAATAAGGTCCCCTCTCAGCCTCCTTTTCTCCAGACTAAACACCCCCAGCTCCCTCAGCTGCTCCTCACAGTCCATGTTTGCCAGACCTCTCCCCAGCCTCATTGCCCTTCTCTACACTGCTCCAGCAACTCAGTGTCCCTCCTGTACTGTGGTTACCAAAACTGGACACAGTACTCGAGGTGTGGTCTCAGGAGTGCTGAGTACAGGGGCATGAGTACCCCTGGTTCACAAGAAATTCTCTGCAGTGAAGGTGGTGAGACACTGGCACAGGATGCCTAGGGAGGTTGGGAGTGCCCCCTCCCTGAAGATGTTCAAGGCCATGTTGGATGGGGCCTTGAGCAACCTGTTCTAGTGGAAGGTGTCCCTGCTGATGGCAAGGAGGTTGGATCTAGATGATCTTTAAGGTCTCTTCCAAGCCAAAGCATTCTATGAATCTATTCCATGAGCTCATCAGCCTTCATGTCACTTACATCCTGCTCAACAGCAGCCTAAGGAAAGAGCTCAGGGTGTAGGGCCGTTTGTGCATTGCTCATTAGAGAATTGATGCTGTGCCCATAAAGTCTGTTCAGAAGCATTTCATCTGTCCCAGCATGCATTTAGAACAGCACCCTGGTGCTTCTGTGGGTGCCTGCAGCCCAGTGCAGCATCCTACGCAGCTGAATATGATGGAGATCAGTTCTTACTGTAGGTTCCTCTCCAGAGCCTTTGCACAAAATGCTGGAATCCCAATATGGTGGCAGCTAGGAGGGACCTCTGAGCATCATCTAATCCAACCCCCATGCTAAAACAGTCACCCACAGCAGCCTGCCCAGGAGCTCAATGTCCAGGTGGATTTAAAATCTCTCCAGAGAAGGAGACACTACAAACTGTCTCCTCCAGCATCCTCACAGCAAAGAATTCTCTCCTGCTGTTCAGGTTGAACCTCCTGGGTTCCATTTTGTGCCTGCTTCCCCTTGTCCTGTCACTGGGCACCACTAACTAACAAGGGTGATGAAGCTGATGAGGGGCCTGGAGCACAGCCCTGTGAGGAGAGGCTGAGGGAGCTGGGGGTGTGCAGCCTGCAGAAGAGGAGGCTCAGGGCAGACCTCATTGCTGTCTGCAGCTCCCTGAAGGGAGGCTGTAGCCAGGTGGGTTTGGGCTCTTCTGCCAGGCAAGCAGCAAGAAAACAACGGGACACAATCTCGAGTTGTGCCAGGGCAGGTCTAGGCTGGATGTGAGGAGGAAGTTCCTGCCAGAGAGAGTGATTGGCATTGGAATGGGCTGCCCAGGGAGGTGGTGGAGTTGCTGTGCCTGGAGGTGTTGAAGCCAAGCCTGGCTGGGGCACTTAGTGCCATGGTCTCGTTGACTGGACAGGGCTGGGTGCTAGGTTGGAGTGGCTGAGCTTGGAGATCTCTTCCAACCTGCTTGATTCTGTGATTGATTCTATGAGAGTGACTGGCCTGTAGTTTCGTGAGTCCTTCTGCTTTGTTTTTAAAGACTGGGGTGAGATTGGCTTTCTTCCAGTCCTCAGGCACATCTCAGAGCTATCAGACCAGTTTCTTGTTTCACGTTTCCATCACCCATGAAGCTGAAGCCCATCTAGGCAGGCAGGTGCTCAGCATCTGGTTTCCCAGATATTTATTTTAGTGCATCTCAGTAGCAACATGGAGATGGCAGAGCAAAGAATGGATAAAATACCTTTGAAGTGCAGATGAAAATGTGGATGATGGATTTTCAGCCCTATGTTCAGAGGAGGAAGTACTGAAGTGTTTTAAATACCAAAGCTTTTTTCTCCAGTATCTCCCTGATTGCTGATGCCTTTCACTGTCCTTATTTGATTTATTCTCTCAAGGGGAGCGTTCTCATAATGCTCAAGTCCCTCTATAGCACTTCTGTGACACCTGATTGTCACATCACAAAATAACAATTCAGGAAACATTCTTCCCAGCTCCAGCAGCCTGCTCTATCATTCCTCTGGGGTGTACTCACACAGCAAGTACAGGACAACCAGGGCATGGGCTCATGAAAGGCATGATCTGATCTCCTTCTGTGACCAGGTGACCTGACTAGTAGATGAGGGAAAGTCTGTGGATGTTGTGTACCTTGGACTTTAGTGAAGTCTTTGACACTGTCTCCCACAAAATAGAATCATAGAATCAAGCAGGTTGGAAGAGACCTCCAAGCTCATCCAGCTCAACCTAGCCCCCAGCCCTGTCCAGTCAACCAGACCATGGCACTAAGTGCCCCAGTCAGGCTTGGCTTCAACACGTCTAGGGATGGTGACTCCACTACCTCCCTGGACAACCAATTCCAGCCTCTCACCACTCTCAAGCTGAACAACTTCCTCCTCATGTCCAGCCTGAACCTAACTATCTTCAGCTTCACTCCATTCCCTCTAGTCCTGCCACTCCCTGATATCCTGAAAAGTCCCTCCCCAGCTTTTTTGTAGACCCCCTTCAGATCCTGGAAGGCCACAAGAAGGTCACCTGGGAGCCTCCTCTTCTCCAGATTGCACAGTCCCAACTCTTTCAGTCTGTCCTCACAGCAGAGCTGCTTCAGCCCTCTGAGCATCCTTGCGGCCTTCAATGTAATTGAAGATATCCCTTCTGACTGCAGTAGGGTTGGACTGGATGTCCTTTGGAGGTTCCTTTCAACTCAAACTTTTCTACGTTTCTATATTTTGACTATTTTTCAAGACATAAATAGCAGGTATGAACAGCAGCTGTTTAGTGCTTCAACATTCACGGTTATCTTTTTTTGCCATTGCATCATTCCAACTCCATTATTATTATTATTATTATTCCACTAATCAATGTTAAGTTTGGGGTTTTATACAGAATCATAGAATTGTAGAATCTTAGAATCAAAGAGGTTGGAAGAGACCTCCAAGCTCATCAAGTCCAAGCTATTACCCAGCCCTGTCCAATCAACTAGACCACGGCACTACATAGAATCATAGAATCAACCAGGTTGGAGGAGACATCCAAGATCATCCAGTACAACCTATCACTCAGCCCTGTTCAGTCAACCAGACCATGGCACTAAGTGCCTTATTCAGTCTTTTTTTTAACACCTCCAGAATTGGTTTGGTTGGAAAATACCTCTAAGATCATCTAAGTTTTGGGTTTCCTATGCTTAAAGGCAAATACTGGGATCTGGTTTCTCTTTATTTGCCTTTGAAAATATGGTTTTAATGAAAAGAAACAATTTAAACCTAACAGGCAGGGAGTTTGGTCTACCATGAAGTTTACTTTGAATGCATTTTTATGTGCTTCATGTGTTTTGAATACAATTTTCCTCCAGAAGGTGAGGTTATTTTAGACCAGCACTGTTATTTTCATGGGGGTTTTGTATAGGGTTAACACTCCAGGGGGGAGTAACCTTAAACCTGACCTAGGAGGTTTTGACCACTCCCCAGTGCTGGGTCTGAACACCACCAGGTGATGATTAGCCCACTCCCCCTGCCTGTCCCATGAAAGCAGGGGGACTTCCTGTTTCACTCTCTCTCTCTGCATCACTCTCTGCACTCCGTGCCTCAATTATATCACCACTACCATCTGTTCCTGGTTTCAACATGTGGCCATTGCCCACAAGGCAGACAAAGCCATCACCATCACAATCGGGTTGTATTTATACATTTTCTATTTGCTTTCCCTTCCCTGTATCCTTTGTAACTTCCCTACCTCAGATACCTCTTTTAAGTTATTGTTGAACTTTTCTTTTTAATTTGCAAATCGAGTGAAATTGATTTATTTGGGTGTGCTTACCTTCCTCTCTCTCTCACTACTTCTAATCCCTTTCTTTTGGGAAAGGAGGGGGAAGAGGGAAGGGCACTCTACAAATTGTTATTGGTTCTATCAAATTTATTGGAGTCTCTGGAAATTAAAATTAGAACCAAGACATTTTTCTAGGTGCAGTTAGACACAGCAGTTGTGCTTCCTGCTTGTTTAAGTTTTGACTAAAGCCAAGGACCTGCACTAAGTAGTTGGAAACTTAATGGAATATTATTATAATAAAACTGAGGGGGTTTGTTTTGTGTTTTCTTTTTCTCCTGTTGCTTCAAGACCAAGGATCCACAGCTCCATCTGTTCCTGAATGACTACAACACGTTTTTCACTGTGACTCCCAGTGGCATCACTCGCTACCTCACCCTGCTGCAGCCTGTTGACAGAGAAACCCAGCAGCTTTACACCTTCTCGGTAAGCTGAAGGCCTCTGAAGGCCCCCTCAGGTCTTCTTCAGAACACGTGGTGGAAAAATCCTGAGTTATAACTGTGGTGGAGGCAGGGAACTATCATGGCTGAGTCAGGAATTCTAAAAACCATAACTATATTTTATTTTCCTGGAACCCTGCCCCCAAACTATACACAAAAATTAGTTTAGTTTATTAACAGACTCAGTTCTCTCAGGAATTTCTTCCAAAAAGGATATTATAGATAAATTTGGTCATTTAAGAAGTCAGGAAATGGAAAAAGCTAAGCTATAAATACAGCTTTACCCCACTATCAATCAGGCTGAGCAGAAGATTAAGGGAGCAGCAGGCATTACTCACACAGATGAGATAGGCATTGGGCAATGATCCCTTGCTGGATTCCTCTGCAGGAGCAGCCTTCTGACTGCAAGCAGTGTCCAATCATAGAGATCCACAGCACAGAAGCCCTTAACTGAGTGGCAGAGCTGCCAAACTCGGAAATGTCTCAAGCACTTCTTCCCCAGTGGGATGGTGGTGGAAGGATGCTGCCTTCAGAGCAGCAGAGGAGAGCCAAAACTGCTAGGGTGCCCAGTTCAGGCGGCCGCCAGGAAGTTGGCTACTGGTAGGGTCTGAGAGAGGGCGGTCCAGATGCTGCCAACTCTCTCTCAAAGGACCCCAGGGCTGCCAAGCCTGCAGGTGTGCAGAGAAGGGTGCAAAGTGAGGAGAACTGTCCAAAAGCAGGGACAGGATAAAACCAAGAGCCTTCCAAAGGTAGGAGCCTTCCAAAAGTGGGGACGGTCCAATCATGGCAGGAACCTGTCCTGCACAGTGACAAGGGACTCTCCAGATGGGGAACTCTCAAGGCAGGAACCCCAAGGCAGGGGCTCTTGCTCTGTTTATCCTTTCCTAGACAAAGTGCCCATTTACCATTTACACTGGGCACAAAACCCAGCCAAGCACCAGCCTGACTCCAGTACAGGCTTCCACACAGGTCAGCCCACGTGCAGGAGGGTGCCTCCTGCTGTTCCCCCTTCAAGCCCACAGGGCAGGGAAAGCAGTTTTTGTGCCTTCTTCTGCCATTCAAACCTGCAGAGCGGGAGGGAGAAGGAAGGAATTTGGGCTACGCCTGGACAATAACCCCCTTGAAGGTCATGGAAGTGTCACAGAAGAGGGCAAAATGAAGGCTGACCAGCAGCAGCGGGGCGGGGAGAGAGTTGCTAACTGGAGTGGTGTGCTGTTCCAAAATACATGTGTTCCAACAAGCTGCAGCTTAGAACTTGCCCCAAAATTCCTTATTTCCCCGGGAAATGCTTCTTCCCTCTCCTTTCTCCTGCTAATCTGACAGCTTGTCTTAAAGGCATCCTTTCACATTGCTTTCACCCTGAGCCTCGCACGCTGAAGCCTCAACCTCACCTGAAGCCTCCTCTGGTCATTAAGTGCAGACAAAAACTAAAATGCTTCATTTCTTAGTTGTCTGACTGCATTTCCTCGTAGCTGGAATCATATTCACAGAATCATATCATAGAATTATAGAATCAAGCAGGTTGGAAGAGACCTCCCAGATCATCCAGTCCAACCTAGCACCCAGCCCTATCGAGCATCATGTTGGAATCATATTAAGAGCATCATCTCCATGATCCCAGGCTTGTATCTTTCTCATGGCGCAGCCTGACTTATCTTTGCTCTACCCAGCATGATCTTTGAGGCCACATTTGCCTTCTCTTAGCCCTTGACGCCTGCACTGAGTGTTCCTGCCTGATTTTAGTACAAAATGCAAAAGGCAAGCTAACATAATCCACAGAGAGCAGGATTTGAAAGGAGAAAAAAAACCCAAACCAAGCCAGAACCAAAAGCAGCATAATATTCCCTCAGGCACTCCCCAGTCTGTCAGTAAACATCTTAGCAGCCCTAAAGCAGTTGGCAAATGTTCTGGAGGGAAAGCCTGTTTCCTCCTCGGGGGTTCCTAGTGAATGCCTCACTGTTCCCCGTCTGCTTAGCATTTGAAAGGAGAGCTCAGGTTTCCCCTGGGGAGTAAGAAGGCCTCTAGCTCTTTAAGCCTCACTTTAAATGGTGTCTTTGAGGTTTAACACCTGTGTGAGGCATATTCCTGAGCTGCAGTGTCCAGGCTGTGCTCCTTGAATGTGTTCGGCTCAGCTGGGCTCTACCATGGACTGCAGCTTAGATCCTGGCCCAAATCACAGAATGACAGAATCTTAAAGGTTGGAAATTACTTCAAAAAGATCACCCAGTCCAACACTCATGCCAGAGGAGGATCACCTAGAGTAGGTCACACAGGGAGGTGCCCAGGTGTGTTCTGAATGCCTCCAGAGAAAGCTCCCTGGAGCAGCCTGTTCCATGGCTGCATCACAGTCACAGTGAAAAAGTTTCTCCTTATGTTCATGTGGAATCTCCTCTGCTCCAGCTTGCTCCCATTGCCCCTTGTCTTATCATTGGACATCACTTAGCAGAACCAGGCTCCATCTTCCCAACACTGCCATCTTTAACACCAGGAATGAGGGCAGCCCTCAGGCTCTTCTGCTCCAAGCTGCAGAGCCCCAGCTCCCTCGGTCACTCCTGTAATCACTTTTGTGGCTCAGCGCTGGACTTTCTCACGCAGTTCCCTGAGGTCCTTCTTGTACTGAGGGGCCCAGAACAGGACACAATATTCCAGATGTGGCCTCAGCAGGCCAGAGTAGAGGGGAAGGAGAACCTCTCTCAACCTACTAACTACAGCTCAGGATGCTATTGGTCCTCTTGACCACAAAGGCACATTGCAATGCCTAGGTGGGTTCTGAATGCCTCCAGAGAAGGAGACTCCACAATCTCTCTTGGCAGCCTGTTCCAGGGTTCCATCACCCTCACAGTGAAAAAGTTTTTCCTTATGTTCATGTGGAACCTCCTCTGCTCCAGCTTGCTTCCATTGCCCCTTGTCCTATCATTGGGCATCCATGAGCAGAGCCTGGCTCTATCCTCCTGACACTTGCCCCTCTCATCTTTATCAACATGAATGAGAGAAGCCCTCAGGCTCCTCTGCTCCAAGCCCCAGCTTCCTCAGCCTATCCTCACAGTGAGATGTTCCACTGTGTTCAGCAGCTTTGTGGCTCTCTGCTGGACTCTCTCAAGAAATTCATGGCAGGGGCTGGAAGGAAGAGCTGCCCATCATAAGTGAAGATCAGGTTTGTGATCATCTGAAAAACCTGAAAGTGTTCAAGTCCATGGGACCTGATGGGATACCCCAACAGGTGCTGAGGGAACTGGCAGATGAGGTTGCTCAACCCCTCTCTACTCTATTCCCAAAGTCCTGGCAGTCTGGTGCAGTCCCCACTGACTGGAAAAAGGGAAACAGAACTCCCATTTTCAAAAAAGGTAGGAAGGATGAGCCAGGGAAATCCAGGCCAGTCTCACCTCTGTGCCCAGTAAGATCATGGAGCAGACCTTCCTGGAAGCACTACTGAAACAGAAGAATAGTGAAGAGGTGTCTGGGTACAATCAGCATGGCTGCACCAAGGGCAAATCCTGCCTGGCAAACCTGGTGGCCTTCTATGAGCAGGTAACAACATTCATAGCTGAGGGGTGAGCAACTGATGGCAGTAACCTGGAGCTGAGCAAGGCCTTTGGCACTGTCCCACACCACATCCTGGTCTCCAGGCTGGTGACACATGGGTTTGATGGGTGGAGCACTGATGGATAAAGAACTGGCTTGATGGCCACACCCAAAGAGTGGCTGTCAATGGCTCCATGGCCAAGTGGAGCCAGTGACAAGTAGAGTCCCTCAGGGGTCAGTCCTGGCACCAGTCTTGTTCAACATCTTTGTGGGTGCCATGGACAGAGGCACTGAGTGCAGCCTCACCAAGTTTCTGCCCACACCAAGCTGTGTGGTGCAGCAGCCAGGCTGGAGGGCAGGGATCCATGCAGAGGGACCTGCACAGGCTGCAGAGGTGGGCACAAGCCAACCTCCTGATGGTCAACAAGACCAAGGGCAAGGTCCTGCAGCTGGGTGGAGGCAATGCCAAGCACAAATCCAGGCTGGGCAGTGAGTGGCTGGAGAGCAGCCCTGAGGAGAGGGACTTGTGGGTGCTGGTGGACGAGAAGCTCAACAGGGGCCAGCAGTGTGCACTTGCAGCCCAGAAAGCCAAGCAGAGCCTGGGCTGCCTCAGGAGCAGTGTGGCCAGCAGGTGGAGGGAGGTGATTCTGCCTCTCTGCTGTGCTCTGGTGACACCCCACCTGGAGTACTGCATCCAGTTCTGGAGCCTCTGGGACAAGAGGTCTGTGGAGACGCTGGAGTGTATCCAGAGCAGGGCCAGGAGGATGCTGAGAGGGCTGAAGCAGCTCTGCTTTGAGGACAGACTGAAAGAGTTGGGGCTGTGCAGTGTGGAGAAGAGGAGGCTCCCAGGTGACCTTCTTGTGGCCTGCCAGTATCTGAAAGGGACCTCCAAAAAAGCTGGGGAGGGACTTTTCAGGATATCAGGGAGTGACAGGACTGGAAGGAATGGAGCAAAGCTGAAGATGGGTAGGTTCAGCCTGGATGTGAGGAGGAAGTTGTTGAGCATGGGAGTGCTGAGAGGCTGGAATGGGTTGCCCAGGGAGGTGGTTGAGGCCCCATGGCTGGAGGTGTTTCAAACCAGGCTGGATGAGGCTGTGTGCAGCCTGCTCTAGGGTAGGGTGTCCCTGGGCATGGCAGGGGGGTTGGAACTGTCTGATCCTAGTTGTCCCTTCCAACTCCGACTGATTCTATGATTTTGATTCCTTGAAGTTCATCTTGACCTGAGGGGCCCAGAACTGGACAGAGTATTTCAGATGTGGCCTCAGCAGGCCAGAGTTAAAGGGCAGGAGAACCTCTCTGGACCTATTAATCACAGCCTTTCTAATCCACCCCAGCATACCATTTGCCTTCTTAGCCACAAGGACACATTACTGGGTCATGAGCATCCTTCTATCCACCAGGACCATTTCCCCATTTCCTCAAGAAATGCTTCTTCTGTCTCCTTTCTCCTGCTGGTCTGACTCAGTTTGTCCTATACA
This sequence comes from Pogoniulus pusillus, assembly GCF_015220805.1. Classification (NCBI taxonomy): domain Eukaryota; kingdom Metazoa; phylum Chordata; class Aves; order Piciformes; family Lybiidae; genus Pogoniulus; species Pogoniulus pusillus. The sequence goes on along the minus strand of NC_087269.1, from coordinate 25,520,445 downwards.
CATGCTTTCATGGTGCTTTTGCCCAGAGCCTTGGTCACTGCAGCCTCCAGCTCAGCCAAAGCCTCCTTTAAGCTGTTAAGTGCAGACAAAAGTGAATGCCAACATGCTTAACTTCTTAGTTCTCTGACTGTATTTCCTCATGGCTGGAATCACGTTGAGAGCACACCACTCAGGTATGTTCCTGTTCTTCTTTACCCTCAAGATGACAGCTTCTGATGGTGTCCAGGAGAGCGTTCCGGTGACCGTCAACATTGTGGTGATCGACGCCAACGACAATTCCCCTACCTTCTCCAACCTGTCATACAATGTCAAGATCTACACAGACATGGGACCTGGGGAAGGTGTGATAAAGGTAATCAGGAGGTTTTTATTAGCTTTCTGAAGTCATTTTTTTGTGCTACCACCAGGGGGTTTTGTCCGTACCGGTTGGAAATGCCCTGAAATGAAATGTGTGTGCCTCCACCTGCCTCATTATAGAGCCATGGAATTGATTCAGTTGAAGAAGACCCCTAAAATCATGCAGCCCAACCATCAGCCCAACACCACCACGGCCATGAAACCGTGTCCCAAAGACCCCTGTTACAGGATCACAGTATGTCAGGGGTTGCAAGGCACCCAAAATCCAACCCCCCTGCCAGAGCAGAACCATACAATCTAGCTCAGATCACACAGGAACACACCCAGACAGGCCTTGAAAGTCTCCAGAGGGGGAGACTAACTTCTCTGGGCAGCCTATTCCAGTAGCCTTGAAGTAAAGTTGTTCCCCCTTCTGTGGAAGTAGAACCTCCTGTGCTGTAGCTTCCATCCATTGCTCCTTGTCCTAACCCAGGGAGCAGTGAGCAGAGCCTGTTGTGTCCCCCCCCACCTCCAGCCCTCAGATGTTTATAAGCATTGAGTAAATCCCCTCTCAGCCTTCTCTTCTCCAGACTAAGCAGCCCCAGGTCCCTCAGGCTCTCCTCATCAGGCAGTGCTCCAGTCCCCTCATCATCCTTGTAGTTCTCCACTGGACCTTCTCCAGCAGATCCCTGTCCCTCTTAAGCTGAGGAACCCAAAACTAAGCACAGTACTCAAGATGAAGTCCATACCTTTCTTGAAGACCTCGAGTGATGGTGACTCCACCTCCCTGGGCAGCCTGTTCCAATCCCTGACCAGTTTTGCAGCAGTTGTTCCTAATGCCCAACCTAATCCTCCCCTGACACAATTTCTGTTTGCTTCCTCTTGCAACCCTTCTGCTGTGAGGACAGGCTGAGGGAACTAGGATTGTTTGGCCTAGAGAAGAGAAGGTTCCAGAGGGACCTTAGAGGTGCTTTCCAATACCTGAAGGGATCCTGCAGGAAAGCTGGAGAGGGACTTTTCCTGAGGGTATCTAGCAGTAGGATAAGAGGGAATGGCTTGAAGCTGAGGGAGAGTAGAGTTAGAATGAATCTTAAGAAGTTCTTCAATGTGAGTATGGTGAGACTCTGGAACAGGTTACTCAGGGAGTTTGTGGATGCCTCCTCACTGGGCATGTGTAAGGCCAGGCTGGATGATGTCTTGATGCAGCTGAATTCAAGAGGTGTCCCTGCTGATGGCAGTGGGGTTAGAGTAGTTGGTCTCTGAGGTGCTTTCCAACCTAAACCATTCTATGAGTCTGTGATACCAGGGAGAAGACACCGACCCAAACTCAGTCCAACCTCCTTTCAGGGAGATGTAGAGAGCAATGAGGTTAATCCTCAGCCTCCTCCAGACTAAGCACCCCCAGGTCCTCATAGGACCTGTTCTCCAGACTGTTTTCCAGCTTACATAGCTATTAAAAAGTTGCCAACACCAAGGACTAGGTCTGTCTTTGAATCACAGAATCATAGAATCAAGCAGGTTGGAAGAGACCTCCAAGCTCATCCAGGCCAACCTAGCACCCAGCCCTAGCCAATCAACCAGACCATGGCACTAAGTGCCCCAGCCAGGCATTGCTTCAACACGTCTAGAGATGGTGACTCCACCACCTCCCTGGGCAGCCCATTCCAATGGCAAATCTACTATGCTGGGATTCTGTGAGTTATTCTTACAGCTCCTAGCTGTCTGCATCACTGGCTTCACAATTTGGATGTGACAGATGTAAAATCCTCATCCAGTCAATCCCCAACATCCACAACCAGATCATGTTGCTCAGAGTCCCATCGAGCCTGACCTTGAATATCTCCAGGGATGGGGCCTCCAGCCTCTTCCAGTGTTCCACCACCCTGATAGCAAAGAACTTCTTCCTGATGTCTAACCTACATCTGCCATTCTCTAGTTTCAGACCATTGCCCCCCTGTGTTTTGTCTTTGAGAGAAGCCCAAGTCACGTGTTTGGAGAGCAAATGAGCAGTGAAAAATTTGTTGAACACAAGCCCAGGGAGAGAAGCAGTTTTAATTAAAGCTTCCAAGCACTGATTTATGTCTCAGTGCAGACAGAAGGTAAATCCTGGTTGCACTGAAGTTAATAGAAAAAAATGCTTTTGGGGAAGCTAATTCTTGGAAGATCTCAGCCATGCTCATGAGTGCTTGCACTCTAGATGGATGAGAAGGCAAGACATTGTTAGTAGAGGTCAGCAGTCAAGGGTGGTAGAAGGCAGGGTGAATACTGGCAACAAAAATAATCCATCAGCTAAATTAAGGACCAAATTGCCATATTCTGAACGGGAATCAGAAGTTAAATGTGATGGAAGAGTACTGGCAGAGAGTTCAGCATCACTGACACCTGCCCTGCTTCAGCTGATTGCCTCACCATGCTTGCTCTCTTTGCATCTTTGGAAGTGTTGTCCTTGGCTTTTCACCAGCCTGGGCTACAACTGCTTACAAAACGTCACTGACAGCCATGGGGGCAATTTCACAAGACACAAGTTTTAGGCATAATTAAGTTCCTTCAAAATACACAGGAGGCTGTGTGGGAAACAAGTAAATTATTGTGAAAAACTTACTTAGAGTCATAGAAACACAGAATTAGTGAGGGTGGGAAGGGACCACAAGGATCAGCCAGTTCCAACCCCCCTGCCATGCCCAGGGACACCCTACCCTAGAGCAGGCTGCACACAGCCTCAGCCAGCCTGGCCTTAAACACCTCCAGCCATGGGGCGTCAACCACCTCCCTGGGCAACCCATTCCAGCCTCTCACCACTCTCATTATTATGAACAACTTCCTCCTCACAGCCAGGCTGAATCCCCCCACCTCCAGCTTTGCTCCATTCCCCCTAGTCTTGTTACTCCCTGATGTCCTTAAAAGTCCCTCCCCAGCTTTTTTGTAGGTCCCCTTCAGATCCTGGAAGGCCAACAGAAGGTCACTTTGAAGCCTCCACATCAAGAGCTGTGTTTGCAAACTCCCCTAAACTCCAACCCTGGACATGTTTAAGGGTCATTTGGATGTGGTGCTTAGTGCTACGATTTAAGGTGACTCTGGTAGAATAGGATTATAGTTTGGACTTGCTGATCCTGCAGATCTTTTCCAACCTGGATGTTTCTGTGATTCTGATAAATATTGACCAAAATATTGAGCAAAATGCAGGTGAAGCTCAGGAGCTGTGGGTTTGACATCAAGAGGTGTGTTTGCAAACTCTCCTGAAAGCCTAACTCTCCATACAAACATGTGACATTTGCAAGGAAAACACAGTCACTTGATAGTTTGGGTACAGAGATACATCCAGTGCTACAACCCACCCCCCCAAAAAAAGCAAACCCCAAACATGTGCATCAGTGCTTTTTCCTCAGAGAGAATGAAAGACCTGGGGCTACTTAGTCCACAACAGACTTGAGAGGGGATCTTCTCAGTGCAGAATCACAGAATCACAAAATCTCTTAGATTGGCAAAGACCTTCAAGCTCCTCGAGTCCAATCATCAGTTTCACACTGACAAGTCCTTGACTAACCCAAACCCCTCAGCACAACATCTCATCACTATCAATCACTATGCTTGGAAAGCACCACCAGCAGCAGCCAGTGCAACCTTCATCCCAGCAGCCTTCATCACTACACCATAGCCTCAAGCACCACATCCACTCTCCTTTCAAACACCTCCAGGCATGGCAACTCCACCACCTCCCTGGGCAGCCTGTTCCAGTGCCTGACCTCCCGCTCAGGAAACAACTTCCTCCCAACAGCCAACCTAAGCCTCCCCTGATGCAACTTGAGGCCATCTCCTCTTGTCCTATCATGAGTAAGTGGGGAGAAGAGACCAGCTCCAGCCCCACTACAACCTCCTTTTAGGTAGCTGTAGAGGGCAGTAAGGTCCCCTCTCAGCCTCCTCTTCTCCAGACTAAACACCCCCAGCTCCCTCAGCCACTCCTCACAGGCCATGTTTGCCAGACCTCTCCCCAGCCTCATTGCCCTTCTCTGCACTGCTCCAGCACCTCAGTGTCCCTCTTGTACTGTGGTGACCAAAACTGGACACAGTACTGGAGGTGTGGTCTCAGGAGTGCTGAGTACAGGGGCATGAGCACCTCCCTACTCCTGCTGCTCGCACAATTGCTGACCCAGGCCAGGATGCTGTTGGCCTTCTTGGCCACCTGGGCACACTGCTGGCTCATGTTCAGCTGCTGACCAACAACAGCCCCAGGTCCCTTTCTGCCAGGCAGCTCTCCAGCCACTCCTCCCCCAGTCTGTAGGGCTGCTGGGGGTTGTTGAGGCTGAAGTGCATGACCTGGCACTTGGCCTTGTTAAACCTCATGCCATTGGCCTCAGCCCATGGCTCCAGCCTGTCCAAACCCCTCTGCAGGCCTTTCCTACCCTTCAGCAGATTGACACTTCTGCTTCATTTGGTGTCATCTGCAAACTTGCTGAGATTGCATTTGATGCCCTCAGCCAGGTCACTGATGAAGAGATTAAACAAGACTGGCCCCAAAAGTGAGCCCTGAGGGACTCCACTTGTGACAGGTCACCAGCTGGATTTAACCCCATGGACCACAACAACTTGGGCTCAGCCATCCAGACAGTTTTTAACCCAGCCAAGAGTCCACCTGTCTAAGCCATGAGCTATCATCTGCTCCAGCAGAATGCACAGCAAGAGCTAAAGGGCAAAGGACAAAAGGATGGGGCTGGACTCTTGTCTGCCCATCAGGACAGCAAGCAGAAACTGGCAGCCAGGAGGGTCTATCTGAACATGAAGAAAAACTTGTTTGGTGTGTGGGTGCTGGAGTCCTAGAGCAGTCTGCCCAGGGAGTGTCCTCTGCAGAGATGCCAAACTCCCCATGCCATTGTCATCCTGGGCAAGCTGCTGTGGTTGACCTTGCTTTAGTAGGGGCATTGGATTAGATGATCTCCAAAGGTCTCTTACAAACCCCCTACCATGTGGAACTTTTCCTGAAGTATAAGCACTCATCTGCAGTGATAACTAATTAGATCTGTGGGCTTTGTCGTGTAGGGCATCAGTCAGTGCAGTGTCCTAAGGATTTAAAATGTCTCAGAATTTCCCCCTTCAAGGTGCATGTGCCAGGAAACATGAGGCAGAAGATGTTGCTGAAGAGGACTGCAGTATGTGTGAACAGAGTGGTTTCAGCAGCCAGAGTTGGCTGTAGAGATGCTCAGAGGTGCCTGAACTGTGCTTATGGTCCTTGGGCTGAAGCAGACCAGGTTAAACCAGGTGTGGTGCTGAAAAGCTGCTGTGCGCCAAGAGGACCTGCTGCTCTGAGGGGTTTTGCTTCCTGGTGTTGCAGCTGCAGGTATTTTCAGACTCTGGAGGTGTGCAAAGAGCAGGAGTACAAATTCCATAGGAGAGTGGCTCTAGGAGGCCATCTGTGGTAGTCTTTTTGTGCCACCAGCATTAGAATCACAGAACAGTTTGGGTGATTTTAAGGATCATCCATTTCCAAGCCTCTGCCGTGGGCAGGGACACTTTCCACTAGTCCAGGTTGCTCAAGGCCTGATTCAACCTGGCTTTGGACCACCTCCAGACAAGAAGCATCCACAGCCTTCCTGGGCAACTTGTTTCAGTGTCTCACCACCGACACTCTAAAGAATTTTTTCCTCATCTCCAGTCTCAATCTCCCTTCTTCCAGCTCAAATCCATTGTCCCTCATCCTGTCACTACAAGCCCTTGTAAAAACTCACTCCTCAGCTCTTCTGTCGCCCCCTTCAGGTACTGTAAGGCCTCTAGAAGGTCTCCCCAGAGCCTTCCCTTCTCCAGGCTGAACAGCCCCAACTCTATGGACAGGTTACTTCTAGAATGACACTGTGAAGATGGAAGTGAGTAGTGGGGAAGGCAGGCTTTGAACTTCCCTTTGCTAAAAATGACAATTATTATGGACATGTAAGAGTTCAGAGAGTGAGAACTTGCCCTCCTCCACACTTCTGTCTGCATGTGGTGGCTGCCAAACTACCTGTAGTGAGTCTATACTGTGGTCAGAAATGGAGGGTAGATGACTATGGCTGGCTTTGGAGAGAGGGTGTTAACAGAGGCTGAGGGAGCTGGGGGTGTGCAGCCTGGAGAAGATGAAGCTCAGGGGTCACTAGTAGATAGCTGAAGATGAGGCATCAGTGTGCCCAGGTGGGCAGCAGAGCCAATGGCATCCTGGGCTGGCTCAGGAGCAGTGTGGGCAGCAGGACAAGGGAGGTTCTTCTGCCCCTGTGCTCAGCACTGCTCAGGCCACACCTTGAGTGCTGTGGCCAGTTCTGGGCTCCTCCATTCAAGAGAGATGCTGAGGTGCTGGAAGGTGTTGAGAGAAGGGCAGCAAGGCTGGGGAGGGTCCTGGAGCAGAGCCCTGTGAGGAGAGGCTGAGGGAGCTGGGGGTGTGCAGCCTGCAGAAGAGGAGGCTCAGGGCAGAGCTCATTGCTGTCTGCAGCTCCCTGAAGGGAGGCTGTAGCCAGGTGGGGTTGGGCTCTGCTGCCAGGCAAGCAGCAACAGAACAAGGGGACACAGCCTCAAGCTGTGCCAGGGCAGACCTAGGCTGGATGTGATGAGGAAGTTGTTGTCAGAGAGAGTGATTGGCATTGGAATGGGCTGCCCAGGGAGGTGGTGGAGTGGCCGTGCCTGGAGGTGTTGAAGCCAAGCCTGGCTGAGGCACTTAGTGCCATGGTCTGGTTGATTGGGCAGGGCTGGGTGCTAGGTTGGACTGGATGAGCTTGGAGGTCTCTTCCAACCTGTTTGATTCTATGATTCTAAGTATGTCCCTGACTGCCAGGTCTACAGGCTGCTTAAACACCTCCAGGGATGGTGACTCCGTACTGCCCTGAGCATACCATTCCAATGCTTGGGAATCCTTTCAGTGAATAAATATTTCCTAATATTCAGCCTGAACTGCCCCTGGAGCAGCTTGGAACCATTTCTTCTTGTCTTACCACTTGTTCCTTGGGAGGAGAGACCAACACTCACTCCAATTTCCTTGCAGGTAGTTGTAGAGAGTAATGTGGCCTGCCCTCAGCTTTCTCTTCAACCCCAGCTCCAACAGAGATTCCTTGTAGCCCAGGTGCTCCAGGCCCTTCACCAGCCTTGATGCCCTTCTCTTGGCATGTTCCTGCACCTCAGTGTTCTTCCTGTAGTGAGTGATGCAGAACTGTACATAGTACTAGAGGTCTGCTCCCTGCTTGATCACTCTGAGGCAGCACTGTGTCCTAGCTTCTCAGTGACCCTCACCTCTTCCTTGTCACATGGCCCACTGTCCCTGCCTCAGCCAAGATAGCAGTTCTAGCCATCACACCATGCCACAAGTGTTCCAGGCTTGTCTCCAGTGAGCCTGGTCCTTGCCCAGCCTAGCTGAAAGCCCTGTCAATGATCCTGTCCAACTCCCATGACAAAACCCTTCTCCTCTTTTGGGTGGCGTGTACCCCATCTGCAGCCCCACTTATAGAATCAGATCTTATGGTAGCTCTTAAGCTTTAGTTCTCTTTAATTCTGGGTTTGATCCGTGGGTCTGTCCCCAAAACTTACTGAAATCATTTATCTTTTCAAGCATTCAGTGTTTGTGAGTATAATTAACCTCATTAACCTGTGTTCTTGTGCAGTCAATTAATTTCCTTTCTCAGGTGGCCCTGTTCCAAATCCTGTCATTTAAACACTTGGGCCCTTGAGTTTGCATAAAGACTTTGTTTGTCTTTGTGTGTGTCCTGCTTTTGGAGTTCAGTGCAGAAGGTTATTTCTGTGGCATGTAGGTTGATAGTTACTCTTTGGGACGTTAACGAAAGCATCCAGAGTGGCTTGGACAGGCTGAGAGGTGGGTCCAAGCCAACCTCGTGAAGTTGAGTGTCCCTGCCCATGGCAGGGGGGTTGGAACTAGATGATCCTTGTGGTCCCTTCCAACCCTGACTGATTCTGTGATTCTGTGATTCTATTCTAGTTCAAGGAGGGAGAGCAAAATGCTGCACATGATAGATGCAGTCCCAAGCACAAATCCAGGCTGGGCAAGAAGTGGCTGGAGAGAAGCCTTGAGAAGAAGGACTTGGGGGTGTTAGTTGATAAGAAACTCCCCAGGAGCCAGCAATGGTAGCTGGCAGCCCAGAAGGCAGCTCTGTACTGGGCTGCATCAAAGGTAGTGAGAGCAGCACAGTGAGGGAGGGGATTTACCCCTCCACTCTGCTTTGCACTGTGTCCAGTTCTGGAGCCCCCAGGGTAAGAACGACTGTAGGAGGCTACGAAAATCTACCCATCCTAGTGCAGCAGTGATGAGTTGGCATTGTTGGAGGGAAGCATCTCTGCCAAAGAAATTCCACTCAAATCACTTTAGAAGAATTAAATACTTCCATGCTAGACATGAGTTTGGGTTGCTGCACTGTGAGGCAAAGAAGCAGAAGACTGATTATTTCAGGAGAAGATCAAATGATTTTAAGTGCTGCACCAGGTGCAGAGAAGGGCAATGAGGCTGGGGAGAGGTCTGCCAAACATGGCCTGTGAGGAGCGGCTGAGGGAGCTGGGGGTGTTTAGTGTGGAGAAGAGGAGGCTGAGAGGGGACCTTCCTGCCCTCTACAGCTACCTAAAAGGAGGTTGTAGTGAGGCTGGAGCTGGTCTCTTCTCCCCACTTACTCATGACAGGACAACAGGAAATGGCCTCAAGTTGCATCAGGGGAGGCTTAGGTTGGCTGTTGGGAGGAAGTTGTTTCCTGAGTGGGAGGTCAGGCACTGGAACAGGCTGCCCAGGGAGGTGGTGGAGTTGCCATGCCTGGAGGTGTTTGAAAGGAGAGTGGATGTGGTGCTTGAGGCTATGGTGTAGTGATGAAGGCTGCTGGGATGAAGGTTGGACTGGCTGATGCTGGTGGTGCTTTCCAAGCATAGTGATTCCTAGTGATGAGATGTTGTGCTGAGGGGTTTGGGTTAGTCAAGAACTTGTCAGTGTGGAACTAATGATTGGACTGGAGGAGCTTGAAGGGCTTTGCCAGTCTAAGGAATTCTGTGATGAATGCTGTGTATAGCTTATCCCATGGGAATATGGTCGATCCTCCATGAAGCAGCCTGGCCCCTGACAGTTTGCACTCCTAAGAAAGAAGGCAAACCTCACTCTTGTTAACCCACTCAAGCCACTTTAGTTTTTAGCATTTCAGTGAATTTGTTCTGATTTACTGTAGACTTCTTGTTTGGTTTTGACAAGGTTTTGACTTTTTTACATTAAATTTAACTCTTCCCTGAGCCTATGGACAGAAAAAATGTGAGGTTATCCCCTAGAGCAAATGAGTTTTTCATGTGCTCTCCTCAGTGTTTAATGTTGCATGCACATGGGATTCACTCAAATATTACAGCTTTGAGCTTTTATTCTTCATCTCCCTTCCCTTCCAGCCAGATCTCCTTTTATGATCAGGTTCTCTGCCTGGTGCATGTGGGGCTAGACTGCAGCAAAGCCTTTGGCACCGTCTGCCACAACAAGCTCCTGGCACAGCTGGCAGCTCCTGGCTTGGACAGATTCACCCTGAAATGGGTCAAGAACTGGCTGGAAGGCCAAGCCCAGAGAGTGGTGGTGAATGATTCCCCGGCCAGCTGGCATCCAGTCACTGGTGGTGTGCTGTCTACAACTACCTGAAGGGAGGCTGTAGCCAGGTGGGGTTGGGCTCTTCTGCCAGTCACCCAGCAACAAAACAAGGGGACACAGTCTCAAGCTGTGCCAGGGGAGGTCTAGGCTGGATGTGAGGAGGAAGTTGTTGGCAGAGAGTGATTGGCATTGGAATGGGCTACCCAGGGAGGTGGTGGAGGCACCGTCCCTGGAGGTGTTGAAGCCAAGCCTGGCTGGGGCACTTAGTGCCATGGTCTGGTTGATTGGACAGAGTTGGGTGATAGGTTGGAGTAGATGAGCTTGGAGGTCTCTTCCAACCTAATTCTATGATTCTATTCTAGTTGCAAGGCTTGATCCCTCCTGTTCCAGTTCTGTAGTTTCCCTTGGACAGAGGTGGTTTGAAAGTTGTAGGTGGTGCATTGACAGGCCACAGCCTGTTCAGGTGTGATGCTGTATGGATTGGTAGGTTACATTCTATCTTGTAACACTGATGTCAACAAGTTACTCTACCTGTCAGTTGTGAGAGTGTCCCAGGGACGAGCAGAGGGGGTCTGGCAGGTGGACATTTAGTGTGTGGCATTTAGGGGTCCCCTAGCTGACATAATGCCTGTTGATCCTGCTGTAGGCTTCACAGTCCTTGCTAAGCTTTTGTGTCATTGTGTGTAACCCCTTAAATCCTGGCCTCAAAATCCTGCCTGCAGTGCTGCCCACTGCTGCCAGTGTTTCTGTCAAGCCAAAGCAGAGGAGCCAGCTGAGCCCTTTTGGGAGCTTCTTTGTCTATTCCTTTTTGGTTTTGGAGCCCTGCAGGGAATCGTGTCTGAGGCTGAGATTTCTTCTCCTGTTTTGTGCATTCCAGGGGGGGCTCTGCTGCTGTACCTGCTGGTACCCTTGCCATTTTCCATTTCAAACTGCTCAGCTGCAGCTGGAAGCAGCAGCAGGACCCCGTCCTGCCATCATTCCCTGTCACTTCTCCTCCACCACTGTTGGTAGCAGGCAGCTGAGTGCCCAGGCAGAGCTGCCAATTCCTGCTGTGGTTGTGCCCTTTTGGAAGTTCAAGTACTGCTTGTGCTGATTTATGTTATCCATCTACTGAGGTAATTTACAATCACACATAATTCACAGCCAGCTGAGACACCAGTGAGAAAATTAAGAGTCATCTGAGAAACCCCCAAGGAAAGAAGAAATTAACCTCAGAAAAACCATGTGGGTGGTCCAGTGGTGACTCAGCCCTGCATCTAACAGCATCATAGGATGGTAGGGGTAGGTAAGGACCTCTGGAGATCATCAACCCCAATCCTCCTCTCAAGGCAGGATTGCCTACAGAAGCTCTCACAGGAACACATCCAGGTGGGTTTTGGGGTTTAGAATCATAGATTCAACCAGGTTGGAAGAGACCTCCAAGATCATCCAGCTCAGCCCTGGCCAATCAACCAGACCATGACACTAAGTGCCTCATCAAAGCTTTGCACCTCCAGGCACAGTGACTCCACCACCTCTCTGGGCAGCCCATTCCAATGCCAATCACTCTCTCTGACAACAACTTCCTCCTCACATCCAGCCTAGACCTGCCCTGGCACAAATGTAGACTGTGTCCCCTGGTTCTGTTACTGGGTGCCTGGCAGCAGAGCCCAACCCCACCTGGCTACAGCCTCCCTTCAGGTAGCTGCAGACAGCAGTGAGGTCTGCCCTGAGCCTCCTCTTCTGCAGGCCAAACACCCCCAGCTCCCTCAGCCTCTCCTCACAGGGCTGTGCTCCAGGACCCTCCCCAGCCTTGCTACCCTTCTCTGGACACCTTCCAGCACCTCAGCATCTCTCTTGAATTGAGGAGCCCACAACTGGACACAGCACTCAAGCTGTGGCCTGAGCAGTGCTGAGCACAGGGGCAGAAGAACCTCCCTTGTCCTGCTGCCCACACTGCTCCTGAGCCAGCCCAGGATGCCATTGGCTCTCCTGGCCACTCTCCTGGCACCTCTCCACTGCTGCCTCATCTTCAGCTCCTCTCTCCCAGCACCCCCAGCTCCCTCTCTGCCTGGCTGCTCTCCAGCCACTCTGTCCCCAGCCTGTAGTGCTGCTTGGGGTTGTTGTGGCCAAAGTGCAGAAGCCTGCACTTGACCTTGTTCAGTCTCATCCCATTGGCCTCTGCCCACCCATCCAGCCTGGCCAGGTCCCTCTGCAGTGCTCTCCTACCCACCAACAGCTCCACACCTGCTCCTAGCTTGGTGTCATCTGCAACCTTACTGATGCTGGACTCAATCCCCTGGTCCAGATCATCATTAAAGATGCCTGGAACTGGCCAGAATGCTTCAGCACAGAGTAGAAGAGGAGTGCTGGGATCCTCTCTGTTTGCTGTGTATGGTGATAATTAAGATGCAGTTTTAACTGTAGTAATACAAGTCAAATTATTGGCACTGAGAGCAGTTTACTCACATACATCAGGTGTGGAATAACTTGTGTTATTCTCTGTATGTGTGGAAGAAGAGAGAGAAAAGACATGATGTTCAACATCTTTGTGGGTGCCATGGACAGAGGCACTGAGTGCAGCCTCAGCAAGTTTCTGACCACACCAAGCTGTGTAGTGCAGCAGCCAGGCTGGAGGGCAGGGATGCATCCAGAGGAACCTGCACAGGCTGCAGAGGTGGGCACAAGCCAACCTCCTGAGGGTCAACAAGAGCAGGTGCAAGGTGCTGCAGCTGGGTGGAGGCAATGCCAAGCACAAATGCAGGCTGGGCAGTGCCTGGCTGGAGAGGGACTTTTTAGGCTCTGAGGGAGTGAGAGGACTGGGAGCAATGGAGCAAAGCTGGAGGTGGAGAGGTTCCGCCTGGAAGTGAGGAGGAAGTTGTTCGTAATGAGAGTGGTGAGAGGCTGGAATGGGTTGCCCAGGGAGGTGGTTGAGGCCCCATGGCTGGAGGTGTTTCAGGCCAGGCTGGCTGAGGCTGTGTGCAGCCTGCTCTAGGGTAGGGTGTCCCTGGGCATGGCAGGGGGTTGGAACTGGATGCTCCTTGTGGTCCCTTCCAACCCTGACTGACTCTTTGATTCTTTGACAAAAGGCTGAGCTGGGACATGATGCTGTCAGCTGCTGTGACTGAGGTATGGGCTCATGTTGCTGACTGTGTTAACACAGGGCCTGGATAGGAAATCTCAGGCTGCTCTGTGGCATGGCAGTTGGAGTCACTGCTGCTCCACACACTGCTAAAGGCAAACAGGTGTGGTTTCTGAGCTCTGTTTTTTGTCTGGCTGTGTAAATTGCAGACTGCCAGGTTGGAAGGGACCCCAAGGATCATCTGGCCCAGGCTTTCCAGGTAATGATAGAGTCGAAATGAGATGGCCCAGAACCTTGTCAAGCTGAGTCTTTAAACTGCCTAATGGGGGGGATTCCACAGCTTCCCTTCATAGACTTTCTTCTGGAGTCTAATCAGATGTAATGTGACCTGCTTTACTCAGCTCTCATGACACCCCACCTGGAGTCCTGTGTGCAGTTCTGGAGCCCCCAGCACATGAGGGACATGAAACTGTTGGAGCCAGGCCAGAGGAGGCCACCAAGATGCTCAGAGGGCTGCAGCAGCTCTGCTATGAGGACCGACTGAGAGAGTTGGGGCTCTGCAGCCTGGAGAAGAGAAGGCTTCAAAGAGCCCTTGCAGCAGCCTTCCAGTATCCGAAGGAGGCTACAGGAAGGCTGGGGAGGGACTATTGACAAGGTCCTGTAATGACAGGATGAAGGGTAATGGGTTTAAACTGGCAGAGGGGAGACTCAAACTGGATGTTAGCAAGAGGTTCTTTCCAGTGAGGGTGGTGAGACACTGGCACAGGTTGCCCAGGAAGGTTGTGGCTGCTCCTTCCCTGGAGGTGTTCAAGGCCAGGCTGGATGAGGCCTTGAGTGACCTGTTCTAGTGGGAGGTGTCCCTGCATATGGCAGGGAACTGGAGCTGGATGAGCTTTGAGCTTTGGTGAGAGGCTGGAGTGGGTTTCCCAGGGAGGTGGTTGAGGTCCCATGGCTGGAGGTGTTTAAGGCCAGGCTGGATGAGGCTGTGTGCAGCCTGCTCTAGGGTAGGGTGTCCCTGGGCATGGCAGGGGGGGTTGGAACTGGCTGATCCTTGTGGTCCCTTCCAACTCTGACTGATTCTATGATTCTATGGTTCTATGACTTTTAACAGGGGCCTTTAGTGACAGGATGAAGGCCAATGACTTTGAGCTGGAGGAGGCGAGATTGAGACTGCAGATTAGGAAGAGATTGTTGACAGTGAGGGTAGTGAGACACTGGAATCCAGGGAGGTTATGATGCCCCCTTCCTGGAGATGTTCAAGGCCAGGCTGGATGAGGCCTTGAGGAACCTGGTCAGTGGAAGGTGTCCCTGCCCATGGCAGGGCCTTTGGAACTAGATGATTTTTAAGGTCTCTTCCAACCCAAACCATTCTATGATTCTATCACATAGTAAATGTCTTCTTCTCCCTTCCCCTCCTTTATAGGAAGTATTATGAATTGCAATCCACAGACTAAACTTGGTCTTAGTCTTCTTGATTAGTGGCTTAAAGCAACTTGCTCACAATAATCTTAGGTAAGCAGTTTTTCTGCACTTCATGATGGTTTTCCTCCTGTTGCCCTTCATTGAAATGGTGTCCTTGTTGTACAGTAAATAGCAATGACTGCCTATGTTACAGGTGCTCCAGTTTCCCCTCTCCTCCCCTCCCCCCCCGCCGAGGTGCCTTAGAAGAAGCGACTGCAGCCCACCTCTGAAGCATGCCTGCTGACACTCTGGTTTTGACTTGCAGCTGACTGCTGTAGATGCGGACGAGGGACCCAATGGACAGATAGTGTATGAAATTTTGGCGGGGGATCAGGGAGACTTCACCATCAATGACCGGACAGGCCTTATCACCATTGCTCCAGGAGTTGTGCTGGCAGTGGGGCGCTCCTACGCCCTCACTGTCAAAGCATCTGATAGTGCTCCTCCTGCACAGAGAAGGTAATTGCTCTTCTAACCAAACTCGTGTTTTACGCAGTGCTGAGCAGCGCGGCGCCGGCGCGGCGCACCCTTACGTCTCTGACTCCACCGCTTGGGGTGCGTGCTGCCGAGTGGAAGAGAAGTGGCCTCTTAGAACTCTTGCCCCTTTTTGTTCCTTGTTTGTGTTTCCCTTACAGGATGGAGTTGTCATCGTTTCATTTGCTTACCATGTTCTGTTTGGTAAGAGCTGTGGTGTTGTGCTGTTGTTGTGCGTGCGTGTTTGGTAAGAGACATGTCTGGGGAGGCGTGCAAGGACCAGGCAGTGATTGTTCTCAGCACAGCTGAGGCCACACCTTGGGTACTATGTTCACTTTTGTGGCCCTCACTCTAAGAAGGACATTGAAAAGTGTCCAGAGAAGGACAATGAAGCTGATGAAGGTCCTGAAGCACAAGTCCTGTGAGGATGGGGTTGTTTAGCTTAGAGAAAAGGAGACCAAGGGGAGACCTCATTACTCTGTAGAAGTCCCTGAAAGGAGATTGGAGTGAAGTGAGTGTTGGTCTCTCCTCACAGGGATCAAGTCATAAGACAAGAGGAAATGGCCTGGACTTGCACCAGGGGTTGATTTAGGTTGAGTGGTGAAAGAAAGTTACTGACTGAAAGGGTTCTCAAAGACTGGAACAGCCTCCCCAGGAAGGTGGTTCAGTTCCTGACCCTGGAGGTGTTTATAAGAGGCAGAGATGTGGTGCTGACAGATGTGGTGGAGCTCCAGTCATGGTGGAGCACCAACCATTGTTGGACTGGACAATCTTAAAGGTCTCTTCCAACCAAAGCAATTCCATGATTCTGTGGCTTTATGAAAGCAAATGAGGAGGGAAATGCTTTTTGTTCAGCAAGCATCTTGCTGTGATGTAAAAATGATTAGACAGAGTGGCTACTGAGCTGGAGACCACTTCTCACAGTAAAGGGTGTGCATGGTCATCTTGGCTTGCCAATGCTGTGGCCCCACTAAGGCCTCAGTTCTCAACAGTAGGATTATTTCTGTTCTCCACCAACCAATGGGCACAGCCTGCAGGGAGCAGCCTGCAGATTTAGTATAGTTAGAATAGGATGCTCCTATGTTCAAAAGGATTGGTGATCTTGGTTCCCACTTATTTGCTGCTTTGGAGTTTGTCTTCTGCAAATGGCAGTTGTGCACAAATGTCATTGCATGAAGGTACAGAGGAGTGCATAGAAACGTTTCCATGTGCTGGGGGAGTGTTGATAATGTAACAGCCTCATTGTCCAAAGAGGATGCCAGAGAAAAGCACTAACTTCCAGCATTCAAATCTCTCATAACCTTTTCTCCTTCTCAGATGGGGAATGTAAGAAGGAAAGAGAATACAAAATGTAATTTCACACATTGGCTTTTCAGAACCTACTGCTTCCAGCACATCTCCAGGAAGGCAGCTCACGGTGCCGTGCACATGGATGATAATTGCATTTTCCATTCATTGAAGTATTGACATTGTTAGATTCCTCCCAAATCTAATATCTGCTGACAGAGTCTTCTGGTTGATTTTTCTTCTCCTCTGCCTCTTGCTTTGCTTGCTTGATAAGCCCTCTGAGGACAGCTGATAGCAGAGCATTAGTAGTGCTGCGGACTGCTAGCACAGTAGTGGTGTGGTGCTAGCACAGTACTAAAGCAGAGAAGATCAATACTGTCACTTCAGAGAGCTTCAGTATCCAGCTGTGTGGCCCTGACAGCAGTGTCCCCTACCATACAGCTTTGACTGCTGTCAGCCCCTTTTATATTGGGGAAAGCTTTCTGTTGGCTAAAAAAAGACAGTTGTTATGGTGAGTGTTGGGAGTGTCTGAAAATGCATTGCAGTGATCTTCAGGAGTGGAAAAGCTCTTTTCTTGTGGTCTCTGCTGGCCTTCACTTGTATAGAATTAATCACAGAATCAACCAGGTTGGAAGAGACCTCCAAGATCATCCAGCCCAACCTAGCACCCAGCCCTAGCCAATCAACCAGACCATGGCACTAAGTGCCTCAGCCAGGCTTGGCTTCAACACCTTCAGGCGTGGCAACTCCACCACCTCCCTGGACAGCCCATTCAAATGCCAATCACTCTCTCTGACAACAGCTTCCTCACAACATCCAGCCTAGACCTGCCCTGGCACAACTTGAGGCTGTGTCCACTTGTTCTGTTGCTGGGTGCCTGGCAGCAGAGCCCAACCCCACCTGGCTACAGCCTCCCTTCAGGTTGTTGTAGACAGCAGAATTACAGTGTGTCATTTACTCCATAGCAGTATTCCCATAGCTGGGCAGTCCCAGGGCTAGCCTGGTCTTCCCTTGAGTGTGTTTAGGACCTAAAGGTGAGGGGTTTTGTGTCTATGATGGTTAAAAAGTCAGGGAGAGGGCCACCAGAGCTTCAGCAAAGTGCCATCAAGAAGGAACATGGACAATTATTGCTGGTTGGTAAGGGGTGGAATGACTTAGAGAGGCAATTCTGTCCCTCTACTCTGCTCTAATGAGATCCCACCTGGAGCACTGTGTCCAGTTCTGGTGCCCCCAGCACAAGGAGGATATGGAACTGCTGGAGCAAATTCACAGGAGGACACAAAGATGATCAGAGGGCTGGAGGACATCTCCTGTGGTGACAGGATGTGGGAGTTGGGTCTGTTTAGCCTGGAGAAGAGGAGGCTGTGGGGATACCTTAGAACAGAGTTCTAGTATCTGAAAGGGGCCTACAGCTGAGAAGGGACTTTTGACAAGGGCTTTTGGTGCCAAGATGAGGGACAATGGCTTTGGGCTAGGAGAGGGGAGATTGAAAGTGGAGGTGAGGAAGAAGTTCTTTCCATTAAGGGTGTTGAGACAATGGAACAGGTTGCCCAGGGTGGTTGTGGATGCCCCCTCCCTGGAGGTGTTGAAGGTCAGATTGGATGAGGCCTTGAGCAACCTGGGTTAGTGGGAAGTGTCCCTGCCCATGGCAGGGGATTGGAACTAGATGATCTTTGAGGTCCCTTCCAACCTAAACCATTCTGTGATTCTGTGATCTGCAAGAAGAGCAGGTTGCTCAGATCCCCTGATCCAGCCTCACCTGGAATGTTCCCAGTGATGTGGCATCTACCACCTCTCTGCTCAACCTCTTAACAGCTCACTACATGGCAACAAGGCAGCATTGGCATTACTGCTGCTGGCAGGAAGCTCAGGATTGCCCAGTCTAGCTGGTGTACCAGGGATATGGGGCACAGATGGAGGGCTGCTGGGCTGTTATGCCATGGCTAGTGGTGGAGCAGCTGGACATTTAAGGCTCATTGGAGTCATCTTGTGTATATTGTTAATCCATAGCTGGGGCGCTGACCTGCTATGTGTCCTTCAAGCTGCTCTCTCAGCTTCCTCAGCAGGATGGGGGAGAAAGTTAAGTTGGGAAAGCTTGTGGGATGAGGTAAAGACAGGGAGGTCATGTATTAGTTACCCTCACAGGCAGAACAGACTCAGCTTGGTGAAAATTGCCTGACCTCTTGCCAGTTACAATGGGTTTGTATGATGAGAAATAAAGACAAAACTAGAACAACTTCCTTCCTTTTTTTCTCTGTGACTCACTCTTCATTCTCTCTGAGTGAAGAGTGAGTCTCTCTGACTTCATTCTTTCATTCCCAACTCCTCTACCTCTGAGTGTCACAGAGGATGGGGAATGGGTTATGCTCAGGCCATAAGAGTCCCTCTGCCCCTCTCTACCATTCTTTCCTCCCCACACCTTTCCCTGCCCCACTAAGGCCTTTGCTCTGGTTCCTGGAACACATCCCCCTCCTATCCTTGCTGAGTTTAATTCTTCCTCATGGGCTGTGTATGTGTGGCTGTGCTCCAGGGACAGAGCTTCTTCTGCAGCAGTTACCTGGTAGCTGCATATCTTCCTTTAGGATCACGTTGTAGGTCACCATGTGTTAGCGAGGGATACCACACAGACTGCACATGATTCAATGTGAATCCCTCCTGAGAGAGACCTTGATTGTTTGTTCTGATTCCACTTATATAGTCTTGAGCATAGAGCACTGTTGTGGAGGCAGGGAATGAACGTGGCCAAGTCAGGAATTATAAAAATAGAATTGTATTTTATTTTCCTGGAACCCCACCCCCAAACTGTATACAAAAATTAGTTTAGTTTATTAACAGAATCAGGTAACTCTGACATTTCTTCCAAAATGCATATTATAGATAAATTTAGATATTTAGGAAGTCAGGAAATGGAAAGGACTAAGCTATAAACACAGCTTTACCCCACTGTCAATCAGGCTGAGCAGAAGATTAAGGAAGCAGTGGATCTTACTCACGGAGGTGAGATAGGCATTGGCAATGATCCCTTGCTGGATTCCTCTGCAGGAGCAGCCTTCTGGTACTGCAGGCAATATCCAGTCATAGAGATCCACACCACAGAAGCCCTTAACTGAGCGGCAGAGCTGCCAAACTCGGAAATGTCTCAAGCACTTCTTCCCCAGTGGGATGGTGGTGGAAGGATGCTGCCTTCAGAGCAGCAGAGGAGAGCCAAAACTTCTAGGGTGCCCAGTTCAGGCGGCCGCCAGGAAGTTGGCTACTGGTAGGGTCTGAGAGAGGGTGGTCCAGATGCTGCCAACTCTCTCTCAAAGGACCTCAGGGCTGCCAAGCCTGCAGGTGTGCAGAGAAGGGTGCAAAAGTGGGGAGAACCATCCAAAAGCAGGGATAAAACCAAGAGCTGTACAAAAGGTAGAAGCCATCAAAAAGCATGGATGGTTCAATCACAGCAGGAACCTGTCCTGAACAGTGACAGGGGACTCTCCAGATGGGGAACTCTCAAGGCAGGAACCCTTGCTCTACTTATCTTTTTTCTAGACAAAGTGTTCATTTACCATTTATACTGGGTGCAAAAACCCAGCCAAGCACCAGCCCAATTCTATGTGGGCTTCTACATGGGTCAGCCCATGTGCCTTTTGCTGCTCCCCTTGAAGTCTGCAGGGCAGTGGGACAGGGAAGCAGTTTTTGCACCTCTCTCCTCCTATTCAAACCCACGGACTGAGAGGGGGAGGAGAGGAATTTAGGGTATCCCTGAACAGCTACACACCTACACATTAGCATAATCTAGGCAAGCACAACCCAGTCTTTTACTTACATCACGTCTTGTTTTCCTCATCAGCCAGGTGTCCCATTATCTCTTCTCCCCTGTGGGAGGCATTCTGAAGCCATGGGAATCAAGGTCAAAATGTTTATCCTGCTTGATATTTTTCCTTCTCACATTGCATTCCCACAGTTACCTACAGGTGGAATTTGTCTTTCTGGAGCAGAGCATTCCTGGTTTGTAATCTCAGAGCATGGTGAGCACACAGCTCCCTGTCATGGTGTTGCAGCCACGATCTGCCGAGCCCCACTTAGTTGCATAGGGTTACAGAACCTGCTGGTAAAGGGTGATGTGAGCACCTGGAGCAGAGCAGTGAGAGTGCTCGGTCAGAATCATAGAATGGTTTAGATTGGACATCAAAGCTCAGCCAGTTCCAACCTTCTGCCATAGGCAGGGACACCTCCCACTAGAACAGGTTGCTCAAGGCCTCATCCAACCTGGCCTTGAACACCTCCAGGGAGAGGGCAGCCACAGCCTCCTTGAGGAACCTGTGCCAGTGTCTCACTGCTTTCACTGGAAAGGATCCTTTCCTAACATCCAGTTTGAGTCTCCCCTCTGCCAGTTTAAACCCATTACCCTTCATCCTGTCATTACAGGACCTTGTCAATAGTCCCTCCCCAGCCTTCCTGTAGCCTCCTTCGGATACTGGAAGGCTGCTGCAAGGGCTCTTTGAAGCCTTCTCTTCTCCAGGCTGCAGAGCCCCAACTCTCTCAGTCGGTCCTCATAGCAGAGCTGCTGCAGCCCTCTGAGCATCTTGGTGGCCTCCTCTGGCCTGGCTCCACAGTTTCATGTCCTTCTTGTGCTGGGGACTCCAGAACTGCCACAGGACTCCAGGTGGGGTCCAAAGAGAGCAGAGCCAAGGGGCAGAGTCCCCTCCCTTGCCCTGCTGCCCACACTGCTCTTGCTGCAGCCCAGCACAGGGCTGCTCTCTGGGCTGCACTCACACTGCAGGACCCTCAGGGCCTTTTCCTCAGGGCTGCTTTCAGCCATTCCCCACCCAGCCTGGAGTTGTGCCTGGGATTGCACCCACCCAGGTGCAGGACCTTATACTTGGCCTTGTTGAATGTCATGAGGTTGGCCTGGGCACACCTCTGCAGCCTGTCCAGGTCCCTCTGGATGGATCCCTACCCTCTAGCAAGTTGACTGTGCCACACAGCTTGGTGTCATCTTCAAACTTGCTGAGTGGAGGCTCAGGGGTGACCTTGTTGCTGTCTACAACTACCTGAAGGGAGGTTGTAGCCAGGTGGGGTTGGTCTCTTCTCTCAGGCAACCACCAATAGAACAAGGGGACACAGTCTCAAGTTGTGCCAGGGGAAGTACAAGCTGGATGTTAGGAGGAAGTTCTTCACAGAGGGAGTGATTTGCCTTTGGAATAGGCTGCCCAGGGAGGTGGTGGAGTCACCATCCCTGGAGGTGTTTAAGAAAAGCCTGGCTGGGGCACTTAGTGCCATGGCCTGGTTAATTGGATAGTGCTGGGGGATAGGTTGGACTGGATGATCTTGGAGGTATCTTCCAACCTGTTTGATTCTATGATTCCTCTGTCCATGTCACTGACAAAGATGTTGAACAGCACTGGTGCCAGCTCTGAGCCCTGAGGGATGTCACTTGGCACTGGTCTGCAGGTGGACATTGTGCCCTTGCTCACCACTCTCTGCATGCCACCATCCAGCCAATTCCTTATCCAGCAGTGCTCCACCCATCTAGTCTGTGTTATTCTAGTTTGGATGTCCTGTGGGAACTCTCACGGTGGGAACCCCAAGGCAGGAGCCCTTGCTCTATTTAGCCTTTTCTAGACAAAGTGCCCATTTACCATTGATACTATGTGTGAAAACCCAGCCAAGCACCAGCCTGATTCCAGCAAAGGCTTCAACACAGGTCAGCCCATGTGCAGAAATGTGCTTCCTGCTGTTCCCCCTTTAAGCCTAAAGGGCAGGGAGGACAATAGCAGTTTTCGAGCCTTCTTCTCCCATTCAAACTCACAGAAAGGGAGAAGAGAGGAATTTGGGGTACCCCTGGACACATGGCCGCACATTTCTTGAACACCTCCAGAAACAGTGACTCCACCACCTCCCTGTCAGCCTGTTCCAGTGTCTATCCAAAGATGCAAGAGAAAATTTCCTTTAAGTGAGATTTTAAATCTGCCTCACAGCTTCCCTATGACAAGAGGGATGTGGAGATGCTGGAGAGTGTCCAGAGCAGGGCCAGGAGGATGCTGAGAGGGCTGGAGCAGCTCTGCTGTGAGCACAGACTGAAAGAGTTGGGGCTGTTGAGTCTGGAGAAGAGGAGGCTCCCAGGTGACCTTCTTGTGGCCTTCCAGGATCTGTAGGTGTTCAAGGCCAGATTGGATGAGGCCTTGAGCGACCTGCTCTAGTGGGAGGTGTCCCTGCCTATGGCAGGGGGTTGGAACTGGCTGAGCTTTGAGGTCCCTTCCAACCTAACCCATTCTACGGTTCTCCAGGACACAGAATCATTGGGGGCCATGAGTCTTGTCTGTGGGGGCAGTGTGTGCAGCTGACACTTGGCTGTTTTGCTTTTCAGGGAACACTTGGGATGCTTTTGAAGAGGTGACCTAGTTTTTTGTCTGTGCAGGTGGCAGCCTGCTTTGGTTTGGATGGAGAGTGAAAAATAGGTTCTGAACCTTTCAACGGGAGGTTGTTAGAGCCAGAGAACACAGTGTGTTAAATAGCCCCTGCTGGTTGCCTTGTGCCTATTGGTGTATTGATTTTTGGCTGGCTTTGACTGATTATTTTCCTTTCTTTCATTGCAGGAGCTCTATTACCACTGTTTACATTGAGGTCCTTCCACCCAACAACCAGAGCCCTCCTCGCTTTCCCCAGCTGATGTACAGCCTTGAGGTCAGCGAGGCCATGAGGATTGGAGCCGTTCTGTTAAACCTGCAGGTACAGATGCTCCCTTCTGAGCCCTCTCCCTCCTTCCTCCTTCTTGTGGCCCTGCCCTGTACAACCCTGCCTTTGCATACAGGGCAAAAGGAGAGTTTCTAGGGTTTTCATGGGAACTGTAGGAATTGAGAAGAATTTGCTTGTAATGGTCACACCTGTGACCAGCTGGGTAGATGTAGGGCTGGCACTGGATGTTGCCTACTGTGACTTCATCAAAGGTTTACACACTGTCTCCCATAACATCCTCATAGGGAAGCTTAGGCACTGTGGTCAGATAAGTGGTCAGTAAAATGAGTTGAGAAATGACTGAAGGACAGAGCTTAGAGACTTGTAAGCTGCAGCACAGGAGGTTCCACCTCAACACAAGGGGGAACTTCTTTACTGCAAGGGTCACAGAGCACTGGCACAGGCTACCCAGAGAGGTTGTGGGGTCTCCTTCCCTGGAGCCTTTCAAGGCCTGTCTGGATGTGGTGACCTAAGCTAGATTGTACGGTCCTGCTCTGGCAGGGGGGTTGGACTCAATGATCTCTTTGGGTCCCTTCCAACCCCTGACATCCTGTGAGCTTGTAATCAACAGTGCAGAGTCCATTTGGAGCCCTTCAGCTCATGGTGTTCCCCAGAAGTCCAATCTTGTTCAGCATCATCACCAACATCCTTGATGAGGGGACAATGGGGACCCTCAGCCAGTTTGGTGATGGTACCTAACTGGGAGCAGTGGCTGATGTCCCATCAGGCTGTTCTGCCATGCAGCCAGACCCAGACAGGCTGAGAGCTGGGCAGAGAGAACCTCATGAAGCTCAGCAAGGGCAAATGTAGGGTCCTGCCCCTGGGAAGGAGCAACCTCCTGCAGCAGGACAGCTGAGAGGGGACCTGCTGGGAAGCAGGTCAGCAAATATGGACCTAGGAGTGCTGGGGGATAGCAAGGTTGCCATGAGCCAGCAATGTGGCCTCGTAAGAAAGCCAGTGGTGTGCTGGGGTGCATTGAAAAGAGTGTGACCAGCAGATAAAATGAGGTTTTCCTCCTCTTCTCTGCCCCTGTGAGGCCACATCTGGAGTCCTAGGTCCAGCTCAGGAGAGACAGGGGACTCCTGGAGTCTCCTACAAAGATGCTGAGGAGCCTGGAGCAGCGCTGTGAGGAGGAAAGGCTGAGAGCCCTGGGGTTGTTTAGGCTGGAGCCTGAGAGGGGATCTGATCAATGCTCAGCAAGAGTTAAAGGGTTATGGGGGAAGAGGATGGGGGCAAACTCTTTTCAGTGGTGCCCAGTGACAGGATAAAGGGCAGTGGGCACAAACTGGAACCCAGGAGGTTCCACCTGAACAGGAGGAAAAAAAATCTCTTTGCTGTGAGGGTGCTGGAGCCCTGGAGCAGGCTGTCCAGAGAGGTTGTGGAGTCTTCTTCTCTGCAGAGATTCCAACCCCACCTGGACATTGTGACTCTAGTCAAGCTGCTGTGGGTGACCCTGCTTTAGCAGTGGGGCTGCACTGGATGATCTCCAGAGGTCCCTTCCAACCCCCACCATGCTGAGGTATAATAAAGAGCCCCTTTTACATGAACCAAATTCCTTACTTGGACATTTATAGAACTTGGTTTTTTTGTGTGGAAAATGTTCTAAAAGGCTGCATATGGAACTGAAGTGTATGAGAAGAAACATTCCATGCGTGTCTCAAAGCTTCAATGATTTCTGGTGCTCTATGGTCCTATATGTGTGTTTGCCAGCAAATTAGAAGAGCTAAAGACCTTCTGATCCTAGCTGACATCATATCAGCAAACTTTTTGCCACCCAGGCTCCTTTGTGTACAGTTTTCAGACCCAAGTTGGCAAAATCATAGTATGGCTGGGGTTGGCAGGGGTCTCTGGAGATCACTGAGTCCAACTGCCCTGCCAAGGCAGGTTTACCATGGGCAGGTCACACAGGAATGCACACAGGTGGGGCTTGAATGTCTCCAGAAATGGAGACTCAGCCCCCTCTCCAAGCAGCATGTTCCAGTGCTCTGTCACCTTTGTAATTAAAGAAGTTCCTCCTCATGTTTAGGTGGAAATTCTCATAGAATCATAGAATCAACCAGGTTGGAAGAGACCTCCAAGATCCCCTAAGTCCAACCTATCACCCAGCCCTATCCAATCCACTCGACCATGGCACTTCAGGTTTCTGCCTGCTGCCCCTTGTCCTGTCACTGGGCACCACTGAAAACAGCCTGGTTCCTTTTTCCTGACACCCACCCATTGATCAGCACTGATGAGATTCCCCCTCAGGCTGCTCCTTTACAGGCTAAACAGCCCAAATTCTCTCAGCCTTTCCTCGTACAAGAGATGCTCCAGTCCCCTCAGCATCTTTGCTGTACCCTTCCCAGAAAGTCCTTTTCCTTCTTGAATGGGGGAGCCTAGAACTTGACACAGTCATCCAGATGTGACCTCACCTGTGCAGAGTAGAAGGGGAGCAGAGCCTCCCTGTGCCTGCTTGCCACAGAAGCTCCTATTCCTCTTTCTGCAGCTGCATGGTTGGCACATCAGCTTTCTCTCCTTTTTCACATGAGGAGAATAACAAATTACCCAAACAGCAGCTTATTCATAGAATCATAGAATCAGCCAGGTGGGAAGAGAGCTCCAAGCTCATCCAGTCCAACCTAGCACCCAGCCCTGACCAATCAACCAGACCATGGCACTAAGTGCCCCAGCCAGCCTTGGCTTCAACACCTCCAGGCACAGCCACTCCACCACCTCCCTGGGCAGCCCATTCCAATGCCAATCACTCTCTCTGTGAAGAACTTCTTCCTAACATCCAGCCTAGACCTGCCCTGGCACAGCTTGAGGCTGTGTCCCCTTCTTCTGTTGTTGCTTGCCTGGCAGCAGAGCCCAACCCCCCCACCTGGCTACAGCCTCCCTTCAGGGAGCTGCAGACAGCAATGAGGTTTGCCCTGAGCCTCCTCTTCTGCAGGCTGCACACCCCCAGCTCCCTCAGCCTCTCCTCACAGGGCTGTGCTCCAGGCCCCTCCCCAGCCTTGCTGCCCTTCTCCAAACACCTTCCAGCACCTCAACATCTCTCTTGAATGGAGGAGGCCAGAACTGGACACAGCACTCAAGGGGTGGCCTGAGCAGTGCTGAGCACAGGGGCAGAAGAACCTCCCTTGTCCTGCTGCCCACACTGCTCCTGAGCCAGCCCAGGATGCCATTGGCTCTGCTGCCCACCTGGGCACACTGCTGCCTCCTCTTCAGCTCCTCTCTACCAGCACCCCCAGGCCCCTCTCTTCCTGGCTGCTCTCTGCCCCTCTGTCCCCAGCCTGTAGTGCTGCTTGGGGTTGTTGTGGCCAAAGTGTTGAACCCTGCACTTGGCCTTGTTCAGTCTCCTCCCCTTGGCCTCTGCCCACCTATCCAGCCCGGCCAGGTCCCTCTGCAGGGCTCTCCTACCCTCCAACAGCTCCACACCTGCTCCTAGCTTGGTGTCATCTGCAAACTCACTGATGCTGGACTCAATGCCCTGGTCCAGATCATCAATAAAGCTATTGAACAGGACTGTGCCCAGCACTGATCCCTGGGGCACACCACTAGTGACAGCTGCCAACTGGATGTGGCACCATTCACCACAACCACAACTCCTCAGCCTGACAGCTTATTTACTGTTCCCTCAGCTGCTGCTGTGTTGTTTGCTCTGCAGGTTTTGCATACCAGATATGTGAAATAGGTAGAGAATTTACTACTTCTCAGGTATTTTTCCTTATTGGGGAGGGGAGGAGGGAAGGAGGAGAAGAGGGCAGGAGGAGAGGAGGGAGAGATCAGAATGTTATTATTCTTTTGAAATAATTATGACCTGAAGTCTAAAGCAATAAACTCATTGCAGCATGCTCTCCTGGAAAGATGATAGCATTCATCAGATATCAGGTGAGGCTGTGCAAAAGAGGAAGACTGGAGATGCCTGAGCTAAACAGGAGCCAGAGAGTAACAGCCTGATCTCCTTTAAGCTAACATAGCTCTGTTGAAGTCTGATTAACTCAGTGGATTTATTCTGGACAGTAAGTTCTCAGTTGGACAACAATGTGCCCTTGTGGCCAAGAAGGCAACTGGTTTCCTGAGGTGCATTAAAGAAAAAAGTATCCAGTAGTTCAAGGCAGGTTCTGCTCTCCTTCTGCTCTGACCTGGTGACACCACATCTGGAGGACTGTGTCCAGCAAGTCAAGGCAGGTTCTCCTCCCCCTCTACTCTGACCTGGTGAGACCACATCTGGAGGACTGTGTCCAGCAAGTCAAGGCAGGTTCTCCTCCCCCTCTACTCTGACCTGGTGAGACCACATCTGGAGGATTGTGTCCAGTAGTTCAAGGCAGGTTCTGCTCCCCCTCTACTCTGACCTGGTGAAACCATATCTGAAGGATTGTGTCCAGTAGTTCAAGGCAGGTTCTCCTCCCACTCTACTCTGACCTGGTGACACCACATCTGGAGGCTTGTGTCCAGTTCTGAGCTCCCCAGTTCAAGAGGGGCAGGGATATGCTAGAGAGTGTCCAACAGAGGCTATGAGGATGATGAAGCAACTGGAACATCTGTCTGATGGGGGAAGGCTGAGAGACCTGAGGCTGTTCAGCCTGGAGAAGAGCAGCCTGAGAGGAGATCTCATTAGTGAAGGGTGGGGGGCAAGAAGGGGCCAGGCTCTTGTCAGGTGTGTCCTGTGATAGGAGAAGGGGCAAGGGATACAAACTGAAACAGGAAATTCCACCTCAGCAAACTTCTTTACTGTGAGGGTGCCGGACCCCCAGAGCAAGCCAGTGCTCAGGCACATTGCAGTCTTAGCCAAGAGGGATCAACTGGAGAGTGCCCAATGGAGGCTACAAGGATGATGAAGGGGCTGGAACAGCTGTCTGATGGGTTAAGGCTGAGACCTGGGGCTGTTGAGCCTGGAGAAGAGCAGCCTAAGAGAGGATCTGATCAATGTTTATAAATATCTGAAGGGTGGGGGGCAAGAAGGTGAGGCCAAGCTCTTCTCAACTGTGTCCTTTGATAGGACAAGGCTCAATGGAATCAAACTGGAACCCAGGAAGTTCCACCTCAACTTGGGGACAAACTTCTTTACTGTGAGAGTGCTGGAGGCCTGGAGCAGGCTGCCCAGAGAGATTGTGGAGTCTCCTGCTCTGGAGACTTTCAAGCCTTGCCCAGATGCATCCCTTTGTGACCTGCTTTAGGTGACCCTGCTTTGGCAGGGGGGGTTGGGCTCTGTTTGACTCTGAAGGTCCCTTCCAACACCTACCATTCTGTGATTCTATGAATGAGGTCTGTTCCCAGCAGCTAAAGCACTTGGTTCTGTGTTTTGCCCATGCAGTAAAAGAACAAAATGATAAAGAGGATCCAACTCAAACATTAGGTAAAGTGAAAGGGCTCCAACGAAGTCCCTGAGGCAGGTGAAGGGCTGAGGGTCTATTAAGGCCATTTGCAGAAGCAAGATGAAGCACCTACAGGATGGCCAAGGAATCAGGCCCAGCCAGCATGGGTTTAGGAAGGGCAGGTCCTGTCTCACCAACCTGATCTCCTTTTATGATCAGGTTCCCTGCCTGGTGAATGTGGGGAAGGCTGTGGATGTAGTCTACTTGGACTTCAGCAAAGCCTTTGGCACTGTCTGCCACAAGAAGCTCCTAGCCAAGCTGGCAGCTCATGGTTTGGACAGATTCACTCTGTGCTGGATCAAGAATTGGCTGGATGTCAGAGCTCAGAGAGTGGTGGTGAATGGTGCCACACCCAGTTGGCAGCTGTCACTAGTGGTGTTCCCCAAGGATCAGTGCTGGGCCCAGTCCTGTTCAATATCTTTATTGATGACCTGGACGAGGGCATTGAGTCCAGCATCAGTAAGTTTGCAGATGACACCAAGCTAGGAGCAGGTGTTGATCTGTTGGAAGGTAGGAGAGCCCTGCAGAGGGACCTGACCAGGCTGGATGGGTGGGCAGAGGCCAATGGGATGAGATTTAACAAGGCCAAGTGCAGGGTTCTGCACTTTGGCCACAACAACCCCAAGCAGCGCTATAGGCTGGGGACTGAGTGGCTGGAGAGCAGTCAGGAGGAAAGGGACCTGGAGGTACTGATAGAGAGTAGCTGAAGATGAGCCAGCAGTGTGCCCAGGTGGCCAAGAGAGCCAATGGCATCCTGGCCTGCATCAGGAACAATGTGGCCAGCAGGACAAGGGAGGTTATTCTGCCCCTGTACTGAGCACTGGTCAGGCCACACCTTGAGTGCTGTGTCCAGTTCTGGGCCCCTCAATTCAAGAAGGATGTTGAGGTGCTGGAACATGTCCAGAGAAGGGCAACAAAGCTGGTGAGGGGCCTGGAGCACAAATCCTATGAGAAGAGGTTGAGGGAGCTGGGCCTGTTTAGCCTGGAGAAGAGGAGGCTCAGAGGTGATCTTATTGCTGTCTACAACTACCTGAAGGGGCATTGTAGCCAGGTGGGGGGTGGCCTCTTCTCCCAGGCAACCAGCAATAGAACAAGGGGACACAGTCTCAAGTTGTG
This sequence comes from Pogoniulus pusillus, assembly GCF_015220805.1. Taxonomy (NCBI): domain Eukaryota; kingdom Metazoa; phylum Chordata; class Aves; order Piciformes; family Lybiidae; genus Pogoniulus; species Pogoniulus pusillus. The sequence continues at coordinate 25,491,074 of NC_087269.1, read as the reverse complement.
CCAGGGTAGGTCTAGGCTGGATGTTAGGAAGAAGTTCTTCACAGAGAGAGTGATTGGCATTGGAATGGGCTGCCCAGGGAGGTGGTGGAGGCACCGTCCCTGGAGGTCTTCAAGAAAAGCCTGGATGAGGCACTTAGTGCCATGGTCTAGTTGACTGGCTAATGTTGGGTGATAGGTTGGACTGGATGATCTTGGAGGTCTCCTCCAACCTGGTTGATTCGTTGATTCTATGATTACAATGGATGGTTAAGCTGAGTCACCTGTGCTGAGGGAGGATGGCTCATTTAGCTCTGGGATGGATTGAAATTAACTTCTGGCATGTCTTTAATGCCTGAACTGAGTTCTGGCTTGAAGAGCTGTTCTGTTCAGGAGCCTTCTCCTCAGTGGTGGGGAGATCTGGTGCGCACCAGAAGTGTGTACAGCAGGCCTAGGGGGGTTCTTCTCCCCATCTACTCTGCCCTAGTGAGACCATACCTGGAATACTGTGTCCAATTTTGGGCTCCTCAGTTCAAGAGAGACAGGGACCTGCTGGAAAGAGTCCAGTGGAGAGCCACGAGGATGAGTTAGAGTCTTGAGTATCTCCCCTGTGGAGACAGACTGAGAAACCTGGGGCGGATTGGAGGAGAGAAGACTAAGAGGAGATCTCATCAATGTCTATAAGTATCTGAGGGGTGGCTGTCAAGTGGCTGGGGCCAAGCTCTTTTCACTGGATAGCAGCAATAAGACAAGGAGCAATGGATGCAAACCATAGAAGGTTTCACCTCAACATGAGGAGAAACTTCTTTGCAGTGAGGTTGACAGAGCACTGGAGCAGGCTACTCAGAGAGCTTGTGGAGTGTCCTGCTCTGGAGACTTTCAAAACTCTCCTGGATGCATTCCTGTGTGAACTACCTCTAGGTAACCCTACTTGGCAGGGGAGCTGGCCTTGATGATGTCTGGAGGTCCCTTCCAACCTTTAAGGTTCTGTGATTCTGTGAGATGCTCAGTTTTGGAAAGCCCTAAAGAGTAGCAGAAGCAAGAGGCATGCTGGGAGACAGAACCAGCAGTGTTTTCTTGAGGGGTGCTCAGGCTTGGCTTCAACACCTCCAGGCACAGCCACTCCACCACCTCCCTGGGCAGCCCATTCCAATGCCAATCACTCTCTCTGACAACAACTTCCTCATCACATCCAGCCCAGACCTGCCCTGGCACAACTTGAGACTGTGTCCCCTTGTTCTATTGCTGGGTGCCTGGCAGCAGAGCCCAACCCCACCTGGCTACAGCCTCCCTTCAGGGAGATGCAGACAGCAATGAGCTCTGCCCTGAGCCTCCTCTGCTGCAGGCTGCACACCCCCAGCTCCCTCAGCCTCTCCTCACAGGGCTGTGCTCCAGGCCCCTCCCCAGCCTTGCTGCCCTTCTCCAAACACCTTCCAGCACCTCAACATCTCTCTTGAATGGAGGAGGCCACAACTGGACACAGCACTCAAGGTGTGGCCTGAGCAGTGCTGAGCACTGGGGCAGAAGAACCTCCCTTGTCCTGCTGGCCACACTGCTCCTGAGCCAGCCCAGGATGCCATTGGCTCCGCTGCCCACCTGGGCACACTGCTGCCTCCTCTTCAGCCACTCTCTCCTAGTAGCCCTAGGTACCCCCTAGTCTTCTCTTCCTGGCTGCTCTCTGCCCCTCTGTCCCCAGCCTGTAGTGCTGCTTGGGGTTGTTGTGGCCAAAGTGCAGAACCCTGCACTTGGCCTTGTTCAGTCTCATCCCCTTGGCCTCTGCCCACCCATCCAGCCTGGTCAGGTCCCTCTGCAGGGCTCTCCTACCCTCCAACAGCTCCACACCTGCTCCTAGCTTGGTGTCACCTGCAAACTCACTGACGCTGGACTCTATCCCCTTGTCCAGATCATCAATAAAATACTGAACAGGAGAAGTCCCTACACTTGTCCCCAATGAACTTCATAAGCTTCTTGCTAGCCCACTCACTCATCCTGTCAAGGCCATTCAGGAGATGCTCTCCCTTCTGGAACATCAACCTACCTACTTGTTTTGGTGTTGTCTGCAAACTTCATCAGGGTGCCCTTGATCACTTGTGAAGATATTAAGCATCATTGGGCAGCTGTTTTGGTACTGCAGGATTAAGAGGTCCTGCTAACATTTTGTTAGTGTTGCATTCAGCCTGGGGATTATAAAAAATGGGAGAGACCAAGCAAGTTGTTTTATCTACCTCTCTGAAGATCTGCAAAACATCAGTGTGCAGGTCATGGAATTGTTCCAGTTGGAAAAGACCTCTGAGATCATCAGGTCAATAACCACACAAATGCAGCTGCTTTACAGTTTTAAACAGACGTTAAACTAAAAAAACCCAATTTATTGTCTCATTTTCCCTTCAAATTGCTCATGCAGATAATGGAAGGTTGCATTTTGCCTTCCACTATTACTTTATCTTCTAATGGACCCAGCTGATTGGTGTTTTAATTAACAGCACTGGAGATGAAGTAGTGCAATATTTAATGATCTCCACAGCATTAATTTGTAAATAAACCTCTGAGTTTATTGCCTGCCTGGGAGGGATTTTATTGCTTCATGTTCAGCCAGCCATTATTCATCAAAATATGCAAATGCTGTCATTCTTTCTGCGAGGCTGCAAAACAAATAGGGCTGGTAGCAGGGTCCAGTTGTGTGCTCACAGGCTCACAGGATGTTAGGGGTTGGAAGGGACCCAAAGAGATCATCCAGTCCAACCCCTCTGCCAGAGCAGGACCACACAATCTAGCTCAGGTCACACAGGGACACATCCAGACAGGCTTTGAAAGTCTCCAGAGAAGGACACTCCACAGCTTCTCTGGGCAGCCTGTGCCAGTGCTCTGTGACCCTTACAGGAAAGAAGTTCCCCCTTGTGTTGAGGCAGAACCTCCTGTGCTGCAGCTTCCATCCATTGCTCCTTGTCCTATCCCAGGGAGCAGTGAGCAGAGCCTGTCCCCCCCCTTCCTGAATCCCAGCCCTCAGATAGTGATAAACATTTATCAAATCCCCTCTAAGTCTTCTCTTTTCCAGACTAAGCAGCCCCAGGTCTCTCAGCTTCTCATCAGGCAGTGCTCCAGTCCCCTCATCATCCTCACAGCCCTCCCTTGGACTCCTTCCAGCATATCCCTGTCCCCCTTCAAGTGGGGAGCCCCAAACTGAGCACAGTATTCAAGATGAGATCTCACCAAGGTAGAGTAGAATCAGAAAAGAACCTCCCCCAGTCTGCTGGACACACTCCTCTTAATACATCCCAGGTTCCCATTGGCTTTCTTGGCCACAAGGGCACATTGCTGTGCCATGGATGATCTCCACCAGGACCCCCAGGTCCTCTGCACAGGGCTGCTCTCCAGCAGTCACCTCCCAGCCTGGACTGGTGCAGTTTATTCTTCCTCCCCAGGTGCAGGACTCTGCACTTGTCCTTGTTGAACCTCATCTGGTTCCCCTGTGCCCAGCTCTGTCTGTCCAGGTCTCTCTGGATGCCCACACAGCCTGCAGCTGTCTCAGCCAAGCCTCCCAGTTTGGTGTCATCAGCAAACTTGCTGAGCAGACACTCTGTGAACAAGGAAGACACTCTTGCTGAACAAGGAAGCAACAGGAACTGGTGGTGTAGGGTTTATGCACTCACTGGATGCAAGTGAGCTGGAGAAGAGGTGAGGCAGATTGCTCTTCTCTCAGCTGCAAGACTTCAGGGGTTTTCTTATGCACAACACATTTTTTCCCCATGATTTTGGAAGTTTGTTGACTGACAGGTGCATTTGCTTTGGGCAAAGAAATGAAATTAAAGCAACTGCATCCAATTTTAATGGGTTTTAGTCTATCTTTTTGAAAAAACTTCTGGCTTGTTATCATAGAATCAACCAGGTTGGAATAGACCTCCAAGCTCTTCCAGTCCAGTCTAGCACCCAGCCCTATCCAGTCAAATAGACCATGGCACTGCATAGAGTCAACCAGATTGGAAGAGACTTCCAAGCTCATCCAGTCTTACCTATCACCCAGCCTTGTCTAATCAAACAGACCATGGCACTAAGTGCCCCATCCAGGCTTTGCTTGATTGGCTAGGGCTGGGTGCTAGGTTGAACTGGATGAGCTTGGAGGTGTCTTCCAACCTGGTTGATTCTGTGGTTCTATGATTCTGTGATCCTGATTTTCATCCCCTCGAAAGCAAATTGTTGTGGAGGATAGATGCTGCAATGTCAGGGGCATCATTAAGAGGACTGAGATTCTGGTAATCTAACAGAAAGGAGAATCAGGATAGGCATTGGAAGTGAAGGCTAGGAACAAAGGAAACAAAAAGCCCAGTACAATCAGTTTGTAGCTGCAAAAAGAGCCAAAGCAGCTGAATAGAGCCTGAATATCATCACAGTTGTGATGCTGTGTGTTTGAGAGCCTGTGAAGGGAGCTATGCGTTTGAGAATCAGGTCAAGGAACGAGATTCTCCCTCTACTCTGCTCTGCTGAGACCACACCTGGAGTACTGCACCCAGTTCTGGAGCCCCTATGACAAGAGGGATGTGGAGATGGTGGAGTGTGTCCAGAGAAGGGCCAGGAGGATGCTCAGAGGGCTGGAGCAGCTCTGCTGTGAGGACAGACTGAAAGAGTTGGGGCTGTGCAGTCTGGAGAAGAGAAAGCTCCCAGGGGACCTTCTTGTGACCTTCCAGGGTCTGAAGTGGGCTACAAAAAATGCTGGGGAAGGACATTTTAGGCTGTCAGGGAGTGACAGGACTGGGGGGAACGGAGCAAAGCTGGAGGTGGGGAGAGTCAGCCTGGGTGTGAGGAGGAAGTTGTTCATGATGAAAGTGGTGGGAGGCTGGACTGGGTTGCCCAGGGAGGTGGTTGAGGCTGGAGGTGTTTAAGGCCAGGCTGGCTGAGGCTGTGTGCAGCCTGCTCTAGGGCAGGGTGTCCCTGGGCATGGCAGGGGGGTTGGAACTGGCTGATCCTTGTGGTCCTTTCCAACCCTGACTTATTCTATGATTCTAAGGGGACTACAAGAAGGCTGCAGAGGGACTGTTTACCAAGGCCTGTAGTGATAGGACCAGAGGCAATGGTTTGAAATGAGAGAAGAGCAAGCTTAAGACTGGATGTTAGGAACAAATTCCTTGCAATGAGGGTGGCTGAGCACTGGAACAGGTTGCCCAGAGAGGCAATTGAAGCCCCATTCATAAACTCAAGATGAGGCTCGCCAAGGCTCTGGGCAACCTGCTCTGGATGAGGATGTCCCTGCTCACTGCAGGGGGGTTGAACTGGATGAGCTTTAGAGATGTCTTCCAATTGGGGTGATTCTGTGATTCTATGATAATGCTACTTCTCTGCAGCACAAGAATCCTGAGGTGCCTCAGCTTGCCCTTGAGTAGCCTGCCTGTAATTACCGCTGCTGCCTTAGAGAGGTTGATGTCATTCCTCTGGGTAACTTTAGAAGTTCAGGAGTTACTTATCCAGATGTTAAATTGAAGGGAAGCAAAGAAAGCTTTGGAACTGACTTAATTTTATCCTCTTTTCCTTCCTTCCTTCCTTCCTTCCTTCCTTCCTTCCTTCCTTCCTTCCTTCCTTCCTTCCTTCCTTCCTTCCTTCCTTCCTTCCTTCCTTCCTTCCTTCCTTCCTTCCTTCCTTCCTTCCTTCCTTCCTTCCTTCCTTCCTTCCTTCCTTCCTTCCTTCTTTCTTTTTCTTTTTTTTCCCTAAAGGCTTTTGATAGAGAGGGTGACCCTATAAGATACCTCATTCAGAATGGAGATCCTCAGCAAGTGTTTAATCTCTCTCAAAGGTAAGTGTGTGGAAAAACCCTTAGCAAATGTAGCTTTCCAGTGGAGTGCATATGTGGGCTGAGGGGGAAAGAAAAAAGGCTTGGGACCAGAGTGGTTGAGCTCCTTCTGACATTGGCTCTTAGATGTTAATGAGTGTTATTGCAGCCTGGAGTTTGGCACAGGGGACTATTTATTTATCAGAAACACTTCAGTAGGTAAAACTCACCAAGGTGGAAATATTCTGTTTAAAAGAGTGACCAGGGATTAATTAGAAACCTTCTGCTTGTCAGCTCTTGACTAATGACAGGGACAAGCTTTGGTTTAGTTTCCTACCTTGAAGCACTTCAGTCTGTAGTGGTTTTTTGAGCACTGTTTTAGAACAGCATTTTCCTTCACTTGAATAGTAACTTTGCAAAGAGAGCTGGAAAGAGAGCGTGCATCATGAAGTGATAAGCACCAAACAGACCTGTGCTTGTCCCACTACCTCCTTTCTTTTACCCAAAATTTATTTGTACTACAAAGTGTTGGTTTTTTTTCACTGTACAAAGAATCATAGAATCATGGAATCAAGCAGGCTGGAAAAGACCTCCAAGCTCATCCAGCCCAACCTAGCACCCAGCCCTGCCCAATCAAACAGGCCATGGCACTAAGTGCCCCAGCCAGCCTTGGCTTCAACACCTCCAGGCACAATGACTCCACCACCTCCCTGGGCAGCCCATTCCAATGCCAATCACTCTCTTTGCCAACAACTTCCTCCTCACATCCAGCCTAGACCTGCCCTGGCACAGCTTGAGACTGTGTCCCCTCGTTTTGTTGCTGCTTGCCTGACAGAAGAGCCCAACCCCACCTGGCTACAGCCTCCCTTCAGGTAGTTGTAGACAGCAATGAGCTCTGCCCTGAGCCTCCTCTTCTCCAGGCTGCACACCCCCAGCTCCCTCAGCCTCTCCTCACAGGGCATGTGTGGTGAGCTATATCCTGGGGTGCATCAAGAAGAGTGTAGCAAGCAGGTCAAGGCAGGTTTTCCTCCCACTCTACTCTGCCCTGGTGAGACCACATCTGGAGGATTGTGTCCCATTCTGAACTCCCCAGTTCAAGAGGGACAGGCATATACTAGAGAGTATCTAACCGAGGCTATGAAGATGATGAAGGGACTGGAACATCTGATGAGGGAAGGCTGAGAGACCTGGGGCTGTTTAGTCTGGAGAAGAGCAGCCTGGGAGGAGATCTCATTAATGTTTATAAGTATCTGAAATGTGGGGGGCAAGAAAAGGGGGCAGGCTCTTGTCAGTGGTGTCCTGTGATAGGACAAGGATACTAACTGGAACCCAAGAAGTTCCACCTCAGCATGACAAACTTCTTTGCTGTGAGGGTGCTGGAGCCCTGCAGCAGGCTGCTCAGAGGGTTATGAAGTCTCTTCTCTACAGACTTTCAAGCCCTGCCTGGATGTGATGCTGTGCTACCTGCCCTAGGTGCTCCTGCTTTGACAGTGGGGTTGGGTTCAGTGATCTCCAGAGGTCCCTTACAATCCCTGCCATTCTGTGATTCTGTGATGGGACAAAACCTTGGACTTGTTCATGATGTATAACTGCAAAAACTTGTTCTAGTTCAATGTGAGGAGAAGGTTGTAGTGAAACAGGTCTGTGTATCATGAATAAGCTGTAGGTTTCTCCCTGTGATAGATCTCTCAGACACAGAGAATCAAATCACATATGCAACAAGGAGATAAAAGCCTTGACAATCCCAAGTGGTGCTGATGCTGTTACCCACCAAAACTGATGTGCCCTCTAACAGTAAAGGCTTGTGAGGCAAGTGAAAAAGCAGCTTAGGGAGAGGAAACTTTTCACTGAGGTTGCAAGAGCATGAAGGGATGTTGAACTGCTGTGATGGTTTAAGTGTTATCTGCCCTCCCTGCCCACCCCCACCCCCCCCCCCTTAAGAAAATCACCCAGACTAGACTCAACCAAGCTGGAAATTGAGTGAAGCTCTATATTTCCATCTTAGCACAATACCCAACCAGGTATTTACAGTAGATACAGCTAGAGACAGAAATAGACAAGGTAAAAAGTGATACAGACACACAACAGCCCTCCCAGAAACCAGAGTCCCCAGCAGGGGCTCCCAACCACCCTTATGCCTCCTTTCACCCCTCTACCTTATCCCAGACTTTGCCTTATGCTTCAAAGAGAGTTTGGAGGGTTGGCCAGGAGGAATTAGGAAGCAGATGGATTAATCAGTCAGGTTAGAGAGAGAAGTGCAGCCCAGAGAGCCCAGAGAGAGACTTCCTTATCTATATTTATGTTCTTGTTCTTATGCATCTCAGCAAGCTTACAAGTGCAGCAGACATCACCAATATTTCCTTTTCACAGCCTAGCATCGAATTCTTCTCACCAAAATATCCCAGCTAGGTTCAAACTAGCACAACTGCTGGTTTTGTTCGTTGCTTAGGTCTGGAATTTTCAGATCAGGGAAGGGCTTCATCAGCTCAGAGGCAGTGCTGGCAGTTGTAGCTTCAGCAGAGATCTGCAGGATTTTCTGCACTAGCAGTCATAGAATCATGAAATCAAGCAGGTTGGAAGAGACCCCCAAGCTCATCCAGTCCAACCTAGCACCCAGCCCTATCCAGTCATCTAGACCATGGCACTAAGTGCCTCATCCAGGCATTTCTAGAACACCTCCAGGGATGGTGACTCCACCACCTCCCTGGGCAGCCCATTCCAATGGGAAATCACTCCTGCTCCCACTGTAGAGAAGCTTGCTCTGAAACACTCTGTGACCTTTACAAATGGCATAAAAAGAAATGTGCCTGGCTATATGATGATAGGAGAAAAGGGATAGAGAACATAGAGTGTAGGAACCTAGTTAAATCATCAATTGTGTGAGCACTGATATAAAGTATCATCAGTCAGATAAACACAAAGGAGGGGGGTTAAGCTGGAGAGGGTCTTGAAACACTCTCGTGGAGAAGAAGAATACTGTATTCAAAGATGAGAACATTGGAGACTCCAGTCAAGAATGTGACCCACAACTGATGCCAGGTGGATGAAAGGTAGAGAGGTCAGAGTGAGGAAGACTCCAAAAGGTGAACAGCAGGTGGGAAGAGGTGGAACAGTATGGAAATAAGTTCCAGGAACTGATTGTAATAACTCCACCTGTTCCCAGAACTAGTTGTGCTAACCCTGCCCCTGTACTGAAGATGTATGATTTTGCAGCATAAATATTTTACCTGAACAAGGTGAAGGTGTGCAAGGGCTTGGGAGGAGGACCTCCTCTTGTCACCCAGCGCTGGTGAAACATGCCTTACCAGATAACACTCTGCATGTTGTGAGGTCTCATTTTCCATAAGTCATTAAGAGATACTCCAAAGATAGATTACTGAGTGAGTTTGGCTTGTATAGTTGATGCTTATCAGAGCACTGTTCACATTGCACCCTAAAACCTTTCAGAGTTCTCCATCCCAGAAAGACTTTTAACTAGGTGCAAATTTAGGGCAACTGCTGGCCTAAATCACACGGCAGGGAGGCATTCTGGCAGTCAAGTAACAGAATCATAGAAAAGTTTGGGTTGGAAAGAATAGAATAGAATAGAATAGAATAGAATAGAATAGAATAGAATAGAATAGAATAGAATAGAATAGAATAGAATAGAATAGAATAGAATAGAATAGACCAGGTTGGAAGAGAACTCCAAGCTCATCCAGGCCAACCTAGCACCCAGCCCTGCCCAATCAACCAGACCATGGCACTAAGTGCCCCAGCCAGGCTTGGCTTCAACACCTCCAGGCACGGCCACTCCACCACCTCCCTGGGCAGCCCATTCCAATGCCAATCACTCTCTCTGCCTGGAACTTCCTAACAACATCCAGCCTAGACCTGCCCTGGCACAGCTTGAGGCTGTGTCCCCTTCTTCTGTTGCTGCTTGCCTGGCAGAAGAGCCCAACCCCACCTGGATACAACCTCCCTGCTGGTAGCTGCAGACAGCAATGAGGTCTGCCCTGAGCCTCCTCTTCTGCAGGCTGCACACCCCCAGCTCCCTCAGCCTCTCCTCACAGGGCTGTGCTCCAGGCCTCTCCTCAGCCTTGCTGCCCTTCTCTCAACACCTTCCAGCACCTCTACATCTCTCTGGAATTGAGGAGCCCACAACTGGACACAGCACTCAAGGTGTGGCCTGAGCAGTGCTGAGTACAGGGAAAGAATAACCTCTCTTGTCCTACTGGCCACACTGCTCCTGATTCAGGCCAGCATGCTTGTGGCTCTCTTGGCCACATGGGCACACTGCTGACCTTAAGGATCATCTAATTCCAAACCCTCAGCCATGGGCAGTGACATCTCCTACTGGACCAGGTTGCTGAAGGCCACATCCAACCTGGCTTTGAACACTTTCAGACTTAGACTTTCCACAACTTCTCTGGGCAACCTGTTCCAGTGCCTTACCACTTTCATGGAGAAGAATTTCTTTTTAATGTCCAATTGAAATCCATCTTCTTCCAGTTTGAAGCCATTGCCCCTTGTCCTGTCGCCTATGCTTTTGTAAAAAGTCCCTCTCCTGATCTCCTGTAGTGTCCTACAGATACTTGAAAGCTTCTGCAGTGTCTCCCTGGAGCCTTCTCTTCTCCAGGCCGAATGACTCTAAGTCTCCCAGCCTGTCCTCATTGCAGAGGTGCTCCATTCCTCTGATTATCTTTGTCCATCTCTTGGACCTGTTCCAAGAGGTCCTTCTTGTGTTGGAGGCTCCAGAACTGGACACAGGCTTGCATGCAAATTTAGACTGAAACCAAAGAAGAAATCTCTGGTGCACTCTCTGAAGCCTACAGGCACAGCACACCTGCAGGTGTCCACAGCCAGTGTTGGACCATAGAATCATAGGATTCACCAGGTTGGATGAGACCTCCAAGATCATCCAGACCAACCTAGCACCCAGCCCTGGCCAATCAACCAGACCATGGCACTAAGTGCCCCAGCCAGGCTTGGCTTCAATGCCTCCAGGCACAGCAACTCCACCACCTCCCTGGGCAGCCCATTCCAATGCCAATCACTCTCTCTGACAACAACTTCCTTCTAACATCCAGCCTAGACCTGCCCTGGCACAGCTTGAGGCTGTGTCCCCTTCTTCTGTTGCTGGGTGCCTGGCAGCAGAGCCCAACCCCACCTGGCTACAACCTCCCTTCAGGGAGTTGTAGACAGCAATGAGCTCTGCCCTGAGCCTTCCCTTCTCCAGGCTAAACAACCCCAACTCAGCCTCTCCTCATAGGCCTTGTGTTCCAGACCTCTCACGAGTTGTAGGTTTCTCCTCTCAGGGCCTGTTGGGGCAGCTGAGAGTTCTCCTCCATCCCATCCAGCCTCCTGGTCCCAGCACAGACAACTCAACAAGCCCCAGCCTCACATCCTCCCCACGCCTGTCAGAGCGTTACAATGCACTGGGGATTTCAGTACAGACTCAGGCAGGGGTTTGTCTTTTTGATCTGTTGCCCTTTGGTGAAAATGAAAGATCTTCCTGCTCTCCCTGCATCTTTTTTTTGGAAACTCATTGTGCAAAGTTTTCTTCGGCCTTCTGCATGCCTTTTTTTTTTTTGTAGCCTCTGAGATGTGTCAATGGGAGATGGTTGTAGAGTTAATATTAAGCCAAGTATGTGGCTAGTGTGAGTTGGCATATTAAGGCTACAGGAATTTACCTCAGTGTTCAATAAAAAACACTTTTTGATGCTGTGAGGTGAAGGTAGAGATCAAGAACATGATTCTCTTCCCTTTTCTCAGCTGGGTGACTGCTACCTCTTGGATTATGTCACTTAATCCCTGTGTCATTCCCTAACTGGTGGCATGAGCACTGAATACAACCAACTTTACATCTCCCCACTTGATCTTCTTCATCCTTGGCCTGAGGATTTGTGAGTTGCTTTCGGTCTTTCTTCTTTAGCAGCTACAACCTGAGCACAATCCATAGAATTCCTTACCTCATCATGTTCCCATGGGAAAAAGACATTCAAAAGCTGAGATACTGCATGTGAGCACATCCAAACCCTGGAGTAATATATCACAATCTTTACATCTGCCTACTTGATCTGTTTCATCATCCTTGGTCTGAGGAGTTACTTTTGGCCTTTCTTCTTTAGCAGCTACAACCTGAGCACAATCCACAGAATTCCTTACCTCATCATGTTCCCAAGGGAAAAAGACATCCCAAAGCTAAGATATTGAATGTCAGCACATCCAAGCCCTGGAGTAAAAATCAGAAGTTTCTACAGGTCTCTAAAGGAGATTTGATTTAGTCTGGAGGTTAGGAAGAAATTCTTGAGAGTGAGGGTGGGAAGACACTGGCACAGGTTGTCCAGGGAGGTTGTGGATGCCCCCTCTTGGAGGTGTTCAGGGCCAGTTTGGATGGGGCCTTGAGCAAGCTGGCATGGTGGAAGGTGTCCCTGCCCATGGCAGGGGATTGGAACTTAGGTGATCTTTAAGGTCCCTTCCAACCCAACCCATTCTATGATTGCTAAATGTTTCTCATCTGGATTCTCAGTGGAGACTGCAGATTGCAGTTGTTCAAGCAGTAGTAAGGAGGAGATAAAAAATGCAATCTGATGACAATTGAGACATTCAAAAGGCTGGATGCAGCTAAAGGTCAATGTTAGCATAGCAGAATTAGATGTCAGTGGTTTATTTTCAGCTGCACTTTGATGCATTTTTTTTTGCATGAATTAATACTTTAACACATCAGTGCTTTATGTTTTATTCACTCTTCCTTTCCAAAAATATTCTCCTGTTCATATTTTATTGCTGTGTCCTGAGCAAATTGCTAAGAAATATGTATGGTCTGTTATGGAAGGCTCAAGGCTCACAGGATGTTAGGGGTTGGAAGGGACCCAAGGAGATCATCGAGTCCAACCCCCCTGCCAGAGCAGGACAATGCTATCTAACACAGAGCACACATGAACACATCCAGACAGGCCTTGAAACTCACCAGAGAAGGAGACCGCACAACCTCTCTGGAAAGCCTGTGCCAGTGCTCTGTGACCCTTACAGTAAAGAATTTCCCCCTTGTGTTGAGGCAGAACCTCTTTTGCTGCAACTTACATCCATTGCTCCTTGTCCTATCCCAGGGAGCAGTGAGCAGAGCCTGTCCTCAACTGCTGGTCAGCCCTCAGATACTTATAAACATTTATCAATTCCCCTCTCAGTCTTGTCTTCTCCAGACTAAGCAGCCCCAGGTCCCTCAGCCTCTCCCCATAAGCCATGCCCTGCAGTCCCCTCATCATCCTTGTAGCCCTCTACTGGACCCTCTCCAGCAGATCCCTGTCCCTCTTCAGCTGGGGAGCCCAAAACTGGACACAGTATTCAAGGTGAGGTCTCAGCAGGGCAGAGTAGAGGGGGAGAAGAACCTCCCTTGATCTGCTGGACACACTCTTCCCAATACACCCCAGGATCCCATTGGCCTTCTTGGCCACAAGGGCACATTGCTGTGCCATGGGTAACTTGTTAGCCACCAGGACCCCCAGGTCCCTCTGCACAGGGCTGCTCTCCAGCAGTCACCTCCCAGCCTGTACTGCTGCAGTTATATTATTCCTCTGCAGTAAGCTCTGGGCTTGCCACACACTTCTTGATGTACCCTGGGATGCCTTTGGCCTCCTTGGGCATGCAGGCACATTGCTGGCTCATGGTCATCTCGTTGCCCACCAGATGATTCTCCCCAGAGTCACTCTCCCAGCAGATCAGCCGCTAACCTGCACTGCTGCATGGGGCTGTTCTTCCCCAGGTGCAGGACTTTAAACTTGTCCTGAGTGAATTTCATTAAATCTTTAATCTAGGTTGTTGATCCAATTACTTTGCTTCTAATCCCAGGGTTGCTATTTCAACCCTGAATTCAACAAGGTCAGAAGCATTACAAATTGGCTCCTCCTTTTCATTGGTTTACCTGCAGCCTTTTGAAAAAGCCTACAAAGCTTCTGAACTTGCTCAGGGGCACACCTTTGTGTAACACTGTGATGGTTTGGATGTTACCCACCTCCCCCACACTTTGGAAAACCCCCCAGACTAGACTCAGCCACTGGGAATTGAAGAATGAAGCTTTCTATTTACAGCTTAGCACAATCTACAAGCAGGTATTTACAATAGATACAGAAATAGACAAGTTAAAAAGTGATACAGAAACACAACAGCCCTCTCAGAAACCAGAGTCCCCAGCAGGGGCTCCCAACCACCCTTCCACCTTCTCCTCACCACTCTACCTTACCCCAGACCTTGCCTTACATTCAAGGTAATTTGGAGGCTCGGCCAGGGGGGTTAAGAAGCAGAAGGATTAGTTAGCAAGTTAGAGAGAGAAGTGCCTGCAGCCAGAGCCAGAGAGGGTCTCTCTTATCTGTATTTATGGTCTCATTCTTATCCTTCTCAGCAAGCCTATGAGTGCAGCAGACATCACCATTGTTTCCTTTTCACAGCCAAGCATCTAATTCTTCTCACCAAAACATTCTAGCTAGGCTCAAACTAGCACAAACACCAAGGATGGCTTGCAGATCTCTGAAACCTGTTGTGATAACCTTTCTGGTTTTGTTTGGTTCCTAGTACTGGAGTGCTAACCTTAGGAAAGGCCTTGGACAGAGAGAGCACCGATCGCTACATCCTGATCGTTACGGCCTCGGATGGCAGACCTGATGGGGTGAGTGTCTTCTCAACACAAAGCTGGGTGGAGTGGCTGGTACACTGAGGGTTCTGCTGCCATTCACTGAGACTTAGGCAGGCTGGAGAAATGAAATGAAGTTTGACAAGGAAAAGGGTAGAGCTTTGCACCTGTGAAAGAACAATCCCATGGACCAGTATAGGTTGGGGACTGACCAATTGGAGACCACTGAAGGGATAAAAGGACCTAGTGGATGGAAGATTGGCCATGAGCTAGCAATGTGCTCTTGTGGCCAGGAGGGCAAATGGCATCCTGGGGTTCATTAGAAGGGTAGTGGTTGGTAGGTGAAGAGAGGTTCTCCTGCCCCTGTACTCTGCTCTGGTGAGGCCACATCTGTAATATCTTGTCCAGTTCTGTGCCTTCAGTTCAAGAAGGACCTCAAGGAACTACTTGAGAGAGTCCAGTCCAGAGCCGTGAAAATTTTTAAGGGAATGGAACATCTTCCTAATGAGGAGAGCCTGAGGGAGCTGGTGCTCTGCAGCTTGGAGAAGAGGAGACTGAGAGGTGCCCTCATTCATGGTTATAAATATGCCAAGGCTGAGTGCCCAGAGGCTGGAGTCAGGCTCTGCTTGGTGACACCCAATGACAGCACAAAGGACAGTGGTGGAAGCTGAGGTATAGGAAGTTCCATGTAAACATGAGGGAGATTTTTTTTCACTGTGAGGGTGATGGAACACTGGAACAGGCTGCCCAGGGGGGTTGTGGAGTCTCCCTCTCTGGAGATATTCAGAACCTACCTGAATGTGTTCCTGTGTGATGTGCTACAGGTGATGCTGCTACCCAAATCTGGGACAAGCGTAGGCTTTGCACAAGGCAGGCACAAGCTAAGTGTGTGTACCTTGTTTACCACAGGTTGCAAACAAGTCTGGGCAGCCCAGAGTCCTTAGACTCAGTGGCTCCAGGTTGTTTGTCCTCTTCTGTGGTTGCTTCTCCCCAAAACAGGAGGAGAGAAAGCAGAAAAACATACTTGGGCAAGCCAGGACACAGAGAAGCCTATTTCAGCCTACCAGGGCAGTGCTGAAAGCTGAATGAAAGACATTTATCATTTCCTGGTGCTGGTGTCACACTCATCATCTCTCAACATGCAAAACAGCTCTTCCGGGTACAGCACCCACTTAGCGAGCAGGAGGACGAGCAACACAGCAGCAAGCTGCCTGGCACTACTGCCAGATGCTCCTGATGGATGATGATGTTATGGTGTTGCTGCTTCATAAAAACCCCTTCCCTGCTCTCTCCTTGTCTGCTCTCCTCCCTCAGCATCATGCAGTTTTTGGCCTGGAGTTGTGTGTAGGGGTGTGAGCTAATCATTCTTCCAGTGAGACACCACACCTCCTGTCTCTGTGTTCTCTCTTTCCTCCTGCTTGGTTTGGGGTCTTCATCACTCTCTCTTACCTGGCTTTAGCTGTTTTGTTCCTTTCTGCTAGTGATGGGCACCTTTCATCTGAAAACTGTCTAGCAGTATGACTTGACAGGTTGTCTTACCTATTCCTTCTCCTCACCCCAAGCTTTTGCTGACAGCAGGTGAAACCAGAGTTAGGCTGGGCTGGCCAGTACCACAAATAAGGCTGTCCAAGTTTCCCTGCTTTTCTTTTCCAGACAGGTAAATGAAACAGGGCAGCTCAGCTCATTCTATTCACATGCTCTTTTCTATGCCAGAAACAGTCTGATTTGCCAAGCTTGCAGAATCCTGTCTTAGCACAATGTCTTTCACTTGCAGCTCTTCTGGGCTCACTCTCTGCTGTTGGTTGGGCAGGCTCCTCCTGGGAGCTGATGTCGTGGTAAACTGCTATAAGGACCTGGATGCTTGTTTCAGCAAGCCTGTGGAGTCTCATGGAGGAACATTTCTTTTTAGCTAGTGTGTATAGAAACTTAGAATGGTTTGGGTTGCAAGGGATAACAAGTTGCCATGGCTAACAAGATAACTATGGCACAGCAATGTGCCCCTGTGGCCAAGAAGGCCAATGGGATCCTGGGGTGTGTTAGGCAGAGTGTGTCCAGCAGATCAAGGGAGGTTCTCCTGCCCCTCTACTCTGCCCTGCTGAGACCTCATCTTGAATACTGTGTTCCGTTTTGGAGCAGGCTGCCCAGAATCACTGTACAGTTTCCTTCTCTGGAGAGATTCCAAACCCACCTGGACATTATGATTGTGGGGCAACCTGCTGTGGGTGACCCTGGTTTAGTAGGGGAGTTGAACTGGATGATGAGGTTGAATGAGACCTTGAGCAACCTGTTCTAGTGGGAGATGTCCTCGCTTATGGCAGGGGGTTGGAACTGTATATCTTTGATGTCACTTCTTACCTAAACCATTGCATGACTCTATGATGCCCAGAGGTCCTAGAATCATAGAATGAGCCAGGTTGGAAGAGATCTCCAAATTCATTCAGCCCAACCTAGCACCCAGCCCTGGCCAATCAACCAGACCATGGCACTAAGTGCCCCAGCCAGGCTTTTCTTCAACACATGCAGGGACAGCGACTCCACCACCTCTCTGGGCAGCCCATTCCAATGGCAAATCTACCATGCTGGGATTCTGTGAGAGTTACTCTTACAGCTCCTACCTCTCTGCATCACTGACTTTACAATTTCAATGTGACAGATGTAAAAGCCTCATCCCCATTCTGTCTGTGCACTGGAGGAACTGGGGTTGTTTAGTCTGGAGAAGAGGAGGCTGAGGAGATAGCTCATTACTCTCTACAAGTCCCTGAAAGGAGGCTGCTGTGAGAGTGAGGTGGGAGTTGGTCTCTGCTCCCTAGTCTCAGGTGACAGAAGAAGAGGAAATTACCTATATTGTGCCAGGGGAGGGTTAGGGTGGAGATGAGGAAAAATGTCTTTGCTGCAAGAGTGGTCAAGGATTGGACCAGGCTGCCCAGGGAGGTGGTGGAGTCACCATGCCTGGAAGTGTCCACAAAATGTGTGGCCATGGCTCCTTTGGTCATAGAATCGTAGAATCAGTCAGGGTTGAAAGGGACCACAAGGATCAGACAGTTTCACCCCTCCTGCCATGGGCAGGGACACCCTACCCTAGAGCAGGCTGCACACAGCCTCAGCCAGCCTGGCCTCAAACACCTCCAGCCATGGGGCCTCAACCACCTCCCTGGGCAACCCATTCCAGCCTCTCACCACTCTCATGATGAACGAACTTCCTCCTCACGTCGAGGCTGACTCTCCCCACCTCCAGCTTTGCTCCATTCCCACCAGTCCTGTCACTACCTGAATGGTTTGATGGCCATGGTGGTGTTAGGCTGGATTCAACGATCTCTTCCACGCCAAACAATTCTATGACTCTGTGATTACCATACTGAAACACGTGGAGTGTTTGGTGTTCTGGGAGCTGCTCTAGGTTGGTTTTAGCATCCCAAGAATTCAACGTGATGCAGATTATCAGACACATCCCCTTAAAATTCTCTTGAATGGAAGGGAAATACATTCAAACACAGGAATTCTCACTGCCCACAGCTGATGGTTTACTATGCCAGATATTCCTAGGAGCATTCATTCCAGGGGTTTTTATTCCCTTGCCCTTTGTGGAATCCATTTTGCTTCAGAGGACTGTTTTACATTCAGCAGGCATCATACAACAGGGCAAACCTTCTGGAGTGGGCTTTGTGCTGACAGTGAGGTATCCATTGTGAAGCACATTTGCTCCAGGCCCTTCCCCAGCCTTGCTGCCCTGCTCTCAACACCTTCCAGCACCTCAACATCTCTCTTCAATTCAGGAGCCCAGAACTCGACACAGCACTCAAGCTGTGGCCTGAGCACAGGGGCAGAAGAGCCTCCCTTGTCCTTCTGGCCACACTGCTCCTGAGCCAGCCCAGGATGCCATTGGCTCTGCTGCCCACCTGGGCACACTGCTGCCTCATCTTCAGCTCCTCTCTCCCAGCACCCCCAGCTCCCTCTCTGCCTGGCTGCTCTCAGCCACTCTGTCCCCAGCCTGTAGTGCTGCTTGGGGTTGTTGCTTGGCCAAAGTGTAGAACCCTGCACTTGGCCTTGTTCAGTCTCATCCCAATTGATTTACATTCAGCACACATCACACAACAGGGCAACTCTTCTGGGGTGGGCTTTGTTACTTCTGAATTATTTAAGATGTGTCTTCTGCACTGGCCTCCATACAACGTGCAGAAGAACTCTCACTGAAAAACCTATGTCATGCCTGGATGTGATTTACACCACTTAGGTGTGTGTTTGGGATCTGCTTTTTGCAGTAAATCCAGAGGGATTGCTGAGGAAGGCAGCTAGCATGGGCAACCCCTCAGTGAAGATGTGGAGCTTACAGCCACAAAAGGAGGCTCTAATACTGGTCTGGGCTGCCAGCCAAGCCTGAGGATTTGGAAGGTGAGGGAGACTGAACTGTTAGAGGATCTCTCCTGTGGAGAGTATGTTATCAGATTAAACTGGCTGCACAGCAATGAAGCAACAATACAGAATAAGGCAGGCACCCAGCTACAGGACGAGGGGACACAGTCTCAGGTTGTGCCAGGGCAGGTCTAGGCTGGATGTGAGGAGGAAGTTGTTGTCAGAGAGAGTGATTGGCATTGGAATGGGCTGCCCAGGGAGGTGGTGGAGTGGCTGTGCCTGGAGGTGTTGAAGCCAAGCCTGGCTGGGGCACATAGTGCCATGGTCTGGTTGATTGGGCAGGGCTGGGTGCTAGGTTGGGCTGGATGAGCTTGGAGGTCTCTTCCAACCTGGTTGATTCTATGATGATAAGTGGATGAAATGCTGAAGGAGAAGCATTCCTAGGCTGGTGGCACCATGGTATAATAGCAGGTTAGACAGGCATCCACTGTGCCTCCAAACCATCAGCATCAGCTTTCTCTGCTGTCAGTCATGGCAGATACTGCTGCATCTTGCTCCTGGAGAAGGTATGACAGCTTCACTGCCCTGCCTGTGCCTCCCTGAAAGGCCTTTCTGCTGTGTAACTTCAGTCTTTCTTGGGCTTTGCCAAGTAGTGTTCCATTTCCTCTGGTGGATGATTCTTTCACTTCTCAACATGTGTCACAGGTCTCAGAAACTTGGTCTGTTAGCCTCAAATCTTCTGTAGTTCTATTTACAGGCTATAAAACAGGCATGCTGCTGCTTTTGCTACAGTGTGTACGAGGCTCAAATCAAGGCATTTCACACCAATAAGAAAATATTAAACCTTAGAAACAGAGCAGTTGGCAGATGCCAGTGCTTGGGCATATTGCTGTCTTAGCCAAGAGGAGAGTGCCCAGTGGAGCCTACAAGGATGGCGAAGGGGCTGGAACAGCTGCCTGATGGGGAAAGGCTGAGACCTGGGACTATTGAGCCTGGAGAAGAGCAGCCTTAGGGAGGATCTGATCAATGTTTATAAATATCTGAAGGGCAGGGGGCAAGAATCATAGAATCAAGCAGGTTGGAAGAGACCTCCAAGCTCATCCAGCCCAACCTAGCACCCAGCCCTGCCCAATCAACCAGACCATGGCACTAAGTGCCCCAGCCAGGCTTGCCTTCAACACCTCCAGGGATGGCCACTCCACCACCTCCCTGGGCAGCCCATTACAATGCCAATCACTCTCTCTGGCAGGAACTTCCTCCTCACATCCAGCCTGAACCTGTCCTGGCACATCTTGAGGCTGTGTCCCCTTGTTCTGTTGCTGGGTGCCTGGCAGAAGAGCCCAACCCCACTTGGCTACAGCCTCCCTTCAGGTAGTTGTAGACAGCAATGAGGTCTGCCCTGAGCCTCTTCTTCTGCAGGCTGCACACCCCCAGCTCCCTCAGCCTCTCCTCACAGGGCTGTGTCCCAGACATCTCACTTTGAGTGTGCTAGAACCCTGGAGCAGACTGCCCAGACAGGTTGTGGAGTCTCCTTCTCTGGAGCCTTTCAAACGCTGCTTGGATGTGTTCCTGTGTGACCTGCTTTAGGTGACCCTGCTTTGGCAGAGGGTTTGGACTTGATGGTCTCTGGCAGTCCCTTCCAACCCTATTTTTCTACGACCTGCAGTAAACACCAAGCTATGGATTTGAGTGGTGCTTGCTGCTGTGCTGTATTGAATTCATGGACTAAAAATGTCTCTGGTAGTCAAGGTGTTATCATTTGCTTAATTGACTTAAAGTACACTAATTGATTAATTACAATGTTGTCCTATATAGAGTTCTGGTGTTTTGTGTCCCAAACACTCAGTGTGTAGGAGCAGAAAAAAGAGATCTGACTCAATCTGTGAAGGTCTGCAAACTAGACTGGAGGACATTTGTTGCAGTGAGGGTCCTGAGGCACTGGAACAGGTTTCCCAGGAGGTTGTGGATGCTCCTCCCTTCCTGGAGGTGTTCAAGGCCAGGCTGGGTAGGGCCTTGAGCAACCTGGTTTAGTAGAAGGTGTCCCCTGCCCGTGACACAGGTGTGTCTGGGACTGGAAGATCTTTAAGGTCCCTTCCAGCACAAGCCATTCTCTGATTCTGTGATTCTATTTCACTCTCCAGTTGCTTTGATTTGGATAGAAGATTCCAGCAGTGAGCACAGTTTAATGCCTGTTAACCACAGTTAATGAGGGTGTTCCCACTAGGTTCCTGTATGTTGAAGCTGAGGTGCCTAGCAGCACACCAGTGTGATGGGGGTGGAGAATGATGCAGAGACCTCTGAGCTGAGCTCGCCAGGGAGGTGAGCACGAATGCCTTGGCTGACTGATCAGCAAAGCCATTCATCACAGAAGCAAGTTGTGGTGAATCAAATCAGTCACTTCTTTCAAAATGTAGAGTTCTGGCAAATTTTGGTATTGCTGGTCAGAAATTACCCTTCAGCATGGAGAGAGAAGGGCAGCTAAGCTGTGAAGAGTCTGGTGGGGAGCAGCTGAGGGAAATGGGGTTGTTTAGTCTGGAGAAGAGGAGGCTGAGGGGGAAGGCTCTCTGCAACTGCCCAAAAAGACATTGGATTGATGTGGGGGTTGAAGTCTTCTACCTAGTATCAGGTGATAAAACAAGAGGAAATGGCCTGAAATTGTGCCAGGGGAGGGAGATTAGGAAGAATATCTGTGCTGCAAGAGTTGTCAGGGGTTGAAACAACCTACCCAGTGGAGTCACCATACCTGCAGGTGTTCGAGAAACGAGTGGAGTGGCTGTGCCTGGAGGTGTTGAAACAAAGCCTGGATGAGGCACTTAGTGCCATGGTCTGGTTGATTGGGCAGGGCTGGGTGCTAGGTTGGGCTGGATGAGCTTGGAGGCCTCTTCCAACCTGGTTGATTCTATGATTCTGTGATTCTATAACATGGCACTTTGGGACATGGTTTAATGGCCACGGTGGTCTTAGGTTGACAGCTGAACTTAAAGGGGTTAGGGATCTTTTCCAACCCACACAGTTCTATGATTCTATGAATGATTTTGATTGGAAGATATCAGAGAAGTGGTTGAGGCCCCATGGCTGGAGGTGTTTAAGGCCAGGCTGGATGAGGTTGTGTGCAGCCTGCTCTAGGGTAGGATGTCCCTGCCCATGGCAGGGGGGTTGGAACTAGATGATCCTGGTGGTCCCTTCCAACCCTGACTGATTCTATGATTCTATGATCGAGTTCAACCATCAGTCTAACACCACCATGGCCATTAAACCATGTCCCCAAGTGCCACGTCCATATGTTCCTTGAACACCTCCAGGGGTGGTGCCTTCCAACCTTCACTGATTCTATGATCTAGTTCCAGCATCCCTACCATGGATGGGAACACCTCCAGGTGCTCAAAGTCCCACCCAACTCTTACAGTCTTGGAACCTTGACATCTTTTCTGAGCAGTACATTGCAGTGCTTCACCATCATCATGGGGGAGAATTGCTTCCTAATGTCTAATGTAAATCCATCCTTTTGGAAGTTGAAGCCATTGCCTGTTCTCCGGTCACCACATGCCTTTGTCAGAAGTCCTTCTCCAGTAAAATTCTCTCTCTTTATGACATTTAAGATCCTTGAATCCTTAAAGTACCATGTAAGGAGCAAGGTATCTGATGTCCTTAGTGCACATCTGGTATATTAATCAGTCCTGAACCCGTTTTGTCTTATCAAAAAGGTAACCTCTTAAGGTGAATAATGCTTCCTGCTCCACAAAACTGTGCTTACATGGGATTCTGTCCTGCCTGAAGTTCATCCACAGCAGTAAGGCTGCTTATCACAGAATTGTCAGGGTTGAAAGGGACCTCAAGTATCATCTAGTTGCAACCCTGCCCGGCCATGGGCAGGGACACATTCAACTAGATCAGGCTTCCCAGAGCCACATCCAGCCTGGCCTGGAAAACATCCAGGAATGGAGCTTCCACCACTTTCCCATTCAACCTGTCCCAGTCTCTCACCACCCTTTTGGTGAATAACTTCTTCCTAATGTCTAATCTGATTCTCCTCTTCTCTAACTGTGCTCTATTCTCCCCAGTCCTGCTACTAACTGACAGCTTTCTTGTCCCTCCCCAGCTTTCCTGTAGCCCCCTTTAGATACTGGAAGGCCACAAGAAGGTCTCCTCAGAGCCTTCTCCTCTCCAAACTGAACCACCCCAACTGTCTCAGCCTGTCCTCAGAGGAGAGCTGTTCCAGCCCTCTGTTCATCCTCAAAATCTCATCATCAAAATGTACAGACCTGCAATTCCATATTGGTCCCAAGTACCTTTAAAACCCATTTTGTGTTTTGCTGGGTGCCCACAAGGAGCAATAATCTTTTCTACTAGACTGGGCCTTTGGGCCTTGTGGCCCTTCTCTGGACATCTTCCAGCACCTCCAGATCTTTCCTGTAATGAGGCTGCAGACCTGGACACAGAGCTGCAGCTGGGCTCTCACCAGAGTAACACAGAGGGGCAGAATCCCTTCCCTCACCCTGCTGCCCACACTTCACAGGATCCCAGGCTCAGGGGTTGGAAGTGACCCAAAAAGATCATCAAGTCCAACTCCCCTGCCAGAGCAGGACCACACAATCTAGCTCAGGTCACACAGGAACACATCCAGACAGGCCTTGAAAGGCTCCAGAGAAGGAAACTCCACAACCTCTTTGGGCAGCCTGTGCCAGTGCTCTGTGAGCCTTACAGGAAAGAAGTTCCCCCTTGTGTTGAGGCAGAACTTTCTGTGCTGCAGCTTCCATCCATTGCTCCTTGTCCTATCCCAGGGAGCAGTGAGCAGAGTCTGTTCCCCCACTCCTGACCCCCAGTCCTGAAATAGTCATAAACATTTATCAAATCCCCTCTCAGTCTTCTCTTCTCCAGACTAAGCAGCCCCAGGTCCCTCACCCTCTCCTCATCAGGCAGTGCTCCAGTCCCTTCATCATCCTCATAACCCTCCCTTGGGCCCTCTCCAGCAGATCCCTGTCCCTCTTAACTTGGGCACTTCTCTTGGTGCAGCCCAGGCTCTGCTTGGCTCTCTGGGCTGAGGTGCACACTGGTAGCTCACATTGAGCATCTCATCCACCGGCACCCCCAAGTCCTTTTCTTCGGCCGTCACATGTGGGATTGCACAGTCACACTCATTTGTTCATGAGCTTCTCTTTCTCTGCAGACTTCAACTGCTACTGTTAACATAGTGGTGACAGACGTCAACGACAACGGCCCTGTGTTCGATATGTTTCTGCCTAGAAACCTGTCTGTGCAGGAGGAGGAAGCCAATGCTTTTGTTGGCCAAGTCAGGGTAAGTTCTTAACTCTGCAGAGTCTCATTTATTCTCTAGACTTGGGACCAGTCTTGTTCAACAGCTTTGTGGGTGCCATGGACAGAGGCACTGAGTGCTGCCTCAGCAAGTTTGCTGATGACACCAATCTGTGTGGTGCAGCAGCCAGGCTGGAGAGCAGGGATCCATCCAGAGGGACCTGCACAGGCTGCAGAGGTGGGCACAAGCCAACCTCAGGAGGTTCAACAAGACCACAGGCAAGACCCTGCAGCTGGGTGGAGGCAATGCCAAGCACAAATGCAGGCTGGGCAGTGAGTGTCTGGAGAGCAGCCCTGAGAAGAGGGACTTGGGGGTGTTGCTGGATGAGAAGCTCAACAGGAGCCAGCAGTGTGCACTTGCAGCCCAGAAAGCCAAGCAGAGCCTGGGGTGCATCAGGAGAAGTGTGGCCAGCAGGGCCAGGGAGGTGATTCTCCCCCACTACTGTGCTCTGCTGAGACCCCACCTGGAGTACTGCATCCAGTTCTGGAGCCCCTGGGACAAGAAGGCTGTGGAGAGGCTGGAGTGTGTCCAGAGCAGGGCCAGGAGGATGCTCAGAGGGCTGCAGCAGCTCTGCTGCGAGGACAGACTGAAAGAGTTTGGGCTGTTTGGTTTGGAGAAGAGGAGGCTCCCAGGTGACCTTCTTGTGGCATTCCAGGATCTAAAGGGCCTCCAAAAATGCTGGGGAGGGACCATGGCCATTAAACCATTCAGGCCTGGGGAGAATGGAGCAAAGCTGGAGGTGGGGAGAGTCAGGCTGGAGGTGAGGAGGAAGTTGTTGAGCATGAGAGTGATGAGAGGCTGGAATGGGTTGCCCTGGGAGGTGGTTGAGGCCCCATGGCTGGAGGTGTTTAAGACCAGGCTGGATGAGGCTGTGTGCAGCCTACTCTAGGATAGAGTGTCCCTGGGCATGGCAGGGGGGTTGGAACTGGCTGATCCTTGTGGTCCCTTCCAACCCTGACTCATTCTATGATTCTATGATCGAGTTCAACCATCAACCTAATGCCACCATGGCCATCAAACCATGTCCCTAAGTGCCATGTCCATATGTTCCTTGAACACCTCCAGGGATGGTAGCTGCCAACCCTGACTGATTTTATGACTTCATGGACTCTCAGGAAAAAGCAGAAACCAATTGCACAGGAAACATGTCCCCGGTTTAAAATGCAGGCTCTTGATTGTCAAGCATTTATGTTAGCAAAGTCATCTCCTGGGCTGTGAAATACAGAACTGAGTTCCTTCTTCTTCATGGTCAGTAGCCAAAAAGGCTTTTTCATCAAAAAATAACACATTAAAAACCTGTTTGTGAAAACACACCACTGTAAAACGCTTATTTAGTAGAGTTTTACAGTGTTTCAACACCATGACCACCTTTTCACAGTTACAGAATGTTAGGGATTGGAATGGACCTCAACAGCTCATCCAGTCCAACCCCTCCTGCCAGGGCAGGAGCACCAAGGAACATGCTCAGGCAGGTTTTAGAATCATAGAATCAGTCAGGGTTGGAAGGTGCCACAAGGATCATCCAGTTCCAACCCCTCTGCCGTGGGCAGGGACACCCTACCCTAGAGCAGGCTGCACACAGCCTCAGCCAGCCTGGCCTCAAACACCTCCAGCCATGGGGCCTCAACCACCTCCCTGGGCAACCCATTCCAGCCTCTCACCACTCTCATCATGAAAAACTTCCTCCTCTCCTCCAGGCTGACTCTCCCCACCTCCAGCTTTGCTCCATTCCCCCCAGTCCTGTCACTACCTGAATGGTTTAATGGCCATGGTCCCTCCCCTGCCTTTTTATAGGCCCCCTTCAGGTCCGGGAAGGCCAGAAGAAGGTCACCTCTCAGTCTCTTCCTTCCCAAGCAAAAGAGCCTCAGCTCCCTCAGCATGTCCTCAGCAGGGAGATGTTCCACTGCCTTCAGCATCTTTGTGGTGCTGTGCTGGACTCTTTTATTTTATATATGGCTTCTGACTTTGCAAGGACTTGCAGTGGCAGGATGATGGGTAGGTGGCCTTAAGCTGGAAGAGGGCAGATTTACACTGGAGATTAGGAAGAAATTCTTCAGTGTGAGGATAGAGAGACATTGGAACAGATTTCCTAGGGAGGTGGTGGATGCCCCCTCCCTGGAGGTGTTCAAGGCCAGGTTGGACAAGGCCTTGAGCAACCTGGGCTAGTGGAAGGTGTCCCTGCCCACGGTGTGGAACTAGATGGTCTTTAAGGGCCCTTCCAGCCCAGACCACTCTATGACTCAATGATTTTCCTATCATTCTGCACGAGGTATATGAAACTGTCAATCATCTAGAACATTTGAAGGCCATGATGGGGAAATCCAGTGAAGCTGTCAAACTAATAATTGATCACCTGTCACAACAAGAGATAGTGCTTCAGGGTGTTGTTAATCCCAGGGAATTGAAGCTGTGCAGTGTTTTTTCAACACATGCAGATCTTCTGGACTGCCACAGGTGGATTCAGTCACTTGAAGAACATCACAAAAGGGTGTCTGAGGGAGCTGGAGATGTTCAGTCTGGAGGAGGTTGAGGGGAGACCTCATTACTCTCTGCACTCCCTGAAGTGAGGCTGAAGTGAGGAGGGAGCAACCTCTCCTCCTTGGTATCAAATGGCAGGACCAGAGGCATTGGTTTCAAGCTGTGCTGGGGAGGTTCAGGCTGGATGCTAGGAAATACTTCTTCCCAGAGAGGGTTCTCAAACATTGGAACAGACTGCAGTGGTGGAGTTACCATCCCTAGGGGTGTTGAAACCACTTGTGGAGCTGGCACTTAGGTCCAGTTGGTTGGACAGGGCTGGGTGATAGGTTGGACTGGGTGACCTTGGTTGATTCTATGGTTTAGTGTTGATCCTTCACACAGTATCACAGTATCACAGTATCACCAAGGTTGGAGCTTGGCTGGTTCTATGATTCCATGGTTTAGTGTTGACCCTTCAGTGCTGGGTCAAAGGTTGGCCTAGATGACCGTGGTTGATTCAATGATTCTATGGTTTAGTGTTGACCCTTCAGTGCTGGGTTGAAAGTTAGACTGGATGAGCTTGGTTGATTCTATGGTTCTGTCATTTAGTGTTGACCCTTCATTACTGGGTCGAAGGTTGGACTGGATGAGCTTGGTTGATTCTATGATTCTGTGATTCTATGATTCCATGGTTTAGTGTTGATCCTTCATTACTGGGTCAAAGGTTGGACTGGATGAGCTTGGCTGGTTCTATGATTCCATGGTTTAGTGTTGACCCTTCAGTGCTGGATCAAAGGTTGGCCTAGATGATCTTGGTTGATTCTATGATTCCATGGTTTAGTGTTGATCCTTCATTACTGGGTCAAAGGTTGGACTGGATGAGCTTGGAGGGCTCTTCCAGCTGGATGTTTTCTGTGATGCTGTGACTAAGCTGTTGGGTTTTTAACTTATAGCTGAATGTATTTACAGAGTCACGGAGTGGTAGGGGTAGGAAGTAACCTCTGGAGATCATCAAGTCCAACCCCCCTCATGCTGCATCCAGCCTTGGTGCTAACTCAGCATGAAAGGAAATCTAAAACATTATGCTTATAAATACTTCTAGGGTGGGTGTCAGGGGCATGGAGCCAGTTTGTTTCCAGTGGTGCCTTGTGATGGGACAAGGGATAATGATCACAAACTTGAACATGAGAAGTTCTATCTAAACATGGAATGGTTTGGGCTGGAAGATCACCTGGTCCAACCCCCTCTGCAGTCAGCAGGAGCATCCTCAACTAGATCAGGCTGCCCAGAGCCCTGCCAAGCCTAACCTTGAATATCTCCTCCACTACCCTCATGCTACAGAACTTGATCCTCAGATCCAATCTAAATCTACTCTTCTCTAGTTTGAAGCCATTGCCCCTCACCCTATCACCACAGACCTTTGGAAACAGTTTCTCTCCGTCCTTGTACTCGTCAGATACTGGAAGGCTCCTGGAGCCTTCTCCAGGCTGAACAACCCCAGCTCCCTGTCTTTGTAGCAGAGGTGTTCCAACCCCCTGATCATTTTTGTGGCCCTCCTCTGGACTCATTCCACTGGGAACTTCATAATTTAAGGGTGACAGAGCCCTGGAACAGGATGTCCAGAGGGGTGGTGGAGTCTCCATCTCTGCAGACATTCCAAACCCACCTGGATGTATTCCTGTCTGTCATGAGTAGTAGGATATTTGGAAGGTCCCTGTCAAGCCCTACTCTTTTGTGACTCTGTGGTTGTTTTGATTACTGACATCATGTTTAACTTATGTGGTCATTTTTCATTTCATGTCTGGAAACCACAGAATTATCCGGGTTGGAAGGGACCTCAAGGATCATCTACTTCCAACCCTGCCCTGACATGGGTAGGGACAATTTCAACTAGATCAGGCTGCCCAGAGTTGCAATCCAGCCTGGCCTTGAAAACATCCTGAAATGGATCTTCCACCACTTTTCCAGGCAACCTGTCCCAGTCTCTCACCACCCTCATGGTGAAGAACTTCCTAATGTCCAGTCTAAATCTCCTCTCCTCTAGCTTGGATCCATTCCCCACAGTCCTATCACTGACACCTGACACCCTAAAAAGTCCCTCCCCAGCTTTCTTGTAGGCTCAGGCAGTGCCCAAATGCCTTATCTGCGGTTTTACTCTTGTTCTTATACCTCTCAGCAAGCCTATGAGTGAAGTAGACATCACCATTGTTTCCCTTTCACAGCCTGTGATCTAGTTCTCCTCACCTAAACATTCTAGCGAGCTTCAAACCAGCACACCTGTTTGAAATGAAAATAGCCTGTTAAAAGAGAGCAGACAGTTTTTGTTTCAAGTATTTTCACTATCAAGACTAGAACCACTGTCTGGCCAGCCTGCTTCCCAGGATATTCTTTCACTGTAGTCATTTCATAGAGTGTGGGCAACAGGACAAAGGAGGTTCTTCTGCCTCTGTACTCAGCACTGCTCAGGGCACAGCTGGAGTGCTGTGTCCAGTTCTGGGCTCCTCGATTCAAGAGAGATGCTGAGGTGCTGGAAGGTGTCCAGAGAAGGGCAGCAAGGCTGGGGAGGGGCCTGGAACATAAACCCTATGAGGAGAGGCTGAAGGAGCTGGGGGTGTGCAGCCTGCAGAAGAGGAGGCTCAGGGCAGACCTCATTGCTGTCTGCAACACCCTGAAGGGAGGCTGTAGCCAGGTGGGGTTTGGCTCTTCTGCCAGGCACTCAGCAACAGAAAAAGGGGACACAGTCTGAAGCTGTGCCAGGGCAGGTCTAGGCTGGATGTGAGGAGGAAGTTGTTGTCAGAGAGAGTGACTGGCATTGGCATGGGCTGCCCAGGGAGGTGGTGGAGTTGCTGTGCCTGGAGGTGTTCAAGAAAAAGTCTGGTTGATTGGGCAGGGCTGGGTGCTAGGTTGGGCTGGACGAGCTTGGAAATCTCTTCCAACCTGCTTGATTCTGTGATTCTATGATTCTGTGGTCTGGTTGATTGGACATGGCTGGGTGCTAGGTTGAGCTAGATGACCTCGGAGATCTCTTCCAACCTGGTTGATTCTATGATTCAAAAACAAGGCTGAAATCCACCAGAGTGAGCAGCCATGTAGGTGATCAAACCCAAGACCAAACATGTTTTGAGGTATCCATTTCTCTCTTGAATGTTGGCTTCCCATTTCCTGCGGGTAGAAACAGAGTAAGGGATTTGTTTGTCAAAAGCCATGAAGAGAAGGGGCACTGCTGAGCGTTGTGGCAGAGGACCTTGTGGGAAAAGGTGCTCAGCTAGGCTGCTGCCTCAGATTTTGCTCTTTTTTTTCATCAGGATCACCACATGCCTGAGCCCAGTGACAATCTGGAGGAGGAAAGCTGAATTAGATCATAGAATCATAGACTGCTTTAGGTTAGAAGGGACCCTTGCAGGTCATCTGACCCAACCATCCTGCAGTGAGCAGAGACGTCAGCTGTGTCACATTGCTCAGCCCTGGTCTGGGATGT
Source organism: Pogoniulus pusillus (assembly GCF_015220805.1). Taxonomy (NCBI): domain Eukaryota; kingdom Metazoa; phylum Chordata; class Aves; order Piciformes; family Lybiidae; genus Pogoniulus; species Pogoniulus pusillus. The sequence continues at coordinate 25,461,133 of NC_087269.1, read as the reverse complement.
CTGCAGGCATGAGGGATCTATCATTCCATGCTGGAGTTTTCCAGCAGTGCTGATCAGTGATGCAAAGATATGCCTACAAAAAGCAAATGAAGGGGCAGGGGTAGGGTGTGAAACAATCTGGGTAGATACCACGACCAGGTGAACACAAACTTCTGTCCAGGGATCTGTTTTCTTCTCTCCTGGGTCACATCAACTCAGCAGCTTTTTATTGCACCCCAGGCTGAGTTTTCAGCACCTGATCCCTACATAAGCCCTTAATAAAGGGCTATCTTCTTCTGGACAAGAATGTGAACTTGTTGGCAGGTTTTTGCCATCAATGTATTGAGCCCCACCTAAATCTCCTTCGCTTCTGTACCTCCCATGCACCTGGTGTTGATAATTAGTGACACGGTGCAATGCAACTCGCTCTGATGCCTTACCCTCAGCAGGACCTCAGCGGTTTCAGTCTGCAACAGAGAATAAGGTGCCTCAATTTCACTTTCAGCTTTCCCATTTGGAGCTTTTTGTTCCCTATTGGTCCTTTGTAGAGAACTTGGTGCAGCAATTCTCCTCCTGCCTTGCTGGGCAATCCCCGTGATCAGACATGAAAGAACAGCAGGGACTCTAATGCACCTCCAGCTGCCCCAATTTAGACAGCACCGTGTAAAATGAAAGGGATTCAAAACACAGCCCCTGCTCTTGCAGCCTTAGCCTTCCTGCCTTTTGTTCTTTTCATCTTCAGTGTGCTACTCAAATCCCCACAGGCACCACTCCCACAGCACTGCCTGCAGGAACTCAACTGGCAGACCATGGTGGAAGGGTTGAATGCTTGTGGGGAAGGATCAGGGGAAGGGCCAACAAGGCAGATGTCACAATGGGGATCTGCTGTAGACCACCCAACCAGGACAAGGAGGTTGAGCAAGTGTTTTATAGGTGTATGGGGAAGATCTCAGAATTACCAGCCCTTGTTCTTGTGAGGGACTTCAACTTACCTGACAGCTGCTGGAAATACAACACAGCAGGCAGGAATCATAGAATCATAGAATGAACCAGGTTGGAAGAGACCTCCAAGCTCAGCCAGTCCAACCTAGCACCCAGCCCTAGCCAATCAACCAGACCATGGCACTAAGTGCCAGCCTTTGCTTCAACACCTCCAGGGATGGCAACTCCACCACCTCCCTGGGCAGCCCACTCCAGTGCCAATCACTCTCTCTGGCAGGAACTTCCTCCTCACATCCAGCCTAGACCTCCTCTGGCACAACTGCAGACTGTGTCCCCTTCTTCTCTTGCTGCTTGCCTGGCAGAAGAGCCCAATCCCACCTGGCTACAGCCTCCCTGTCGGTAGCTGCAGACAGCAATGAGGTCACCCCTGAGCCTCCTCTTCTGCAGGCCAAACACCCCCAGCTCCCTCAGCCTCTCCTCACAGGGCTGTGCTCCAGGCCCCTCCCCAGCCTTGCTGCTATTCTCTGGACACCTTCCAGCACCTCAGCATCTCTCTTCAATTCAGGAGACCAGAACTGGACACAGCACTCAAGGGGTGGCCTGAGCAGTGCTGAGCACAGGGGCAGAAGAACCTCCCTTGTCCTGCTGCCCACACTGCTCCTGAGCCAGCCCAGGATGCCATTGGGTCTGCTGCCCACCTGGGCACACTGCTGCCTCCTCTTCAGCTCCTCTCTACCAGCACCCCCAGCTCCCTCTCTGCCTGGCTGCTCTCAGCCACTCTGTCCCCAGCCTCCAGTGCTGCTTGGGGTTGTTGTGGCCAATGTGTAAAACCCTGCACTTGGCCTTGTTCAATCTCATCCCATTGGCCTCTGCCCACCCATCCAACCTGGCCAGGTCCCTCTGCAGGGCTCTCCAACAACTCCACACCTGCTCCCAGCTTGCTGTCATCTGCAAACTTACTGATGCTGGACTCAATCCCCTGGTCCAGATCATCAATAAAGATATTGAACAGGACTGTGCCTAGCACTGATCCCTGGGGCACACCACTGGTGACAGCTGCCAGCTGGATGTGGCACCATTCACCACCACTCTCTGGGCCCAGCCCTCCAGCCAGTTCTTGACCCGTATCAGAGTGAATCTGTCCAAGCCAGGAGCTGCCAGCTGTGCCAGGAGCTTGTTAGTGGAAAGGCTGATACTTTTCTCCGAGAAGCATTTCAACCAATGTCGGTTGATCATTGAAGGCCTAGGGATTCTGGTATGAAAGAATCTCTTCTTTTTGTCTGCCTGACACCTTGCATCCCAGAGTGCTTTGTCTGTTTCAGCCTGCTGCCACCCTAAGTCTTCTGAATCAGTGATTTCCCATCTCTAACGCAATCCCACTTCATATTTCGATGGCTGATGCTGTTTGTTTAGATTTGGCTCTTCATAGTTCTGGTGCTGGGAGAAAAAATTAGGGTTCTCTTGGTCTTGCAAATCAGAATTTGTAATGAGGTGGAGATTTTCCCTAGTAACAAGCGATAGGAAGGACTTTTTAGGCAATCAGGGAGTGCCAGGACTGGGGGGAATGGAGCAAAGCTAGAGATGGGGAGAGTCAGGCTGGAGGTGAGGAGGAAGTTGTTGAGCATGAGAGTGGTGAGAGGCTGGAATGGGTTGCCCAGGGAGGTGGTTGAGGCCCCATGGCTGGAGGTGTTTGAGGCCAGGCTGGCTGAGGCTGTGTGCAGCCTGCTCTAGGGTAGGGTGTCCCTGGGCGTGGCAGGGGGGTTGGAACTGGCTGATCCTTGTGGTGCCTTCCAACCCTGACTGATTCTGTGATTCTATGTTTGTAGTGGGTGAGATGTGATCTTCCAAGGCAAAACACTCAATGTAAGTCTCTAAGTTTAGGATTTGGTTCTGTGCCACCTTGTTGTCTGTTTTTAAGTTTACAACATGAATTGCTCTTGTAGGAGGTTCACCAGCCCATTAAGTCATGGGTTTGCAGCTCTAAACTTTCCCATTTTCAATTATTTTAACCTCTGTTTTCTTGTAGCATTTAACTGTTCTCACTGGGCAGTTTTATTTGAGATTACCTTTAATTGGTTTTTGAACTATCCCTGCAGGTGCACTGAAGTTAGCATTGACTATGGAAGTTATCACCAAGGGCTTCCTATCTTGTCTAATGGCTGAAATATGTCAGCATTTTGAAATGTACCCTAAGCACAGGCCAGTTAATTATGAGCATGATAAGCTGCTGGGACTGGGTTGTACAGTGATATGGGTCAAGAACTGGCTAGAGAGCTGGGCCCAGAGAGTGGCAGTGAATGGTGCCACATCCAGCTGGCAGCTGGCACTGGTGGTGTGCCCCAAGGGTGGTGTGCCCCAAGGGTCAGTGCTGGGCACAGTCCTGTTCAATATCTTTATTGATGATCTGGACCAGGAGATTGAGTCCAACATGCAGGTGACAGCAAGCTAGGAGCAGGTGTGGAACTGTTGGAGGGTAGGAGAGCCCTGCAGAGGGACCTGGCCAGGCTGGATGGGTGGGCAGAGGCCAAGGGGATGAGACTGAACAAGGCCAAGTGCAGGGTCCTACAAAGAAAGAAGGAAGGAATCTTTCCAAAATTGAGAGGAAATATTCAGACTTCTGTATATTACTTAGGTTTTCTTCCTAAAACATTTTAAATGACAAGATGTCAAATGTTTAGGAGGAAGTTGTTGTCAGAGAGAGTGATTGGCATTGGAATGGGCTGCCCTGGGAGGTGGTGGAGTCGCTGTGCCTGGAGGTGTTGAAGCCAAGGCTGGCTGGGGCACTTAGTGCCATGGTCTGGCTGATTGGATAGGGCTGGATGCTAGGTTGGGCTGGATGAGCTTGAAGGTCTTTTCCATCCTGCTTGATTCTATGATTCTATGTTTGTAACCTTAGTGGCCTCTTGGTGCACCAGGGGAGATGTTAATTTTGTCCTAGGAACCCCTACATTAATCTCACCCAAAAAGTACACAATCCAATTTATCCTTCCCACCTCCACATTCTATCTGCTGCTTGACACAATTTGAAGGGCTTGGGAAATCTTTTCAAACCCCTAACTATAAATAATAATAATAACTAATAATGATAAACCCATTAAATTCATGATAACAAAAAACCCCATTATCATTGATGAAAAGAAGAATGCAACTCCCACCACCCCACCCTCCCTGTATCCCCCAGCATCACTTCCATCCCTTCCTCAAGCTGCTCATCTGGCTGGAATACTGAAGAGGGTGTTGGAGATCAGGAGCTTTCCCAGGAGTGGAAAGGGATCGTGGGGAATCATCAGGCCCTGAAGAGAAGCTGAAGGAAAATGTAATCTGAGAGAAGTCAGGCTGGTGGCAAACAAGTGTTTCAACTTGCAGCTTTAATGAGGAAGTAGTTGTCATGTTTGCCTCTGCTCTGTAGACAAGGATGAATAACAACTTATTTTGCTGTTTCCCAGCTCCAGCAGTCTGAGCTGGGCATAAATCCTCAATTAACCTGCTGAAATCCTGTTACCCATAGCGAGCAAGAGTGGTGCCTATTAGTGGGAGGTTTCTTTTGAAAAGAATGATAATGGTGTAATTAATATTGTTGACATTTAAGCACTTGTCATTATATTTCACAGTTAATGATCCTTCAAGAGAGATTTTGGTAATTCACAGCTCCCAGAATTGTTTGCAAGCTGCTGAGAGATGGAGGAAGATAATTTGTTACTCTGGAATGCTGTTGGTTTATATTCATAAGGGTTTCTTCTGCATAGCTGGTAATGCAAATTTAAACCTAGCACCGTGGGTAAAGGCTATCACCTTGCAGATCAGACAATCATTGAATTGCTTTGGTTGGAAAAGACCTTTAAGATCACTGAGTCCAACAATCAAGATCACTGAGATCACTGAGTCCAACCATCAATCTAACACCACCATGGCTATTAAACCACATCCCAACGTGCCACGTCCGCAGGTTTCTTCAGCACCTACAGGGATGGGGACTCCACCACCCCTGGGCAAAGAAATTTTCCCTCATCTCTAATTCAAACCTCCCCTGGCACAATTTCACCCCATTTCCTCTCCTTCTGTCACCTTATACTAGGGAGAAGAGACCAACTCCCACCTCACTGTGACATCTTTTTCCCACCTGCCTGAGCAGCCTGTTCCAATGCCTGACCACACCTGCAGGAAAGAATTTTTTATTCAATCTAATAATGATATCTGCAGTATACATGGGGTGTCCTTTCAAGGAGATCAAGAGATGACTGATTTGTATTTCTAGGGTTCCAGGTTTGTTTTGGCATGCAGTATTTTCTACATCAGCCTTGGAAAGACTGAAGTGAGAGGAATTGTGTGGATCAGAGCATAGAGTGGTAGAATCAGTCAGGGTTGGGAGGGACCACAAGGATCATCTAGTTCCAACTCCCCTGCCATGGGCAGGGACACCCTGGAGCAGGTTCTAGAATGAGCAGTAATTAGTGGAGGCTGGTCAGAGGCTTTTCTGAGATGTTGAGGTGCTGGAAGGTGTCCAGAGAAGGACAGCAAGGCTGGGGAGGGGCCTGGAACACAAACCCTATGAGGAGAGACTGGGCGAGCTGGGAGTGTGCAGCCTGCAGAAGAGGAGGCTCAGGGCAGAGCTCATTGCTGTCTACAACTACCTGAAAGGAGGCTGTAGCCAGATGGGGTTTGGCTCTTCTGCCAGGCAACCAGCAACAGAACAAGGGGATGAGGTCTCAAGTTGTGCCAGGGCAGGTCTAGGCTGGATGTAAGGAGGAAGTTGTTGTCAGAGAGAGTGATTGGCATTGGAATGGGCTGCCCAGGGAGGTGGTGGAGTCGCCATGCCTGGAAGCGTTCAAGCAAAGCCTGGATGAGGCACTTAGTGCCATGGTCTGGTTGATTGGACAGGTCTGAGTGCTAGGTTGGACTGGATGAGCTTGGAGGTCTCTTCCAACCTTCTTGATTCTATGATTCTATAATTTTTTCCTAATACTGCATAAATACAGTGAGTTGGGAGAGGTAGAAACATGCTTGAGCTCTTTCTGCACCTCTTGCAGCACTGGCAAGAGGAGGCAGTCAGACAGGGATTGGTTTGTTTCGTTTTTCTTTTTTTTTTTTTTTTGAGTCTGATTTATACTCTTGGAGATGCTCTCAGGTTAAAATTGCATAAAAACATGATGAGTGAGGTCCTATGAGGAGCAGCTGAGGGAGCTGTGGTTCTTTAGTCTGGAGAAGAGGAGGCTGAGAGGGGACCTTATTGCCCTCTACAGCTACCTAAAAGGAGGTTGTAGTGAGGCTGGAGCTGGTCTCTTCTCCCCACTTACTCATGACGGGACAAGAGAGAACAGCCTGCAACCATCAGGGGAGGTTTAGGTTGGCTGCTGGGGGGAAGTTGTTTCCTGAGCGGGAGGTCAGGCACTGGAAAAGGCTGCCCAGGGAGGTGGTGGAGTTGCCATGCCTGGAGGTGTTTGAAAGGAGAGTGGATGTGGTGCTTGAGGCTATGGTCTAGTGATGAAGGCTGCTGGGATGAAGGTTGGACTGGCTGATGCTGGTGGTGCTTTCCAAGCATAGCAATTCATAGTGCTGAGATGTTGTGCTGAGGGGTTTGGGTTAGTCAAGGCCCTGTCAGTGTAAAACTGATGATTGGACTCGAGGAGTTTGAAGGGCTTTGCCAATCTAAGACATTCTCTGATTCTGTGATTCCCTCCCTCTAATTTGGCCTGCATTGAGACCCCACCCCCCCCCCGCCCCCCCCAAGCTGCAGTGCTCCATCCAGTTCTTGTGCCCCCACCACAAGGAGATAGACCTGTTGGAGTGGGTCCAGAGAAGACCAGAAAGATGATAAGAGGACTGGAGTGCCTATGGGGACAGACTGAAAAAGTTGGGGCTGTTGATCCTGGAGAAAAGAAGGCTCCTGGAACACCTTCTAGCATCCTTCCAGTACCTGAAGAGGGTTTACAAGAAAGCTGGGGAGGGCCCTTTTACAAGGGCTTGTAATAACAGCATGAAAGAGAATGGATTGAAGCTGGAAGAGAAGAAGACTGAGACTGGGTAATAGGAAGAAATTCTTTGCAGTGAAGGTGGTAAGGCACTGGCACAGATTGCCCAGAGAGGTTGTGGATGCCCCATCCAAGCAGGAAAACCAGACAGAGAGTAGAGCAGGTTCTTTCTCCACCTGTCAGGTCTTGGCATTAGCATAGAATAGAATAGTATCACAGAATCAGGCAGGTTGGAAGAGACCTCCAAGATCATCCACTCCAGCCTATCACCCAGCCCTGTCCAATCAACCAGACCATGCCACTAAAAGCCCCAGCCAGGCTTGGCTTTATCACCTCCAGGGACGGCGACTCCACCACCTCCCTGGGCAGCCCATTCCAATGCCAATCACTCTCTCTGACAACAACTTCCTCCTTACATCCAGCCTAGACCTGCCCTGGCACAGCTTGAGACTCTGTCCCCTTCTTCTGCATGGTGTAATGGTTTGGGTGTTACTTGTCCCCCTACCCTTATGGAATCACCCAGACTACACTCAGCTGAGCTGGAAGTTAAGGAATGAAGTATTTACAACTTGGCACAATAGACAAGCATTATGTACAACATTTAGAGTTATATACAGATATATACGAGTTAAAGGTCATACAGAAACACAGCAGCCCTTGTCAAGGTCCAGAGAACAGAGATGAACAATATCTCTGTCCAGAGGAGCAAGATCTCTTCTTACAGATTTCTGTGTTGTGAAATTAAGGTGCAAGTGAGACCAGAGATCACCACAAAACTATTTATTGAAAGGTAAAGTTGGACAGAACAGAGAGAGAGAACAACAGAGGAAAAGAGAAGAAGCAGGGAAGGGAAATGATTATATTACCATCAGCCACAGATAGGAGGGGAGAGAGATGTGTGCATGGCCCAGGGATGTTCTTCTGTGGCGTTTGTCAGGAGTTCTTCTGGTGGATGTGCAGCTCTGGTGGTGCTCTGGTGGAGATGCACACCTGGAGGTGCACACTTCAGCAGTCATTGCTCATGTCTTTTTGTACAGGTTTTTAGCTCAGTGTCCAGGTGCAGCTCCCCAGGGAATCTTCCTGTGTATTCTCATGCATTCACAGGGGTCTGGCTGCAGTACCAGGGAGGGCCTCCACCCCCTCCCTGCGCTGCTCACCTGTCCATACTCTAAATACACATAAGCCTTTCCTCTTCGGTCTAGCTGACATGAGATGTGCACACCTTGGGCATTCAAGCCAGCCTGGGGTCCAGGAATTTCCTCAAAGGCACTGTCTGCTGAATTGCATCCCTGAGCTGTCTGCCAAGCACCTCCTCTATGTCTGGGAGGTTAACAAAGGTGTGACAGTTTGGGTGTTACCTGCCCCCCCACACTTAAGAAAATCTCCCAGACTAGACTCATCTGAGCTGGAAATTAGAATGGAGCTTTCTATTTCCAGCCTAGCACAATCTACAAGCAGGTATTTACAATAGATGCAGCTAGAGACAGAAATAGACAAGGTAAAAAGTAATACAGACACACAACAGCCCTCCCAGAAACCAGAGGTCCCAGGAGGGGCTCCCAACCACCCTTCCACCTTCTCCCCACCCCTCTACCTTACCCCAGACTTTGCCTTATGTTCAAGGTGAGTTTGGAGGATCAGTCAGGGGGGGTAGGAAGCAGAGGGTTAGTCACACAGCAGGTTAGGGAGAGAAGGACAAGCAGCCATGGCCAGAGAGAGCTACTCTGTTATCTATGTTTGTGTTCTTGTTCTTATCCATCTCAGCAAGCCTATGAGTGCAGCAGACATCACTGCCGTTTCCTTTTCACAGCGTAGCATCTATTCTAAATATCCCAGCTAGGCTCAAACTAGCACAAAAGGCAATCTTCATCCTTGTTGATTTACAAGGGAGAGACCATATCTTTTGTTGATTAGAGAGAGAGGATGGTAATCTTTATCTTTGTTGGTGAACAAGGGAAACAGATGATCCAGACTCTCACATCCCTCCCAGAAACCAGAGTCCCCAGGAGGGGTTCCCAACCACCCTTCCACCTTCTTTGCACCCCTGTATTGTATCCCAGAGTCTGCCTTATGTGCAAGGTGAGTTTAGAAGATCAGCTAGGACAGTTAGAAAGCAGAAGGATTAGTTACACAGAAAACAGACCAGGGAGGAAAGCACAGGCTCTGACAGAGACCCACACACACACTGTCTTAGCTGTGTTTTTGTTCGTGTCTTTATCCATCTCAGCAAGCCCATGAGTGCAGCAGACATCACTATGGTTTCCTTTTCACAGCCTAGCATCTAATTCCTCTCACTAAAATAGTCCTATTAGGCTCAAACTAGCACATATGTTGTGGGGGAGGAAGTGAGTGGTCATCTTTGGATTAATAGAAGACATTAAGAATGTTGTGGTAGCCCAGAGAGAAATAGTGTCTGTGGTTTGCATTGCTTTGTCAGAGATGAAAACAGACAGAGGAACTGGTTGCTGGAGAGACCTCAAGTGCCACCTTTTCTTACCTCCTCACCAACAGGTTTGAGGAACACTGACTTGAAATGCCAGAGGTGACGTCAGAAAGAAGATCTTGAGCTGAATTTGTAGTGTGCTGCAGCTCATCTTGAGGAGCTTACTCAGCTCTAAGTGTTTCTGGTAAGGCTGATGTGGCCACTTCTGCCCTCAAAGCCTGGATTCATAACTGTGATGTCTCTGTGCAGAAGTCCAAACAGAGGCTGTGATGTTGTAATCTCAAGGCCACCAAACTTGGTCTGAACTGAAACAAGTATGAGACTTGCTGTGGTCCAAGACCACAGTGGGTTCAGTGGCTAAGGGCACATGGCTCAGTGATAATGTCCCACTTTGGGGCCATGAGCTATGCAGGGCTGGAGGACAGAAATGACTCTCATCCCTTCCCAGGAGTAAGAATGAGGATACTGCACACTGACTGGAAGTTTAAAGAGACAGTCTGTTGACAAGATGTGATGGTTTGGATGTTACCTGCCCCCTCATACTTAAGAAAATCACCCAGACTAGACTCAGCCAAGCTGGAAATTAAATAATGAAGCTTTCTATTTCCAGCTTAGCACAATACCCAAGCAGGTATTTACAACAGATACAGCCAGAGACAGAAATAGACAAGGTAAAAAGTGATACAGAAACACAACAGCCCTCCCAGAAACCAGAGTCCCCAGCAGGGGCTCCCAAGCACCCTTCCACCTCCTTTCCACCCCTCTACATTATCCCAGACTTTGCCTTCCTTTCAAGGTGAGTTTGGAGGATCGGCCAGGGAGGTTAAGAAGCAGAAAGGTTAGTTAGGCAGCAAGTTAGATAGAAAAGTGCAGGCAGCCACGGCCAGAGAGAGCAACTCTGTTATCTATGTTTGTGTTCTTGTTCTTATCCATCTCAGCAAGCCTATGAGTGCAGCAGACATCACCACTGTTTCCTTTTCACAGCCTAGCATCTAATTCCTCTCACTATAATATCCCAGCTAGGCTCAAACCAGCACAGAGGGGGATGGACCTGCTCGTCCCAGGATATTGTAATATTGTTATTCTGTTCCATCTTCCAGTATCATAGCTTAAAAGGCAGTGCCTTGCTGATACCTTCCCTTCTCCTTCCTGCCTTCCCCCCCTTCACTTCTCTCCAGGAGCAGCACAGGTGGAGGCACCATCCCTGGGGGTCTTCAAGAAAAGACTTGATGAGGCATTTGGTGCCATGGTCCTGTTGACTGGACAGGGCTGGGTGCTAGGTTGGACTGGATGATCTTGGAGGTCTCTTCCAACCTGCTTGATTCTATGATTCTATGATTCTATAATTCTATAATTCTTGCCTCAGGGTATGTAGAGGAGAAGGCTCCCAGCTGGCAGGGCAGTTTCAGCCTAGCCTCAGGCTGACTGAGGGTGGAAGGGGTGGAGGATTCTAGAAGGCCAGTTTGGGCCTAATGGGTTTTGTGCTTATTCTACCTGATTGCTTTTTGTATATATATACTCTTTTGTGGTAGTTTGAGCCTAGCTGGGATATTTTAGTGAGAGAAATTAGATGCTAGGCTGTGAAAAGGAAACCGTGGTGATGTCTGCTGCACTCATAGGCTTGCTGAGATGGATAAAGACATGAACAAAAACATAGCTAGGACTGTGTGTGTGGGGGTCTCTGTCAGAGCCTGTGCTTTCCTCCCTGGCCTGTTTTCTGTGTAACTAATCCTTCTGCTCCCTAATCCCCCTGGCCAATCCTCCAAGCTCACCTGGCACATAAGGAAAACTCTGGGATAAAGTACAGGGGTGGAAGAGTGGTTGGAAGCCCGTCCTGGGGACTCTGGTTTCTGGGAGGGATGTGAGAGTCTAGATCATCTGTTTCCCTTGTTCACCAATGAAGATAAAGATTACCATCCTCTCTCTCTAATCAACAAAGGTATCACAGGATCACAGGATGTTAGGAGTTGGAAGGGACCCAAGATCATCGAGTCCAGTCCCTGTCTATCACAGAGAACACAGCCAGACAGGCCTTGAAAGCCTCCATATGGTCTCTCCCTTGTAAATCAAAGATGAAGACTGCCTTTTGTACTAGTTTGAGCCTAGCTGGGATGTTTAGAATACATGCTAGGCTGTGAAAAGGAAACGGCAGTGATGTCTGCTGCACTCATAGGCTTGCTGAGATGGATAAGAACAAGAACACAAACATAGATAACAGAGTAGCTCTCTCTGGCCATGGCTGCTTGTCCTTCTCTCCCTAACCTGCTGTTTGTGTAACTAACCCCCCTGGCTGATTCTCCAAACTCACCTTGAATGTAAGGCAAAGTCTGGGGTAAGGTAGAGGGGTGGGGAGAAGGTGGAAGGGTGGTTGGGAGCCCCTCCTGGGGACTCTGGTTTCTGGGAGTGCTGCTGTGTGTCTGTGTTACTTTTTTACCTTGTCTATTTCTGTCTCTAGCTGTATCTGTTGTAAATACCTGCTTGGGTATTGTGCTAAACTGTGAATACAAAGCTTCATTCTTTAATTTGCAGCTCAGCTGAGTCTAGTCTGGCTGATTTCATAAGAGTAGGGGAGGAGGTAACACCCAAACCATCACACCCTGGGATGGGTCTCTGTCCTTAGGGGTTTATTAAGGGAGACCCAAGATCCCTCAAAGTACCAGAGATAAACTGTGGAACAGATAACCCCCAAGGAACTGAACAAAGGGTTGCACTGAGAGGACCTGTTGATAGACCCTCAAACAGGTCTCCTCTCCTCCTTTGAGTGCTCATCTGGTCACGCAGATGATGCACCTGCATGCAGTGCTTGTGGATGCATAGTTTTCTCATCCTTACTTATAACCAGTGGGTGATTATCACAAGGTCTTGCCCTCCATGGAGTGTCATGTATTAAAAAAGACAGAAGCAGTGCCTGCAGCTCCCTCTCCCCAATCCTGCCACCTTTAGTGCTGCTGGAGGACACTTCCCCTGCCGCCAGTGTGTGAGATGCAATGGCAACATTCTCCTGCCTTTGGATCTTTTCAGTTACTCCTGAAATGCCTTTTTGCTGCTTCCCTCTTCTTGTGTGGATTTGTGGCTTTTTTTTGTTCTCAGTGTCTATGGTGTCCATCTCCTCGTGGCCACACCATCACACCAGCTGTTCCTGCTGCCTCTAGGCCAACCACATTTCATCTAGGAGCAACACCTGTGAGGCTGTGAGGAGACTTCTGCCTGTAAACAGATCCATTGCTCTTCTACACAATGATCTCAAGCAGCACTACAGGCTGGGGACAGAGTGGCTGAGAGCAGCCAGGCAGAGAGGGAGCTGGGGGTGCTGGGAGAGAGGAGCTGAAGATGAGGCAGCAGTGTGCCCAGGTGGGCAGCAGTGCCAATGGCATCCTGGGCTGGCTCAGGAGCAGTGTGGCCAGCAGGACAAGGGAGGTTCTTCTGCCCCTGTGCTCAGCACTGCTCAGGCCACACCTTGAGTGCTGTGTCCAGTTCTGGGCTCCTGAATTGAAGAGAGATGTTGGGGTGCTGGAAGGTGTCCAGAGAAGGGCAGCAAGGCTGGGGAGGGTCCTGGAGCACAGCCCTGTGAGGAGAGGCTGAGGGAGCTGGGGGTGTGCAGCCTGCAGAAGAGGAGGCTCAGGGCAAACCTCATTGCTGTCTACAACTACCTGAAGGGAGGCTGTAGCCAGGTGGGGTTGGTCTCTTCTGCCAGGCAGCCAGCAACCGAAGAAGGGGACACAGTCTCAAGCTGTGCCAGGGCAGGTCTAGGCTGGATGTGAGGAGGAAGTTGTTGTCAGAGAGTGATTGGCATTGGAATGGGCTGCCCAGGGAGGTGGTGGAGTGGCCATGCCTGGAGGTGTTGAAGCCAAGGCTGGCTGGGGCACTTAGTGCCATGGTCTGGTTGATTGGGCAGGGCTGGATGCTAGGTTGGACTGGATGACCTTGGAGGTCTCTTCCAACCTGGCTGATTCTATGATTCTATGATTCTAAGTCCCTGTCTCCCTTGAATTGAGGAGCCCAAAGGTCTAGGTTTGTCTCACCAGGGCAGAGCAACTGGGGAGAAGAACCTCCCTGAACCTACAGAGCACACTTTTCTTGATGCACCCCATGACACTATTTGTCCTCTTGGCCACAAGGGCACACTGCTGGCCCATGGAGAATTTGCTGCTGTCCACTAAGACTCCAAGGTCTTCCTCTGTGGAGCTGCTCTCCAGTAAGGCAACACCTAACCTGTCCTGGTAACTGTTGTTATTCCTCCCCAGAGGAAATAAAATTGATGGTAACCTAAGCAAGTTGTCTGTACATTGAAAGATGCCAATAGAAGGAGCTGTCATCCACACACTGTTGCTTATGAAGTTGTAGCCATTACTACTGAACACATTGTGGTAGGGCATGGAAAGCACAGAGACATTTTTTTTTTCTTATTAATTTATTTTTTCTTTATCAATTTACATTTTAATTAGCTTTTAATTGATTTCTAGGAAGAGAAAATGGTTTAGTTACAAAGCCTTCCAGTGAATATCTTCACTGGAATTAAACATTCAGGGACACTTCCTGACAATTGTTCCCATAACAGAACATGAAAATTTCTTCTGATCTTCCCAGATGTCTGAGCCTTCATTTAAAAAGTCTAAGAACTGAAAGAAACTTGCTCACAGAATGACCTTTGTGGAATTTACATAATGGTATTCATCAAGCCATGATTTAATTGAGAAGAGGGAAAATAGCAGGTCAGCATTCAGAGTGTGGTGAGGGCTCTAGGGAAAACATCAATGTTTTCCCATTTCTTTAAGGGCATTTAGGTAAAAGCAAGAATTCTTTGCCTGGCATCAAAAATTGAGCCCTGGTTGAGTATGAGAACAAAGATATCAACTCCTCAATAGCTAAGTACTTGTGTTCTGTGGCAATCATCTGCCTCACCTGAGTGTAGAGTAATAAGAGGTTCAAGAAAAGGTTCAACAAGACCAATTGCAAGGTCCTGCAGCTGGGCCAAGGCAATACCTAGCACAAATCCAGGCTGGGCAGTCCCTGTCTGGAGAGCAGCCCTGAGGAGAGGGACTTGGGTGTGCTGCTGGACAAGAAGCTCAACAGGAGCCATCAGTGTGCACTTGCAGCCCAGAAAGCCAAGCAGAGCCTGGGCTGCATCAGAAGTGTGGCCAGCAGGGCCAGGGAGTTGATTCTCCCCCTCAGCTGCACTCTATTGAGACCCCACCTGGAGCAATGCACCCAGTTCTGGAGCCCCTGGGACAAGAGGGCTGTGGAGATGCTGGAGTGTGTCCAGAGCATGGCCAGGAGGATGCTAAGAGGGCTGCAGCAGCTCTGCTGTGAGGACAGACTGAAAGAGTTGGGGCTGCTGAGTCTGGAGAAGAGGAGACTCTCAGGTGACCTTCTTGTGACCTTTCAGGATCTGAAGGGGGACTCCAAGAAATCTGGGGAGGGACTTTTTAGGTCATCAGATAGTGCCAGGACTGGGGGGAATGGAGAAGAGCTGGAGGTGGGGAGATTGAGCATGGAGGTGAGGAGGAAGTTGTTGACCATGAGAGTGGTGAGAGGCTGGAATGAGCTGCCCTGGGAGGTGGTGGAGTTGTCATCTCTCGAGGGGTTTATAAAGAGGCTGGATGAGGCACTTAGTGCCATGTTTTAGTTAATTAGAGGGGTTAGGTGATAGATTGGAGTCAATGATCCTAGAAGGCTTTTCCAACCTGGTTAATTCTGTGATTCTGTGATTTCTGGGTTCTGTTTTGGCACAATAGCAGAGGAAGGCAAGATGATGTCAACAACAAATGCTGAACCTGGTGCACTGGAACAGGCTGCCCAGGGAGTTGGTGGAGTTGCCATGCCTGGAGGTGTTTCAAAGGAGAATGGATGTGGTGCTTGAGGCTGTGGTCTAGTGATGAAGGCTGCTGGGATGAAGGTTGGACTGGCTGATGCTGGTGGTGCTTACCAAGCATAGTGATTGATAGTGATGAGATGTTGTTCTGAGGGGTTTGGGTTAGTCAAGGACTTGTCAGTGTGAAACTAATGATTGGACTGGAGGAGCTTGAAGGGCTTTGCCAATCTAAGACATTCTGTGATTCCTTGATACTGTAATTCTGTGATTGTGTGATTCTGTGAACAGCACTGGTCCCCTGTGGGATACTACCCTCACTGACTTTCCCTAAAGCATTGCCCTGGGGCTCGAAATCTGCATTCAAACACAGTGGTTCTTCCCTTTCCTGCAGGCTACAGACCCAGACGCTGGTGTCAATGGTCAGGTTCACTACAGCTTGGTAAACTTCAACAACCTTTTCCGCATCACAGCCAACGGCAGCATTTATACAGCAGTGAAGCTGAACAGAGAAGTGAGGGACTATTACGAGCTGATTGTTAAAGCCACAGACGGGGCTGTGGACCCCCGGCACTCCACTCTGACGTTAGCCATCAAGGTGCTGGACATCGATGACAACAGCCCTGTTTTCACCAACGCCTCCTACACCGTCTGCGTGCCAGAGAATCTGCCGCCCGGCACTGTCTTCCTGCAGATCGAGGTAAGAGGGCATCGTGGAGTGGTGCAGATGTTTTGGTGTGCAGTGCTAAGCAGGTAACTTGTTGGTGAGACTGGAGAGGAGGAGGTGGTGACACTCAGCAGGCTGAAAAATGCACGGCCTTTAGACAGGTACCTAAAAATACCTACAAGCTGAGAGTAATTTGGAAACAGGAACCATCTAAACAAGCAGCTTCACATCTACACAAGCAAGTCACCACTAAACAAGCAACATCACATCTACACAAGCAAGTCACCACTAAACAAGCAACATCACATCTACACAAGAAAGTCACCACTAAACAAGCAACATCACATCTACACAAGCAAGTCACCACTAAACAAGCAACATCACATCTACACAAGCAAGTCACCACTAAACAAGCAGCATCACATCTACACAAGCAAGTCACTACTAAACAAGCAACACCACATCTGCACAAGCAAGTCACCACTAAACAAGCAACATCACATCTACACAAGCAAGTCACCACTAAACAAGCAGCATCACACCTACACAAGCAAGTCACCACTAAACAAGCAGCATCACATCTACACAAGCAAGTCACTATTAAACAAGCAACACCACATCTGCACAAGCAAGTCACCACTAAACAAACAGCATCACATCTGCACAAGCAAGTCATCACTAAACAAGCAGCATCACATCTGCACAAGCAAGTCACTACTAAACAAGCAACACCACATCTGCACAAGCAAGTCATCACTAAACAAGCAACATCACATCTACACAAGCAGTCATCACTAAACAAGCAGCATCAAATCTGCACAAGCAAGTCACTACTAAACAAGCAACATCACATCTGCACAATCAAGTCACTACTAAACAAGCAACACCACATCTGCACAAGCAAATCATCACTAAACAAGCAACATCACATCTGCACAATCAAGTCACCACTAAACAAGCAACATCACATCTACACAAGCAAGTCACTACTAAACAAGCAACACCACATCTGCACAAGCAAGTCACCACTAAACAAGCAACATCACATCTACACAAGCAAGTCACCACTAAACAAGCAACATCACATCTACACAAGCAAGTCACCACTAAACAAGCAGCATCACATCTGCACAAGCAAGTCATCACTAAACAAGCAGCATCACATCTGCACAAGCAAGTCACCACTAAACAAGCAACATCACATCTACACAAGCAAGTCACCACTAAACAAGCAACATCACATCTACACAAGCAAGTCACTACTAAACAAGCAACACCACATCTGCACAAGCAAGTCACCACTAAACAAGCAACACCACATCTGCACAAGCAAGTCACCACTAAACAAGCAACATCACATCTACACAAGCAAGTCACCACTAAACAAGCAACATCACATCTGCACAAGCAAGTCACCACTAAACAAGCAACATCACATCTACACAAGCAAGTCACTACTAAACAAGCAACACCACATCTGCACAAGCAAGTCACCACTAAACAAGCAACATCACATCTACACAAGCAAGTCACCACTAAACAAGCAACATCACATCTACACAAGCAAGTCACCACTAAACAAGCAGCATCACATCTGCACAAGCAAGTCATCACTAAGCAAGCAGCATCACATCTGCACAAGCAGTCATCACTAAACAGGCAACATCACATCTGCACAAGCAAGTCATCACTAAACAAGCAACACCACATCTGCACAAGCAAGTCACCACTAAACAAGCAACATCACATCTACACAAGCAAGTCACCACTAAACAAGCAGCATCACATCTGCACAAGCAAGTCACTACTAAACAAGGAACATCACATCTGCACAAGCAACATCACATCTGCACAAGCAACATCACATCTGCACAAGCAAGTAATCACTAAACAAGCAGCATCACATCTGCACAAGCAAGTCACCACTAAACAAGCAGCATCACACCTGCACAAGCAAGTCACTACTAAACAAGCAGCATCACATCTGCACAAGCAAGTCACTACTAAACAAGCAACACCACATCTGCACAATCAAGTCACTACTAAACAAGCAGCATCACATCTAAACAAGCAAGTCACTACTAAACAAGCAACACCACATCTGCACAAGCAAGTCATCACTAAAAAGCAACATCACATCTGCACAAGCAAGTCACCACTAAACAAGCAACATCACATCTACACAAGCAAGTCACCACTAAACAAGCAACATCACATCTGCACAAGCAAGTCATCACTAAACAAGCAGCATCACATGTGCACAAGCAAGTCACCACTAAACAGGCAACATCACATCTACAGAATCAAGTCATCACTAAACAAGCAACACCACATCTGCACAATCAAGTCATCACTAAACAAGCAACATCACATCTGCACAAGCAAGTCACTACTAAACAAGCAACATCACATCTGCACAAGCAAGTCACTACTAAACAAGCAGCATCACATCTACACAAGCAATCATCACTAAACAAGCAGCATCACGTCTGCACAAGCAACATCACATCTGCACAAGCAAGTAATCACTAAACAAGCAGCATCACATCTGCACAAACAACATCACATCTGCACAAGCAAGTCATCACTAAACAAGGAACATCACATCTGCACAAGCAACATCACATCTGCACAAGCAACATCACATCTGCACAATCAAGTCATCACTAAACAAGCAACATCACATCTGCACAAGCAAGTCACTACTAAACAAGCAACATCACATCTGCACAAGCAAGTCACTACTAAACAAGCAGCATCACATCTGCACAAGAAAGTCACCACTAAACAAGCAGCATCACATCTGCACAGGCAAGTCACCACTAAACAAGTAACATCACATCTGCACAAGAAACATCACATCTACACAAGCAAGTCATCACTAAACAAGCAGCATCACATCTACACAAGCAAGTCACCACTAAACAAGCAGCATCACATCTGCACAAGCAAGTCACTACTAAACAAGGAACATCACATCTGCACAAGCAACATCACATCTGCACAAGCAACATCACATCTGCACAAGCAAGTAATCACTAAACAAGCAGCATCACATCTGCACAAGCAAGTCATCACTAAACAAGCAACACCACATCTGCACAAGCAAGTCACCACTAAACAAGCAACATCACATCTACACAAGCAAGTCACCACTAAACAAGCAGCATCACATCTGCACAAGCAAGTCACTACTAAACAAGGAACATCACATCTGCACAAGCAACATCACATCTGCACAAGCAACATCACATCTGCACAAGCAAGTAATCACTAAACAAGCAGCATCACATCTGCACAAGCAAGTCACCACTAAACAAGCAGCATCACACCTGCACAAGCAAGTCACTACTAAACAAGCAGCATCACATCTGCACAAGCAAGTCACTACTAAACAAGCAACACCACATCTGCACAATCAAGTCACTACTAAACAAGCAGCATCACATCTAAACAAGCAAGTCACTACTAAACAAGCAACACCACATCTGCACAAGCAAGTCATCACTAAAAAGCAACATCACATCTGCACAAGCAAGTCACCACTAAACAAGCAACATCACATCTACACAAGCAAGTCACCACTAAACAAGCAACATCACATCTGCACAAGCAAGTCATCACTAAACAAGCAGCATCACATCTGCACAAGCAAGTCACCACTAAACAGGCAACATCACATCTACAGAATCAAGTCATCACTAAACAAGCAACACCACATCTGCACAATCAAGTCATCACTAAACAAGCAACATCACATCTGCACAAGCAAGTCACTACTAAACAAGCAACATCACATCTGCACAAGCAAGTCACTACTAAACAAGCAGCATCACATCTACACAAGCAATCATCACTAAACAAGCAGCATCACGTCTGCACAAGCAACATCACATCTGCACAAGCAAGTAATCACTAAACAAGCAGCATCACATCTGCACAAACAACATCACATCTGCACAAGCAAGTCATCACTAAACAAGGAACATCACATCTGCACAAGCAACATCACATCTGCACAAGCAACATCACATCTGCACAATCAAGTCATCACTAAACAAGCAACATCACATCTGCACAAGCAAGTCACTACTAAACAAGCAACATCACATCTGCACAAGCAAGTCACTACTAAACAAGCAGCATCACATCTGCACAAGAAAGTCACCACTAAACAAGCAGCATCACATCTGCACAGGCAAGTCACCACTAAACAAGTAACATCACATCTGCACAAGAAACATCACATCTACACAAGCAAGTCATCACTAAACAAGCAGCATCACATCTACACAAGCAACATCACATCTCCACAAGCAAGTCATCACTAAACAAGGAACATCACATCTGCACAAGCAACATCACATCTCCACAAGCAACATCACATCTCCACAAGCAAGTCATCACTAAACAGCAGCATCACATCTGCACAAGCTAGTCACCACTAAACAAGCAACAAGGCCTACCCTGCTGTCATGGCCTCTTGGAATATTCTGTAACAGGTAGTGTGTTTGAAAGCTCAGCATGGCACTTTGGGACATGATTTGGTGGCCGTGGTGCTGGTAGTTCAGTAGCTAGGCTTGGCCATAGAGGTGTTTTCCAACTGAAACAATTCTGTGATTCTATGTTCCTTCTACCTGTTTCCATTAGTAGCAAGAGAGCTACTCAACTCATTTAGACATTGAAGTCAAACTGAGATGTATAACCTCACAATATAGTTACTGGAGAGAAATAGTTGGCATCCGGAAACAATTTCTCCAATACCAAATCATCATCTAAGGGAGAACCTGGACCTGCTGTCTTCCATATGGAAAAAAATACTTAGACAAGTAAGACCTAATTGCTTAAGACTAACCTAAAGACAGTTGAGCTTTCCTTCCCACAAGCAGCCTAGATATAGTAATAAAATAGTTTCAGTTGTAAAAGACCTCTAAGATGGAGTTCAACCATCAACCTAAAACCACCATGGCTGTTAAACCATGCCCCAAAGTGCCACATCCTCCTGAAAAGCATCTTTTCTGAGCATTTCAGCAGGATTTGCTTTCTCTTACTGCAGATAAATCTAATATCAAAGAAGTGCTAAAGCAATCACATAATACTCCTTATCCCAAAGGAAATCAGTATTGTCTCATGTTGGTATGAAGTAAACCCACTCCTGCTGCCTTATGGGGTGAGGTCAAACACTTGTTTGTGATGATTTGGGTGTTACCTGCCCCTCCACACTTAAGAAAATCACCCAGACTAGACTCAGCTGAGCTGGAAATTAGAATGAATCTTTCTATTTCCAGCTTAGCACAAGATCCAAGCAGGGATTTACAATAGATACAGCTAGAGACAGACATAGGCAAGTTAAAAGTGATACAGAAATGCAACAGCCCTCCCAGAAACCAGAGTCCCCAGACGGGGCGCCCAACCACCCTTCCACCCCTCTACCTTACCCCAAACTTTGCCTTACATTCAAAGTGAGTGTGGAGGATTGGCCAAGGGGGTTAGGAAGCAGAAGGATTAGTTAGGCAGCAAGTTAGAGAGAAAAGTGCAGGCAACCAGAGCCAGAGAGAGAGCAACTCTGTTTTCTACGTTTTTGCTCGTGTTCTTATGCATCTCAGCAAGCCTATGAGTGCAGCAGACATCACCAATGTTTCCTTTTCACAGCCCAGCATATAATTCTTCTCACCAAAATATCCCAGCTAGGGTCAAACTAGCAGACTGTTAAGCCCAGCACCCTCTCCATGGCAGCATTTGATAGCAGGTGCCCAGGGAGGACAACCTGATGAGGCTGAGTTTTCAGTGACATCCAGCAGCTGTGGATGTTACAAGCCTTAGGTCTTCCTTGTCTTTGTGCAGTACTACAAAGCAAAACCAACGCTCTTCTTACAACAGAACAAACACTCGAGTTGTTTGCAGTAGGTTATGTCCTTGACATCCAGCAGGGCTTTGGTGTGAGCCTTTGATTTCCAAAGATTTTCTTTTCTCCCGTGGCACGCTGTAGGCAAAGGATGTTGATCTTGGTTCTGATGTTAACTACCGAATCCGGACGCAGGAAGCGCTGCAGTATTTTGCCCTGGACAAGTATACAGGAGAGTTATCTCTTGTCAAGTCCTTGGATTATGAATCATTCCACGACACAGAAGCAACCTTCACCTTTCTGGTGGAAGCCTTTGACAGCAAAGGCACTATGCCTCCTGGACTCGCTACCGTCACAGTCAGGGTAAAGGTAAGAAGAGTAACTGTCAGTTGATGTCATCCTCTCCTGTTTGCTACTAAACACTTTGTCAACCCATGCTGATGTCCCAGTGAAACACCACAACCTGCTCACAGTAGTCTTGCTTTTTCCCTGTGGTTTTCATAGAATTGTAGAATTGTTTGTGTTGGAAAAGACCTCCAAGCTCACTGAGTCCAGCTGACAGCCTAAGATTGCCATGATCATTTAACCACGTCCCCAAGTGCCATGGCCACACATTTCTTGAACATCTCCAGGGATGGTGACTCCACCACCTCCCTGGGCAGCCTGTCTCAATGTCTGACCACTCTTTCAAGAAAATCTTTTCCTAATCTCCAACCTAAACCCCCCCTGGCACAATTTCAGGCCATTTCCTCTTGTTCTGTCACCTGATACTAGGGAGAAGAGACCAGCCCCTACCTGGCTCCAAGCTCCTCACCAATGCCAGTATAGGGGCATGATCACTTCCCTGTTTCTGCTGGTCACACTATTGCTTGTCCAGCCCGGGGTGCTGGTGGCCTTCTTGGCTTGGTTGTCAAACAGCTGAAGATGAGCCAGCAGTGTGCTTTGGTGGCCAAGGCAGCCGCCAGCATCCTGGCCTGGATAAGCAATAGTGTGGCCAGCAGAATCAGGGAAGCTATCATGCCCCTATACTGGGCATTGATGAGGAGCCAGGTAGGGGTTGGTCTCTTGACTACCCCGACACTTTACAAGATCTGTGATTCCTTTCCTGTGTGCAGCTTGTTAGTGAAGTCTTGGGTCACAGATTTATGAAGGACAGGAATACCTGATGCATTTACCAACCTGTAGTCCTCTCAGCCCTCTGAAAGGCTGGCACAAGTGGACCTGAAACAAGGAACTGTTTGCAGATAAGGCATCGGGTCATGGTTCAAGCTCTCAAACCAGAATTTTATGAAGCACTGGGGTGTGATGAGTTCTACTGCTTGAAAATACAGAGCTGCAAAGGAGCAGACTCATTTAATGCCAGGAATCACACAGAATCACAGAATGTCAGGGGATGGAAGGGACCTTGAAAGCTCATCCAGTCCAACGCCCTCTGGCATAGCAGAGTCACCCAGAGCAGATCACACAGGAACACATCCAGGTAGGTTTTGAATATCTCCAGAGAGGGAGACTCCACAATCCCCCTGGGCTGCCTGTTCCAGGGTTCTGTTACCCTCATAGGGTAAAAATTCCTCCTTATGTTTAAATGAAACTTCCTATGCCTCGGCTTCCACCCATTGCCACTTGTCCTGTCACTGGGCATCACCCAGCAGAGCCTGGCTCCAGCCTCCTGGCACTCACCCTGCACATATTTACAAACACTGATGAGGTCACCTCTCAGTCTCCTCTTCTCTCAGCAGCACGGCCCCAGCTCCTTCAGGCTTCCCTCCTAACAGAGCTGTTCCATTCCCTCCAGCATCTTTGTGGCTCTGTACTGGACTCTCTCAAGCAGCTCTATGACCCTCTTGAACTGGAGGGCCCAGAACTGGACACAGCACTACAGATGTGGCCTCACCAGGGCAGAGCAGAGGAGCAGGAGAACCTCTCTCAACCTACTAACCACAGCCTTTCTAATCCGCCCCAGAATGGCATTGGCCCTCCTGGCCATAAAGCACATTGCTGGCTCATGCTCAATCTTCCATCAACTAGGACTCCCAAATCCTTTTGCCCTTTGCTTCCTTCCAACAGGTCAGTCCCCAGCCTATACTGATCCCTGAGGTTGTTTGTTCCCAGGTGCCAGTCTCTACCCTTGTCTGTGCTGAATTTCATTCAGCTTCTCCCTGCCCAACCCTCCAGCCTGTCCAAGTCTTGCAGAATGGCAGCACAGCTTTCTGGTGTGGCAGCCACTCCACCCAGTTTGGTGTCATCAGGGAATGGTTCTTATGCAGGGAGTTAACAGCATGACCTCTGGGTTCCAGCTATCTCACCAGTAATATGGGAACTTGGTAGCCATCCCCAAATGAAAAGCACTTGTAGCTGAAATGTTAACACTTGCACATCCTGATTTGGTAGAAGAGCTCATGTCCAAGAGGAGAAAATCTTTCAGATGGATCACAAGTTACCCATGGCACAGCAATGTGCCCTTGTGGCCAAGAAGGCCAATGCAATCCTGGGGTGTATTGGGAAGAGTGTGTCCAGCAGATCAAGAGAGGTTCTCCTGCCCCTCTACTCTGCCCTGCTGAGACCTCATCTTGAATACTGCCTTCAGTTTTGGGCTCCCCAGTTGAAGAGGGACAGGGATCTGCTGGAGAGGCTCCAGTGGAGAGCTAAGAGGATGATGAGGGGGATGGAGGGCACTGCCTGATGAGGAGAGGCTGAGGGACCTGGGGCTGCTTGGTCTGGAGAAGAGAAGACTCAGAGGGGATTTGATAAATATTTATATGTATCTGAGGGCTGAGGGTCAGGAGTGGGGACAGGCTCTGCTCACTGCTCCCTGAGATAGGACAAGGAGCAATTGGTGTAAGCTGCAGCAAAAGAGGTTCAGCCTCAACACGAGAGGGAACTTCTTTACCGTAAGGTTCAGAGTGCACTGGCACAGGCTGCCCAGAGAGGTTGTGGAGTCTCCTCTGGAGCCTTTCAAGGCCTGTCTGGATGTGTTCCTCTGTGACCTGAGCTAGATTGTGTGGTCCTTCTGTGGCAGGGGAGTTGGACTTGATGAGATCCCTTCCAACCCCTAACATGCTATGAGCCTGTGAGCCTTGGCGTCCCTTCTGGCCTGGCATTCTGTGAGTTTTAGTTAAAGAATTGCAAGTTGTGGGAGAGAAGAGAGTTTGATTACTCTTATTTCAGCTAAGAAGCTGAAATTGTGGCAGAAACAAAAGTCCAGCTCCAAAATGTGAGCTTCATATCTGCCAGCTTTGGTTTGAATGTGAGTCTGAAGAAAGCATTTTCTTAACTCTGATTCAGTCTGGGATTCAGCTCAGTGATTATCTGCAGATGCTGTGAATTGCCACATGATTCTGAGTAATGCTGTTTGTCAGCCTTCTTTTGAAGAACAGGAAATGTCTCCCCTTATCAGCTTTGATGACAACATAAGGCTTCCACAATACCTCTCTGTCCCTGCAAAATTTCTCATTCTGAGGTGCTGGTCACCTGTTTCCTAATTCTCTGCTCTCCAGCAGCAGCTTCCAAATCAACAAAAGAAAAACACAACTTTGGACATCACTCTTTGAACCTTTTCTGTTACTCTTTTTCAGTAGGGAATTGCTCAAAACTGCTCTTTTCTTCATAAAATCAAACAGGTTGGAGTAGACCTCCAAACTCATCCAGTCCAACCTAGCACCCAGGCCTATCCAGTCAACTAGACCATGGCACTAAGAGCCTCATCCTGGCTTTGCTTCCCCTTCTACTCTGCTCCACTGAGGCTGTACCTGGAGTCCTGGGTCCAGTTCTGGGATAGACAGGGACCTATTGGAAAGAGTCCCACAGAGGCTACCAATAAACTCTCCCAGAACAGTGTAGTTTTGAGAGAGTGGAGTATTTGGGTGGTTCTGATGGAGTCACCATCCCTGCAGGTGTTTCCAGAAATGTGTGATTCTATGATTCTATGAACAGTTATGTCCATTTAAAGCACACTGAAAACACAGAATCAGCAGTACCTTAAATAACATATTTTAACATGGAAGCAAAATTATTTGGTGATCCATCTTCAAGTAACAGTTATGTCCATTTGAAGCATACTGAAAACACAGAATCAGCAGTACCTTAAACAAATAACATACTTTAACATTATTAAAGACTGGATGAGGCACTTAGTGCCATGGTCCAGTTGACTGGATAGGGCTGAGGGATAGGTTGGACTGGATGATCTTGGAGGTCTCTTCCAACCTGGTTGATTCTATGATTCTATGCCTTAATGGCTGTGGTAGTCTTAGGTTGATGCTTGGACTTGATGACCTTAGAAGTTCCAACTGAAACAATTCTGTGATGGAGTGTTTTAAATATTTTTGTTTTCAAACTGGGTCCAGAGAAAAGCTGTAACCTGCATGGTGGGACTGACCCAACTATGTGACTGACTTTGTGTTGTCCTTGTTAGTCACAGGGTACAGGAACAATGTATTTCAGCCAGCTGGCCTTAGTATGACAGCAGCTTCAGCACTGACAAAGGGGCTGAGGTGGGAATAGGGAACCTAAGCAGGATCGAAAAATAAGTTTCTTGTCTTCCTGGAAACACTTCCCACACCTGAACAACAGGACAAGAAGAGCACCATGATGTTTGTCATAGAATGACAGACAGCTTTTGCTGGAAGGCACTGTGAAAGGACATCTAGTCCAAGCCCTGGCAGTCAGGAGGGGCAACCGCAACTAGAGCAGGTTGCTGAGACCTCCAAACAACCTGTCCTGGAGTGATTCCAGGGATAGGGATTTTCTGGAAGGTGTCCAGAGAAGGGCAGCAAGGCTGGGGAGGGGCCTGGAGCACAGCCCTGTGAGGAGAGGCTGAGGGAGCTGGGAGTGTGCAGCCTGCAGAAGAGGAGGCTCAGGGCAGAGCTCATTGCTGTCTGCAGCTCCCTGAGGGAAGGCTGTAGCCAGGTAGGGTTGGGCTCTGCTGCCAGGCAAGCAGCAAGAAAAGAAGGGGACACAGCCTCAAGTTTTGCCAGGGCAGGTCTAGGCTGGATGTTAGGAGGAAGTTCTTGTCAGGAATTTCTGACAGGGCTGGGTGCTAGGTTGGACTGGATGAGCTTGGAGGTCTCTCCCAACCTGCTGGATTCTATGATTCACCTCCACCCTTTAGCATTGATCATATCCTCTCTCAGACTGCTCTTCACCAGGTTAACCAGCCCCAGGTCTTTCAGCCTTTCCTCCCCAGACATGCCCTGGTCCCTTATCTTTGGATGCTCTGTGGAACCAGTAGTTCCCTGTCTCTCCTGTACTGGCAGGCCCAAGACTGGATGCAGTGCTGCAGATGTGGTCTCACCAGGGCAGGGTGGAGGGGGGAAGAGAACTCCCTGGACCTGCTGGGCATGTTGTTAATGTTGTTCTCCTGTGGGCTTTAGGTTGGTTTTCTTTTCAGTTTTCCAAGTTGAGTATGCAATGTGCTGAACCTTTTAGCTCTGGCTGATGATTTCCAGTGAAAAAGCAACAGGAATAAGAAAAACTACATCTAGAGGTTTCCAGTAGTGCCAAATTCCTGCTGTGCCTTAATGCCAGGGGACTGTTAGAAAGATGATACACTGAATCTCCAGATTTAATAGAACTGAACATCAGTACACCTGTTGCTGTCACCAGACACCATGGCTCTGAAGGCTTCCTGTGGTCCTCTAAGCTCAGGTTGGAAGCAAAGAGCACAGTATTGGTTGTAGTGATGCTGTAGCAGCACAGAGCTCCCAACTGTTGACATAAGACAGCTCCCTTTGTTTCTCTGACAACCTAACACTTGAATCAGGAGGAGAAACAGAATCAATTTGCTTTCCTTTGGGAAGGTTTGGAGCAGCTGCATGGATGAATCACCCTCACAAATCAAATGCAGACAACAGGAAGGCAAAGAAAATCAAGGTGTGCTGGAGAAATTATGCAGGGACCCAGTGTTTGAGACAAAGAGTGTTTAGGATAAAACGTTACAGCAGGACACTCTCCTCTCACAGAATGATAGGTTGGAAGGCACCTCTGACCCCCCCCTGCCAGCTCACAGTCACCTGAAGCATAGAATCATAGAATCATAGAATCAAGCAGGTTGGAAGAGACCTCCAAGCTCATCCAGCACAACCTAGCACCCAGCCCTGCCCAATCAACCAGACCATGGCACTAAGTGCCCCAGCCAGGCTTGGCTTCAACACCTCCAGGCACGGCCACTCCACCACCTCGCTGGGCAGCCCATTCCAATGCCAATCACTCTCTCTGGCAGGAACTTCCTAACAACATCCAGCCTAGACCTCCCCTGGCACAGCTTGAGACTGTGTCCCCTTCTTCTGTTGCTGGGTGTCTGGCAGAAGAGACCAACCCCACCTGGCTACAGCCTCCCTTCAGGTAGTTGTACACAGCAATGAAAACAGATCACGTAGGAACATCTCCAGGCAGACCTTGAAAGTCTCCAGAGACAGAGCCTACCACCTTAAACATTTCCAGGCATGGGGCCTCAACCACCTCTCTGGGCAGTCTGGTCCAGTGCTCTGCCACCCTGAAAGTATGGAAACTCCTTCTTATGTTTAGATGAAACCTCCTATGATCAAGTTGATGCCCATTAGAAGTGTGACCAGCAGGTTGAGGGAGGTGATTCTTCCCATCTACTCCACTCTGCATCCAGTTCCGGAGTCTCTATGCCGAGAGGGATGTGGAGACCTTATTGCTGTCTACAACTACCTGAAGGGTGGTTGTGGCCAGGAAGAGGTTGCTCTCTTCTCTCAGGTGGCCAGCTCCAGAACAAGAGGACACAGCCTCAGGCTGTGCCAGGGGAAATTTCGGCTCGAGGTGAGGAGAAAGTTCTTCACTGAGAGAGTCATTGGGCACTGGAATGGGCTGCCTGGGGAGGTGGTGGAGTCGTCGTCCCAGGGGCAGTTCAAGGCAAGGTTGGATGTGGCACTTGGTGCCATGGTCTAGCCTTGGGCACTGTGGTAAAGGGTTGGACTTGATGATCTGTGAGGTCTCTTCCAACCTTGGTGATACTGTGATACTGTGATACTGTGAGATGCTGGAGTGTATCCAGAGCAGGGCCAGGAGGATGCTCAGAGGGCTGGAGCAGCTTTGCTCTGAGGACAGACTGAAAGAGTTGGGGCTGTGCAGGCTGGAGAGGAGAAGGCTCCCAGGTGACTTTCTGGTGGCCTTACAGTATCTGAAGGGGCCTCCAAAAAAGTTGGCGAAGGACTTTTGAGGCTGTGAGGGAGTGGCAGGACTGGGGGGAATGGAGCAAAGCTGGAGGTGGAGAGATTCAGGATGGAGATGAGGAGGAAGTTGTTGAGCAGGAGAGTGGTGAGAGGCTGGAATGGGTTGCCCTGGGAGGTGGTTGAGGCCCCATGGCTGGAGGTGTTTAAGGCCAGGCTGGCTGAGGCTGTGTGCAGCCTGCTCTAGGGTAGGGTGTCCCTGGGCATGGCAGGGGGGTTGGAACTGGCTGATCTTTGCGGTCCCTTCCAACCCTGACTGATTCTAAATTTACATCCATGAGGTTAATCCTTTCTTTGTAACATGTAATGAGAACCATTACTAAAAGAAAGCTGGAGAAGGGCATTATAGAAGGGCTTGTACTGGTAGGAGAGTGGTGAGACCATGGACTAGGTTGCCCAGGAAGGTTGTTTATGTCTCCTCCCTGGAGGTGTTTAAGGCCAGGTTGGATAATGCCTTTAGCAACTTGGGCTAGTGGGAGGTGACCCTGCCTATGGCAGGGGATTGGAACTGGATGATCTTTAAGATCCCTTCCAATCTAAACCATTCAGTTATTTCCCCTTTAAGGAAGAGCAGAGCAGCACAGCAGCACATAACTTGGACCAAGGATTACAAAATGAGCTGCACTGCTTCCCCAGAGCTGCTGATTCCTCTCTTTTCTAGTGCCATTAATGCAATAATGAGCACGGTGTTGGACCATGCTGCCAATAAACATATTGTTTATTTTTCCATCTCATCTTACCTGCTCAGTCATCTGGTGGCCATTTCTTGCCTCATATATTCCACGATGAGGATTATCCCTTCATTTGTATTATGAGATACTTTAGGGCTTGCTGAGCATTAACTACAAGGAAGAGGCAGTCATACCTTGTTAAGAAGCCTGTGTTTTGAGCAGCTTCAAGCTGAGAACATCGTGTAAAGAGACAGCACAGAAGGGAGGGCAAGGGGCTACATGGAAAGTGAAGCCAGGCTGCTTTCAGTGGTGTTCAGTTGTAGAACAAGTGGCAGTGGGCACAAACTGGAGCATCCGAACAGGAGGAGAGACTTCTTTGGTGTGAGAGTGCTGGAGGCCTGGAGCAGGCTGCCCAGACAGGTTGTGGAGTCTCCTGCTCTGCAGAGGTTCCAAATGCACCTGGTCATGGTGATCCTGAGCAACCTGCTCTGAATGGCCCTGCTTTAGCACTAGGGCTGGACTGGATGACCTCCAGAAGGTCCCTTCCAACCCCAGCCACGTTGGGATTTAGTGACTGTCATGGCAAGGGAATTCAAGTTCTTGATACTCCAGTATCTGGTGAAATAGGGTGTTTCCTCTAACGTGCCATATAATCAGTTCAAGTTTGGTTTTTGCTGAGTCAAAACATGGAAGCCACATCTTCACACATGCAATTTGAAGTGGAAATAATCACAGTTAGGTTTTCCATCATGTATGTGAGTATCAGTAACAAACTAGTTCTTGCATTTGGAACAGAAACAGCTTTCAAGCTAAGCGTCAGAGAAGTGATTTTTTTTTCTTCCAGCATTACTTTCATCAGATACATTAGAAAGTATCAAGAGTTTTATGCCCACCTTTTTCATTTGAATTCCAGAGACTGCCTGCTGAATTGAAGGCATGAATTGCAGAGGAGAGAAAATCCAAAACGCCTTCAAATAGATGCATTTTACCACTGTTGTACAGTTACTCATTCCTAATCCCTTTGCAATCAATTTGTGATGCCACATCTACCTGGCTGGATCATATTATGCTGCTGTAAACTACTCCACAGAATTATCTGCCTGTGCAGCAACAAACTACTCACACAGAATGTTAGGGCTTGGAAGGGACTTCTTGAGATCAAGTCCAACCTCACTGCCAAAGCAGGTTCACATGCAGGTCACACAGGAACACATCCAGGCAGATTTCAAGAGTTTCTAGAGGTGGAAACTCCACCACCTCCCTGGGCAGCCTGTTCCAGTGCTCCATCACCCTTAAATTAATGAAGTTCCTCCTCATAGAATCATAGAATCAGCCAGATTGGAAGAGACCTCCAACATCATCCAGTCCAACCTAGCACCCAGCCCTGCCCAATCAACCAGATCATGGCACTAAGTGCCCCAGCCAGGCTTGGCTTCAACACCTCCAGGCACGGCAACTCCACCACCTCCCTGGGCAGCCCATTCCAATGCCAATCACTCTCTCTGCCAACAACTTCCTCATCACATCCAGCCTATACTTCCCCCGGCACAACTTGAGACTGTGTCCCCTTGTTCTGTTGCTCGTTGCCTGGCAGCAGAGCCCAACCCCACCTGGCTACAGCCTCCCTTCAGGTAGCTGCAGGCAGCAATGAGGACACCCCCAGCTCCCTCAGCCACTCCTCACAGGGCTGTGCTCTAAGCCCCTTCCCAGCCTTGTTGCCCTTCTCTGGACACCTTCCAGTACCTCAACATCTCTCTTGAATTGAGGAGCCCAGAACTGGACACAGCACTCAAGGTGTGGCCTGAGCAGTGCTGGGTACAGGGGCAGAAGAACCTCCCTTGTCCTGCTGCCCACACTGCTCCTGAGCCAGCCCAGGATGCTATTGTTTAGATGTAACTTCTTATGGCTGAGTTTGTGCCTGTTACCCCTTGTCCTGCCACAGCACCGTTGAAAAACCACAGCATCACAGGAGATATTTGGTTGGTAGAGACCTCCAAGCTCATCCATTCCAACCTCTGACCCAGCACTGTAGGGTCAACACTAAACCATGTCCTTAAGAGCAGGCTGCTTGAACACCCCCAGAGATGGTCACTCCAGCACTGTCCTGGGCAGCCTGTTCCAATGTTTGAGAACCCTTTCAGTGAAGAAATATTTCCTGATGTCACAGAACTACAGAATTTCTTAGATTGGCAAAGCTCTTCAAGCTTATCGAGTCAAATCATTAGGTTCACACTGACAAGTCCTGGACTAACCCAAACCCCTCAGCACAACATCTCATCACTGTGAATAGCTATGCTTGGAAAGGACCACCAGGATCATCCAGTCCAATCTTCATCCCAGCATCATAAACCTCCCCTGGAGAAGAGAAAGCTCCAAGAAGACCTGCAAGTAGCCTTCCAGTATTTGAAGTGGGCTACAGGAGAACAGGAGAGTGACTTTTTACAAGGGCTTGTAGTACTAGGACAAGGTGTAGTGGTTTCCAGCTGAAAGGGAGGAGATTTAGCTTAAGTGGAAGGAGAAGAATCTGCACTGTGAGAGTGATGAGGCACTGGAACAGGTTGCTGAGCAAAGATGTGGATGCTTCCTCCTTGGAAGTGTTTGAAGCCATATTGGGTGGGAATTGAAGCAACCTGGTCTGGTAGAAGGTGTCCCTGCCCATGAGGCATTTAGATAATCTTTAAGGTCTCTTCCAACCCAAACCATTCTGTGATTCTAGAGCACAGCCCTAAAGCAGTAGGAAAGCCACCTGAGTCTGTTCACAAATCAAGAGAATGTGGTCTTTAAGGAGCAAACAAACCTTGAGTAATTTTCTTTCAACAGGTCAGAATGGGGAGAATAAAACATTCCATCTTTCTGCTTAGCTCTTGGGCTAAGAGACAAGAAAAAGTGGAAGGAAACTTGTGCACAATTGTGTGCAGTGCAAGCTCCTGAGGTCAGCACCTCCACACACATCCTCTGTTGAACATCATGTGGAGCATGCTTGTTTTGGTGGTCTAGACAAATCAAGAGACTGTGATTTTGATGCTCTTGGACAGGAATTTGTCTCTCTGGAACTGTTCAGCAGATTAATAATGAGGTTTTGCTCTCATGGAATTGCAGCTGATTTAATACCTTAGCAGTATTTTTGATGCTCAGAGGGCTGGAGCTGCTCTGCTGTGAGGACAGACTGAAAGAGTTGGGGCTGTGCAGTGTGGAGAAGAGAAGGCTCCCAGGTGACCTTCCAGTGGCCTTCCAGGATCTGAAGGGGCCTCCAAAAAAGCTGGGGAGTGACTTTTTAGGCTGTGAGGGAGTGCCAGGACTGGGGGGAATGGAGCAAAGCTGGAGGTGGGGAGAGTCAGCCTGGAGGTGAGGAGGAAGCTGTTCAGCATGAGAGTGGTGAGAGGCTGGAATGGGTTGCCCGGGGAGGTGGTTGAGGCCCCATGGCCGGAGGTGTTTCAGGCCAGGCTGGCTGAGGCTGTGTGCAGCCTGCTCTAGGGTAGGGTGTCCCTGGGCATGGCAGTGGGGTTGGAACTGTCTAATCCTTGTCGTCCCTTCCAACCCTGACTGATTCTATGGTTCTATGGTTTGATTATAAGAAGCTCCCAACCTACCAAAGACAGGAATTAAAACATCAGCCTGATTTTATAAGCTGCAAATGAACCCCCTCAAACCTTAGATGACTAGATGGGGGAAAACCCCAAAAGTATTGTTTGCTTTTGGTAAGAAGAGAATTGGGAGAGAGGGTAAACCAGGCTAACTGATGCTGGGGGAGGCGAAGCTTCATTCTCACAAGGCAGGGCTGCCCTCTAGTGCACTGCAGGCTCAAGGCCCCAAAGCAGGGTTGTCTTTAAGAGACAAGGGCATTTTCACCCGTTGTTGTGCTTGACACATCTATGCATAAATACATCTATATGAAGGTAAATATTCATCAAAAGCATTGGGGTGTCATCTGAAGTCACTTCTGTTTGTGTGGAGATAGCTGGTGAGGAAGGAACTGAAGTTGTTACTCCATTTTTGCCTCCTGCAAACCAAGATTTCTACCAAAAGAGCTGTTCAGGAAAACAGGTGATTCCTTAGAAAGTGTCTAGGTTAGTGGCAATGTTGGCATCAGGCAAGTCTGCATCTCACAGTGGCATTGCATTGTACCAACCGAGACACAGTGGCAAGTCTTCTTCCACGTGACTAATGATAGGACAAGAGGTGATGACCTCAAGTTGCACCAGGGGAGGTATAGATGGAATATTAGGAAGAATTTCTTTCCTGAAAGAGTGGTCAGGCATTGGAACAGGCTGCTCAGGGTCGGTCACCATAGAATCATAGAATCAGCCAGGGTTGGAAGGGACCACAAGGATCATCTAATTCCAATCCCCTGGCCACAGTCAGGGACACCCTACCCTAGAGCAGGCTGCTCACAGCCTCATCCATCCTGGCCTTAAACACCTCCAGCCATGGGGCCTCAACCACCTCCCTGGGCAACCCATTCCAGCCTCTCACCACTCTCCTGCTGAACAACTTCCTCCTCATGTCCAGGCTGAACCTCCCCACCTCCAGCTTTGCTCCATTCCCCCTAGTCTTGTCACTACCTGATACCCTAAAAAGTCCCCAAAGGTATTCAGAAAAGAGGTCAATGTGGCACTTTGGGATGTGGCTAAGTGATCATGGAAGTGTTGAGTAGAAGGTTTGTCTTTTCCAACACTGATGGTTCTATGAGTATTGGTGCCTCTGGGATCTGCCAAGGTAGCTGAGCTAGGAGAGCTTCTGCTCCCTTTGAGCATGCATTGAATGAAGGGTCGATGATGTTGCAAGAGAGAAGACAGACAGCAGAATCCAAGTTGTGTGTTTCCCAGGCTAGTGAATGAGGAGGAAGAGGAGACTGTTTCACCCAGGTGTTAAATGCTTTTAGTATTAGTGAAGTACAGGCATTAAAGGTATCATAGTGTCCCTAGGAATCAGAAAGAGATGAATGTCCCTGAAGTTTAAATCGGAGATGAGGAAAAATGTCTTTGCTGCAAGAGTGGTCAGGGATTGGGACAGGCTGCCCAGGGAGGTGGTGGAGTCACCATCCATAGAGGTATTCAAGAAACTGTGGACGTGGCACTTTGGGATGTGCTTTAATGCCCATGATGGTGTTAGGTTGCCAGTTTGAGTTGATGACCTTGGAGGCCTTTTCCAGTACAAACAACTCTGTGGTTCTCAAACCAGCAATATTTGAGTATATTTCCTATGTTGTGCTTTCTTCATGACTGAATCTTAATCCCTGTGCAAGAGAAGGGTGGCAGGATGTTTCCTGTCCTGCTTTAAATGCAGTGAAACAGAACCTGAGCAGAAAGTGATAACTAAAAAGCACCCAGAATCATAGAAAGGCTTGGGTTTGAGGAGACCCTAAAGCTAGTTACAACCCCCTGGCCATGGGCAGGGACACCTTTCACTACACCAGGTTGCTCAAGGGCTCATCCAACCTGGCCTTAAACACTTCCAAGGAGTATACGTCCACAGCAACAATTCCATGATTCTGTGAGTTGCTTCTAAAGTAAACATCATCTTTAAACTTTAATGCTTTGTATTTGAAGTGCTTAAGTGTACTTAAATATACCTCAAGAACTTATTCATAGATCCATAGAATATTGAGTTAGAAGGGACATTGAAGATCACAGAATCATGGAACATTAGAGGTTGGAAGTGACCTCCAAAAGTCATCGAGTCCAATCCCCTGCCAAAAGAGGGTCACCTAGGGCAGTCTGAACAAGAATGCATCCAGGTGGGTTCTGAATGTCTCCAGAGGAGACTCCACAACCCCTATGAGTACACTGTTCCAGTGCTCCATCATTTAATTCCAACCACCCTGCCACAGGCAGAGACACCTCCCACTAGCCCAGGCTCCACGAGGACCTGTCCAGCCTGACCTGCACCACTTACAGGGAGGAGACATCCACAGCCTCTCTTGGCAATCTGTTCCAGTGTCTCACCACTCTCACTGTAAATACTTTCTTCCTAATCTCCAGTCTCAGTCTCCCCTCTCCCAGCTCAAAGTCACTGCCCCTCATCCTGTCACTCCCAGCCCTTGTCAAAAGTCCTTCCACAGCTTTCCCACAGGGCCCCTTCAGGTAATGGAAGGCTGCTGTAAGTTATCCCCAGAGCCTTCTCTTCTCCAGGCTGAACAGCCCCAACTCCCAACAGCCTGTGCCCGCAGGGGAGGCTCTCCAGTCCTCTGATCATCTTCATAGAATCATAGAATCATAGAATCAAGCAGTTTCAATCTCCCCTCTTCTAGCTGAAAACCATTGCCTCTCATCCTATCACTAGAAGCCCTTGTGAAAGTGCTTCTCCAGCTTTCTTGTAGTCCTCTTCAGGTACTAGGTTGTCCTTGGAGTCTTCTCTTCTCCATACTGAACAGCTCCATCTCTCTCAGCTTTATGCTTTGACTTTCACTCTTGTTTTGCAGACAAAGATGCCTCTCCCTGCAGTGAGACACAAGAGTTGTTTTGTATTTATCCATAAAGATATGGCTGCTGTTCACTTAGTGTCAGAATACCCTGCCCAAGTATTTTGGAGTGAAAGGTGAAGAGAATTACCTGTATCTTCCATGTCCATATTTTTGTGTGTGTCAGATAGTTAATAGCATCCTGGATTTATGTGACTGAAGCAATGATCCATGAGCAGTTGCTACAACTTAGCTGCAAGAGTGTGTGGAGGATTAGCTCCCAGATTTAAAAGATTATTATGCTACTTCTTTCTACCACTTTGTGTGGCAGAGTAGTATCCTACTCCTAGCTCAGCCTGCACAAAGAACTGTTTCTTAGAGTCATAGAATCAGTCAGGGTTGGAAAGGAACACAAGGATCATGCAGTTCCAACCCCCCTGCCATGCCCAGGGACACCCTACCCTAGAGCAGGCTGCACGCAGCCTCAGCCAGCCTGGCCTTAAACACCTCCAGCCATGGGGCCTCAACCACCTCCCTGGGCAACCCAGTCCAGCCTCTCACCACTCTCATCATGAACAACTTCCTCCCCACCTCCAGCCTGACTCTCCCCACCTCCAGCTTTGCTCCATTCCCCCCAGTCCTGCCACTCCCTCACAGCCTAAAAAGTCCCTCCCCAGATCTTTTGTAGCCCACTTCAGATCCTAGAAGGCCACAGGAAGGTCACCTGGGAGCCTCCTCTTCTGCAGACTGCACAGCCTCAACTCTTTGAGTCTGTCCTCACAGCAGAGCTGCTCCAGCCCTCTGAGCATCCTCCTGGCCCTTCTCTGGACACACTCCAGCATCTCCACAGCCCTCTTGTCATAGGGGGCTCCAGAACTGGATGCAGTACTTCAGGTGGGGTCTCAGCAGAGGAGAGTAGAGTCCAGAATCAATATAAATGAAAGAGGGCATTTTATGATGAATAAGAAATATCATGAGAATCATAAAATCATAGAATCACTCAGAATTGGAAGGGTCCACAAGGATAATCCAGTTCCAACAGGTCCTAGAAGGAGCAGTTGTGTTAACTGAGGTTGTTTAGTTGGGGTTGAGGAGACTCTCTACAGCTTCCTGAAAGGAAGTTGGAATTAGGTGGAGTTGGTCTGTTCTCCTTAGTATCAGGTGGTAGAAGGAGAGGAAATAGCCTGAAGTAGTGCTTGGAAAGGTTCAGGATGGAGATTAGGAACAATTTCTTTGCTGTAGGAGTGGTCAGGCATTGTAACAGGTGCCCAGGGAGGTGGTGAAGTCACCATCCCTGGGGGTGTTCAAGAAGAGCTGTGGATGTGGCAAACTGGGACATGGTTTAATGGCTGTGACGGTTCTGGGTTGATGGTTGGACTCAGTCTTAGAGGTTTTCTCCCTCCAAAACAATGCTGTGATTCTATAACACATCAGTCTGAAGAACACAATCTTAATCTCTCAGGAGGTGATGATATGAATCTGACTTCCTATTTTCAGTTAATTTATATTATAGTAGAGATAACAAACAGTGCCAAGCAACAGCAGCTCATCCATACCAGGTAATTAGCACAGCCCTGTGCGGCCTGCTGCTTGAGAAGCAGGTGTCATGGAAATCTGTGCTTTGTTTACTTGTGAGACTCTCTGTTTTCCTGCAGCAGAATTTCCTTATGTTGATCTGACTCACACAAATATTTCAGAGGGAGCTTTGGCACCTGCCCCCCGTGTGCTCATTTTGCTCAGTGGTAACGGAGCAGAGAGCCATGAGAGACTGTGAGTGGCGAGCGGGTTCCTGATGAGGAAGGAGTGATGGAAAACCAGGTTGTGAGCGTGGCTGTAATTGTGTTTGAACTTCAGAACTAAACTCTTCATTATGTTTTGCAGGATATGAATGATTACTCTCCAGTATTTAGCCAAAAGCTCTACAGGGGGATGGTTGCTCCTGATGCAGTCAAGGGCACCGTTATCACCACTGTTTCTGCTGAGGATGAAGATCCTCCGGTAAGCACAAAGGTTCTGTTAATGCTCTGCACCCAAAGGAGAATAAAACCTTTAACCCTCCCAAGTGACCACACTCTTTCAACAACAGAAGTGGTTACTCTGAGTTTCACAGAGCAGTAACTCATTCATTTGGTTTGTCAGCCTGTCCTTTGGTCCTGTTGGTCTGGACAGAGGCTGCATTCACAACGATGGTTCCTGAGGTTGGCAATTTCATGATACATCTCCATTCGGTCAGGGAGTTGTTTGAAAAGCTCTTCATGCAACTCCAGAGCATAGATGAACAGGCAGAGAGAGGAGCTATGTTTGTCCTAGGCACAGTTCTGCAGCTGCAAGAGGAAGCACAACACAACTGTGTCAGATGGAAGCCTTCTTGATTTTGCATTCAGTGGTGCAAGAGTGGTCAGACACTGCAACATGCCCAGGGAGGTGATCGAGTCCCCATCACTGGAGGTGTTTAAGAAAGATGTGAATATGGCACTTCAGGACATGATTTAATACCCATGGTGGTGTTAGGTTGATGGTTGGACTTTTCCAAACAAAACAATTCCATGATTCTGTGAGTTGCTTCCAAAGTAAACATCATCTTTAAACTTTAATGCTTTAAAGTACTTAAGTGTACTTAAATATACCTCAAGAACTTATTCATAGATCCATAGAATATTGAGTTAGAAGGGACATTGAAGATCACAGAATCATGGAACATTAGAGGTTGGAAGGGACCTCCAAAGATCATCGAGTCCAACCCCCCTGCCAAAAGAGGGTCACCTAGGGCAGTCTGAACAAGAATGCATCCAGGTGGGTTCTGAATGTCTCCAGAGGAGACTCCACAACCCCTATGAGTACACTGTTCCAGTGCTCCATCATTTAATTCCAACCACCCTGCCACAGGCAGAGACACCTCCCACTAGCCCAGGCTCCACGAGGACCTGTCCAGCCTGACCTGCATCACTTACAGGGAGGAGACATCCACAGCCTCTCTTGGCAATCTGTTCCAGTGTCTCACCACTCTCACTGCAAATACTTTCTTCCTAATCTCCAGTGTCAGCCTCCCCTCTCCCAGCTCAAAGTCACTGCCCCTCATCCTGTCACTCCCAACCCTTGTCAAAAGTCCTTCCACAGCTTTCCTGTAGGCCCCTTCAGGTACTGGAAGGCTGCTGTAAGTTATCCCCAGAGCCTTCTCTTCTCCAGGCTGAACAGCCCCAACTCCCAACAGCCTGTGCCCGCAGGGGAGGCTCTCCAGTCCTCTGATCATCTTCATAGAATCATAGAATCATAGAATCAAGCAGGTTGGAAGAGACCTCCAAGCTCATCCAGCCCAACCTAGCACCCAGCCCTGTCCAATCAACCAGACCATGGCACTAAGTGCCTCATATAGTCTTGGTGCCATGGTCTGGTTGCTTGGGCAGGGCTGGGTGCTAGGTTGGGCTGAATGAGCTTGGAGGTCTCTTCCCACCTGCTTCATTCTGTGATTCTGTGATTGACAGAAATTGGCACACAGTTTTGACTTGTTAGCTGCTCTGAAGGGTAACACCAATTTTTGTAATCAGAAGTTGATGAACATTGGTGACCAGATGATACCCTGAGGATGATGAGAGGCAAAGCTGTTCTGCCAGCCACGTTTCATTTTTAATTGGTAGTGTTTGACATCTTTAAGGAGAATACTCCTCAGGGAGAAGAGTTCAGAGAGAAGATGCCATGCACGTTAAAAGCTGGTGGCAGTGCTTTTACACAAATCAACTCCAGCTTAGCCACTTCATAAATCTTTTCCCACCCAAGGACAGAAATGCTAAAGCAAACATTCTGTAAGTTCTAACACAAAGGTCAGTAAATCCCTTGCAGGTGACGTGTCCTGCTGTGTTACTGCTGACCTTGGAGGCATTTAAAGGAGTTTATAGCAGCTGAGGATGGGGCCTGTTGTGTGTTTGAAGAACATGAATGTCAGTGTGTCCAGATGTCTTTACATCTGGAGAGCTCTTGACCCTGACCCCAGGTCCTCCTGACTCCTCCCCAGGGGTGGGTCCGAGCCTTACTCCAGGTGTAGTGCTGAACCCACTCCCACGTCATGTCTAGCCCCCTATAAAAGCAGAGGAGCTTCCTGTTTTGTCTTCTCTCACTCTGCCTCCCTGCTTGACAGCACCAGCCTCCTGTTGCTACTGCTCTTTGTTGTACCACATGGCCATCAGTCCACAAGGGGACAAACCTATTGCCATCAATTTGCTTCACAGAATCAAGCAGGTTGGAAGAGACCTCCAAGATCATCCAGCCCAACCCAGCCCTGCCCAATCAACCAGACCATGGCACTAAGTGCCCCAGCCAGGCTTGCCTTCAACACCTCCAGGCACGGCCACTCCACCACCTCCCTGGGCAGCCCATTCCAATGCCAATCACTCTCTCTGGCAGGAACTTCCTCCTCACATCCAGCTTAGACCTCCCCTGACACAGCTTGAGGCTGTGTCCCCTTGTTCTGTTGCTGCTTGCCTGGCAGCAGAGCCCAGCCCCACCTGGCTACAGCCTCCCTTCAGGGAGCTGCAGACAGCAATGAGCTCTGCCCTGAGCCTCCTCTTCTGCAGGCTGCACACCCCCAGCTCCCTCAGCCTCTCCTCACAGGGCTGTGCTCCAGGCCCCTCCCCAGCCTTGCTGCCCTTCTCTCAACACCTTCCAGCACCTCAACATCTCTCTTCAATTCAGGAGCCCAGAACTGGACACTGCACTCAAGGTGTGGCCTGAGCAGTGCTGAGTACAGGGGCAGAAGAACCTCCCTTGTCCTGCTGGCCACACTGCTCCTCAGCCAGGCCAGGGTTGTATGGATATATTTTGTATCTTGTTTTCCCTTCCCTGTACCTCTTTGTAACTCCCTTACCTCAAATACCTTTTATTTGTTGTTAAAGTTCTCTCTTTTATCTTCCAAATGGAATCGAGACTATTTATTTGGATGTTCTTTACCTTTTCATCTCTACATCTAATTTCTTTTCTTTGGGAAAAAAAAGAGGATAGGGAGAAGTAAAAGCATCCTATAAATTGTTATTGTTTTTATTAACTATGTTTGAGTCTCTGGGAAATTTAAACTAGAACCCAGACACCAGAGAAGGGCAGCAGAGCTAGAACTGGTCTGGAGAACAGGTCTGGTGAGGGGCAGCTGAGAGAATTGGGTTTGTTCATTTTGGAGAAGAGGAGGCTGAAGGGAGAAGGCATTGTTCTCTACACCTCCCTGAAGGAAGATTGGAGCCAGGTGGGGGTTGGTCTCTTCCCTCTAGTATCCGATGATAAGATCACAGTATCACAGTATCACAGTATCATCAGGGTTGGAAGAGACCTCACAGATCATCAAGTCCAAAAGATGAAAGGGAATGGCCTGAAATTGCACCAGGGGACATTTAGGTTGGATATTAGGAGCAATTATTTCCTTCAGTAGTGATCTGTCATTGGCACAGGCTGCTTCAGGAGGTGGTGGAGTCCTCATCCCTGGGGGTGTTGCAGAAGCTTGTGGACATAGCATTTGGGGCCATGGCTTGATGGACACGGTGGTCTTAGGTTAAAGGTTGGACTCAATGATCTTAGAGGTCTCTCCCAGTCATAACAATCCTGTGATTCTAATAATCATCCTCCACTACACCAGCCTGAGCTTGAGCCTCACCTCCAGGGATGGGACCCCAACCACCTCCCTAGGTAATGACTAGTGGTTGAGTGTTTAAGGAGGGTGGCAGTATAGGCCAGAGGTGTTGTTTGAGCAGTAAACAAAAGAAATGGAGAGAGATGTACCTTAACAGCTAGTCCTGGACAATGATGGTGCTTGAAGTGCTCTGCCTGCAGAATGGAGCCTGAAATATGTGTTTGTGTCCTTCCACAGACCACAGGCACAGTAGGATCCCCCACCTGCCCAGATGTTAATCTCGGATCTGCCTGATTAACAGCAGAATAGTTAGCACATCGACTTGCTTTCAAAGTCAGCCCGGGGACACTCACAGCTTTTAGAGGGCAGCAAGAGAAAGCTGTTATGGTGCCCTTTGCATCTGTTTACTACCTGAAGGGAGGCTGTAGCCAGGTGGGGTTGGGCTCTTCTGCCAGGCAAGCAGCAACAGAACAAGGGGACACAGTCTCAAGTTGTGCCAGGGCAGGTCTGGGCTGGATGTGAGGAGGAAGTTTTTGGCAGAGAGAGTGATTGGCATTGGAATGGGCTGCCCAGGGAGGTGGTGGAGTGGCTGTGTCTGGAGGTGTTGAAGGCAAGCCTGGCTGGGGCACTTAGTGCCATGGTCTGGTTGATTGTACAAGGCTGGGTGATAGGCTGTGTTGGATGACCTTGGAGTTCTCTTCCAACCTGCTTGATTCTATGATTCATCTAGCTAGGAGAAGCCTTTCCATGCGATGTTAGAGGCCTAGGCTGTCTTCTCTCCACTTAGACTGAAGGATTTAAACTTATAGCTCTATTCCCATGTAAAATGTCTTGGCAACCAGGGAAGAGGCTGGCTGGACACCTCCCACTAGAACAAGTCATTCAAGGCCTCATCCAACCTGGCCTTGAACAATGCCAGGGAGGGAACAACAACCTCCCTGGGCAACCTGTGCCAGTGTCTCACCACTCTCACTGCAAAGAACTTCTCCCTAACATCTAGTTTGAATCTCCCCTCTGCCAGTTCAAACCCATTCCTCCTCATCCTGTCATGACAAGACCTTGTCAGTAGTCCCTCCCCAGCCTTCCTGTAGCCACCTTCAGATACTGGAAGGCTAATACAAGGTCTCCTCAAAGCCTTCTCTTCTCCAGGCTGAAGAGCCTCTTGTAGCCTGTCCTCATAGCAGAGCTGCTGCAGCCCTCTCAGCATCTTGGTGGCCTCCTCTGGACTGGCTCCAACAGTTCCATGTCCTTGTTGTGCTGGGGGCTTCAGAACTGCACACAGGACTGCAGGTGGGGTCTGAGGAGAGCAGATCCAAGTGGCAGAATCCCCTTCCTTGCCCTGTTGGCCACACTGCTCTTGCTGCAGCCCAATTATGGAAAAAACCAGTGAAAATCCTGAAGTTACTACATATATTTTGTCAGCATTTAGGATGAATCCACCTTAAATCTTCATAGAATCATAGAATCAGGAAGAATTTGCCCACTTTGGTATAAGCTCCATTTTATAACCTCTGGATTTAATGTGTCTCACATCTCACTAAGATACCAGAAGAAGTGGTTGAGGTTGGAAGTGTTGGTCCAACCCTGCTGCCAAGGTGTGTTCTCTTAGGGAATGTCACACAGGAACATATCTAGGTGGGTTTTGAATGTCTCCAGAGAAAGGACACTCCACTCTCTAGGCATCCTGTTTGAGTGCTTTGTCGCCCTTAAATTGAAGAAGTTCCTCCTTGTGTTTAGATCAGCCTCTTCTCAGTGATGCTCAGTGACAGGACAAGGGGCAATGGGTGGAAGTTGAGGCATAGGAGGTTCCATGTGAACCTGAGGAAGAATTTTTTTCCCTGTGAGGGTGACAGAGCAGTGGAACAGGCTGCCCAGGGAGGTTGTGGACTCTCCCTCTCTGGAGATATTCATGAACCAGCTGGATGTGTTCCTGTGTGATCTGGTGTAGGTGATCCTGCTCTGGCAGGGGGGCTGGGCCAGATGATCTTTCAAGATCCCTTCCAGCCCCTGACAGTCTATGACTCTATGGTCAAGTTTGTACCTGTTACCCTTTGTCCTGTCACTGGGCAC
Source organism: Pogoniulus pusillus (assembly GCF_015220805.1). NCBI lineage: Eukaryota > Metazoa > Chordata > Aves > Piciformes > Lybiidae > Pogoniulus > Pogoniulus pusillus. Next base: position 25,417,537 of record NC_087269.1, on the reverse strand, counting down.
CACTGAAAACAGCCTGGTCCCATCCTCCTGACACCCACCCTTGAAGTATTGATCAGCATTGATGAGATTCCCCCCCCCCCTCAGGCTGCTCTTTCCCAGACTATGCAGCCCAAATTCTGTCAACCTTTCCTCATCATAGAGATGTTCCAGTCCCCTCAGCATCTTTGTGGCCCCTTGCTGTATTCTCTTGAGCAAGTGCCTGTCCTTTTTTAACTGGAGCACAGAAGTGGACCCAGTACTGAAGATGTGACTTCACCAGGGCAGAGTAGACCGGGAAGGAGAACCTCCCTGGACCTGCTGGCCACACTCTTCTTGATACAGCCCAGGATGCCGTTGGCCTGTAGGAGGTTTACATGCAGGTGACAGTAGTGTTAAGTTAATGTTCTGCAGAATGAACTTGCATGTCTTTGAGTTTTATGAACACTTCAAAAGGCTTTAATGAATACAATGGCCATAAAAGTTAGCCAGCTACTGAGGAAGGCTTTTAAAACCCTTGTTGGGAGTTGCTATTTTATTTCAGACTTATGACTGGTTGCTTTTTCCTTCCAAAATAAAAAGGAAGACAGGAGAAGCCATCAGGCATGTATGGCTTTGTTTCATCTTCTGACCCAGCCAACCTGTCTGGATAGAATTAGAGAATCAGTTTGGTGGGGAAAGCCCTGTCAAAGCATCCAGTCCAAACATTCTCCATCTCCACCAAGTCTGGTGCTATAAGTGTCCATCAGCACCATACCTGGCACAGGCTGCCCAGAGAGGTTGTGGAGTCTCCTTTGTTGGAGACTTTCAAGGCCTGTCTGGATGTGTTCCTCTGTGACCTGCACTAGATTGTATGGTCCTGCTCTGGCAGGGGGATTGGGCTTGATCATCTCTTCGGCTCCCTCCCAAACTCTGACATCCTGTGAGCCTGTGATCTCTGCCTCTTTTAAACACTTCCAGGAATAAGGATTCAATCACCTTCCTGGGGAACCTGTTTCATTATTTGAAGTCCCTTTCAGTGAAGAAGTTTCTCCTAATGACAGACTTTCAGGGTTGGAAGGGACCCAAGGAGATCATCGAGTCCAAGCCCCTTGCCAGAGCAGGACAATAGCAGGCAGATTAGAACTAGATGATCTTGAAGGTCTCTTGCAACCCAAACCATTCTATAAATATTCTCTACAACATGTGTCCAGTTCTGGGCTCCTCAATTCCAGAGAGATGTTCAGGTGCTGGAAGGCGTTGAGAGAAGGGCAGCAAGGCTGGGGAGGGGCCTGGAGCACAGCTCTGTGAGGAGAGGCTGAGGGAGCTGGGGGTGTGCAGCCTGCAGAAGAGGAGGCTCAGGGCAGACCTCATTGCTGCCTGCAGCTCCCTGAAGGGAGGCTGTAGCCAGGTGGGGTTGGGCTCTGCTGCCAGGCAAGCAGCAACAGAAGAAGGGGACACAGTCTGAAGCTGTGCCAGGGCAGGTCTAAGCTGGATGTGAGGAGGAAGTTGTTGGCAGAGAGAGTGATTGGCATTGGAATGGGCTGCCCAGGGAGGTGGTGGAGTTGCTGTGCCTGGAGGTGTTGAAGCCAAGGCTGGCTGGGGCACTTAGTGCCATGGTCTGGTTGACTGGGCAGGGCTGGGTGCTAGGTTGGGCTGGCTGAGCTTTGAGGTCTCTTCCAACCTGCTTGATTCTATGATGCAAGTTTTACTGTACAGAGGGAAGCATCTGTATTAATTTAGAGCAAAGTTGAAAGACTATTGACATTTGGGATAATTAAAACTTGCTTCCAACTAGATTTTCCTTGGGAAATCTCTCTGGAGGTTTTTTTTTCTCATTACATTGGTGCCAAAATTTAGGAAATAAAAAATAACTCCCTGGATTGTTATTTTCAGAAGTGACAGGGGAAAAAAGTGTACTTGATAGTCACATCAGCAAGAATAACCTGATGAGATTTTTGCTTACTTAATAACAAATTGCCTGCAGCACACAGGTCTAATGATGATAGCTTTTAGTCTTCCCAGCAAATGAGGGGAACCATTACTCTGAAACCAAATACAGTGGATTTCAGCAGGTAATTTTCTCTTAATTATATTGTCAAAGGGAAATGATTGCATCAGAGAATGGCAAGGGGGAAGTAGTGTAATCACCTCTGTTGTGGAGCACCTCCCCTGTTGGGACAGGCTGAGAGAGTTAGGGCTGTTCAGCCTGGAGAAGAGAAGGCTCCAGACTGACCTTAGAGCAGCCTTCCAGTACTTGAAGGGGGTTACAGGAGAGCTGTGGAAGGACTTTTCACAGAGGTTTGCAGCGCCAGGATGAGGGACAATGGCTTTGAGCTGGGAGAGGGGAAATTGAGACTGGAGATGAGGAAGAAGTTCTTGAGAGTGAGGGTTGTGAGACACTGTCACAGGTTGTCCAGGGAGGTTGTGGATGCCTCCTCTCCGGAGGCCAGGCTGGATGAAGCCTTGAGTAACCTGGGCTAGTGGGAGGTGTCCCTGCCCATGACAGAGAGATTGCAACCAGATGATCTTTAAGGTCTCTTCCAATCTAAACCCTTCTGTGATGTTACAACTTCCTCACAAAGAGGGAAGGCTGTAGTTCTGCATGCAAGCCATTGACAGGCTTCTTTTTTAGAGCACAGCCTGGGCAAACCAAACCCAAACATCCAGATCACTTATGAAGGTATTCAACAGCATTGGGCCTAATATTGATCTCTGAGGGCCCCCACTCGTGACTGCTTCATTTGTGTTTGTCTTCTGAGCAGACCCAGAAGCTCACAGTTCCGCCAAGGGAGCTGCTGTGCCACCCACTTCAATTGCCTTTGGAGGGGATCCTGCAAGGCTACTGCAGAGTGTTTTGGGGGAAGGCATGGAGGGTGCCTGGTAACAGTTGTGAGGAAGAGAGCCAGCAGGTTCTGTTTGTGGTGCTCTGTTTGCCACTGTTGCCTTTTAATCCCTTGCTGCTGTGTGAAACTAACATCCAAAGTGCTTTGGTTTTGCCTTCCAGGGCACCCCAGCGAGCCGAGTCCGGTACAAAGTAGATGTTGTGCAGTTCCCCTACAGTGCCAGCATTTTTGATGTGGAGGAAGATTCAGGACGTGTGGTAACCAGAGTCAACCTAAACGAGGAGCCAAGTACAGTCTTCAAGGTATGGACTCCTGCAGCTGGCTGGTGGCAGGGTGATGTTGTGTACACAGTGCCTGTGTTTGATGTGATTCTTCTTACCTTCCTGTTTTATTGTGTTCCTTACATTACATAATCCCAGAGCTCCAGCATGGTGGAAGGGACCTCTAGGGACCATCCAGTCCAATCCCTGTGCTAAAGCAGGGTCTCTATGAGCAGCTTGTCCAGGATCACAATGTCCAGGTGGATTTGGAATGTCTCCACAGGAGACTCCACAACCTCTCTAGGCAGCCTGCTCCAGAGCTCCAGCACTCTCATAGCAAAGAAATGTCTGTTCCTGTTTGGATGGAACATCCTAGGCTCCAGTTTGAGCCCATTCTCCAGGTCATATGGCTGGGCACCTCAGGAAAGAGTCTGGCTCCACCCTCTTGTCCCCTGCCCTTTAGCTGTTGATCAACATTGAGAAGACCTCCTCTCAGTCTGCTCTTCAGCAGGCTGATCAGCCATATTTCCTTCAACTGCTCCTCACCAGCCCTCTTGCAGATGGCATCAAGCTGTGTGGCACAGTTGACTTCCTACAGGGAAGGGACCTGGACAGGCTGCAGAGGTGTGCCCAGGCCAACCACATGACATTCAACAAGGCCAAGTGTAAGGTCCTGCACCTGGGTGGGCACAATCCCAAGCACAGCTCCAGGCTGGGTGGGGAATGGTTGAGAGCAGCCCTGAGGAACAGGCCCTGGGGGTCTGGGCTGATGAAAAGCTCAACATGAGCCTGCAGTGTGAGTGCAGCCCAGAGAGCAGCCCTGTGCTGGGCTGCAGCAAGAGCAGTGTGGGCAGCAGGGCAAGGAAGGGGACTCTGCCCCTTGGCTCTGCTCTCCTCAGACCCCACCTGCAGTCCTGTGTGCAGTTCTGGAGCCCCCAGCACAACAAGGACGTGGAACTGTTGGAGCCAGTCCAGAGGAGGCCACCAAGATGCTGAGAGGGCTGCAGCAGCTCTGCTCTGAGGACAGGCTGAGAGAGTTTGGGCTCTGCAGCCTGGAGAAGAGAAGGCTTGGAGGAGACCTCGGAGTGGCCTTCCAGTATCTGAAGGTGGCTACAGGAAGGCTGGGGAGAGACTATTGACAAGGTCTTGTAATGCCAGGATGAGGAGGAAAGGGTTTGAACTGGCAGAGGGGAAATTCAGACTAGATGTTAGGAAGAAGTTCTTTGCAGTGAGGGTGGTGAGACACTGGCACAGGCTGCCCAGGGAGGCTGTGGCTGCTCCCTCCCTGGCGTTGTTCAAGGCCAGGTTGGATGAGGCCTTGAGCAACCTGTTCTAGTGGGAGGTGTCCCTGCCTATGGTAGGAGGTTGGAACTGGCTGAGCTTTGAGATCTCTTCCCACCTGAACCATTCTATGATTCTTCTCCTGACCATCTTTGTTGCCCTTCTCAGGAGATGATCCAGCACATCAATGTCCTTCTTGGCATGAGTTGCCCAAAAAATATGAACTCAGCATTTGCAGTGCAGCCTCAGCAGTGCTGAGTACATAACATACAGCTGGCATCCACTTCTGGAGCCCCTATGACAAGAAGGATGTGTAGATGCTGGAGAGTGTCCAGAGAAGGGCCAGGAGGATGCTCAGAGGGCTGCAGAAGCTCTGCTGTGAGGACAGACTGAAAGAGTTAGGAGCCAGAGCAGCTCTGATACACAAATACATACTGCAAATACATTCAAGCCGAGGTACAGAGACTTCAAGAAGAGGTACATTTGAAGAGCTCACTGGAGGGCAGGGATCCATCGAGAGGGACCTGCACAGGCTGCAGAGGTGGGCACAAGCCAACCTCAGGAGGTTCAACAAGACCAAGGTCAAGGTTCTGCAGCTGGGTGGAGGCACTGCCAAGCACAGATGCAGGCTGGGTAGTGCCTGGCTGGAGAGCAGCCCTGAGGAGAGGGACTTGGGGGTGCTGGTGGATGAGAAGCTCAACAGGAGCCAGCAGTGTGCACTTGCAGCCCAGAAAGCCAAGCAGAGCCTGGGCTGCATCAGGAGCAGTGTGGCCAGCAGGGCCAGGGAGGTGATTCTCACCCTCTGCTGTGCTCTGCTGAGACCCCACCTGGAGTACTGCATCCAGTTCTGGAGCCCCTGGGACAAGAGGGCTGTGGAGATGCTGGAGTGTGTCCAGAGCAGGGCCAGGAGGATGCTCAGAGGGCTGGAGCAGCTCTGCTGTGAGCACAGACTGAAAGAGTTGGGGCTGTGCAGTCTGGAGAAGAGGAGGCCCCAAGGGGACCTTCCAGTGGCCTTCCAGGATATGAAGAGGGCCTACAAAAGAGCTGGGGAGGGACTTCTGAGGCAATCAGGGAGTGACAGGACTGGGGGGAATAGAGCAAAGCTGGAGGTGGGGAGAGTCAGGCTGGAGGTGAGGAAGAAGTTGTTGAACATGAGAGTGGTGAGAGGCTGGAATGGGTTGCCCAGGGAGGTGGTTGAGGCCCCATGGCTGGAGGTGTTTAAGGCCAGGCTGGCTGAGGCTGTGTGCAGCCTGCTCTAGGGTAGGGTGTCCCTGGGCATGGCAGGGGAGTTGGAACTGGCTGATCCTTGTGGTGCCTTCCAACCCTGACTGATTCTATGACTCTATGACATGCACCAGGTCACAGAGCTACATGTCTGCACCAGGACTGCTCTGTAGTAGGGCAAACCACCAGTGGTAAATTTAGCAAAGCATGATTTTGTATTAAATGTGGATGCTTAGGAAGGAAGACTCTAAAAAATCAGTGAAGGGATGACTGATTGGGTATTGCCCTTCCAGACCATTGGGCTTGTATCTGCCCCTGCATCAGCTGTGAATTCTTCCAGTCAATTTTTAACACCTGCCTTCTTTCTGCAGTTCAATTATCTTTCACTGATGAGTTCCCTCCTACACTGCCTGGGGAAACAATGCCACCTTTTGTTTCTAGCTGCCTCCTTCCTGATCTCTTCTGAAACCAGAATCGTACAATTGTTTTGGTGGGAAAAGACCTCTAAGATCATTGAGTCCAGCCTTCAACTCATCACTGCCATGGCCATCAAACCATGGCCCCAGGTGCCAAGTCCAAAGGTTTCTTGAAAACCTCCAGGGATGGGCAGCCTGCTTCAACCCCTTACCACTCTTGCAGCAAAGAATTTTTTCCTCATCTCCAGCCTAACCCTTCCCTGGCACAATTTAAGGCCATTTCCTCTCCTCCTATCACCTTATACCAGGGAAGAGACCAACTCCCACCTTACTGCAGCCTACTCTCAGGGAGTTGTAGGGAGCAGTGTGGTCTTCCCACAGCCTCCTCTTTTCCACATTAAACAACCCCAGTTCTCTCAGCTGCTCCTCACCAGACTTGTTCTCTAGACCCGTCAGCAGCTTGGACCCACATAAGTGGGTTGAAAACCCTTTGCTACAATGAACTTCTTACCCACTCCATCAAGTCACTTCCTGAAAGAAGGACAAATTTAGAGAGAGAGGAAGCTGGAAACCTGCACTTTCTTCCATCTGCAGTGGCCTGATCTCTCCACCTTTTGGTAGCAGATATGAACATGAATGTTGAAAACAGGTGGAACTGTTTGTCCCAGAGGACAGGCACACAAAGGGAATGACTGACACTGTGTTTTGGAGAGATATTGGTAGAAGTCTGCTGTATTTGAACTCCAGTTTTCTGTGTTTCTAGAAACCAGAATCATAGAATCACAGAATCAAGCAGGTTGGAAGAGACCTCCAAGCTCAGCCAGTCCAACCTAGCACCCAGCCATGGCCAATCAACAAGACCATGGCACTAAGTGCCCCAACCAGGCTTGGCTTCAACACCTCCAGGGACAGTGACTCCACCACCTCCCTGGGCAGCCCATTCCAATGCCAATCACTCTCTCTGCCAACAAATTCCTCCTCACATCCAGCCTAGACCTGCCCTGGCACAACTTGAGACTGTGTCCCCTTGTTCATTCACCATTCTCTGGGCCTGGCCCTCCAGTTCTTGACCCATACCAGAGTGAATCTGTCCAAGCCAGGAGCTGCCAGCTGTGCCAGGGGCTTGTTGTGGCAGACAGTGTCAAAGGCTTTGCTGCAGTCCAGGCAGACTCCATCCACAGCCTGCCCCACATTCACCAGGCAGGAACCTGATCATAAAAGGAGCTCAGGTTGGTCAGACAGGACCTGCCCTTCCTAAACCCATGGTGGTTGGGCCTGATCCCTTGGCCATCCTGTAGGTCTTTTTATCAAGTGGCCCCTTCCTCTTGGCACCCACCCCTCAGGTCGTACAGATCCCTTCTCTTCTCCAGACTGAACAGTCTCAGGGCTCTCAGTCTTTCCTCATGGCAGAGATGTTCCAGTTCCTTAATCACCCTCTTAGCTCCTTTTTTGGACTCCCTCAAATAGATCCCTGTCTTTCTTGAATTGGGGCACCCCAAACTGGACACAGTATTCCAGGTCTCACCAGGGCAGAGTAGAGGGGAAGGAGGAGAACCTCCCTAGACCTGCTGGATGCACATTTACTAACGCACTTGCGGATCCTCCTGGCCCTCCTGGCCACGAGGGCACACTGCTGTCCCAGTTTGTTAGGAAATTAAAATGAAGTATTGCTGCAAGTCAAAGTGAAGTAAATTCTAACAAATGCTCTTGCCTCTACTGAGTGATTTTGTGCATTGTTTCTAGCTAGTGGTCATTGCCTACGATGATGGAGACCCTGTGAAGTTCAGCACCACCACTGTAGAAATCGCTGTGCTGCAGCCTTCGGTGATTCCGCGGTTCACACAGGATGAGTACAGGTAAGACATTCGTTCAGTCACATCACTGCTGCTGCTTTTGAACCTGGAATGGCTTCCTCTTTGCAAGTGAGTCTGAGCTGAGCAGGCTACAAAAATAATCCATGGAATACCAGGTTGGAAGGGACCTCAAGGAACATCTAGTGCAATGTTTCAGGGAAAGAATAGAGCATAAATGAGGTTCCCCAGCACCCTGTCAAGCTGGGCCTTGAAGCTGCCTAATGTAGGGGGATCCACCTCCTCCCTTGGGAGTTTGATCATAGAATCATGGAATCAATCAGGTTGGAAGAGACCTCCAAGATCACAGTATCACAGTATCACCAAGGTTGGAAGAGACCTCACAGATCATCAAGTCCAACCCTTTACCACAGAGCCCAAGGCTAGACCATGGCACCAAGTGCCACGTCCAACCTTGCCTTGAACTGCCCCAGGGACGGCGACTCCACCACCTCCCCAGGCAGCCCATTCCAGTGTCCAATGACTCTCTCAGTGAAGAACTTTCTCCTCACCTCCAGCCTAAATCTCCCCTGGCGCAGCCTGGGGCTGTGTCCTCTTGTTCTGGTGCTGGCCACCTGAGAGAAGAGAGCAACCTCCTCCTGGCCACAACCACCCTTCAGGTAGTTGTAGACAGCAATAAGGTCACCCCTGAGCCTCCTCCTCTCCAGGCTAAACAATCCCAGCTCCCTCAGCCTCTCCTTGTAGGGCTTGTGCTCAAGGCCTCTCACCAGCCTCGTCGCCCTTCTCTGGACATGCTCAAACATCTCAGTGTCCCTCCTAAACTGGGGGGCCCAGAACTGAACACAGTACTCAAGGTGTGGTCTAACCAGTGCAGAGTACAGGGGCAGAATGACCTCCCTGTTCCTGCTGACCACACCATTCCTGATGCAGGCCAGGATGCCATTGGCTCTCTTGGCCACCTGGGCACACTGCTGGCACATGTTCAGGCGGGTATCAATCAGCACCCCCAGATCCCTCTCTGTCTGGCTGCTCTCCAGCCACTTAGACCCCAGCCTGTATTTCTGCATGGGGTTGTTGTGGCCAAAGTGCAGCACCCTGCACTTGGAGCTATTGAACCCCATCCCATTGGACTCTGCCCATCTGTCCAGGTGGTCAAGGTCCCGCTGCAGAGCCCTTCTGCCCTCCAACCCAGCCACATCTGGCCCCAGCTTGGTGTCATCTGCAAACTTGCTGATGACTGACTCCATGCCCTCATCCAGATCATCTATGAAGATGTTGAAGAGGTTGGGGCCCAGCACAGATCCCTGAGGGACACCACTAGTGACAGCCGCCACCTGGATGTGGCACCATTCACCACCACTCTCTGGGCTCTCGATTCCCCAATAGTCCCTAGTTTCCTTCCCACTCTCTCCTTCTCACAGAGAATAATTGCCTCACCCACCCCCTCCAGAGCTGGTTTAAAGCCCGCCTAATGAGCCCTGCCAACTCCAGTGCCAGGACTCTCTTGCCCCTCCTAGACAACTGCACCCCATCACAATCAAGCAGGTCCAGCGCATTGAAAGTTCCCCTGTGGTCAAAGAACTCAAAATGCCGCCACTGGCACCATCCCTTGAGCCATTTGTTGATATCATAGGTGCTGCTGTTCCTCTCTGTGAACTCCCTTGCCACAGAGGGAACTGAGCAGAACACCACCTGGCATCCCAGAGAGGTTGTGGAGTCTTCTTCCCTGGAGCCTTTCAAGGCCTGTCTGGATGTGTTCCTGTGTGACCTGAGCTAGACTGTGTGGTCCTGTTCTGGCAGGGGGGTTGGACTCGACAATCTGCTTGGGTCCCTTCCAACCCCTAATATCTTGTGAGCCTGTGAGCCTGTGATCCCAAGCACCACATCCAAGTGACTTCTAAACACAGCCAGGGTTGGTGACTCCACCACCTCCTTGGGCAGCCCATTCCAATGCCTAACCACTCTTGCCAGGAAAAAAAAATTCCTAACGCCTAGTCCAAACCTGCCCAGTCACAGCTTGAGGCCATTCCCTCTTCTTCTATCACTATTTACCTATGAGAAGAGATCAGCAACCTTTCAGGAAGCTGTACACAGCGATGAGGTCTCCCTTCAGCCTCTTCTCTTTCAAACTATGCAGCCCCAGCTCCTTCAGGTGCTATACTGCAGAGCTGCTTCTTTCTTTGCCAACCAGCCTTTCCATCATACTGTCAGATAGTGGTGCAGTTTCACCATCCTAGCAGGTGAAAAGATCTGGCCCACAGGTAACAATGACAGTCAGGAGAGGTTGGTTTGCAGTTACCTTCTCAGTAGCTGTAGAACATGTCAGTCCTGTGGATAAATGAGAGATGTTGTGCATTGAAAGTGTAGCTGGGGTCACTGAGCCTCTGAGGTTAAGTTTGCTGCAGCCTGAGTGTGTTTCCTCCAGTTTGCATGAAGACTGTGGCCAGCAGATCAAAGGAGATTTTCCTCCACCTCTCCTCTGCACCCCAGCGAGGCCAGCTCCGGAGTACCGGGTAGAGGTCTGGGCAGCTCAGTTCAGGAGAGACGGAGAACTACTGGAGAGAGTCCTGCAGAGGCTAAGAAGGTGCTGAGGGGCTTGGTGCATCTCTGCAAATGGGAAGGTTTAGAGCAGGTATAAGGCATTGTTATTTTCCCAGCAAGTGTGGTCAGGCATTGGAATGAGCTGCTCAGGGAGGTGGTGGAGTCACCAACCCTGGGTGGCTTTAAATGTCATTTGGATGTGGTGCTAGGGTGAACCTTGCAGAGTAGGGTTATTGGTTGGACTTGGTAGTGCTGAGGGCCTTTCTCAACCTGAATGTTTCTGTGATTCTGGGAAAGGCTGAAAGTCCTGGGGCTGTTTGGCCTGGAGAAGAGCAGCCTAAGAGCTGTCTTCTCAGTGCTCAGCAAGAGGTGAAGGGCCTGTGGAGATCAAGAGAGTGAGGCCAGAATCTTGTCGGTGATGCATGGCTTCACCAAGGACAAATCCTGCCTGACAAACCTGGTGGCCTTCTATGGTCACAACATGAATAGCTGAGGGGTGAGCAACTGATGTCATTTACCTGGAGCTGAGCAAGGCCTTTGACACTGTCCTGCACCACATCCTGGTCTCCAAGCTGGTGACACATGGGTTTGATGGGTGGAGCACTGATGGATAAAGAACTGGCTTGATGGCCACACCAAGAGAGTGGCTGTCAATGGTTCCATGGCCAAGTGGAGGCCAGGGACAAGCAGAGTCCCTCAGGGATCAGTCCTGGCACCAGTCTTGTTCAACATCTTTGTGGGTGCCATGGACAGAAGCACTGAGTGCTGCCTCAGCAAGTTTGCTGCCCACACCAATCTGTGTGGTGCAGCAGCCAGGCTGGAGGGCAGGGATCCATCCAGAGGGACCTGCACAGGCTGCAGAGGTGGGCACAAGCCAACCTCAGGAGGGTCAACAAGAGCAAGGGCAAGGTCCTGCATCTGGGTGGAGGCAATGCCAAGCACCAATGCAGGCTGGGCAGTGAGTGTCTGGAGAGCAGCCCTGAGGAGAGGAACTTGGGAGTGCTGGTGGACAAGAAGCTCAACCTGAGCCAGCAGTGTGCTGTGGCAGCCCAGAAAGCCAAGCAGAGCCTGGCTGCATCAGGAGAAGTGTGGCAAACAGGGCCAGGGAGGTGATTCTCCCCCTCTGCTCCCCTCTGCTGAGACCCCACCTTCAGTACTGCATCCAGTTCTGGAGCCCCTGGGACAAGAGGGATGTGGAGATGCTGGAGTGTGTCCAGAGCAGGGCCAGGAGGATGCTCAGAGGGCTGGGGAGGGGCCAAGACCACCTGGGGTCAGGTTCAAGGTCGCTCCCCCAGAAAGGTTAACCCTGTACAGAGAGGTTTCTTGCTGACAGCAGCAGGCATTTTCCAGCTGCCATAGTGTATCTTTGGGGTAAACATCAGCACCCAGTGATGGTCCTGCTTGCCAAATGATGAATGGTTGAAGCTGGATACTGGAATTTCTGAAGGTCTGGGAATCAGTGGCTTTGGAGTGGATTAGTATTGATCTTTGCTTGCCTAATTATCATAGTCAGAATGAATCCAGCCTTGGTTTCTGGCTGTTGGAGAAACTCCATCTCTGTGTGTTTAAAAGAAAGGTCACAGCTGATCAGGATTGCAGCCTGAAGCTGCAGATTCAGCTTTTATTACAGATCAGAAATTAATCCAGAAAGCCAGGAGAGTGAGGGCCAGATGGCATGATCAGAAAGGCATGGCTGTGCTAGGCAGAGAGGGAAAGAACAGAACAGAGAGGGGAAAAACCAAAGTGCAGCTCTGCCTTGAGTTGCTGCTCCCTCAGAAGACCACCAATGCATTAGGCTTTCTGCTTGGAGTCCTTTTCCTACACAGACTTGCATTCATTGTGGTCTTAAAGTGACTTCCACAGGAGGCACCAGGCAGCTGGATGAAAGTCAGAGACTTCACAGTATCACAGTATCACAGTATTATTAGGATTGGAAGAGACCTCACAGATCATCAAGTCCAACCCTTTACCACAGAGCTCAAGGCTACACCATGGCACCAAGTGCCACGTCCAACCTTGCCTTGAACAGCCCCAGGGACGGCGACTCCACCACCTCCCCGGGCAGCCCATTCCAGTGTCCCTAAACAACACAGGACACTCTCTCTCTCTTTATATTATACCTTAACTGGGGGCAAATTAATTCAGTTTCTTCCCCTCCCTACCCTCTTTTTGGGTTGTAAATTATGCTGGAGAGTTTTAAATGCTAATAAACTTATCAGCTAAGTATATTATACTGCTAAGAAAATTATACTGGAGACTTTTAAATGTCTTACATCTAAACAAGCAAAAGGAAGCTAAGGGCTCTGAGAACCATAAAATGCAACACAAATGAGTTGCTTTATAACAGATGAGTGATAAAATATAGAATCATAGAGGTGTTTCATTTGGAAAAGACCCATAGGATCATCGAGTTTAGAGCCCCTATGACAAGAGGAATGTGGAGATGCTGGAGTGTGTCCAGAGCAGGGCCAGGAGGATGCTGAGAGGGCTGCAGCAGCTCTGCTGTGAGGACAGACTGAAAGAGTTGGGGCTGTTGAGTCTGAAGAAGAGGAGGCTCCCAGGTGACCTTCTTGTGAACTTCCAGGATCTGAAAGGGGCTACAAAAAGCTGGGGAAGGACTTCTTAGGCTGTGAGGGAGTGCCAGGACTGGGGGGAATGGAGCAAAGCTGGAGGTGGAGAGAGTGAGGCTGGAGGTGAGGAGGAAGTTGTTGAGCATGAGAGTGGTGGTGAGAGGCTGGAATGGGTTGCCCAGGGAGGTGGCTGAGGCCCCATGGCTGGAGGTGTTTAAGGCCAGGCTGGCTGAGGCTGTATGCAGCCTGCTCTAGGGTAGGATGTCCCTAGGCATGGCAGAGGGGTTGGAACTGGCTGATCCTTGTGTTCCCTTCCAACTCTGACTCATTCTATGATCGAGTTCAACCATGAACCTAACACCACCATGGCCATTAAACCATGTCCCCAAGTGCCATGTCCGTATGTTCCTTGAACACCTCCAGGGATGGTGACTACACCACCCTCCTGGGCAGCCTCTTCCAATCCCTGACCACTCTTGCAGCAGAGAAATTTTTCCTCAGCTCCAACCTAACCCTGCCCTGACACATTTTCAGGCACTTTTTTTGCTTTCTATCAGCTGATACTAGAGAGAAGAGGCCAACCCCCTTCTCACTCCAACCTCCTGTCAAGGAGTTACAGAGATAAATAAGGTCTCCACTCAGCCTCCTCCAAACCTAACACCTCCAGGTCCCTCAGCCTGCTGCTCAGAAGTTTCTTCCTAATGACTACAGCACACCAGAAAGAGATCTGCTGCAAGCAGTCCACCTTACAGCAGGACCTATCAAGTGTATACCCAGCAGCCTGCAGCCTGTAGCTTCTGTGCAGTGTGCTTTAGGGTGTTCCTTCTCTGAGTACTCACTGTTAGATGCAAAACAGCAGCCAGCAGGTCACAGAATCACAGAATAGTTTCAGTTGGAAAGGATCTTAAAGATCATCTAGTTCCAACCTCCCCACTATGGACAGGGACACCTTCCACTAGACCAGGTTGCTCAAAGTGTCTCGTCCAAATGGACTTTGAACACTTCTAGGATTGGAGCCTTCACAACTTCCCTGGGCAACCTCTTCCAGTGTCCCACTGCCCCCACAGTGAAGGACTTCTTCCTCATGTTTGATCTAAATCTGTCTTCTTCTGGTTTGAAGCCATTTCCCTATGTCCTGTTGCTACTTGGTTCATGAAAAATTCCTCTCCAGCTCTCCTGTAGCCCTTGCCTAGCACCCAGCCCTGTCCAATTAACCAGACCATGGCACTAAGTGTCCCAGCCAGGCTTGGTTTCAACACCTCCAGCCACAGCAACTCCACCACCTCCCTGGGCAGCCCATTCCAATGCCAATCACTCTCTCTGACAACAACTTCCTCCTCACATCCAGCCTAGACCTGCCCTGGCACAGCTTGAGACTGTGTCCCCTTATTCTGTTGCTGGGTGCCTGGCAGCAGAGCCCAACCCCACCTGGAGGGGAGCTGCAGACAGCAATGAGGTCTGCCCTGAGCCTCCTCTTCTGCAGGCTGCACACCCCCAGCTCCCTCAGCCTCTCCTCATAGGTCAAACCTACCACCAGACAGGGTGACAGAATCCCCTCTCTCCACCTGCTGCCCCAGCTGCCACGCATCAGACCAGGTCACTGATAGCTTTTGGGCAATGAGTGCACATTGTGACTTGGAGCTTTTTGCCCACCAGTACTCCAAGTGCTTTTCCTCTGGACTGTTCTCTGGCCATTCTTCCACCAAGCTGTATCTGGGATTGCCTTGTCCCAGGTGCAGAGCCTTGTACTTGGTTTTGCTGAACTTCCTGGGTTTGGTGTTGGGCTGTCACTCAAGTCTGCCAAGGTCTCTGTGTCATCTGCTGCAAGAGCTTGTCACAATGCCACAGAGGGGTGCTTGCATGCCATTAGTGTAGGGCCAGGTGGTCCATGTCTACCTCTTGTTGTGCGTGACCACCTTCTGAGGACACCAGTACACTGCAACTCCCATGGATCAAGAGCAGTCAGCATGGATTTCCCAAAGGGAAGTCCTGCTTAACTAACCTGATAGTATTTTATGATGCCATATCTGAATGGGTAGATTCAGGGAGAGCAGTGGATGTAGTCTGCCTTAACCTTAGCAAGGCCTTTCATGCTGTCTCCCATGACATTTTAGTGAGCAAGCTGAGGAAGTGTAGGATAGAAGAGCAGGCAGTGAGGTGGGTTAGGAACTGGTTACAAGATAGAGTTCAGAGGGTGGTGGTCAATGGTGCCAGGTCCAGCTGAAGAGCTGTGACCAGTGGAGTCCCCCAGTGCTGGGGCCAGTCCTGTTCAACATCTTCATCAATGACAGTGATGAGGGCACAGCCAGACAGAGTCTGATCAGCAAGTTTGCTGATGACACCAAACTGGGAGGCTTGGCCGAGACAGCTGCAGGCTTTGTGGGCATCCAGAGAGACCTGGACAGACAGAGCTGGGCACAGGGGAACCAGATGAAGTTCAAGAAGGACAAGTGCAGAGTCCTGCACATGAGGAGGAAGAATAAACTGCAGCAGTCCAGGCTGGGAGGTGACTGCTGGAGAGCAGCCCTGTGCAGAGGGACCTGGGGGTCCTGGTGGAGAACATCCATGGCACAGCAATGTGCCCTTGTGGCCAAGAAGGCCAATGGGATCCTGGGGTGTATTAGGCAGAGTGTGTCCAGCAGATCAAGAGAGGTTCTCCTGCCCCTCTACTCTGCCCTGCTGAGACCTCATCTTGAATACTGTGTTCAGTTTTGGGCTCCCCAGTTGAAGAGGGACAGGGATCTGCTGGAGAGGGTCCAACAGAGGTCTATGAGGATGATGAGGGGACTGGAGGGCATGGCTTATGGGAAGAGGCTGAGGGACCTGGGGCTGTTTAGTCTGGAGAAGAGAAGACTTAGAGGGGATTTGAAAAATGTTTATCACTATCTGAGGGCTGGGGGTCAGGAGCGGGGGGACAGGCTCTGCTCACTGCTCCCTGGGATAGGACAAGGAGCAACGGATGGAAGCTGCAGCACAGGAGGTTCCAGCTCAACACAAGGGGGAACTTCTTTACTGTAGGGGTCCCAGAGCACTGGCACAGGCTGCCCAGAGAGGTTGTGGAGTCCTCTTCTCTGGAGCCTTTCAAGGCCTGTCTGGATGTGTTCCTCTGTGACCTGAGCTAGACTGTGTGGTCCTGCCCTGGCATGGGGGTTGGACTGGATGATCATCTTGGGTCCCTTCCAACCCCTAACATCCTGTGAGCCTGTGATCTTTCTCTAGCGCACCCTTGATTGGAGCCTAAGTGCTTTCATAGCCCTTCAGCTGGTGCTGCAGACTGTCCCAGGTTCCTGTAGCCTGGCTCTTCATTCTGAAGCTGTAGACTTTAACTGCATTAGCAATGTGGATTCTTCTCTGCTTAGATCCTTGGTTGTCCTTGTCATGGATATTAAACATGACTGAGGGAGCTGACAGCAGCAGTGGCTGCTGAAATGCTTTCCAAGCTGAGCATTCTTTGCTTATTCCATAAAAATGCAAAGTGTGAAGAGGCAAAAACCAAAGAGAATGCAAAGCCTGTCACACAGACATTCAGCTGGAGGTCTACCTCGGAGCCCTCTTGACCTTTGCCTGCCAGGAAAGGGCACTGCTGCTGCTGCTCTTCTTGCTGCATATCCCTGTGGGGCTGCCTGGCAGCTGGATTTTGCTGGTTTTCCAGAGTTCTGGCAGCAGAGGAGGGTTCAAGCACCAAAGCTGATGGACATGTTTGGTGACAGTAAGTAGCATCAGACATGGTCTGAGTAGCCAGTTCTACTGTCTCTCCAGCTTAAGTGACAGACTGGAGAGCAAGGGTTTGGACTGATGGGCACAGATGATGATGAAGACAAGGGTGTGAGAATTTGAGTACTGGGGTCAGTTTTGGGCCTCGCACTCCAAGAAGGATATTGAGATGCTGGAGAAAGTCCAGAGAAGGGCAACAAAGCTGATGAAGGGTCTAGAGAGAGCAGGTCTGGTGAGGAGCATCTGAGGAATCTGAGGTTATTTAATCTGGAGAAGAGGAGGCTGAGGGGAGACCTTGTTGATCATTACAACTCCTTGAAAGGAGGTTGGAGTGAGGTGAGGCTTGGCCTCTTCTCCCTAGTATCAGAAAAAAGGGCCTGAAATTGTTCAGGGAAGAGTTAGGTTGGAGATGAGGAACAATTTCTTTTCTGCAAGAGTGGTCAGGGATTGGACGAGGCTGCCAAGGGAGATGGTGGAGTCCCCATGCCTGGAGGTGTTGAAGAAATGTGTGGCTGTGACATTTGGGGACATGGTTGAATGTCCATGGTGGTGTTAGGTTAATGGTTGGACTCAGTGATCTTGAAATGCTCATCCAACACAAACAGCTCTCTGATTCTCTCTGATTCTGCATCCATTCTCACTGTTTGTTAAGGGCTTTGACACTGACTGTGATCTCCTCCTGCTTCTCACTGGGGAAACAGCCACATGATCCGCATGGGGTGATCCTGGTCTGGCAGGGAGGTTGGAGTAGATGATCTTCAGAGGTTCCTTTCAACCCCTACCATTCTGTGATTCTCTGACCTCCAGCAATAAATGATTTGAGGAAACCAAATTAGCTTCTGTGAGCACTCCTGTCCCAAGCTGTTACTTCTTCTGTCCTGACAGCTCCATGCAGATCACCTCTTGGTTAAACTCCAGAGCAAGTAATTGATCAGAAGTTTCCATTTAGAATCATAGAATCAGTCAGGGTTGGAAGGGACCACAAGGATCAGCCAGTCCCAACTCCCCTGACATGCCCAGGGACACTCTACCCTAGAGCAGGCTGCACACAGCCTCAGCCAGCCTGCCCTTAAACATCTCCAGCCATGGGGCCTCAAACACCTCCCTGGGCAACCCATTCCAGCCTCTCACCACTCTCATCACCTCCAGCCTGACTCTCCCCACCTCCAGCTTTGCTCCATTCCCCTCAGTCCTGTCACTCCCTGATTGCCTCAAAAGTCCCTCCCCAGCTTTTTTGTAGGGCCCCTGCAGATTTCTCCCAAGCAAGTAACGTCAGCACTTTAATTTCTTAATTAACATCTCATAATTAGTAGTGCTATGGAAGAGTGAAGACCAGATGGGAAGTGAACCTCAGATGAATATAAAGAGATCATTATTTTGTTGGAGGTTTTTTTTCAGCAAGCCTGTCCTCTTTAGGAGTGGCTTGTAATTTTAAAGCAGTGAAGGTTCAAAGGCACTTAGGACCTTCCCCTTGTTTTGTTAATTAATAAATGCCAGAGCCCCCACAAGTGGAAGGTCATTGCTAACTGTGGTGTGCTGCTGGAGCAGGAAATGAAACAGTGACTGAGAGCTGCCTCCTAATTACTGCCTGTGGGCACATTAAACAGGTGTGCAGCCAGCTCACAGCAGGAAAAGAAGTGCAAAGCTGTCAGTAGTTTGCTTGTAGTATCATTTTAATCACTCCCCAAACTGTTTGCAAAGGCCTGTGGTGATAGGATCAGGGGCAATGGCTTCAAACCAGAGCAGATTTAGATTGGATGTTAGGAACAAGGTCTGCACCATGAACAGGTCATCTTGAGTGGCGTCACAAAGCACCTACAGGTGCTTCTCCACAGGGAGGAACCAGAAAATTCCAGAGCTGTCAGCCTGACCTCAGTGCCAGGCAAGGACATGGAACAGGTTGCCTTGAGTGCTATAGCAGAGCACCTACAGGATGGCCAAGGGATCAGGCCCAGCCAGCATGGGTACAGGAAGGGCAGGTCCAGCCTGACCAACCTGAGCTCCTTTTATGATCAGGTTTCTGCCTGCTGCATGTGGGGCAGGCTGTGGATGGAGTCTGCCTGGACTGCAGCAAAGCTTTTGGCACTGTTTGCCACAAAAAGCTCCTGGCACAGCTGGCAGCTCCTGGCTTGGACAGATTCACTCTGATACGGGTCAAGAACTGGCTGGAGGGATGGGCCCAGAGAGTGGTGCTGAATGGTGCCACATCCAGCTGGCAGCTGTCACCAGTGGTGTGCCCCAGGGATTAGTGCTGGGCACAGTCCTGTTCAATATCTTTATTGATGATCTGGACCAGGGGATTGAGTCCAGCATCTGTGAGTCTGCAGATGACAGCAAGCTAGGAGCAGGTGTGGAGCTGTTGGAGGGTAGGAGAGCCCTGCAGAGGGACCTGGCCAGGCTGCATGGGTGGGCAGAGGCCAATGGGATGAGATTGAACAAGGCCAAGTGCAGGGTTCTACATTTTGTCAAGCAACAACCCCAAGCAGCACTACAGGCTGGGGACAGAGTGGCTGAGAGCAGCCAGGAAGAAAAGGACCTGGGGGTGCTGGTAGAGAGGAGCTGAAGATGAGGCAGCAGTGTGCCCATGTGGGCAGCAGAGCCAATGGCATCCTGGGCTGGCTCAGGAAGAGTGTGGCCAGCAGGACAAGGGAGGTTTTTGTGCCCCTGTGCCCAGCACTGCTCAGGCCACCCCTTGAGTTCTGGGTCCAGTTCTGGGCTCCTGAATTGAAGAGAGATGTTGAGGTGCTGGAAGGTTTTGAGAGAAGGACAGCAAGGCTGGGGAGGGGCCTGGAGCAGAGCCCTGTGAGGAGAGGCTGAGGGAGCTGGGGATCTGATAAGTGCTCAGCAAGAGCTGGGGGGGGTGGTCAAGAGTATGAGGCCAGGCTCTCTTGTCACTGGTGCCCAGCAACAGAACCTAGGAGATTCCATCTGAGCAGCAGGAGAAACTTGTTTGGTGTGAGGGTGCTGGAGACCTGGAGCAGGCTGCCCAGGGAGAATCATAGAAGCAGAATCATAGAATCACAGAACCAGTCAGGGTTGGAAGGGACCACAAGGATCAGACAGTTCCAACCCCCCTGCCATGCCCAGGGACATCCTACCCTAGAGCAGGCTGGCCAAAGTCCAATCCAGCCTGGCCTTAAACACCTCCAGCCATGGGGCCTCAACCACCTCCCTGGGCAACCCATTCCAGCCTCTCACCACTCTCATGCTCAACAACTTCCTCCTCACCTCCAGCCTGACTCTCCCCACCTCCAGCTTTGCTCCATTCCCCCCAGTCCTGGCACTCCCTGATTGCCTCAAAAGTCCCTCCCCAGCTTTTTTGTATCCCACTTCAGATCCTGGAAGGCCACCAGAAGGCCACCTGGGAGCCTCCTCTTCTCCAGCCTGCACAGCCCCAACTCTTTCAGTCTGTCCTCATAGGAGGTTGTGGAATCTCCTTCTGTGGAGAGTCCCAAACCCACTTGGCTGTTGGAATCCTGGACAGCCTGCTCTGGGTGCCCCTGTGTTAGCAGAGTGGGTTGGACTGGATGATCTCCAAGTGTCCCTTCCAACCCCAACCATGCTGGGGTTTTGTGATTCTATAGTGTAGAAATATATTCTGGTTGCAAAGTGAGGCTCTGTGCCCTTTGGACCTCTTGCTTGCTTGGCAGAAGACAGGAGATAATGTTTTCCTCTCAGTTCAATCTGCCAGTAGCTTAGGCAGACATGATCCACACAAACAGCTGTGCGTCAGAGGAGCTTACGAAGCATGGAGGCACTCAGGAGTCAGTGTTATTCCAAGAGGCTCTACCCTGCCCTCTGGTTTCCTGCTTTTTACTCAAACGTAAGGGTGGTGAGATACTGAAATAGGTTGCCCAGGGAGGTGGTGGAAGCTCCATCCCTGGATGTGTTTAAGGCGAGGCTGTATGTGGCTCAGGGCAACCTGACCTAGTGCAAAGTGTCCCTGCCCATGGCAGGGGGGTTGGCACTGTGTGATCTTTAATGTCCCTTCCAACCCAAAGCATTCTATGATTCTGTGATTTATTCTCACTGTGAAACATGAACAGGGGACCCCTGCTCAGAGGTGCTGAGGGTATGGGTAGCATTTCGTGTTTGAAACCTCCCTAATTTGGTGCCTCCTTCAAAAAAACAAGCTGCCCTTTGACATGGGAGAGAATCTACAATGTGAATGTCCGAGGCCTTGTAGAAGGCAGCTGTGCTCCTCATCATGAGTATCCTACTAATTCAATCATCCTTTACAATGGGTGAGAGAAAAGTGCAGATCTTGGAGAGATCTGAGTTCTCCCAAGGAGAGGAACAGCTTCATCTGGACACTCCACAGAAAACCAAGAGTGGTCATTTCTGTCTAGATATATTAGTGGTAAGGTCCTTTTAACTATTCATGGGCATCGAGAGGAGCCCCTCTGAGAAAATCAGCTTGGAGGTGAGGAGGAAGTTGTTGAGCATGAGAGTGGTGAGAGGCTGGAATGGGTTGCCCAGGGAGGTGGTTGAGGCCCCATGGCTGGAGGTGTTTCAGGCCAGGCTGGCTGAGGCTGTGTGCAGCCTGCTCTAGGGTAGGGTGTCCCTGGGCATGTCAGGGGAGTTGGAACTGGCTGATCCTTGTGGTCCCTTCTAGCCCTGACTCGTTCTATGATTCTATGAATATCCCCTCTCAGGCTGCTCTTCTCCAGGCTAAACAGCTCCAGGTCTCCCAGCCTTTCCACCTCACAGAGATGCTTCAGTCCTTTCAGCATCTTTGCAGCCACCACTGGCTACACCACCACTCCACACAAATCCTATGAGGAGAGGCTGAGGGAGCTGGGCCTGTTTAGCCTGGAGAAGAGGAGGCTCAGGGGTGATCTTATTACTGTCTACAACTACCTGAAGGGGCATTGTAGCCAGGTGGGGGGTGGCCTCTTCTCCCAGGCAACCAGCAGTAGAACAAGGGGACACAGTCTCAAGTTGTGCCAGGGTAGGTATAGGCTGGATGTTAGGAAGAAGTTCTTCACAGAGAGAGTGATTGACATTGGAATGGGCTGCCCAGGGAGGTGGTGGAGGCACCGTCCCTGGGGGTCTTCAAGAAAAGACTGGATGAGGCACTTAGTGCCATGGTCTAATTGACTGGACAGGGCTGGGTGCTAGGTTGGACTGGATGATCTTGGAGGTCTCTTCCAACCTGGTTGATTCTACGATTCTATGATTCTATGATCCAGTAGTTCCCTGTCCATCTTAGACCGAGGAGCCCTGAAGCAGACCCAGTGCTTGAGATGTTTTTAAACATAAGGTCTGTGAGGAATGGCTGAAGGATCAGGGGTTGTTTAGTCTTTGGAAGAAGAGGCTGAGAGAAGGCCTCATCACCCACTACAGCTCCCTGGTTGGAGCCAGGTGGGGATCAGTCTCTTCTCACAGGCAGCAGGTGACAGGACAAAAGGAAACAGCCTCCAGTTATGGCAGGGGAGGCTCAGATTGGATATTAGGAAAAGTTTCCTCCCACAGATGTTCTCAGGCTCTAGCATAGGCTGCCCAGGCAGGTGGTTTGGTGGTAATGGCTTAGCAGCAGTCAGATTTGATGATCTCAAAGGTCTCTTCCAACCTGAACAGATCTGTGCTTCTGTGTAGCCTCACTGAGGCACAGTAGATGGGGAGAGGAAATTCTCTTGACCTGCTGGCCACGCTGCTCTTCATGCACCAGCTGAAACCATTGGCCTTCTTGGTCATGAGGGCACATTGACAAGGGAGGTTCTTCTGTCCCTGTGCTCAGCACTGCTCAGGCCACACCTTGAGTACTGTGTCCAGTTCTGGGCTCCTGAATTGAAGAGAGATGTTGGGGTGCTGGAAGGTGTCCAGAGAAGGGCAACAACCCTGGTGAAAGGCCTGGAGCACAGCCCTGTGAGGAGAGGCTGAGGGAGCTGGGGGTGTGCAGCCTGCAGAAGAGGAGGCTCAGGGCAGACCTTATTGCTGTCTACAAGTACCTGAAGGGAGGCTGTAGCCAGGTGGGGCTGGGCTCTGCTGCCAGACACCCAACAACAGAAGAAGGGGACACAGTCTCAAGTTGTGCCAGGGGAGGCCTAGGCTGGATGTTAGGAGGAAGTTGTTGTCAGAGAGAGTGATTGGCATTGGAATGGGCTGCCCAGGGAGGTGGTGGAGTGGCTGTGCCTGGAGGTGTTGAAGCCAAGGCTGGCTGGGGCACTTAGTGCCATGGTCTGGTTGATTGGACATGGCTGGGTGCTAGGTTGGACTGGATGAGCTTGGAGGTCTCCTCCAACCTGGTTGATTCTATGATTCTATACTTGCTGCCTCATGCACAACTTGCTTTCCCCCTCAGCACTCCCAAATCCTTCTCTACACAGCTGCTTTCCCATCAGGTCAAGCACTCACCTGTACTGGTGCATGAGGTTATTCCTGCCTGGGCAGAGGAACCCTACACTTGTTCTTTTTTGTGACTGTGTCCTAGGTGGTGCTAGACTTTTTCCTTTCCATTTTTTTGCATTTCCAGTGGTCCTGACAGCAATTTACATGTCTTCATGTCCTTCACTTTAATTTAGGAAGATTGGTGGAATAACACAAATGCTTTATGCCTGGTGACAGGAAGTTCACAGGCACAGAATGTGACATTTGGTTTAAAAGAGAATGGCTTCTGACAGGGGTTCACTGTGACACTGCCCAGCCTGCCATGTCATCTGTTTTGGAGATAAATGCCAGGAGAAGGTCAGAATGTCTTGGAGAAATGTGGGAATTGAGAAAGAAAGCAAAGATACTAAGTACATGATCCTTGTAAGGACAATTTGCAGATAAACTGCTGGAAAATACATCTAATTAGGAAGAAAGCTCCCCATTCCTTTAGAAAGGGAATCTCTCTCTCTGACAAACTCTTCAGATGGCTGCAGCTGCACTTAGTGGAGAAGACTGCCCAGAAGGGAGCCATTCCAAACCTGCCTGGATGTGTTTCTGTGAGACCATCTTTAAATAAACCTGCCCTGGGCAGAGGGGGTTGGACTTGATGATCTCCTGAGGTCACTTCCAACCCCTGTCATTCTGTGAGTCTCTAAATCCTGAGAAATTGATCATTAATGGCTAAAAAAATGTGCCAAATGTGCCTGGGTCCTTTTTTTTTTGGCAAGGAGTGGAAGCAAAGGTAATTGTGTGGGTGAAAGGATTAGAAGGGTTGCCATCAGAATGTTTACTTCTTGCTTTCTTGTGTCTTTGCTTTTGGTTTTACTGAACAGGTTAGAAACTGGCCCATTAAAGTTTGCCCAGGTAGTAAGGACATCAGCAGCAGCCTGGGCTGGATCAGTAATAGTGTGGCAGGCAGAAGCAGAGAAGTGACCATGCCCCTGTACTGGGCTCTGGTGAGGCCACACCTCAAATACTCGGTTCAGTTTTGGGCCATTCACTCCAACAAGAATACTGAGGGGGATGGAGCAGGTCCAGAAAAGGGAAACAAGCTTGAGAAGGGTCTTGGACACAGGGCTGGTGAGCAGCTGCTGAGAGAATGGGGTTATTTAGTCTGGAGAAGAGGAGGCTGAAAGGAAACCTCATTGCTTTCTACAGGTCCCTGAAAAGAGATTGCAGTGAGGTGGAGATTGGGCTCTTCTCTTTACTATCAGGTGATAAAGTGGGAAGAAATGGCCTGAAATTGTGCCAGGAGAGGTTTAGGTTGGAGATGAGGAAAACTTTCTTTGCTGCAAGAGTGGTCAAGGATTGGAAGAGGCTGCCCAGGTGTGAGGGATGATGCAGAATGAATGATCTGTATTAATTTTGCTATCCAGGTGATGATTGTTAATAACTATGAAAACTGTTTATTAACATTAAAACTCCACAGAAAACTTATGCACAGGTTCAAAAACCCACAGGTTGGAAATTTATCCAGGCAGGGCACAGGCAAAATCTGAGCACTTATTTGGCAAAGGCAAATATTACACTGGAAGAGGCTTTTAAGTGTTTGCTCACAAAGTGTAACTCAGGCAGCAGCCAAAGCACCTGGAACTCTGTCTTGTTGGCTGCTGAGACTTGATTCTTCCCAGGCTTCTGGGGAAAGGAGGCAGACACTCTCTGACCTTGTCTCCTGGCTGCTCTGGATGATCTGTGTATCTCCAGCACTTCTAGTCTAAGCAGGAGACTTTCAGGTGCAGGCAGAATGTCCTG
Organism: Pogoniulus pusillus; assembly: GCF_015220805.1. Classification (NCBI taxonomy): domain Eukaryota; kingdom Metazoa; phylum Chordata; class Aves; order Piciformes; family Lybiidae; genus Pogoniulus; species Pogoniulus pusillus. The sequence continues at coordinate 25,392,795 of NC_087269.1, read as the reverse complement.
CCATGGGCAGCCTCAGCACGATGCTGGCAATGCAGGCATTTGGAGCCTGTTCCTAGTAAGCTCCCCAGGCAAATTGAGGATGCAAAGTGAGGCAGCAGCAGCCCTGTGCTACCTGCTTATCCCTTTTGTCAATATCCATCCCAAGACTAATGAGGCATTGGACATAGATTAGCCACTCAGAATGGCACTTTGCCAGGCTTCACCATTTTAGGTGAGGCCAGGGCTTTTGGCCTCCCCTCCCACAGTTGCCTCCCCCCAGCACAGAAGTAGGGGGAGCAGGGGAACATGTCTGGGCAAGCCAACATGGATAAGCACATGTCTGCCCCATCAAGACTACCACCACACCAGGGAGGTGGTGGAGTCCCCATCTCTGTAGGCATTCATGGAACATGGTGGTGGCACTTTGGGACATGGTTTAATGGCCATGGTGCTGTTAGGTTGGCAGTTGGCCTCAATGGTCATAGAGACCTTTTCCAACCAGAACAATTCTGTGATTCTACAACTTTTCTTTTCAGTATTTGACAGCTCAGCTGTATAGCCAGAGCAATCTCAGTGCTTCCAATTCAGAGCTTTGTCAGCTCCTGTAGTCTCCATGTAACTCCTCTTAGCTCACCCCACTTTAGACACTAGGCTGCACTTGACTTTTCTCCAGAAAACATACCTAAAATCCCATTCTTCTTGATGGCTTTACACAGCTTTTCTCTGCTGCCAAGCATCAGGTGGACAAAAAGTGAAATGAAACCACTTCCCATAAGATGTGGGCTAAAAAGGATCTGTGCAGGACTGGGCATGCGGCTCAGAAGCAGCCTTTAGACAGAAGAAGGTAAAATAGGTTCAGGTAAAATGCTCTTGAGAGGTAAAATTAGCTAAGACCAAAAGAAGCAGCAAGTCAAGGGAGGTGATTTTCCTCCATTACTCTGCTGCTGAGACCCCACCTGGAGTACTGCATCCAGTTCTGGAGCTCCTGGGACAAGAGGGATGTGGAGATGCTGGAGTGTGTCCAGAGCAGGGCCAGGAGGATGCTGAGAGGGTTGGAGCAGCTCTGCTGTGAGCACAGACTGAAAGAGTTGGGGCTGTGCAGTCTGCAGAAGAGGAGGCTCTCAGGGGACCTTCTGGTGGCCTACCAGGATCTGAAGGGGGCCTACAAAAAAGCTGGGGAGGGACTTTTGAGGCTGTGAGGGAGTGCCAGGACTGGGGTGAATGGAGCAAAGCTGGAGGTGGGGAGAGTCAGGCTGGAGGTGAGGAGGAAGTTGTTGAGCATGAGAGTGATGAGAGGCTGGAATGGGTTGCCCTGGGAGGTGGTTGAGGCCCCATGGCTGGAGGTGTTTAAGGCCAGGCTGGCTGAGACTGTGTGCAGCCTGCTCTAGGGTAGGGTGTCCCTGGGCATGGCAGGGAGGTTGGAACTGGCTGCTGCTTGTGGTCCCTTCCAACCCTGACTCATTCTATGATTCTAAGCTGTGATGTCAGGGACAATAAGGAAGTGATTTACCAGGAGGTACCCGAAAGACATTTTAATTAAGTTGAGCTAAGAATCACATCAATCTAGTTAAAGAGAAGTAAAAAATGTTTAATCTGTGGAATGTTTGTTGAGCTCCAGCACTCAAAACAGAGTCAGCTGAAGTGACCAGTTCAGAGTAAGACACACAGCAAACTGCTAAACTCCATCCCTAAACCACTTTTCCAGGTTATTGTTGGCTTTGCTGCTTTTAAATTTGATTTTTGATTAAATCTTCCCCTTCCATTCATGCTTTTGGAGATAAAAAAATAAAGTTTCATGGTGAATTGAAATTTGATGACAGGGAAATTGGGAAATGGATGAGAGCCTGGCTTGTTCAGCCAAGGGAAAAGGGAAAGAGAAAAGAGGAAAGCTGAATATTTCACTTTGGACATCAAAAATAGTTCTGCCCTGCAAGATGTGCTCAGTCTCCATTTCCTCTCTGATCAAGACATGATAGCTGAGACATACCAAATTAAAAGATATTATTTACAGTGTCCGGCTGGAGAGCAGCCCTGAGGAGAGGGACTTGGGGGTGCTGCTGGACGAGAAGCTGCACAGGAGCCAGCAGAGTGCACTTGCAGCCCAGGAAGCCAAGCAGAGCCTGGGCTGCGTGAGGAGAGTGCTGTCGCAGGAAGCCAGCAGAGGCAGGAGGATGGGGGTGCTGATGAGAGGACTCGAGATGAGCTAGCTGCAAGCAGCACGCTTTATTGAGGCAGTACAGCAGCTGACATGGTGTGGAGAGATTTTTGCTAGCAGGACGTGAAATGATAAACATGAGCACCCATGCTGGGAAGTGTCCTTGAAGGGGGGAAGCTGAGCAGTTAATGATAGCACCCCACATGCAGCTGCAGGGGGTGGAGTGCCAGCTGCTGGGGGCAGGCTCAGACAGCCACAGGGGGCTGATGTCAGGGTCCAGAGAGCAGAGATGAACAGTATCTCTGTCCAGAGGAGCAAGACCTGTTCTTGTGGATTCCGCGTTGTGAAATTAAGGTGCAAACGAGACCAGATATCACCATGAAACTATTTATTAAAGGAGTGGCCTCTTCTCCCAGGTAACCAGCAATAGAACAAGGGGACACAGTCTCAAGTTGTGCCAGGGTAGGTATAGGCTGGATATTAGGAAGTTCTTCACAAAGAGAGTGATGTCCCATTGGAATGGGCTGCCCAGGGAGGTGGTGGAGGCATCGTCCCTGGGGGTCTTCAAGAAAAGCCTGGATGAGACACTTAGTGCCATGGTCTGGTTGATTGGATAGGGCTGGGTGCTAGGTTGGACTGGATGATCTTGGAGGTCTCTTCCAACCTGGTTGATTCTATGATTGTATGATTCTAAGGTTTGACAAAACGGAGTGAAGGGCAAGGGGGAGAGAGAGAGATAAAGAGAACGATGGAGAAGAGAAGAAGGAGCAGGGAAGGAAAAAAGCTGTGATCATATTACCCTCAGTCGCAGGTGGAGGGGGGAGAGAGGGAGAGAGAGAGAGAGAGAGAGAGAGAGAGAGGGGTGCGTGGCCCAGGGATGATCTGCTGTGGAGTTCATCAGGGGCTCTTTGGGTGGTGTGCAGCTTTGGTGGTCTGGTAGAGGTCTGCCCTTGGTGGTCTGGTAGAGGTGCCACTGATGGTCTGGTGGAAGTGCACACTTTGGCAGGCATTCCTCCTGCCTTTTGTACAGTTTTCTGCTCAGTGTCCAGCTGCAGCTCCCCAGGGCATCTTCCTGTGTATCCTCATGCATTCGCAGAGGTCTGGCGCCACCAGGGAGAGGACCTCTGCTCCCTCCCAGGCTGTACCTGTCCATATCCTGAATGCACATAAACCTTTTCCCTTGGGGGTAGCTGAGATAAGATGTAGGCCTCCTGAACATTCCAAGCCAGGCTGAGGTCCAGGAATTTTGAAGGTGTTGTCTGTTGATTTGCATCCCTGAGCTTTGGGCCAAGCCCCGAGTCTGAGCCCAGGAAGTTACCAAAGGCAATCTGTATCTTTGCTGATTAGGGGGAGACAATGCAATCTTTATCTTTGTTGATGAACGAGAGAGAGGATTTAGACTTTCACAGCTGACTCTGAGGGATTGTGACCTATTTGTACCATGCCTGTAACCCTGGACCAACTGTGTACCTTCCACATGTACCAATCCTAAATGAAGTGAGCTGTGCAAACCTCTTCCAAGTAAGCATATAACTCTCTGTAACAGGGAGATAAGGCAGAGGATGCCCATCTGACCGCGCTGGTGAACCCAGAGTCAGGTCAGCCTGACCTCAGTGCCAGGGAAACTGATGGAGCAGGTTATCTTGGGGGTGATAAGAGCGCACCTGAGGGATGGCAAAGGGCTCAGGTCCAGCCAGCATGGGTTTAGGAAGGGCAGATCCTGCCTCTCCAACCTGAACTCCTTCTATGATCAGGTGACCCACTTGGTGGATGTGGGGAGGCCTGTGGATGTGGTCTATCTGGACTTCAGCAAGGCCTTTGACACTGTCCCCCACAGCAAACTGCTGGCTAAGCTGTCAGCCCATGGCTTGGATAGCAATACTCTGTGCTGGGTTAGGAACTGGCTGGAGGGCCAGACCCAGAGAGTGGTGGTGAATGGTGCCACATCCAGCTGGCGGCCAGTCACTAGTGGTGTCCCTCAGGGATCTGTGCTGGGCCCCATCCTCTTTAACATCTTCATAGATGATCTGGATGAGGGCATGGAGTCAGTCATCAGCAAGTTTGCAGATGACACCAAGCTGGGGGCAGATGTGACTGAGTTGGAAGGCAGAAGGGCTCTGCAGCAGGACCTTGACCGCCTGGACAGATGGGCAGAGTCCAATGGGATGGGGTTCAATAGCTCCAAGTACAGGGTGCTGCACTTTGGCCACAACAACCCCATGCAGAGATACAGGCTGGGGTCGGAGTGGCTGGAGAGCAGCCAGACAGAGAGGGATCTGGGGGTGCTGATTGATACCCGCCTGAACATGAGCCAGCAGTGTGCCCAGGTGGCCAAGAGAGCCAGTGGCATCCTGGCCTGCATCAGGAATGGTGTGGTCAGCAGGAGCAGGGAGGTCATTCTGCCCCTGTACTCTGCACTGGTTAGACCACACCTTGAGTACTGTGTTCAGTTCTGGGCCCCCCAGTTTAGGAAGGACACTGAGATGCTTGAGCATGTCCAGAGAAGGACGACGAGGCTGGTGAGAGGACTTGAGCACAGCCCTATGAGGAGAGGCTGAGGGAGCTGAGATTATTTAGCCTGGAGAAGAGGAGGCTCAGGGGTGACCTTATTGCTGTCTACAACTACCTGAGGGGTGGTTGTGGCCAGGAGGAGGTTGCTCTCTTCTCTCAGGTGGCCAGCACCAGAACAAGAGGACACAGCCTCAGGCTGCGCCAGGGGAGATTTAGGCTGGAGGTGAGGAGAAAGTTCTTCACTGAGAGAGTCATTGGACACTGGAATGGGCTGCCCAGGGAGGTGGTGGAGTCGCTGCCCTGGGGCAGTTCAAGGCAGGGTTGGACGTGGCTCTTGGTGCCATGGTCTAGCCTTGAGCTCTGTGGTAAAGGGTTGGACTTGATGATCTATGAGGTCTCTTCCAACCCTGATGATACTGTGATACTGTGATTTTATCCCAGGTGCAATGCTGGCAATGTGGTACTTGGAAGAGGCGTGCACAACTAACTTAGTTTGAGATTGGCACAAGTGGAAAGTACAGATTGGCTCAAGTTTATGTGTGAGGTACAGATAGGTCAGTCTATATCAGAACAACCTGTGGTGTCTGCCCCTGCAGCTGGTGGGCTCAGCCTCCTGAAGCTGTGTGTCAGGGGGGGCACCCAGCACCTGGTATTCTGAATCCAGAATGAACTCAAGGACACTTTGCAGCACTGATTTCCTTATTGCTTACCAGCTCATGTCCTGGTAGCAAGAACATTCTCCCACAGGAGAAGTGTGGCCAGCAGGGCCAGAGAGGTGATTCTCCCCCTCTACTGCGCTCTGCTGAGACCCCACCTGGAGTACTGCATCCAGTTCTGGAGCCCCTGGGACAAGAGGGATGTGGAGATGCTGGAGTGTGTCCAGAGCAGGGCCAGGAGGATGCTCAGAGGGCTGGCGCAGCTCTGCTGTAAGGACAGACTGAAAGAATTCGAGATGTTTGGTCTGGAGAAGAGAAGGCTCCCAGGTGACCTTCCAGTGGCCTTCCAGGATCTGAAGGGGGCCTCCAAAAAAGCTGAGGAGGGACTTTTTAGGCTTTCAGGGACTCCCCAGTAGAGCAAAGCTGGGGGTGGCGCAAAGCTGGTGGAGAGAGTGAGCCTGGAGGTGAGGAGGAAGTTGTTGAGCAGGAGAGTGGTGAGAGGCTGGAATGGGTTGCCCAGGGAGGTGGTTGAGGCCCCATGGCTGGAGGTGTTTCAGGCCAGGCTGGCTGAGGCTGTGTGCAGCCTGCTCTAGGGTAGGGTGTCCCTGGGCATGGCAGGGAGTTTGGAACTGGCTGCTCCTTGTGGTCCCTTCCAACCCTGACTGATTCTGTGATTAACAAAGACAGGCTAAGGGAGGTGGAGCTGTCCAGCCTGGAGGAGAGAAGGCTCTGGGGACATCTGATGATGGCCTTTCAGTACCTGAAAGGGGGCCAATAAGGCTGCAGGGGGACTGCTTCCGAAAGCCTGCAGTAGCAAGACGAGGGGCAGTGGTTTGAAATGAGAGAAGAGCAGATTTTAATTGGATGTTACTAAGAAGTTCTTTACAATGAGGGTGGCTGAGTGCTGGAACAGGTTGCCCAGGGAGGTTCTTGGGGCCCCATCCCTGGAGATATTAAAGGTAGGGCTTTATAGGGCTCTGGACAACCTAATCTAGGTGAGGATGCCCCTGCTGATTGCAGAGGGGGCTGGACTAGATGACTTTTAGAGGTCCCTTCCAAGCCAAACCATTCTATGATTCTGTTTGTTTGTGGTTTGTATTTTCAGTGCTTTTGTGTATAAATGATGACTTTATTTTAATCCTGTTGTTCCAGTTCAGTGTTTTAGCACGAGGTTGGGCTTGCTTTTATTTTTCTTTTTTTAAATCCTTCCAGGAAAGGGGATTCAACCACTTCCCTGGGGAATTCCCTTCTCCTAACTGTTTTTTGCATTTACAGAGGCCTTTAAGATGCCTTTCTTTAGTGCAAACAGATCTTCTTGCTTTGGAAAGCCTCAAAGTTGGGTGAAGCTGCTCACCTGAAGGATAAGCTTCATCACTCTGCTGTTCAAGCAACTGGAATATAACACAAATACTTTTGCTCCATTCTGCAGACCCCCACCAGTGAGTGAAAGTGCCCCCAAAGGAACTGTGGTGGTAACTGTTACAGCAGCTGCCTTGAACCAGACAATTGTATATTCGATTGTTGCTGGAAATGAGGAGGGTAAGTACTGATATTTTGGTCTTAGTGATTATTCCTGAGCCTGCTGCATGACACAGCTTGAGTGCTGTGTCTAGTTCTCAGCTACTCCATTCCAGAGAGATGTTGAGGTGCTGGAAGGTGTCCAGAGAAGCGCAATGAATCTGGTGAGGGGCCTGGAGCACAGCCCTGTGAGGAGAGGCTGAGGGAGCTGGGGGTGTGCAGCCTGCAGAAGAAGAGGCTCAGGGCAGACCTCATTGCTGTCTACAACTACCTGAAGGGAGGCTTTAGCCAGGTGGGGTTGGGCTCTTCTGCCAGGCATTCAGCAACAGAACAAGGGGACACAGTCTGAAGCTGTGCCAGGGCAGGTCTAGGCTGGATGTTGTTAGGAAGTTCCTGCCAGAGAGAGTGATTGGCATTGGAATGGGCTGCCCAGGGAGGTGGTGGAGTGGCCGTGGCTGGAGGTGTTGAAGCCAAGCCTGGCTGGGGCACTTAGTGCCATGGTCTGGTTGATTGGGCAGGGCTGGGTGCTAGGTTGGACTGGATGATCTTGGAGGTCTCTTCCAACCTGCTTGATTCTGTGATTCTATGGTTCTGTGCATCAGAAGTCGTCAAGAAATAGTGATGAGAAGTAAAGCTGCTGAGCTGAAGTCCTAGCAGGGCTGTGTTAACAGGAGGGAGAGCTGTTGTCAAGCCCTCAGGGATCAACTCACCCAGCACAGTCGCAATAAAAATTAAGGCACAAATTAGCTCTCAGCAATGAGAAGGTTCACAATGCTGCCACCTGGGGTGAGTCCATGGCACACTGAAGGGTGAAAATAGCTTTGATGGGGTTCTTCAGGCTGCATGAGAGAAGGGTGCACAGAGACCTTCTTGTGGCCTTTCGCTACTTAAAGGGGCCCTAGAATCACAGAATGTCAGGGGCTGGGAGGGACCTCTAAAGCTGATCCAGTCCACCCCCCCTGCCAGAGCAGGATCACCTAGAGCAGATCACACAGGAAGATGTCCAGGTGAGTTTTGAGTATCTCCAGAGAGGGAGACTCCACACCTACCCTGGGCAGCCTGTTCCTGGGTTCTGTCACCCTCACAGGGAAAAAATTCCTCTTCATGTTTAAATGAAATTTTCTGTGCCTCAGCTTCCAGCATTGCCCTTTGTCCTCTCACTGGGCATCACCCAGTGGTGCCTGGCTCCAGCCTCCTGGCACTCACCCTGCACATAGTTATAAGCATTGCTGAGGTCTCCTCTCAGTCTCCTCTTCTCCAAGCAGCACAGCCCCAGCTCCCTCAGTCTCTCCTCACAACAGAGATGTTCCATTCCCCACATCATCTTTTGGCTCTGTGCAAAATCACTCTAAATTATTTGGAGGGCTGTGGAAGAATTCCTCATCTCATTCTCCTGTTTGTGAGAGGTTGTCTTGTCCTCTCTTGCCAGCACATCCTCGAGTTGGTTATTCCAGTGCCAGGCAGGCTTCAGCTGCTGTGCCCCTTTGGAGCTAGCTTCAAAGAGGAGTTGTATGACCTTTCAGATGGGAAGCACTAGATGCAGATGGTGTCAGAGAGCAGTGGCACCACCAGAGCAGAAGCGTTTAGATGTTCAAAACCAGGTCTCTGGCTCTTAGAAAGTCACTTGTGTTTCTGCTGGATTTCAGAGGTGTTTGCTATTAACAACAGAACAGGAGTGATCTGGGTTCAGAAGCCTCTGGACTACGAGAGCGTGACGAGCTACGAGCTGCGGGTTCAAGCGGACTCCTTGCAAGTGGTGCGGTCCAACCTGCGCGTCCCTTCCAAAAGTAAGTGCCACAGCTCCCCTCTCCAGGGCTCCTCTGCGCCTGCAGCCTTGCTCTGTCGGGTGCTTGGTGGCTGCGCTCCAGCTAGTGAACTTGTCATGCCCTCAGGGGAACAGCAGCCATGATGGTACAGAGCAGGCAGCAGTAGGGTTTGAGGGTCTTTAGATAAGTGGCATCCTTGAGTGCATGAAAGGAAGCATGGCCAACAGGTCAAGAGATGCAGTGCTGCCCCTCTGCTCTGCTGACACCTCATGGGGAGTACTGCATCCAGCTCCGGGGTCCCCAACACAAGAAGGACATGGACCTGCTCCAGTGGGTCCAGAGGAGGGCCATGAAATGTAGAATCATAGAATGAGTCAGGGTTGGAAGGGACCACAAGCAGCAGCCAGTTCCAACCCCCTGCCATGCCCAGGGACACCCTACTCTAGATCAAGCTGCACACAGCCTCATCCAGCCTGGTCTCAGCCATGGGGCCTCAACCACCTCCCTGGGAAACCCATTCCAGCCTCTCACTACTCTCATCATGAACAACTTCCTCCTCACCTCCAGCCTAAACCTGCCCACCTCCAGCTTTGCTCCAATCCCCCTAGTCCTGTCACTCCCTCACAGCCTCAAAAGTCCCTCCCCAGCTTTTTTGTATCCCACTTCAGATCCTGGAAGGCCACCAGAAGGTCATCTGGGAGCCCTCTCTTCTCCAGACTGAATAGCCCCAACTCTTTCAGTCTGTCCTCACAGCAGAGCTGCTCCAGCCCTCTGAGCATCCTCCTGGCCCTTCGCTGGACACGCTCCAGCATCTCCACATCCCTCTTGGAGTAGAGGCTCCAGTACTGGATGCAGTACTCCAGGTGGAGTCTCAGCAATAGAGGGGGAGAATCACCTCCCTCCACCTGCTGGCCACACTGCTCCTGGGCTTTCTGGGCTGCAAGTGCACACTGCTGGCTCCTGGTGAACTTCTCGTCGAGCAGCACCTACAAGTCCCTCTCCTCAGGGTTGCTCTCCAGCCAGGCATTGCCCAGCCTGCATTTGTGCTTGGCATTGCCCCATCCAGATGCAGGACCTTGCACTTGGTCTTGTTGAACCTCCTGAGGTTGGCTTGTGCCCACTTCTGCAGCCTGTCCAGGTCCCTTTGGATGGATCCCTGCCCACAGATTGGTGTGGGCAGTAAACTTGCTGAGGCTGCACTCAATGCCTCTGTCCATGGCACCCACAAAGATGTTGAACAAGACTGGTGCCAGGACTGATCCCTGAGGGACTCTGCTTGTCCCTGGCCTGCACTTGGCCATGGAGCCATTGACAGCCACTCTCTTGGTGTGGCCATCAAGCCAGTTCTTTATCCATGTCATGCTCCACCCATCAAACCCATGTGTCACCAGCTTGGAGACCAGGATGTGGTGCAGGACAGTGCCAAAGGCCTTGCTCAGCTCCAGGTAAATAACATCAGTTGCTCACCCCTCATCTATTCATGTTGTGACCTGTTCATAGAAGGCCACCAGGTTTGTTTGAAGATGATCAGAGGGCTGGAACACCTCTCCTGCAAGTACAGGCTGAGACAATTTGGGCTGATCAGCCCCAGGGGGACCTTATAGCAGTATTTCAATGTCTGAAGGGGGCCTGCAAGAAGGCTGGGGAAGGAATGTTTAAAAGGGCCTGTGGTGATGGGGTGGGGGGCAATGGTTTGGAACTGGAGCATGGGATATTTAGGTTGGACATTAGGGGAAAGCTTTTTACAGTGAGAGTGGTGAAACACTGGCAGAGGCTGCCCAGAGGTGTGGTGGACTTCACTGGATGGCAGCACAGCCTGACGAGATGTCAGCCACTGATCCCAAAAAGTTGTAGAGACTGAGGTCTCCCCTCAGCCTCCTTTTCTCCGGGGTAAACTCCCTCAGTTGTGTCAGCAGCTCCTCACAGGACTTCTGCTGTAGGACCCTTCACCAGCTTTGTTTTCCTCCTTTGGACCCACTCCAGCACATCAATGTCCTTCTTGGAGTGAAGGGCCTAAAACTGAAGCTGCTATTTGAGGTGGAGCCTCACCAATACCAAGTGCAAAATCACTGCTGCTTTCCTGCTGTCCTCACTGCTGCAGCTACAGGCCATCAGGTTCCAGCAGAGGCCTTTGGGCAGCCCTCTTTGGTCACAGAATCATGGAATGTTAGGGGTTGGAAGGGACCTTCTTCCCCTTTGGGGAGGTGGTGGAGTCGCCGTCCCTGGAGGTGTTGAAGCCAAGCCTGGCTGGGGCACTTAGTGCCATGGTCTGGTTGATTGGCCAGGACTGGGTGCTAGGTTGGGCTGGATGAGGTTGGAGGACTCTTCCAACCTGGTTGATTCTATGATTCTATGACCTCCAGAGATCATCAGTTTCAATCCTCCCTCTGCCAGAGCAGGATCACTTAGGGCAGTTCACACAGGAATGCATCCAAGTTGGCTTTGAAAGTCCCCAGAGAAGGAAACGTCACAACCTCTCCGCGCAGCCTGCTCCAGTGCTCATTACCCTCACAGTACAGAAGTTTCTCCTTTTGTTAAGGAGGAAGCTCCTGTGTTCTAGCTTATTGTCTATCATTCCTTATGCTATTATCAGGTGCCACCAAAAAGAGCCTGGCCCTTTCCTCCTGGCACTCACCCCTGAGATATTTATAGACATTAAGAAGATCCTCTCTCAGCCTTCTCTTCTTCAGGTTAAACAACCCCAGGACTCTCAGTTAAGGAAACAGTGACCTCTCTATCCCTCTTCAGACTCCTTAGTCTGCTCTAGAGCAGTCCTGCTGACTAGGAAGCACTTTTAAAAGGGTGAGAGCTGAATTGTTTCATTTAGGACTACTTGATAACAACAGGAGCTTGAATCAGAAGTGTGGCCAGCGCATTAAGGGAGGTGATTCTCACCCTCTACTGTGCTCAGCAGAGACCTCACCTGGAGTACTGCATCCAGTTCTGGAGCCCCTGGGACAAGAGGGATGTGGAGATCCTGGAGTGTGTCCAGAGAAGGGCCACGAGGATGCTGAGAGGGCTGGAGCAGCTCTGCTGTGAGGACAGACTGAAAGAGTTGGGGCTGCTCAGTCTGGAGAAGAGGAGGCTCCCAGGTGACCTTCCAGTGGCCTTCCAGGATCTGAAGGGGCCTCCAAAAAAGCTGGGGAGTGACTTTTTAGACTGCCAGGGAGTGCCAGGACTGGGGGGAATGGAGCAAAGCTGGAGGTGGGGAGAGTCAGGCTGGAGGTGAGGAGGAAGTTGTTGAGCATGAGAGTGGTGAGAGGCTGGAATGGGTTGCCCAGGGAGGTGGTTGAGGCCCCATGGCTGGAGGTGTTTCAGGCCAGGCTGGCTGAGCCTGTGTGCAGCCTGCTCTAGGGTAGGGTGTCCCTGGGCATGGCAGGGAGGTTGGAACTGTCTGATCCTTGTGGTCCCTTCCAACCCTGACTGATTCTATGATTCTATTCTATGAATTTGGTCCAGCTGGAAGGACCAAAAGTTGCTGTCTGTTTTTGTATAGCCAGGAGTGTCAGTATGTGCCAGATTAAGAATATGCACCGTAGCAGCTGAAGAATTTGGTGGATGTAGGTCTTAAAATACCTTACAAGTATCTGGTTCACTAAATCATTTATGTCTTTGTAATGGAGATCCCTCGACCTGTGGCTTTGGTTCCTACATTTGTTTGATGAATGGCTTTCCATTTCCTCCACACCTTTCATCTTTCTTGATGAGTTTTAATCAGGTGAAATTCTCTGTCTGAGTTGCAGAGCACTGACCTGAACTGCAGTTGGAAGAGATGAGACAGAATTAATGCTGGGGGTGCTGGGTGGCAGCCAGGTGCACGTGAGATGTCCCTGTTCACTGCGGGGGTGTGGGGCAAGATGACTTTGAGGAACATGTCCAGAGAAGAGCCATGAGGATGATCAGGGGCTGAAACACCTCTCCTTGTAAAAAGGGAATCTCCATCCTCCTCGTAGCTGCTCTTTATGTCCTGGTTCATGGTGACAAAGTCTCCCCTAAGCCTTCCCTTCTCAAGGCTCGATCTCAGTTCTCTCAGCCTTTCCTCACATGGCAGTCTCATGTTTTCTAGTGTTCACAACTGCCAGCAGCTGAGCAGAGTGCACCTTTCCTCCATACACATGACCCCTTAGTGGTTATATCTGAGCCTACTGCATGCCACACCTTGATTGCTGTGTCCAGTTCTCAGCTACTCCATTCCAGAGAGATGTTGAGGTGCTGGAAGGTGTCCAGTGAAGGGCAATGAAGCCAGTGAGGGGCCTGGAGCACAGCCCTGTGAGGAGAGGCTGAGGAAGCTGGGGGTGTGCAGCCTGCAGAAGAGGAGGCTCAGGGCAGACCTTGTTGCTGTCTACAACTCCCTGAAGGGAGGCTGTAGCCAGGTGGGGTTGGGCTCTGCTGCCAGGCACCCAGCAACAGAAGAAGGGGACATAGTCTCAAGCTGTGCCAGGGCAGGTCTAGGCTGGATGTGAGGAGGAGGAAGTTCCTGCCAGAGAGAGTGATTGGCATTGGAATGGGCTGCCCAGGGAGGTGGTGGAGTGGCCGTGGCTGGAGGTGTTGAAGCCAAGCCTGTCTGGGGCACTTAGTGCCATGGTCTGGTTAATTGGGCAGGGCTGGGTGCTAGGTTGGACTAGGAGAGCTTGGAGGTCTCTTTTAACCTGCTTGATTCTATGATTCTATGGTTCTGTGCATCAGAAGTCTTCAAGAAACAGTGATGAGAAGTAAAGCTGCTGAGCTGAAGTCCAAGCAGGGCTGTGTTAACAGGAGGGAGAGCTACTGTCAAGCCCTCAGAAATCAGCCTCAGATCAGCTCACCCAGCACAGTTGCAATAAAAATTAAGGCACAAATTAGCTCTCAGCGATGAGAAGGTTCACATTGCTGCCACCGGGGATGAGTCCATGGCATGATCCTTGCAGCCTGCCACTGCACTCTGGCTCCCTGACCTGCTGCCACCAGCAGCTGGCACTTGCTCTCTTGCCTGCAGACATTGTTACCATGCAGCTGCTGCTCAGCCAGGTAGTGCCCAGGCTCTTCTGGCAGCAGTCTGCAAACAAACATGGATGCAAGCAGATTGAAAATTAAACCTCACAGACAAAGGTGGTACCAGTTGGCAGAGGGCTGTGTGCAAGGTTTGTCTTCATTAGGAGCTGCCTGTGTTAACAGCTTCATGCTCCACCAGCTGCTGTGAAGGAGGCCAGAGGGGCTGGTTTTGACTGCAGCTTGCTCCACGGTGGATTTTGTCTTGCTTTCATTGGCTTTAAGACAGACTGTGAGACACCTCTGCCTCTGAGTAAGCCACGTTCTGGTGGCAGGAGGGGAAAAGGGGGATTTCTTCTGTCATGAACTTGTAAGTGCAGTGGAACTCACCTCTGCAGCCCTCATCTTCACCAGGTAACTCCTGGCCCCACGTGTGCTCCCACTGGCATTTCTCCTGCATCCACCTCTTAAGCTTTGCTTGTGCTCTGGCTGACCTGACTGGCTCTAAATAAAGAGTAGGGACAGGAAGAGAAGCAAGGGTGTGTTCCATGTTCCTAGGTGCCAGAGTGATGGCAGAACTACATGGTTGCTTTCACTGCCTTTTCAGAGGAATTAAAAAGAAACAAAATGTACTGCAAAGAATTAACTGGTTCTAGTTTACAGTTCTGCTTGCTCTGGCTTGAGGAGCAGGTTTCTTTCCCAGAAGTGCAAGTGGCTTCACTTTTGGGACCCTCACCCCCTCACAAGTCCATGGGACTGGATGGAATCCATCCTAGAGACCAGGCCCAGCCAATATGGATTTAGGAAGGGCAGGTCCTGTCTGACCAACCTGAGCTCCTTTTATGATCAGGTTCCTACATGATGAATGTGGGGCAGGCTGTGGATGGAGTCTGCCTGGACTGCAGCAAAGCTTTTGGCACTGTCTGCCACAACCAGCTCCTGGCACAGCTGGCAGCTCCTGGCTTGGACAGATTCACTCTGATTTGGGTCAAGAACTGCTGGAGGGCTGAGCCCAGAGAGTGGTGCTGAATGGTGCCACGTCCATCTGGCAGCTGTCACCAGTGTTGTGCCCCAGGGATCAGTGCTGGGCCCAGACCTTTTCAACATCTTCATTGATGATCTGGACCAGAGGACTGAATCCACCATCAGTGAGTTTGCAGATGACACCAAGCTAGGAGCAGGTGTGGAACTGTTGGAGGGTAGGAGAGCCCTGCAGAGGGACCTGGCCAGGCTGGATGGGTGGGCAGAGGTCAATGGTATGAGATTGAACAAGGCCAAGTGCAGGGTTCTACATTTTGTCAAGCAACAACCCCAAGCAGCACTACAGGCTGGGGACAGAGTGGCTGGAGAGCAGCCAGGCAGAGAGGGAGCTGGGGGTGCTGGTAGAGAGGAGCTGAAGAGGAGGCAGCAGTGTGCCCAGGTGGGCAGCAGAGCCAATGGCATCCTGGGCTGGCTCAGGAGCAGTGTGGCCAGCAGGACAAGGGAGGTTCTTGTGCCCCTGTGCTCAGCACTGCTCAGGCCACACCTTGAGTGCTGGGTCCAGTTCTGGGCTCCTCAATTCCAGAGGAATTCCAGAGTTCACTCCTGAATTGAAGAGAGATGTTGAGGTGCTGGAAGGTGTTTGGAGAAGGGCAGCAAGGCTGGGGAAAGGCCTGGAACACAAACTCTATGAGAAGAGGCTGAGGGAGCTGGGGTTGTTTAGCCTGCAGAAGAGAAGGCTCAGGGGTAACCTCATTGCTGCCTGCAGCTCCCTGAAGGGAGATTGTAGCCAGGTGGGGTTGGGCTCTGCTGCCAGGCACCCAGCAAGAGAACAAGGGGACATAGTCTCAAGTTGTGCTGGGGGAAGTATAGGCTGGATATGAGGAGGAAGTTGTTGTCAGAGAGAGTGATTGGCATTGGAATGGGCTGCCCAGGGAGGTGGTGGAGTGGCCGTCCCTGCAGGTGTTCAGGAAAATCCTGGATGAGGCACCTAGTGCCATGGTCTGGTTGGTTGGACAGGACTGGGTGCTAGGTTGGCCTGGTTGAGCTTGAAGGTCCCTTCCAACCTGACTGATTCTCTGATTCTATGAAAAGAGAAATAGGGAACTCCTGGAGAGTCCAGTGGAGGCTCCAAAGATGCTGAGGTGACTGGAGCACCTCTGTGAGGAGAAAAGGCAGACAGATTTGGTGCTGTTGAGTCTGGAGAAGAGCAGCCTGAGAGGAGATCTTCTCAGGCAGGATCTTCTCAATGTTCAGCAAGAGCTAAAGGATGGGGATGAAGAAGATGGTATCTAGACACCTGGAACAGGGCTGCCAACATGGCACATTTTCTTAAGAGGAATTTTTCATCTCTGTTGCTTCCAGGCTTATCCAATGTGAGAACAAGGCAATGTCCAGAGCTGCCTGGGGTTGGCAGCCACATAAGAATCAAGCAATAGCAATGAGCCCCACAGGTGCCACCATCCCTTCTGTCTGCCACAGCAAATTAAACCCAAACTGTGTACAAAACCCAGGCAGGAAGATAAAATGAAGGTATAGGTTTACTTTAATGTTAATGATGCAAATGTGAGCCTGCATATTTCATTTGCCTTGTGCTTAACAGTTTTAACTCCATTTCTCATTCTCGAAGTACTCAGCCATTGCTAAACAAAGCAGCACTTTGGCAGCTCAGAGGGCTACCAGCAAATGAAACAAATAGCTTTGGGCACACTGCAAATCAAACTTTGTGTGAGACTTGCCCAAACTGGCTTCAAAAGGATGAGTGGTCAGGCACTGGAACAGGTTGCTCAAGTTCACAGGCTCACAGGCTCAGAAGATGTTAGGGGTTGAAAGGGACCAAAGGAGGTCATTGAGTCCAATCCCCCTGCCAGAGCAGGACCACACAATCTAGCACAGGTCACACAGGAACACATCCAGACAGGCCTTGAAAGGCTCCAGAGAAGGAGACTCCACAGCCTCTCTGGGAAGCCTCTTCCAGTGCTCTGTGAGCCTTACAGTCAAGAAGTTTGCCCTTGTGTTGAGGTGGAACCTCTTCTGCTGCAATTTACACCCATTGCTCCTTGTCCTATCCCAGGGAGCAGTGAGCAGAGCCTGTCCCCCCTCTCCTGACCCCCAGCCCTCAGATGTTTATAAACATTTATCAAATCCCCTCTCAGGCTTCTTTTCTCTAGACTAAACAGCCCCAGGTCCCTCAGCCTCTCCTCATCAGGCATTGCCCTCCAGTCCCCTCATCGTCCTTGTAGACCTCTGCTGAGCCCTCTCCAGCATATCCCTGTCCCTCTTCAACTGGGGAGCCCAAAACTGAACACAGCACTCAAGATGAGGTCTCAGCAGGGCAGAGTAGAGAGGCAGGAGAACCTCCCTTGATCTGCTGGACACACTCTGCCTAATACACCCCAGGATCCCATTGGCCTTCTTGGCCACAAGGGCACATTCCTGTGCCATGGGTAACTTGTTAGCCAAGTTGTTGGTGGAGTTGCCATTCCTGGAGGTGTTGAAGAAATATGTGGACAAGGCACAGAATTACAGAATCATTGAGGCTGGAAAAGACCTCTGAGATCTGAGGTTGGACTTGATGATCTCTTTGCATCACTTCCAACCCCTGACTTCTGGTGATCCTGTGATCATCCAGTCCAGCCTGTGGCCTAACACCACCACATCAGTTAAACCATGCCACAAGTGCCACGTCCAGTCTTTTCTTCAAGACCTCCAAGGATGGTGACTCCACCACCTCCCTAGGCAGTCCATTCCAGTGCACTTTAAGACATGTGTGGTGGAGGCAGGGAATGAACGTGGCCAAGTCAGGAATTATGAAAAATAGAATTATATTTTGTCTTCCTGGAACCCTGCCCCCAAACTATATACCAAAATTAGTTTAGTTTATTAACAGATTCAGTTCACTCAGGAATTTCTTCCAAAAGGACATTATAGATAAATTTAGATATTTAGAAAGTCAGGAAGTGGAAAAGGCTAAGCTATAAACACAGCTTTACCCCACTATTAGTCAGGCTGAGTAGAAGATTAAGGGAACAGCAGGTCTTACTCATGGAGGTGAGATAAGCATTGGGCAATGATCCCTTGCTGGATTCCTCTGCAGGAGCAGCCTTCTGATGCTGCAGGCAATATCCAATCATAGAGAGCTATGCCGCAGAAGCCCTTAGGCGAGTGACAGAGCTGCCAGACTCAGAAATGTCTCGAGCACTTCTTCCCCAGTGGGATGGTGGTGGAATGATGCTGCTTTCAGAGGGGCAGGGGAGAGCCAAAACTGTTAGGGTGCCCAGTCTGGGAGGCAGCCAGGAAGTTGGCTACTGGTAGGGTCTGAGAGAGGGTGGTCCAGATGCTGCCAGCTCTCTCTCAAAGGACCCAGGGCTGCCAAGCCTGCAGGTGTGCACAGAAGTGTGCAAAGTGAGGAGAACTGTCCAAACGCAGGGATGGGATAAAACCAAGAACTGTACAAAAGGTAGGAGATGTCCAAAAGTGGGGACAGTCCTTTCACAGCAGGAACCTGTCTTGCACAGTGGCAGGGGACTCTCAAGACAGGAACTCTCAAGAAAGACGGGAACCTCTTCCCTCTCTCCCTTGCTCTGTTAATCCTTTTCTAGACTAAGTGTCCCTTTACCATTTATACTGGGCACAAAAACCAAGCCAAGCACCAGTGCAGTTCCATCGTGGACTTCCACACGGGTCAGCCCATGTGCAGCATGGCAGCTTTTGCTGAACCCCCTCAGGCCCACAGGGCAGCGGGGGGTGAAGGGGTAGAAGCAGTTTTCATGCTGCCTTCTCCCATTCCAACTCACGGAGTGGGAGGGAGAAGAAAGGAATTTGGGGTACCTCTGGACAACATGGTCTGTTGGTCATGGAGGTGTTGGGTAGAAAGTTGGAGCTGATGATCTTAGAGGTATTTTCTAACCTTTATGATCCTATATCATCTTTAACAGCTGCTAGAGCTCACATGTTGGCAGCCCAAACAGATCATGGAAAATAAATGGGTGAATAACACTGAAAAAAGAAATAGGTCAGGAACAGCAGCACATTTGGGCTGGGAACAACACATAGGTGGGTTATCTGACTTCACAGCCTAGATGAATAAGAGGAGCAGGCAGAGACAGAAGCCATATCTGCCTTAGGTGCAATTCTGCAGTTTAAAGAGGAACCACAACACAACTGTGTCAGATGGAAGCTCTCTTGAGTTCACTGTCGGTGGTGCAAGAATGGTCAGGCATTGGAACATGCCCAGGGAGGTGGTGAAGTCTCTATGCCTGGAGGTGTTCAAGAAAGATATGGACATGGCAATTCAGGACATGGTTTAATGGCCACAATGGTGTTGGGTTGATGGTTGGACTCACTGGTCTTAGAGGTCTGTTCCAACCAAGCAATTCTAGAATTCAAAGACAGCAAGAATCATGCAAAATCTGTTTCAGCTGTATTAGACACAGCTATTTGGAGGGTGGCTAAAGCCTGGTCCTGACAGCACTGGACATGACTTCCACAACCCCATGTCCTAAGCCAACCCTGGGCAGCATGAGAGGGTGTCCCAGGTGGAGAATTATAGGGTCAAAAATTCTCTGGGGACTAGAAGACTGTTATTCAATCCCATAATTCTGCCATCTCTTTATAAACTCACAGCAAGGCCACCTCATTCTCCTTTCCTTCCCCTCCTGCCCTGTGTTGAGCAGGAGCCAATTTATCAGATAAACATGGAAGGAGTATGCCTATTTGGGGACCTCCAGAAGCTTGTATTTGGGCCTATGGATGGCAGAGGCGTGGCAGGGGAGGAGGATTAGAGCACTGGGGATTAGAGATTGAGTTTTGGGCTGGGGGGAAATTCAAGGGCGTTCGCCATGACTGTTGTATCTGCTTCTGTTATTTCTTTTGTATAGCTCTCCAAACATCATTCTGTGTTTTTTTTCTCCAATTTGAGAGCTTTGTTTCTGTCAGCTCTCTTTAAAAACCATGCCAGAATTATTGGTGGCCTGTACAGGGAAACGAGGTGGTTGCTGGTTTGCATAGTTTGACTTGGAGAAAATACAGAATTGAAGGCAATGAAAAATGGTGCCTCTTAGTGAAGTTGGAATGGAGAATTGGAAGGCTTGGAGAAGAAAGCCACTCCCCTCTTGGGTGGTGGAGGGGGGAGAAGCAAGCAGCAAGCAGCGAGATGATACCCCTGTTTTATATATATATATATATATATATATATATGTGTGTGTGTATGTATGTATATATGGAGCCCCTAAGACAAGAGGGGTGTGGAGATGCTGGAGCATGTCCAGAGAAGGGCCAAGAGGATGCTGAGAGGGCTGCAGCAGCTCTGCTGTGAGGACAGACTGAAAGAGTTGGGACTGTGCAGGCTGGAGAAGAGGAGGCTCCCAAGTGACCTTCTTGTGGCTTTCCAGGATCTGAAGGTGGCCTCCAAAAAAGCTGGGGAGGGACTTTTGAGGCTGTCAGAGAGTGCCAGGACTGGGGGGAATGGAGCAAAGCTGAAGGTGGGGAGATTCAGCCTGGAGGTGAGGAGGCAGTTGTTGAGCATGAGAGTGGTGAGAGGCTGGAATGGATTGCCCAGGGAGGTGGTTGAGACCCCATGGCTGGAGGTGCTTAAGGCCAGGCTGGATTGGGCTCTGGCCAGCCTGATCTAGGGTAGGATGTCCCCAGCCAGGGGAGTTGGAACCGGCTGATCCTTGTGGTCCTTTCCAACCCCAACTGATTCTATGATTCTAATTCCCAAAATTAAGGCAGCCTAAGCCAACCATACAAACATCTTGCATCAAAAAAAAGAGAAGAGTTATTGTCATAGGAGACTCCCTTTTGAAGGGAACAGAAGGCCCAATATGCAGACTTGACCCGCTCCAAAGGGAGGTCTGCTGTCTACCAGGAGCCCAGGTCAAGGATGCGATAAGAAGGCTTCCCTCTCTGGCATGGCCCACAGATTACTACCATTGTTAACCTTCCAAGATAGGCTATGATGACCTTGGAATTAAAAAATTAAAGGCTATATATAAAGAGAGACTTCAGGGCCTTGGGTCAAGTGGTCAAGGCAGTGGGAGCACAGGTAACATTCTCTTCTGTCCTCTCTGTTGAAGGGACTAACCCAGAGAGAATGAGGAGGACTCACCTGCTCAACTCTAGGCTTCAAGACTGGTGCCTCCAACAGGATTTTGGCTTCTTTGGCCATGGGTCCCCCCACATGACACCAGGTCTGCTGGCAGCAGATGGGGTGCACCTCTCTCCAAGTGGAAGGAGGTTTATATTGCAGGGTTTGGCTGGGATCATTAATCATGCTTTAAACTAGGTTGGTAAGGGGGGAGAGTGGAAGCCAGCCTTAATACAAGCAAGCCTGAGACAATTGTGCCAGCTCCACTGGTAGCTCAGGGGAGGTAGGTAACAATGAGTTGTGTGCTGGAGAAGAGGCAAGATATGGCATATCAAAGAGGGAGGCTAACAGGAGCCTTCAGCCTGTTACCCTGCAGCACACTGGGGACACACAAGAACTCTTTAAGTCTTGCAGAGATGGACCACGGGGATCAAGCAATGAGGAATCAGCACACGCAGAGCTTACTGCTAGGTTGGGGGCCATGGAAGGGGCTGGGAATGGCAGGACAGCAAGAGTGGAAGCTGATGGACTAACTCCCTCCCTGAAATGCTTATACACCAATGCACGGAGCATGGGAAATAAGCAGGAGGAGCTTCAGATCTGTGTTAGACTGAATGACTATGATGTAATTGCCATCACTGAGACATGGTGGGACACCTCCCATGACTGGAATCATAGAATCATAGAATCATAGAATCAACCAGGTTGGAAGAGACCTCCAAGATCATCCAGTCCAACCTAGCACCCAGCCCTATCCAGTCAACCAGACCACGGCACTAAGTGCCTCATCCAGTCTTTTCTTGAACACCTCCAGGGGCGATGACTCCACCACCTCCCTGGGCAGCCCATTCCAATGGGAAATCACTTTCTCTATGAATAACTTCCTCCTCACATCCAGCCTAGACCTGCCCTGGCACAACTTGAGACTGTGTCCCCTTGTTCTATTGCTGGTTGCCTGGGAGAAGAGGCCACCCCCCACCTGGCTACAATGTCCTTTCACGTAGTTGAATGTTGCCATGGATGGCTGTGTACTGTTCAGGAAGGATAGACCAGCAAGTTTGGAGGTCTTTTCCAACCTGATTGATTCTATGATTCAGAGGAAATGTTCCCTCATGGCCAAGAAGGACAATGGAATCCTGGAGTACATTAAGAAGATCATGACCAGCAAATTGAGGGAGGTTCTCTTCCCGCTCTACTCTGCCCTAGTGTGGCCACTTCAGGAGTCCTGGGTCCAGCTCTGTGCTCCCCACTTCAAGAGACACTGGGAAAGACTGGAGAGAGTCTAGGGAGGGTGCAAAGGTGCCGAAGGGCCTGGACTTCTCTGCAAGAAGGAAAGGCAGAGAGCCCTGGGGCTGTTTCACCTGGAGATAAGTAGCCCCAGAGGGGATCTTCTCCATGCTTAGCAAGAGCTAAAGTGTGGAGATCAGAAAGCTGGGGCCAGTCTCCTGTCAGTGATGCTCAGGGACAGGACAAGGGGCAATGGGCACAAACTGGAATCCAGGAGGTTCATCTGCACAGGAGGAGAAATTTGTTTGGTGTGAGGGTGTTGGAGGCCTGGAGCAGGCTGCTCAGAGAGGTTTTGGAGTCTCCTTCTCTGGAGAGATTCCAAACTCACATTGTGATCCTGGGCAAGCTGCTCTGGGTACCCTGCTTTAGCAGCAGGGTTGGGCTAGATGCTAGGTCCCTTCCCAGCCTGGAATTCTGGGACTATTCATAGGAATTCAGAATGCCTCTTTGAAAATCTTCATCACTGCAATAAAAAGGTAGTCCAGAAGTGCTTTTAAAATTAGCAGGAGCAAACTAAGGATGATTAGAAGGAGACCATTTGTGAGGGATGATGCAAAATGAATAATCTGTATTAATTTTGCTATCCAGGTGATGACTGTTTATTAACATTAAAACTCCACAGAAAACTTATGCACAGGTTCAAAAATCCACAGGTTGGAAATTTATCCAGGCAGGGCACAGGCAAAATCTGAGCACTTATTTCTTAAAGTGGCAAAGGCAAATATTACACTGGAAGAGGCTTTTAAGTGTTGGCTCACAAAGTATAACTCAGGCAGTACCCAATGCACCTGGAACTCTGTCTTGTTGGCTGCTGAGACTTGATTCTTCCCAGGCTTCTGGGGAAAGGAGGCAGACACTCTCTGACCTTGTCTCCTGGCTGCTCTGGATGATCTGTGTATCTCCAGCACTTCTAGTCTAGCAGGAGACATTCAGGTGCAGGCAGGATGCCTTGCCATGGGCAGCCTCAGCACGATGCTGGCAATGCAGGCATTTGGAGCCTGTTCCTGGTAAGCTCTCCAGGCAAATTGAGGATGCAAAGTGAGGCAGCAGCAGCCCTGTGCTACCTGCTTATCCCTTTTGTCAATATCCATCCCAAGACTAATGAGGCATTGGACATAGATTAGCCACTCAGAATGGCACTTTGCCAGGCTTCACCATATTAGGTGAGGCCAGGGCTTTTGGCCTCCCCTCCCACAGTTGCCTCCCCCCAGCACAGGAGGAGCAGGGGAGCAGGGGAACATATCTGGGCAAGCCAACATGGATAAGCACGTGTTTGCCCCATCAAGCCTACCACCACACCATTATGTCCACATTCCAAACATGCAGATATTGGATATGTTTTATTTCCACATCCCTAAAAATAGAGCTTGCCTGGGAGTCATTTTGCCATGAGATACCAGCAGCTCCCTGCTGTGTGATATATCTGCACAGATCCATGGAGATGGTGAATAATTGATCACTCCTCTGAGGAAATATCATTGCTCTTTTCTTTCCTTTTTTAATTCTTCATTGTTTGGGAGGGGATTTCAGGTCTTGTCAGGTGGCAGTTAATGTTTATGGAGTTCTCTTTTGCTTCCCATGAGCTGGACAATCAGGAGGACAAAATATCTTTGGTGACTTTGGCAGTCTAAGGAGTAGTTTGGGCTTTAATTCCTTCATAGCCTACAGCTAGTAAGCTCTGGGTAAATGAGGCTGCCTGGTGCTGCTCAGCATGCCACCTGCATTGCAATTGGCCTGGCGCTGGAAGAAGGTGGGAAAACTCCAAGCTGAGACCATTTGTCACTGGAAAATGGGGTTTTAATTAACTGGATATCATCATTTCCAGCAATCTTTCTGGATTATGCACTTCTGAAAGAGACAAGCAGAGGTCTAGGCTGGATATTAGCAGGAAGTTCTTGCCAGAGAGAGAGAGATTGGCATTGGAACAGGCTACCCAGGGAAGTGATGGAGTCATTGTCCCTGGTGGTGTTGAAGCAAAGCCTGGATGAGGCACTTAGTGCCATGATCTAGTTGACTGGACAGGACTAGGTGCTAGGTTGAACTGGGTGATCTTGGAGGTCTCTTCCAACCTTGTTGATTCTATGATTCTATGTTTGATTTTGACTGGACATTGGGAAGACATTCTTTACAGTGAGGATGGAGACACTGGCACAGGTTGCCTGGGGAGGCTGTAGATGCCCCGTCTCTGAAGGTGTTCAAGGCCAGGTTTGATGGAGCTTTGAGTAACCTGGGCTAGTGGGAGATGTTGCTGCCCATGGCAAGGGGATTTGAAGCAATGATCTTGAAGGTCCCTTGCAAGCCAAACAGTTCTGTGCAGCTCTGTTGAATTACTGCACAGCTGAATCCTTTTCTGCACTAGGTCCATAGTTGATGTCCGTGCAGAAGTGGAGAGATGTTTATTGTTCAATGGGGCAGATCAGTAGATGTCTAATGAAACATAAATCAACAGCTTTTGCTTGAAGCTCTGTTGAACCTTGAGAGAGAAGTAATCCTTCTGGAGTTGCCAGGGGTGTGATGGAGCCTGGCATAGGCAGGCACTCAGCGCAGCAGATTTGTTAGCGGTGCAGGCTCCTGAGGCAGCACAATTTTATGGCTCTGTGTGTGTACAGGCATGGGACAGAGCCACCCATTGAGCATCCACAACATGAGCTAGCAATGTGCCCATGTGGCCAAGAAAGGCCATCAGCATCCTGGCCTAGGTCAGCAATGGTGTGGCCAGCAGAACCAGGGAAATGTTCTACTGGGCACTAATGAGGCCACAGCTCAAATGGTGGGTTTAGTTTTGGGCCCTCACTCCATTGAGGTGTTGGAGAGTGTCCAGAAAGGGAGAATGAAGCTGGTGGAGGGTCTGGAGAGCAGGGCTGATGAGGAGCAGCTGAGGGGACTGGGGTTATGCTCAGTGCTCTCATTGAGGTTGCTCATAGTGGGGTGCTCAAGATGAGTAGCGTAGGATCTGGGTATTGGTGCCAGCCTCTCCAGAGCTCATCAGGGCCAGGGTGGAGATACCAAAGGTACCAGTGTGGTGCTGAAGGGGAGGCTGATGGTAGACTTCATAACTCTATATAACTCTGTGAAAGAAGGTTAGAGTGATGTGGGGTTGGTCTCTTTTCCCTAGGAACAAGTGATAGAATTGGAAGAAATGGCCTCAATTTCCAGCAGGGGAGGTTTAGCTTAAGTATTAGAGGAAAATCACAGGATCACAGGATGTTAGGGGTTGGAAGGGACCAAAGGAGGTCATTGAGACCAACGCCCCTGCCAGAGCAGGACAATCCTATCTAACACAGATCACAGAGGAACACATCCAGACAGGCCTTGAAAGGCTCCACAGAAGCAGACTCCACAACCTCTCTGGGAAACCTGTGCCAGTGCTCTGTGACCCTTACAGTCAAGAAGTTCACCTTTGTGTTGAGCTGGAACCTCCTGTGCTGCAGCTTCCATCCATTGCTCCTTGTCCTATCCCAGGGAGCAGTGAGCAGAGCCTGTCCCCCACCTCCTGACAGTCCTCAGATAGTGATAAACATTTTTCAAATCCCCTCTGAGTTTTCTCTTCTCCAGACTAAGCAGCCCCAGGTCCCTCAGCCTCTCCCCATAAGCCATGCCCTCCAGTCTCCTCATCATCCTCGTAGCTCTCCACTGGACCCTCTCCAGCAGATCCCTGTCCCTCTTCAACTGGGGAGCCCAAAACTGAACACAGTATTCAAGATGAGGTCTCAGCAGGGCAGAGTAGAGGGGGAGGAGACTCTCCCTTGATCTGCTGGACACACTCTTCCTAATACACCTCAGGATCCCATTGGCTTTCTTGGCCACAAGGGCACATTGCTGTGCCATGGATGTTCTCCACCAGGACCCCCAGGTCCCTCTCCACAGGGCTGCTCCAGCAGCAGTCACCTCCCAGCCTGTACTATGCAGTTTATTCTTCCTCCCCAGGTGCAGGACTCTGCACTTGTCCTTGTTGAACCTTATCTGGTTCCTTTGTGCCCAGATCTCTATCTGTCCAGGTCTCTCTGGATGGCAGCACAGCCTGCAGCTGGATCAGCCAAGCCTCCCAGTTTGGTGTCATCAACAAACTTGCTGAGCTGACTCTGTCTGTCTGTGCCCTCATCAGTGTCCTTGGTGAAGATGTTGAACAGGATTGGTCCCAGCACTGATCCCTGAGGGACACCACTGGTCACAGCTCTCCATCTGAACCTGGCACCATTGATCACAATG
This sequence comes from Pogoniulus pusillus, assembly GCF_015220805.1. NCBI lineage: Eukaryota > Metazoa > Chordata > Aves > Piciformes > Lybiidae > Pogoniulus > Pogoniulus pusillus. The sequence goes on along the minus strand of NC_087269.1, from coordinate 25,366,680 downwards.
CTTCAGTGAAAGAGTTCCCAAACACTGGAACAGTCTTTTCAGGGAAATGGTGGAATCCCTGCACCTGGAAGTGTTTCACAGCTGCAGAGATGTGGTGCTGAGGGACATGGGTTAGCCCCAGAGTTAGAAAATGGTTGAACTGGATGATCTGAAAGGGCTTTTCCAACCAAAATGGTTGCTAAGATTTTCATGGGAGTGAGGAATAATTAAAATACCTAAAGCAAGTGCAGTTTGCAGCTTAATGATTAGTATCTTTAATAATTAATATTTATCATCTCTTCAAAACACTACTGAGAACCTGTGAAGGGTCAGGGCTGGCCACTGGGTGAGTGCCAGAGGCTCTCTATGAATCCCTCTCCATTCCTGAAGGGAAGAGAAAGTGAAGACATGGGAAAGACTGATGGGGTGAGAAAAAAAAAACTAACCCAGCTAGGCTACAAAGAGGAGCAATGCCAATGGGAGACACAGAGACACAAGCCAACAGGGAACCCAAGCCCTGATGGCACTGATGGCACCGTTGGAACCACTGCTGCTGGGAGCAGGCACTGGGCAAGTCCCAGCCTGGGCTCAGCAGCAGATGAGGGGCACCTTCAGGATCTGAGTTCTGGAGCTGTGTTCAGGAGCACAGGGATGGGGATGGAAGGCAGAAGGGACAAAGTCCTCCTGGGACACAGGCCAGGGCAGAAGAGGCTTGAGTCTGGAGATCACTCATCTTGCTCATGAAGATGCCATCCATGGGCTGCAATCCCTTGGTGGGCAGTGCAGGCTCACCTGTCCTGGCTGCTCCTCCTGCAGGTGCCACCTTTGCCTTGCTGCCCCCTAGGGTGGGGCCCAGGCTGTGGCAGTGCCCTTGGTGTGCAGCCCAGCCCTTGGCAGTGACTCTGCCCATCAGCTTCTCCCTGCTAGAAGCAGCCCCTGGCTGTGCCAAGCTGCCCTGAGCTGCAGGAAGTGGCTCAGTGAGCAGAGCCTGGGCTGAGCAGTGAAATCCCTGCCCAGACTCAGATCTGCTGCAGTTCAATCTAGGACAGAATTTAATGTGACTCAAACCTGTGTAACTGGTAATGCTCCTTCTGCTTTGCTACTCATTTGAAAGCTGACTTCTGTGTCTCCTCTTAGCTTTTCCCCAGTAGATTCCTTCCCAAAAAAAACATTGGCAGCTTCTTGCTTACAAGCATGTCCAGGTAGCCCTGACAGCAAAGTGGAGGTTTCCAGGGAATGGGAACCATTTTCTGTAAAGGTACAAGCAGGTCTGGTGAGGAGCAGCTGAGGGAACTGGAGTTGTTTAGCCTGGAGAAGAGCAGGCTGAGGGGAGACCTTTGTCAGTCTCCAGAGCAGCCTGAAAGGAGGTTGGAGCAAGGTTAAGGGTTTGTGTCTTCTCAAGAGGTAGGAGAAGAGAAAATGGCCTCTCATTACTAAGAGGAAGATTTAGGTTGGGTATTAGCAGAAATTTCTTCCCTGAAAGGGTTCTCAAGGACAGGAACAGGCTTTCCAGGGGACTGCTTTAATCCCCATCCCTGGAGGTGTTTCAAAGCTGCAATCATTCAGGATTGGAAGGGACCACAAGGATCAGCCAGTTCCAACTCCCCTGCCATGCCCAGGGACACCCTATCCTAGAGCAGGCTGCCCACAGCCTCAGCCAGCCTGGCCTTAAACACCTCCAGCCATGGGGCCTCAACCACCTCCCTGGGCAACCCATTCCAGCCTCTCACCACTCTCATGCTCAACAACTTCCTCCTCACTTCCAGGCTCACTCTCTCCACCTCCAGCTTTGCTCCATTCCCCGCAGTCCTGTCACTCTCTGACAGCCTCAAAAGTCCCTCCCCAGCTCTTTTGTAAGCCCTCTTCAGACCCTGGAAGGCCACAAGAAGGTCACCTGGGAGCCTCCTCTTCTCCAGACTGAACAGCCCCAACTCTTTCAGTCTGTGCTCACAGCAGAGCTGCTGCAGCCCTCTCAGCATCCTCCTGGCCCTGCTCTGGACACACTCCAGCATCTCCACAGCCCTCTTGTCCCAGGGGCTCCAGAACTGGATGAAGTACTCCAGGTGGGGTCTCAGCAGAGCAGAGCAGAGGGGGAGAATCACCTCTCTGGCCCTGCTGGCTACACTTCTCCTGATGCAGCCCAGGCTCTGCTTGGCTTTCTGGGCTGCAAGTGCACACTGCTGGCTCCTGTTGAGCTTCTCATCCAGCAGCACCCCCAAGTCCCTCTCCTCAGGGCTGCTCTCCAGCCACGCACTGCCCAGCCTGCATTTGTGCTTGGGGTTGCTTTGACCCTCATGCAGGACCTTGCACTTGGTCTTGTTGACCCTCATGAGGTTGGCTTGTGCCCACCTCTGCAGCCTGTGCAGCTCCCTCTGGATGGATCCCTGCCCTCCAGCCTGGCTGCTGCACCACACAGCTTGGTGTCGTCAGCAAACTTGCTGAGGCTGCACTCAGTGCCTCTGTCCATGGCACTCACAGAGATGTAGCCCCAGCCTTGGTAGAGTTAGAGAATGCTTAGGCTAAATGATCTTAAAGGCATTTTCCAACTGAAATGCTTCTTGGATTCTGTGAAATCTCAGCTCCAGTGTTAATCAAAATGCATTCAGACAAAATGACAGATGAAGAATTTCCAAATGTAGGTTAATATAACCCCCATGTGTATTCTTCTCAGCTCAATGTGCTGCTATTCCTAACCTATTTCTTTATTCAGTGTCATCCATCCATTTATTTTTCCATGATCTGTTCAGGCTGCCAGTCTGTGAACTCCTGTAGCTGTTAAAGATTTCATAGAATCATAAAGCTTGAAAAAGACCTCTAAGATCATTCAGCCTCTAAGATCATTCAGCCTGACTTCAATGCCAGGCAAGGTCATGGAACAGGTTGTCCTGAGTGCCATCACACAGCACCTACAGGATGGCCAAGGGATCAGGCCCAGCCAGCATGGGTACAGGAAGGGCAGGTCCTGCCTCACCAACCTGAGCTCCTTTTATGATCAGGTTCCTGCCTGGTGCATGGGGGGCAGGCTGTGGATGGAGTCTGCCTGGACTGCAGCAAAGCCTTTGGCATCATCAGGAAAACAAGCTCCTGGCACAATTGTCAGCTTGTGGCTTGGTCAGATTCACTCTGGTATGGGTCAAGAACTGACTGGAAGGCTGGGCCCAGAGAGTGGTGCTGAATGGTGCCACATCCAGCTGGCAGCTGTCACTAGTGGTGTGTCCCAAGGATCAGTGCTGGGCCCAGTCCTCTTCAGTATCTTTAGTGATGATCTGGAGCAGGGGATTGAGTCCAGCATCAGTGAGTTTGCAGATGACACCAAGCTAGGAGCAGATGTGGAGCTGTTGGAGGGTAGGAAAGCCCTGCAGAGGGCCCTGAACAAGGCCAAGTACAGGGTTCTACACTTTGGCCACAACAACCCCAAGCAGCACTACAGGCTGGGGACTGAGTGGCTGAGAGCAGCCAGGCAGAGAGGGAGCTGGGGGTGCTGGTAGAGAGGAGCTGAAGAGGAGGCAGCAGTGTGCCCAGGTGGGCAGCAGAGCCAATGGCATCCTGGGCTGGCTCAGGAGCAGTGTGGGCAGCAGGACAAGGGAGGTTCTTCTGCCCCTGTGCTCAGCACTGCTCAGGCCACAGCTTGAGTGCTGTGTCCAGTTGTGGGCTCCTCAATTCAAGAGAGATGTTAAGGTGCTGGAAGGTGTCCAGAGAGGGGCAGCAAGGTTGGGGTGGGGCCTGGAGCACAGCCCTGTGAGGAGAGGCTGAGGGAGCTGGGGGTGTTTGGCCTGCAGAAGAGGAGGCTCAGGGCAGAGCTCATTGCTGTCTACAACTCCCTGCAGGGAGGCTGTATCCAGGTGGGGTTGGTCTCTGCTGCCAGGCACCCAGCAACAGAAGAAGGGGACACAGCCTCAAGCTGTGCCAGGGCAGGTCTAGGCTGGATTTTGTTAGGAAGTTCCTGCCAGAGTGAGTGATTGGCATTGGAATGGGCTGCCCAGGGAGGTGGTGGAGTGGCTGTGCCTGGAGGTGTTGAAGCCAAGCCTGGCTGGGGCACTTAGTGCCATGGTCTGGTTGATTGGACAGGGCTGGGTGCTAGGTTGGACTGGATGATCTTGGAGGTCTCTTCCAACCTGGTTGATTGTATGATTCTATGATCACCTTTCTACCCAACACCTGCATGAGCACTGGACCATATCCCCAAGTGCCACATCCATGCATTTCTTAAACACCCCCACGGACAGTGACTCCACCACCTGCCTTAGCAGCCTGTTCCAATACCTGACCACTCTTGAAGCAGTTCTTCCTAACATCCTAAGAGTTAATGTCCTCCAAATTGTTTCCCAGCCTTAATGATTTATTACAAAATGTTCTAGATAAAGTTTTCTTTCCCTCTTTTAGGTAACACAGCCAAAGTGCTGATTGAAGTGAGGGATGAAAATGACCACGTGCCTGTCTTCACCAAAAAAATGTACATTGGAGGAGTGTCTGAAGATGCCAAAATGTTTTCTTCTGTCCTTAAAGTTAAGGTAAGACCAACCATGTCTGTAAAATGCTCACTTGCAACAGGAAAATGTGTACTCCCTGGTTTGATTTGGCACAGGAGGTGATGAGGTGATGAGGTGATGAAATATGTTTCTTCTGAAGCTGTTTCAGCTTCTCATATGATAGGAGTCATTTCCACTTGGTTTGTCTTTCTAAACAAGCCTGGTGAGCACAGACTGGGTAATTCTTAGTAAATCCATGTTGGAGTAGGACCTTGAAACAGAGAATTATTAAGCATGGAAAAGGCCTTTAAAATCATTGAGTCCAACCTTCAACCCAACCCCACTATGGCCGTTAAATCATGTCCCCAAGTGCCGAGACCTTTCTTGAACTTCTCCAGGGATGGTGACTCCACCACCTTCCTGGGCAGCCTGTTCCAATCCCTGACTACTCTTGCAGCAAAGACATTCTTCCTAATGTCTATCTCTGAGTGTGATGGTTCCCATAGTGTGTGTATGACTGACGTGGTTCAGTCCAGTACCCCAGCAGTTACTGCCACCAGGTTGATTTTCAGCTTAAAAGCCAAGTTTTATTTCTAGTGAATTTTATGTGTTCATTTTTCCATTCATAATTTCATAGAACAGATTCATAGAATCAACAAGGTTGGAAGAGACCTCCAAGCTCATCCAGACCAACCTAGCACCCAGCCCTGCCCAATCAACCAGACCATGGCACTAAGTGCCCCAGCCAGGCTTGGCTTCAACACCTCCAGCCACGGCCACTCCACCACCTCCCTGGGCAGCCCATTCCAATGCCAATCACTCTCTCTGACAACAACTTCCTAACAACATCCAGCCTAGACCTGCCCTGGCACAACTTGAGACTGTGTCCCCTTCTTCTGTTGCTGGGTGCCTGGCAGCAGAGCCCAACCCCACCTGGATACAGCCTCCCTTCAGGGAGCTGCAGACAGCAATGAGCTCTGCCCTGAGCCTCCTCTTCTGCAGGCTGCACACCCCCAGCACCCTCAGCCTCTTCTCACAGGGCTGTGCTCCAGGCCCCTCCCCAGCCTTGCTGCCCTTCTCCAAACACCTTCCAGCACCCCAACATCTCTCTTCAATTCAGGAGCCCACAACTGGACACAGCACTCAAGGTGTGGCCTGAGCAGTGCTGAGCACAGGGGCAGAAGAACCTCCCTTGTCCTGCTGCCCACACTGCTCCTGGGCCAGCCCAGGATGCCACTGGCTCTCTTGCCCACCTGGGCACACTGCTGCCTCCTCTTCAGCTCCTCTCTACCAGCACCCCCAGCTCCCTCTCTGCCTGGCTGCTCTCAGCCACTCTGTGCCCAGCCTGTAGTGCTGCTTGGGGTTGTTGTGGCCAAAGTGTAGAACCCTGCACTTGGCCTTGTTCAATCTCATCCTCTTGGACTCTGCCCACCCATCCAGCCTGGCCAAATCCCTCTGCAGGCCTCTCCTACCCTCCAACAGCTCCACAGCTGCTCCTAGCTTGGTGTCATCTGCAAACTCAATGATGCTGGACTCAATCCCCTGGTCCAGATCATCAATAAAGGTATTTGGTGGAGTCTCCATCTCTGGAGACATTCAAAACAATCCTGGACGCGACCCTGTGTGACCTTCTTTAGGTAAACCTGTCTTGGCATAGAGGAGTTAGACTCCATTTTCACCAGAGGTCCTTTCCAACCTCAAGCAATCTGTGATTGTATCATGTTTGGGAAGATATTATTTCAAGGATTCCTTTCTAGTCAACATTAGTTTTTAACCTTCATTTTTTTTCCTAACTGCTTTTTGGCCACTAGCATGTTTGGGGTTTAAAGGTAAGAAGTTTTTGTTTCAGCTCAGCAAAGTAGTTTTAGCTCTGTGCATTATCACTCAATGGTGAAGGAAAATTGTTTGCCCAGAGTTGTTTTCAGTTTGGCTTTTTCTTGAGAGAGAAGAACAATTCAAGGGATGATCATATACAGAATGTAGTTGGCATCAGACATAAAAATAGCCTAAAATAAAAGCCATGATGGGCTTAGGTTGGAGGTTGGACTCAGTGATCTTAGAGGTCTTTCCCAACTGGAGCATCTCTATGATTCTTGAAAAGCTCTCTTGTCTTCTCTGACCTGCTTTGTGATGCTAGAGACAGCTTCAGCTGCCAGGACTTCCCAAGACAGCTTTTTAACTCTGCCTTCATTCTATTACCTCAGTAGACCTCTTGCATCTGTGTTTTTTTTCACCTTAAGCTTTAGTGGAAGAGCTCTAAAGTTGCTGATTCTAACTTCTGCATGAAATGGCACAAAAATGTGACCTGCTGCAAGTTTGACCTCACAATGCATTTGGAACACCAGGAATGAAATAGAGCATATCAGACCTTTTGAAAGATGTCCCTTGCTGCTTTGTTTCATGACAGTTCTTCCCAAAGGAAGCCCAGACAAGGCAGAGAAGCAGGAAATTGTTAAGTATTGTCTATTGGATAGAAGCTCCTAGATTGAATTTGTTTGCTATGTGAGCAAGCCTGGAGTGTTTGGGGCTTTTTGGTGATTAGAGGACAAAAAGAAGATTGCCAGCAGAAAAGAGGACTATCAGCAGAAGACACAAAAGAAATTCTCATTTTCTATCTCTAACCTGTCTCCGTTCCACACCTGGGACAGTATCCTCCCTGACTTTGAGGACAGGTGAAATGGAACAAGGCTGGATGCTAGGAGGAAGTTGCTGGTAGAGAGAGTGGTTGGCATTGGAATGGGCTGCCCAGGGAGGTGGTGGAATCACTGTCCCTGGAGGTGTTGAAGCAAAGCTTGGCTGGGGCACTGAGTGCCATGGTCTGGTTGATTGGACAGGGCTGGGTGATAGGTTAGAATCATAGAATCAGTCAGGGTTGGAAGGGACCACAAGGCTCAGCCAGTTCCAACCCCCCTGCCACGCCCAGGGACACCCTACCCTAGAACAGGCTGCACACAGACTCAGCCAGCCTGGCCTGAAACACCTCCAGCCATGGGGCCTCAACCACCTCCCTGGGCAACCCATTCCAGGCTCTCACCGCTCTCATGCTCAACAACTTCCTCCTCATGCCCAGTCTGAGCCCACCCATCTCCTCTTGACTGTGAATTTTCCCAGAGCAAAGCAGGGGAACTTCTCAGTATTGATTGACACCTAGAAGGCAGAAATCAAGAGCACTGACAAGACAAGAAGCACTGGGCATAAACTTCTTTATTTTGAGAGTGGCAGAGGACTGGAGCAGGCTGCCCAGGGAGGTGGTGGAGTCTTTGTCTCTGGAGACATCCATGGCTGCCTGGACATGTTCCTGTGTGATTTGCTTTAGGTGATCCTGCTATGGCAGAGGAGTTAGTCTGAGTGATCTTCAGAGGTCTCTTCCAACCCCTACCATTCTGTGATTATGTGACCTTAAAAATAATCCAGTTCCAACCCCCTGCCATGGGCAGGGACATCTTCCACTAGCCCAGGTTGCTCATCCAAACCTGGCCTTGTACACCTCCAGGGAGGAGGCAGCCACAACCTCCGTGCACTGTTCCAGTGTCTCCCCATTGAGTGTCTTAAAAGCATTTGAGTTTTTTTTCCTAGCCTTTTAAAGGAGAGACTTCTGTTGTAAAATTGATTCTGTCCAGTTTTCATACTCTAAAAAAGAAGAAGCTAAAACCCTAGAGATTGAAATTAAAGTTTCACTGATGACTTCAGAGTCCTTTGTGATTTCCTAACCAAGCAGCATTGACGTGGTTGAATTAATCATCTGTTTGCATTTGCCTTGGTGTAAATTGCTTAAGCATCTCCAAGCTTGGATTTTGCTGTGGAGTCATCCAAACAAAATGTTCAAATGTAATCCTGGATGTGGCTTGTGGGAGATGCAGCATCCTGGAAGTTAAATCTAAACTATGAGGAACAGATTTCATAGTCATAGGATCACAGAATGGTTTAGGTTGGAAGGGACCTCAAAGCTCATCCAGTTCAAGTATCATCAATGTGATTCTATGAATCATCTGTTAGCATCTGACACATCTTCCACTAGCCTGGGTTGCTCAAGGCCTCATCCAAACCTGGCCTTGAACACCTACAGGGAGGGGACATCAGTGACCTCCTTGCACAACCTGTTCCAAGTGTCTCACCACCCTCACTGCCAAAGAACTTCATCACAAATACACTGCTGAATGTTTGTATGTTTAGCTTCAGTTGCTGACATCATACTGTGCTCTGTGGCTTGAAGTAAAATAACCTCACCCCTCCCATCAAAGCAAGCACCCCAGTCCTGGTGCTAATGATGCCATACAGCTCAGTGAGTAGCAGTGGGAGGAGGAAATAATCCAACTGCCATGGGTCAAACACACACAGAGAGAGAAGAAAACTGGCACTGAGTACATAATGTTAGAGACACATTGAGTTCAGAGACAAATAGGCCAATGAAGTATTGGTTAAACACTTCTCTCATCATCAGACCAGTTACAGCTGTGAGTAAGGCAAAGGCTATGGATTGCTTCTCCCAGCTCCCTAACTTGCAGCAATTTTGCCAGCAGCAGCAACTGCTCTCTTAAAGAGATCCATTGAATGTAAAAGCTTTCTACAACAGGGCAATGTGTTGTCTTCACAGAATCCCAGCATGGTGGGAGCTGGAAGAGTTGATCCAGTCCAACCCTCCTTCTAAAGCAGGAGCACCCACAGCAGCTTGCCCAGGATCACAACGGCCAGGCAGGTTTGGAACCTCTCCAGAGAAGGAGGCTCCACAACCTCACTGGGCAGCCTGCTCCAGGCCTCCAGCACCCTCACACCAGTTTCTCTTCCTGTTCAGAAGAAACCTCCTGAGTCCCAGTTTGTGCCCATTGCCCCTGGTCACGTTGCTGGGCACTACTGAAAAGAGTTTGGCCCCATCCTTTTGAATCCTACCCTTTAGCTCTTTCTGACCATTGATCAGATCTCAAGCTGCTCCTCTCCAGGCTCAACAGCCCCAGGTCTCTCAGCCTTTCCTCTTGTCAGAGATGCTCCAGGCCCCTCAGCATCTCCAGAGCCTCCAATGGATTCTCTTCAGTATTTCCCAGTCTCTCTTAAACTGGGGAGCCCAGAACTGGACCCTGTACTACAGATGTAGCCTGACTAGGGCAGAGCAGAGGGAGAGAAGGACACCCTTTTGCCTGCTGGCCACACTCCTATTCGTGCCCCTGTTGGCTTTCTTGGCCACCAGGGCACATTCCTGGCTCATCTTGAGCTTGTCCACCAGTTCTGCCAGGTCCTTCTCCACAGGAACTGGACCTGGACTCCACATCAGATTAAGCCCTTGTCTGGGGTGCTGTGGGTTACTCCTCCCCATGTGTAAGACTCTACCCTTGCTCTTGTTGAAGTACATGAGATTCCCAACCCAGGTCTTGCTCTAGACTTTTACATTAGTAGTAGTAGCTTAAAAAGCAGCTTGAGCTCAGAAGGAGGCTATGAATCATTATCAAAAAGGTAATTTTAATTGATGTCTTTAGACCACTGTCCTCTAGAAGCTGGTACACATACAAGACCAGAGTGTCATTTATTCAAATGACACTTTTTAATCAGGGCTTTATTCATTGCATCTTCAAGACCACCAGTACAGGCTGGGAGGTGACTGCTGGAGAGCAGCCCTGTGGAGAGGGACCTGGGGATCCTGGTGGCTAACAAGTTACCCATGGCACAGCAATGTGCCCTTGTGGCCAAGAAGGCCAATGGGATCCTGGGCTGTATTAGGCAGAGTGTGTCCAGCAGATCAAGGGAGGTTGTTCTCCCCCTCTACTCTGCCCTGCTGAGACCTCATCTTGAATAGTGTGTTCAGTTTGGGGCTCCCCAGTTCGAGAGGGACAAGGATCTGCTGGAGAGGGTTCAGCGGAGGGCTGTGAGGATGATGAGGGTGCTGGAGGACATGGCTTTTGGGGAGACGCTGAGGAACCTGGGACTGCTTAGTCTGGAGAAAAGAAGACTTAGAAGGGATTTGATAAATGTTTATAAGTATCTGAGGGCTGGGGGTCAGGAGTGAGGGGATAGACTCTGCTCACTGCTCTCTGGGATAGGACAAGGAGCAATGGATGGAAGCTGCAGCACAAGAGGTTCCAGCTCAACACAAGGGGGAACTTCTTTAGTGTAAGGCTCACAGAGCACTGGAAGAGGCTTCCCAGAGAGGTTGTGAAGTCTCCTTCAGTGGAGACTTTCTAGGCCTGTCTGGATGTGTTCCTCTGTGCTCTGTGTTAGATAGGATTGTCCTGCTCTGGCAGGGGAGTTGGACTGGATGCTCTTCTTGGGTCTCTTCCAACCTCTAGCATCCTGTGAGCCTGTGATGTTGCCAGTGGCTCAGCAGGGAGCATGGAAGAGTGTTACATACCATTTGTCTGCAAATGAAAGTGGAGGCTGATTATCCTGTCCCCAGTCTGCAGGGCAGTTTCACACCACCATCTTTCTAATTCTGCTCCTTCCCTCCAGAGATGCACACAGCACCCGCAAGATCTTTAGAGTCCAGGCTGATTTGCTGCTAGACCAAAGGGTGGTCAAAAGCCATGGTCACAGGATCACAGAAACATTCAGGTTGGAGAAGACCCTCAAGATCACTGAGTTTAACTGGAGTAGTGTTCATAGAAACATAGAATCAGTCAGGGTTGGAAAGGACCACAAGGAACATCCAGTCCCAACACCCCTGCCATGGGCTGCACACAGCCTCATCCAGCCTGGCCTTAAACACCTCCAGCCATGGGGCCTCAACCACCTCCCTGGGAAACCCAGTCCAGCCTCTCACCACTCTCATGCTCAACAACTTCCTTCCCACCTCCAGGCTGAATCTCCCCACCTCCAACTTTGCTCAATTCCCCTCACTCTTGTCACTCCTTGATATCCTGAAAAGTCCCTCCCCAGCTTTTCTGTAGCCCCCTTCAGATCCTGGAAGGCCACAAGGACACCACCTGGGAGCCTCCTCTTCTGCAGACTGCACAGCCCCAACTCTTTCAGTCTGTCCTCAAAGCAGAGCTGCTCCAGCCCTCTGATCAACCCAGTGGCCCTTCTCTGGACATGTTTCAGCACATACACATCATTCTTGTAATGGGGGCTCCAGAATTGGATGCAGTACTCCAGGTGAGAGTTTGGAGGATCGCCCAGGGGGGTTAGGAAGCAGAGGGATTAGTTACACAGACAGCAGGGTAGGAAGAGAAGGGAAGCAGCCAATGTCAAAGAGCAGCTGTGTTATCTATGTTTGTGTTCTTGTTTATATCCATCTCAGCAAGCCTATGAGTGCAGCAAACATCACCATTGGTTTCTTTTCACAGCCTATAGTCTCATTCTTCTTACCCAAATATGCCAGCTAGGCTCAAACTACCACACCCATTTCCAGGATGAAAGATCTTTGCTTTTTGAATATGTTCATGAAAAGCAGCTGCAATGCTCATTACTACTGGTAGATGGATTTGGAGCTTTGAGATTTGCCTTTCATTTTGTTATGTTTCAGTGAGTTATCCTGTTTTGCCCATTGGTCTTTTCATGTAACTGCTGATTTTCCAAGAGGTCAGACTCTGGAACAACTAGCCCAAGGAGATTGTGGCTGCCCCCTCCCTGGAGGTGTTTAAGGTCACCCTGAATGAGGTCTTGAGCAATCTGGTCTAGTGGGAGGTGCCCCTGCCTCTGGCAGGGGAGTTGGAATGAGATCCTGGTCACCAAACTGGAATAACACAGCCTGGATGGGTGGAGCACTGCTGGATAAGGAATTGTCTGGATGGTGGCATGCAGAGAGTGGTGAGCAAGGGCACAATGTCCACCTGCAGACCAGTGACAAGTGACATCCCTCAGGGGTCAGTGCTGGCACCAGTGCTGTTCAACATCTTTGTCAGTGACATGGACAGAGGAATCAGTGCACCCTCAGCAAGTTTGAGGATGACACCAAGCTGTGTGGCACAGTCACCTTGCTAGAGGGCAGGGATCCATCCAGAGAGACCTGGACAGGCTGCAGAGGTGTGCCCAGGCCAACCACATGACATTCAACAAGGCCAAGTGTAAGGTCCTGCACCTGGGTGGGCACAATCCCAAGCACAGCTCCAGGCTGGGTGGGGAATGGCAGAGAGCAGCCCTGAGGAACAGGCCCTGGGGGTCTGGGCTGATGAAAAGCTCAACATGAGCCTGCAGTGTGAGTGCAGCCCAGACAGCAGCCCTGTGCTGGGCTGCAGCAAGAGCAGTGTGGGCAGCAGGGCAAGGGAGGGGATTCTGCCCCTTTGCTCTGCTCTCCTCAGACCCCACCTGGAGTCTTGTGTGCAGCTCTGGAGCCCCCAGCACAACAAGGACATGGAACTGTTTGAGCCAATCCAGAGGAGGCCACCAAGATGCTCAGAGGGCTGCAGCAGCTCTGCTATGAGGACAGGCTGAGAGAGTTTGGGTTCTGCAGTCTGGAGAAGAGAAGGATTCATGGAGACCTTATAGTGGCCTTCCCAGTGTCTGAAGGGGGCTACAGGAAGGCTGGGGAGGGACTATTGACAAGGTCTTGTAATGACAGGCTGAGGAGTAATGGGTTTGAACTGAAAGAGAGGAGATTTAGACTAGAGCAGGGCTCAAGCTTTTTAAACAGGGGGCTGGTCATGGTCCCTCAGACACCGTCCGGGGCCGCACTATAGTTTGGTTCCAGCCCAGCAGTGTCAGGGCTGGACTATAGTTTGGTTGCAGCTCAGTAGTGTCCAGGGCTGGACTATAGTTTGGTTGCAGCCCAGTAGTGTCAGGGCTGGACTATAGTTTGGTTCCAGCCCAGTCCCTGCGGGTGCTGGGGGCTGCAGAGGTCTGTGAGTGGATCCAGTGGCAGGAAGTGGCTGCTTTTTTTGCCCCCCAGGCCCCAGCGAGGGGGGTTAGGGGGTTTTCTATAAACACCAGCTGGTCAGATTGAGGAGCCTGGGGGGCCGTATCCAGCCTGCAGGCTGTTGTTTGAGACCCCTGGACTAGATGTTAGCAGGAAGTTCTTTGCAGTGAGGGTGGTGAGACACTGGCACAGGTTGCCCAGGGAGGCTGTGGCTGCTTCCTCCCTAGAGGTGTTCAAGGCCAGGCTGGATGAGGCCTTGAGTGACCTGTTCTAGTGGGAGGTGTCCCTGCCTATGGTGGGAGGTTGGAACTGGCTGAGCTTTGAAGTCTCTTCCAACCTAAACCATTCTATGATTCTATTATTTTTGAAGGTCCCTTCCAACCAAACTCACTTTCTCTTTGCCCTCTGAATTAGAACCAGGCATCCTCTAGCCTCATTCACAGTATCTACTGTGATGGTTTGGGTGTTCTCCACCCCCCCGCACTTTAGAAACTACCCAGACTAGACTCAGCCAGCTCTGGAATTGTGAATGAAGCTATTTATTTACAGCTAGCACAATATACAAGCAGCTATTTACAGTATATACAGTTATATACAGAAATATACAAGGTAAAAGGTAATACAGAAACACAACTCCCCTCCCAGAAACCGGAGTCCCCAGGAGGGGCTCTCACCCACCCCTGCACCTTCCCCCTGCCCCTCTCAACCTTACCCCAGTCCTAAAGAAGAATAGAGGTTTGGTCAAGAGGTTAAGAAGCAAAGTGGGTTAGGCCAAATGGAAGGTGAGTTTAGGGAGTAAGATGTTGCTCAGTCAGCAGCCCAAGCAAGAGTGAGAGAAAACGGCGAGAGTGTTATCTAATGTTTTCATTTCTTCTTCCCAAACTCCTCAGCGAGACTTCTGAGGGAAGCAGACATCACCATTGTTTTCCTTTCACAGCCTGTGATCTAGTTCTTCTCACCAAAACATTCTAGCCTGCTTCAAACTAGCACACTACTCCGTAAAAATAACCCTGAAATCCACACAGTCTATGGGGAAATCACAAGTGGGAATTAGTTGACTTTTCACTCCCATGGTGTGTTGTTAGCCCTTGCTTTTGTAACATTTTCTTTTACTCTATCTACCTCTCCAGTGGTTTTTAGAATCATAGAACTGTTTTGGTAGGAAAAAAACCCTTTAAGATTGTTGGGTCCAACCATTCTCTAACTCTCCAAGGCTGGTGCTAACTCGTGTCCCTCAGCACCACATCTCTGTGTCTTTCAAACACCTCTTGGGATGAGGATTCAACCTCCTCCCTGGGAAACCTGTTTCAGTGTTTTAGATCCTTTCAGTGAAGAAGTTTGTTCTAGTGCCTAACCAAAATCTCCCCTGGTGCAACTTAGAATCATAGAGTCATAGAATCAGTCAGGGTTGGAATGGACTACAAGGATCAGCCAGTTCCAACCCCACTGCCATGCCCAGGGACACCCTACCCTAGAGCAGGCTGCACACAGCCTCAGCCAGCCTGGCCTTAAACACCTCCAGCCATGGGGCCTCAACCACCTCTCTCATGCTGAACAATTTCCTCCTCACCTCCAGGCTGAACCTCCCCACCTCCAGCTTCACTCCAACTTGAGGCTGTTCTCATCCTATCACTTGTTACTAGGAGGAAGAGACTAAACCTCACCTTGTTCCAGTTTCCTTTCAGGGAGTTCTGGAGATTGACACAGGTCTCCCCTCAGCTTCCTCTTCTCTAGGCTAAACAATCCAAGTTCCCTCAGCCACTCCTCACCATCCCTGTTCTCCAGACCAGCTTCATTGCCCTTCTCTGGACATGCTGCAGCACCTCGATGTCCTTCTTCAAGTGAGGGGCTGCAAGCTGAACCCAGTGCTCAAGGTGTGGCCCCACCACTGATGCAAGTACGTTAAAATGAGGGACTAGCAGTGGTCCTCTTTCCAGGAAAGAAGATGAAAGTGTTTGTTCTGGATCCCTCCTTGGTTTATAAAGGTATTTTTGAACTGAAAATATTTGCAGAAGAGAAAGGTGGCCAAAATAAATGACAGTGACTCAATGTCTCTGTAAGTGGTTGACCTCTGTTTGATAGAAGTGACCCTGGTATGAAGCCAGCAGACAGGCTTGAGGATTGTAATAGAAGCCAGTGGAGACTGAAATGCAGTTACAACCAAGAGGGAACTTGATTCTTGCTTGATGAAATTTTCACTTCAGACCTTTTCTGTGGTTTGTGCCCCTTTTCTCATAGGCTTCATAATGTAACTTCATCCTTCATCATTGCTTCAATAACTTAGCATGGAGAACAGCAAAATAAAACCAGGTTGTTTTGTGCTGCAGGTTTGTACCCTGATGACACAGTCACAGGAATTATCTTCTCTTAACCCTTCAAAAGTCTTCTAGCTTCTCTTCTCCAGTCAACAGCCTCAGGGCTCTCTGCTTTTCCTCCTCACTGAGATGCTCCAGTCCACACAGCATGTCCATAGCCTATTCTGGGCTCTCTCTTCTAGTTGCCTGTCTCCCTTGAACTGGGAAAACCAAACCCAGAACTGAACCTTGTACTCCAGCTTGCATCCTGATCTAAAGCAATTGAGAGGACAAATGTTTACAGGTCCTGGGTATGGCTGTGTGTTACATACAGACATAACACTGGGATTCCTTTTCTGCCCAGACACTTTACATAGAATCATAGAATCATCCAGGTTGGAAGAGACCTCCAAGATTATCCAGTTCAACCTAGCACCCAGCCCTGTCCAATCAACCAGACCATGGCACTAAGTGCCCCAGTCTGGCTTGGCTTCAACACCTCCAGCCACAGCAACTCCACCACCTCCCTGGGCAGCCCATTCCAATGCCAATCACTCTCTCTGACAACAACTTCCTCCTCACATCCAGCCTAGACCTGCCCTGCCACAGCTTGAGACTGTGTCCCCTTCTTCTGTTGCTGCTTGCCTAGCAGAAGAGCCCAACCCCACCTGGCTACAGCCTCCCTTCAGGGAGCTGTAGAGGACAATGAGGTCTGCTCTGAGCCTCCTCTTCTGCAGGCTGCACCCCCCCAGCTCCCTCAGCCTCTCCTCACAGGGCTGTGCTCCAGGCCTGCAGCAAAAGAGGTTCAGTCTCAACACAAGGGGGAACTTCTTGACTGTAAGGGTCACAGAGCACTGGCACAGGCTGCCCAGAGAGGCTGTGGAGTCTCCTTCTCCGGAGCCTTTGAAGGCCTGTCTGGATGTGTTCCTGTGTGCTCTGTGTTAGATAGTATGGTCCTGCTCTGGCAGGGGGGTTGGACTGGATGATCTCTTTGGGTCCCTTCCAACCCCTAACATCGTGTGAGCCTGTGAACCTCCCTGCCAGATCCAGGTTCACCTAGAGTAGGTCACACAAGAGCATGTCCATGTAGGTTTTGAATGTCTTCAGGGAAGGAGAGGTAGTATTTGCTAATTTTAAGGAACTGATGGGACAAGGAAGCAGTTAGTTTAAAAACTCACCTGCTGCACACCATCATGAAATCATTTCCACCTCACATACTGGCTTCAGTTTTGGGCCCTTCACTCTAAGTAGAGCATTGAGGTCCTGGAGCATATCCAGAGAAAGGCAATGAAGCCAGTGAAGAGTCTAGAGACCCTTCTGAAAGAGCAGCTGAGGCAACTGGGATTGTTTAGTCTGAAGAAGAAGAGGCTAAGGGGAGAGCTCATTGCTCTTCACAGCTCTCTGAAAGGAGGCTGCAGTGAGGTGGCAGTCAGTCTCTCTTTTCTAGTATCAGGTGATAAAATAAGAGGAAATGACCTCAAGTTGCACCAGAGATTAGGAAAAATTCCTTCACTGCAGGAGTGGTCAGGCAGTGGAACAGGCTGCCCAGGAAGGTGGTGGAGTCACCACCCCTGGAGGTATTCAAGAAATGTGTGGACATGGCACTTTGGGATATGTTGATGGTTGGACCTTAGAGGTGTTTTCCAACCTTAATGACTGTGTGAAACAGCACAGCCCCAGGACTGCCTCACTGGTGCCAGCACTACTTCCTAACTGTGCAGTGGTCAGCAGTGGGGGAATGCCAGGGTAGCTCCCTGTCTGTCTCTGCCAGGAATTCCACTCAACCCTGTGCTTTTTAATTAAATAGGATTCAATTCCTCCAAAAATAAGTGTACTTAATCAGTGAGGGTGCAGAAGGTCTCTGGGAGAAGGCAGAGCCTTATTACTGTTTACAGTTCGTGAGCATGTTGCTGTGTTTGTTTGATGTCTTATTATCAAGAGGAATTTGACAGTGGAGGTTTCTCAGAATTAAACTGTTCTTAGCTGCTCAGTTTGTGGCCAGCTTGAAAAGTCCATTTGTGTTTGTCTTCTTTTCTCCTTTTTTTCTTTTTTTGAGCAGTTTTATGCCAAAGCAGGAGAAAGAAATTGCTAGAAAAGCAAAACTGTCTGCAGCAGAGTTAAATGAAGTGTTTACATCAGTGACGATATCTTCTCTCTGGGATCTCATATTTTAAATGTCAAGATGCACAAAATTGGCTGGACCAGTACTCAGCTTTATTTAAAGGCCAGGATTAAAGGTTCCTTGCCTGCATATTGACTTTCTTTGCCTCTGCTTGTTTTCTTTCTCCTATTAGGCCGATGATAAAGACACTGGGAACTACAGCGCCATGCAGTACAGGCTGATCATTCCTCCTATCAAGGATGGTAAAGAAGGTTTTGTGATTGAAGCTTACACAGGGCTAATAAAAACTGCTATGATGTTTAAAAACATGAGAAGGTCCTACTTCAAGTTTCAGGTCATTGCAACGGACGACTATGGCAAAGGACTGAGCAGCAAAGCAGAAGTGCTGGTAAGTATCAGCCAATGTAATGTAATGGAAGGGTAGTGATGGATGCCAGAAGGGATTTTTTACACATGAGTATTGATTTTGATATTCAGGACTTTCTCATCACCCCCTCAGTAATTTTTAATAATGTTCAGGTTCTTTGCAATAGTCACATTATATAAAGGAATAACTGGATCTAGAACAAATAACTAAAAAAAATACAACATTAAACTCAACTGAACTGGAAGTGAAGGTTCTTGCGGTCACTGGGCTGCTTGCCCACTAGAAGGACTCAGGAGGCTCCTTCCTCTTTAAGACAGAAGGGTTGGATTCAACTGGACTCAATTAGAGAGCTTGCTAAGGATTTGCTAAAGAGGCTTTGGAGCATTTGCTCACAAAATTAGCTCTTGGGGCTAGCTACAGCTTCAGACAGCACCCAAACGCTTGCAGGGGGTTCTGTCCACGCTTTATCAGCCATTGAGGCTTCTGATCTTCCCAGACTCATAGCAGGGCTGCTGGGAGGAATGAGACAATCTCTGACTTGGTCCTGGATCCTCTTAGCTCCAGACTCAGCAGGGAGACTTGCAGAGGGGCAGGTAGGATGTCTTGCAGATCATAGAATCATAGAATAGAATCATAGAATCATAGAATCAACCAGGTTGGAAGAGACCTCCAAGATCATCCAGTCCAACCTAGCACCCAGCCCTATCCAGTCAACTAGACCATGGCACTAAGTGCCTCATCCAGTCCTTTCTTGAAGACCTCCAGGGACGGTGCCTCCACCACCTCCCTGGGCAGCCCATTCCAATGCCAATCACTCTCTCTGTGAAGAACTTCTTCCTAATATCCAGCCTATACCTACCCTGGCACAAGTTGAGACTGTGTCCCCTTGTTCTATTGCTGGTTACCTGGGAGAAGAGGGCACCCCCCACCTGGCTACAATCCCCTTCAGGTAGTTGTAGACAGTAATAAGATCACCCCTGAGCCTCCTCTCTCCAGGCTAAACAGGCCCAGCTCCCTCAACCTCTCCTCATAGGATTTGTGCTCCAGGCCCCTCACCAACTTTGTTGCCCTTCTCTGGACATGTTCCAGCACCTCAACATCTTTCTTGAATTGAGGGGCCCATCATTCTCTTTGAGACAATCTCTGACTTGGTCCTGGATCCTCTTAGCTCCAGACTCAGCAGGGAGACTTGCAGAGGGGCAAGTAGGATGTCTTGCAGATCATAGAATCATAGAATAGAATCATAGAATCATAGAATCATAGAATCAACCAGGTGGAAGAGACCTCCAAGATCATCCAGCCCTAGCCAATCAACTAGACCATGGCACTAAGATCACATTCTGTGATTCTGTGCTCCACAACCTCCCTGTACAACCCGTGCCAG
Source organism: Pogoniulus pusillus (assembly GCF_015220805.1). NCBI lineage: Eukaryota > Metazoa > Chordata > Aves > Piciformes > Lybiidae > Pogoniulus > Pogoniulus pusillus. Next base: position 25,347,289 of record NC_087269.1, on the reverse strand, counting down.
TGTCTCACCACTCTCACTGGAAAGAACTCTTTTCTAACATCCATTTTAAATCTCCCCTCTGACAATTTAAACCTATTACTCCTCACCCTGTCATTACAAGACCTTGTAAATAGTCCCTCCCCAGCCTTCCTGTAGGCCCCCTTCAGATACTGGAAGGCTACTACAAGGTCTCCTCAAAGCCTCAAAATCTCAGATTTAGTCGTGCAATTCCAATTCCAGATAAATCTTTGCCTGCTATTTGTTGCTTTTGGCTGCCAAGCAAAACAAGATTCCCCAGCAATCTTATTCAGGAGTAAAATGAGGAACCCTTGCATTAAGGCAATGCTGTGAGGACAGGGAAGTAATTGCTCCTTTCTTTTTCATGTGGGAGGACGTGGCACCAATTGTGTTTCACCCTTTTGTTTCCAGGTCTCTGTGGTCAATCAGCTGGATATGCAAGTCATCGTCTCAAATGTGCCTCCCACCCTCGTGGAGCAAAACAAAGATCAGCTCATAGGGTAATATGTTTATTTCCTCTACAAATGTGGAGTCATTCACTGTGTGTGTGTTCAGATTCAGCATGAGTACTCCCTTTATGCCGTGACCATGCAATCATTAAGGTTGGAAAAGACCTCTAAAATCAGCAGGTTCAACCTTCTACCCAGCACTTCCGTGACTCAGCATGAGTGCTGCCTTTATGCCATGATCATACAATCATTAAGGTTGGAAAGGACCTCTAAGACCATCAAGTCCAGCCTTCTACCCAGCACTTCCATGACTCAGCATGGGTTCTCCCTTTATGCTGTGACCATACAATCATTAAGGTTGGAAAAGACCTCTAAGATCAGCAGGTCCATCCTTCTACCCAACACTTCCATGACCACTGGACCCTGCCCTCAAGTGCCATGTCTACACATTGCTTGAATACTTTCAGGGGTGGTGACTGCACCACCTCCCTGGGCAGCCTGTTCCAGTGCCTGACCACTCTTGCAGCAAAGAGACCTTTCCTAATATCCAACCTAAACTTCCCCTGGTGCAGCATGAGGACATTGCCTCTTGTCCTGTGGTTAGTTACTTGGGAGAAGAGGCCAATACTGGCCTCACTCCAATCTGCTTTCAGATATCTGTAGAGAGCAATAAGGTCTCCTCTCAGCCTCCTCCTTTTCAGGCTAAAGGCTGCCAAAGCCCCTGAAAATGAAAGTGGTTGGATGGGCAGCAGAAGTGGCTGAGGGCCAGCACTGTCCATCCCCAGTCAACATTCTGCCCTTCCTTTGGAGAAGGCAGAGAAGCAGCACTTCTTTGCTTGTGCATGTGCCCACTTTGCAGGCTGAAACTTGGTTCATAGCTGCCCCTACTGCAGACCAGAGCAGAACCTTGCAACACTGAGCAGTGAAAACTGCCAAAATCCAGTGTGTAAAATAAAGCACATCTCTGAAAGGCTGAGGTGGTGTGTCTCAGGGAGCCCTACTGCTTTGCTCTGCTGTTATTTGGGTGATGGAGCTCTAAGAGCGAGTTGAATTTAGTACATTTACACTGATGCAATTTACACTGGCTGCCATTCTTCAGGCAGAGCAGCTGTGACTCATTGTGATGCAGGGACAGGTAATGGGAAACATGAATACTTTGCAGTAAAAATGAAGAATTTTATCATGCACAGTTTCCTACAGCATCCTCCTGACTGCTTGTGGCTTGGACAGGCACAGGCCACGTTGGGTAAAGAACTGGCTGGGTGGCTGCTCACAGAGAGTTGTGGTCAATGGAGTTAAACTCAGTTGGAAGCCAGTCACGAGTGATGATCCCCAGGGCTCAGTACTGCAAATGGTTCCTGCTAATATCTCTATCAGTTTGCAGGATCAGATGATTGAGTGCACCCTCAATGAGTTTGCAGGGTAGGAAGGCACTGCAGAGGGGTTTGGACAGGCTGGAGCCATGGGCTGAGGCCAATTGCATGAGGTTTAACAAGGCCAAGTGCCACGTCATGCATTTTGACCACAATAACCCTCAGCAGCCCTACAGGCTGGGGGAGGAATGGCTGGAGAGCTGCCTGGCAGAAAGGGACCTGGGGCTGTTGTTGGCCAGCAGCTGAACATGAGCCAGCAGTGTGCCCAGGTGGCCAAGAGCATCCTGGCCTGGATCAGAAATGGTGTGAGCAGCAGGAGTAGGGAGGTGCTCATGCCCCTGTACTCAGCACTCCTGAGACCACACCTTGAGTACTGTGTCCAGTTTTGGTCACCACAGTACAGGAGGGACACTGAGGTGCTGGAGCAGTGCAGAGAAGGGCAACGAGGCTGGGGAGAGGTCTGGCAAACATGGCCTGTGAGGAGTGGCTGAGGGAGCTGGGGGTGTTTAGTGTGGAGAAGAGGAGGCTGAGAGGGGACCTTACTGCCCTCTACAGCTACCTAAAAGGAGGTTGTAGTGAGGCTGGAGCTGGTCTCTTCTCCCCACTTACTCATGGTAGGACAAGAGGAAATGGCCTCAAGTGGCATCAGGGGAGGCTTAGGTTGGCTGTTGGGAGGAAGTTGTTTCCTGAGCGGGAGGTCAGGCACTGGAACAGGCTGCCCAGGGAGGTGGTGGAGTTGCCATGCCTGGAGGTGTTTGAAAGGAGAGTGGATGTGGTGCTTGAGGCTATGGTGTAGTGATGAAGGCTGCTGGGATGAAGGTTGGACTGGCTGATGCTGATGGTCCTTTCCAAGTATAGTGATTGATAGTGATGAGATGTTGTGCTGAGGGGTTTGGGTTAGTCAAGGACTTGTCAGAGTGAAACTAATGATTGGACTCGAGGGGCTTGAAGGTCTTTGCTAAGAGATTCTGTGGTTCTGTGATTCTGTGACACTAAACTGGGTGGCATTGTTGATCTGCTTGAGGGTAGGAAGGCTGTGAAGAGGGATATGACCAGGTTGGATCACTGAGGTGAGGTCAACTGTGTGAGGTTCAACAAAGCATAGGGCTGGGTCCTGCACTTGGGTCACAACAACCCAATGAATGCTCCAGGCTTGGGGCAGAGTGGCTGGAAACTGCCCAGGAGAAAAGGCCCTGAGAGTACTACTTGACAGCCACCTGAAGATGAGACAGCAGTGTGCTCAACGTGGCCAAGAAGGCCACCAGCATCCTGGCCTGGATCAGCAATGGTGTGGCCAGAAGGGATCATGCCCCTGTACTCAGGATTGGTGGGGCTGCACTTCAAATACAGGGTTCAGTTTTGAGCACCTCACTGCAAGAAGGACATTGAGGAGCTGGAGCATTTCCAGAGAAAAATAAGAAAGCTGATGAAGGGTCTGGAGAGCAGGTCTGGGGAACAGCAGCTGAGGGAGTTGGAGCTGGAGGAGTCTGGAGAACTGAAGAAATCTGTAGAAGAGGCTGAGGGCAGACCTCACTGATTTCTACAATTCCCTTAAAGGCTGCTGGAGTGAGGTGGGGTTGGTTTCTTCTCCTTAATATCAGGTGTAGAAGGAGAGGAAATGGCCTGAAATTGTGCCAGGGGAGGGTTAGGTTGGAGATTAGGAAGAAGTTCTTTGCTGCAAGTGTGGTCAGGGATTGGAAGAGGATGGCAAGGAGGTGGTGGAGTCCTCATCCCTGGAGGTGTTCAAGAAAGGTGTGGACATAGCACTTTAGGACATGGTTCAGTGGCCATGGAGATGTTAGGCTGATAGTTGGACTCAATGGTCTTATAGGTCTTTTCCAGCTGAAACAATTGTCTGATGCCAAGATTAACTCAGCACTGCTGGGTCGTCATTAAACCACATCCCTCAGTACCACATCTATGTGCCTTTGAAATCATAGAATCAACCAGGGGGTAAGAGACCTCCAAGCTCATCCAGACCAACCTAGCACCTGGCCCTGCCCAATCAACCAGACCATGGCACTAAGTGCCCCAGCCAGGTTTGCCTTCAACACCTCCAGGCACAGCCACTCCACCACCTCCCTGGGCAGCCCATTCCAATGCCAATCACTCTCTCTGACAACAACTTCCTCCTCATATCCAGCCTAGACCTGCCCTGGCACAGCTTGAGGCTGTGTCCCCTTATTCTGTTGCTGGGTGCCTGGCAGCAGAGCCCAACCCCACCTGGCTACAGCCTCCCTTCAGGGAGTTGTAGACAGCAATGAGCTCTGCCCTGAGCCTCCTCTTCTCCAGGCTAAACTACCCCATATCCTTCAGCCTCTCCTCCTAGGGCTGCATCCCTCCAGGGATGGAGACTCCACCACTGCAAAGATAGCATTTAGGCAGCAATTGCAGTCCTGGGCAAGGGGCATGCTAGAGGAGTGGGGAGTGTCTGAAATGATAGTGATTTTCCACAATAAAACAAACAGTGATTTGAACAACTTTGCCATGTCAAATTCTCCCTTGTAATTTCCACTGAGCGTGGATGCAAGGTATTCAGAAATACCAAATTCAGTTCCTCTAGGTGTAGAGTCCTGCATCTGGGGAGGAATAATAAACTGCACCAGTACAGGCTGGGAGGTGACTGCTGGAGAGCAGCCCTGTGGAGAGGGACCTGGGAGTGCTGGGGGAGACCACCCATGGCACAGCAGTGTGCCCCTTTGGCCAAGAAGGCCAATGGGATCCTGGGGTGTATTAGGCAGAGTGTGTCCAGCAGATCAAGGGAAGTTCTCCTGCCCCTCTACTCCGCCCTGCTGAGACCTCATCTTGAGTGCTGTGTTTGGGATCCTCAGTTTAAGAGGGACAGGGATCTGCTGGAGAGAGTCCAACAGAGGGCTGCAAGGATTGTGAGGGGACTGGAGCACTGCCTGATGAGGAGAGGCTGAGGGACCTGGGGCTGTTTAGTCTGGAGAAGAGAAGACTGAGAGGGGATTTAGTCAATGCTTATCAATATCTGAGGGCTGGAGGAAGGGGGGGGGGGGGGGGGGGGGAGGGGGTGGGGGCGAGGACAGGCTCTGCTCACTGCTCCCTGGGATAGGACAAGGAGCAATGTGTGTAAATTGCAGCACAGGAGGTTCCAGCTCAACACAAGGGGGAACTTCTTGACTGTAAGAGTCCCAGAATACTGGCACAGGCTGCCCAGAGAGGTTGTGGAGTCTCCTTCTGTGGAGCCTTTCAAGGCCTGTCTGGATGTGTTCCTGTGTGACCTGAGCTAGATTGTGTGGTGCTGCTCTGGCAGGGGGATCCATTCCAACCCCTAACATCCTGTGATCCACAAGGCACAGTCCTGTGAAGTCTGTCAGTTACTAATCCAGCTAAAGGAAGCACATACCACAGAAAAAAGGATTTAAAACACAACCATCTCCTTGGCTTGGGCATTTGGATCTGTTGAGACATGCAATGGGCATCTTTTCAGCTTGAGGCCATTCCCCCTTGTTCTGTCTCCAGTTACCTGTGAGAAGAGACCAGCAGCAGCCTGTCCAAAACACTTGATGTTTCTTGGCAGTGGGAGAAGTGAATGCCCATGTGAGGCTAGAGACACACAGAGTTATGCTTGGTAAATAGATGGGCATAGTCCAACTGGAGGAACAAATGAATTTAGCATTCAGCTGTAAGTTCCTCCAAACACGCCCCAGCTGCTGGAGTAACTGTGCTGCAGCCAATGGAGCAAGGCCATGGAGAAGGATTTTCTCTCCAACTGTGAAAACCTCTGTGGCTCCTCTGAGATCTCTTTTCCAGCTGGATGCAGTATTCTAGATGTGGCCTCACCAAGGTAGATTAGAGGGGCAGGATAACCTCCCTTAGAATCATAGAATCATAGAATCACAGAATCACAGAATCAGTCAGGGTTGGAAGGAACCACAAAGATCATCCCGTTCCAACCCCCCTGCCATGGGCAAGGACACCCTACCCTAAAGCAGGCTGCACACAGCCTCATCCAGCCTGACCTTAAACACCTCCAGCCATGGAGCCTCAACTACCTTCCTGGGCAACTCATTCCAGCCTCTCACCACTCTCATGGTGAAGAACTTCTTTCTCACATCCTGCCTGAACCTACCTCCAGCTTCGCTCCATTCCCCCTAGTCCTTCCAGTCCCTGATATCCTGAAAAGTCCTCTCCAGCTTTTTTGTAGCCCTCTTCAGATTCTGGAAGGCCACAAGAAGGTCACCTGGGAGCCTCCTCTTCTCCAGACTGCACAGCCCCAACTCTTTCAGTCTGTCCTCATAGCAGAGCTGCTCCAGCCCTCTCAGCATCCTCCTGGTCCTGCTCTGGACACTCTCCAGCATCTCCACATTCTTCTTGTAATAGACGCTCCAGAACTGGATGCAGTACTCCAGGTGGGGTCTCAGCAGAGCACAGTAGAGGGAGGGGGAGAATCACCTCCCTGGCCCTGCTGGCCACACTGCTCCTGCTGCAGCCCAGGCTCTGCTTGGCTCTCTGGGCTGCCACAGCACACTGCTGGCTCCTGTTCAGCTTCTCATCCACCAGCACCTACAAGTCCCTCTCCTAGGGTTGCTCTCCAGCCAGGCACTGCCCAGACTGCATTTGTGTTTGACATTGCCCCAACCCTGCTGCAGGACCTTGCCCTTGGTCTTGTTGAAGCTCCTGAGGTTGGCTTGTGCCCACCTCTGCAGCCTGTGCAGGTCCCTCTGGATGCCAGCTTGTCTGCTGCATCACACAGCTTGGTATCATCAGCAAACTTGCTGAGGCTGCACTCAGTGCCTCTGTCCATGGCACCCACAAAGATGTTGAACAAGACTGGTGCTAGGACTGATCCCTGAGGGACTCTGCTTGTCACTGCCTCCACTTAGCCATGGAGCCATTGACAGCCACTCTTTGGGTGTGGCCATCAAGCCAGTTCTTTATCCATCTAGTGGTGCACCCATCAAACCCATGTGTCACCAGCTTGGAGACCAGGATGTGATGTGGGACAGTGTCAAAGGCCTTGTTCAGCTCCAGGTAAATGACATCAGTTGCTCACCCCTCATCTATTCATGTTATGTGTGACCTGTTCATAGAATCCCACCAGGTTTGTCAGGCAGGGTCCCTTGATCTGCTGGACATATGGATATATGTAGGAAGTATTTAGGAATGCATTCAGCCTACTAACTTAATAGCTTGCACACAGGAAATTGACTGCCATCATTTCTCAAAGCTCTGCTTACTGCCCAGAACCTGTGGCCCACTTAAAATCAGTGTCATAAGCTATATTTCAGCAATGTATATTGCTGTAAGTTCTGTACCCTGATGTGCAGCACACACCTTGTACATCATCTGGAACTTTAAGTGCAATCACAGTCTGTAAGAACATATATTTTACATCTTGGAACAGGAAGGCACAGTCCTCTCCTTAGGGAAGCATTTCAGAGGGTGGATCATGTCCCTCTGGGTGCTGACAGTAGAGCACATGGTGTGTGCTGGTCTCAGCTGTAGAAGCCAGTCAGTGGCATTTAAAAGGGACAGTTGATGTCATCACTTTACATGGCACTGGTAGACATCACAGAGTATCTTCCTCTCTGCTTCCTGTGGGGTTAGCAGTGTTGGTGTGTCCAGTATGTGGAAGGATTCATAGATTCACAGAATACAGTGACCACAAGGACCCAGAAGCACAGAATGTCTTAGCTTGGCAAAGCCCTTCAAGCTCCTCGATTCCAATCATTAGTTTCACACTGACCAAAACTTGACCAAACCAAATCCCTCAGCACAGCATCTAATCACTATGAATTGCTATGCTTGGGAAGGACCACCAGGATCAACACAGCAACCCCAAGCAGCACTACAAACTGGGGACAGAGTGTCTGGAGAGCAGTCAGGCACAAAGAGAGCTGGGGGTGCTGGGAGAGAGGAGCTGAAGAGGAGGCAGCAGTGTGCCCAGGTGGGCAGCAGAGCCAATGGCATCCTGGGCTGACTCAGGAGCAGTGTGGGCAGCAGGACAAGGGAGGTTCTTCTGCCCCTGTGCTCAGCACTGCTCAGGCCACCCCTTGAGTGCTGTGTCCAGTTCTGGGCTCCTCAGTTCAAGAGAGATGTTGAGGTGCTGGAAGGCGTTTGGAGAAGGGCAGCAAGGCTGGGGAGGGGCCTGGAGCACAGCCCTGTGAGGAGAGGCTGAGGGAGCTGGAGGTGTGCAGCCTGCAGAAGAGGAGATGTTCAAGAAGGGAATGGCCATGGCACTTTGGGATGTGGTTTTAATGGCCCTAGTGGTATTAGGGTAATGATTGGACTCAATGAACTTAAAAGTCACTTCCAACCAAAGTTATTCTATGATTCTGTGTTGTGCTATATTGGAGGTGCAGATGAAATACCTCTTTGCCCCAGCCTTGAAAATAGGTGAGGTAGTTGTTTCTGCACATGAAAAACTCTTGTATGCAGCCTGCCTAAGGCTGGAATCGAAGCCTTCTGAACTCACATTGCCTTATGAAAGGATGACAGAGCTTCTTCATGTGAAATATAGATGGTGTTCCCCACGAGCCATTTCAAACTGTGGATATCATAAATACAAAAAATTGGACTTGAAGAGACTATTAGTGATGACCTCTCTGAACACTGCTAAGCTTTTCCCAAGAGTTGAGCATTGAAGAGGTTTTATGTGAGCCAGAGGTTCTTTGGAAGTGCTCTGAAGGTTATTTCTGCCAACCGTGTCTTGGGCCACATCAAAAGCGTGAGCCACAGGAGGAGGGAGCTCATTCTCCCTCTCTGCTCTGCTCTCAGGAGGCCCCCACATGGAGTACTGCATACAGTTCTGGGGCCCCCAAAACAAGAAGGGCATCAAACTGTTGGAGGGGGGGGAGGGGGTCCAGGGAAAGTGGCAAACATGACCAGAGGTCTGGAGAACCTCCACTATGAAGATAGGCTGGGAGAGTTGGGGCTGTTCAGCCTGGAGAAGAAAAGGCTCCAGGGAGACCTTAGAGCAGCCTTCCAGTACCTGAAAGGGGTTATGGGAGAGCTGGGGAGGGACTTTGGATAAGGGCTGGGAGTGCCAGGATGAGGGACAATGTCTGTGAGCTGACAGAGGGGAGACTGAGAGTGGAGATGAGGAAGAAATTCCTGAGAGTGAGGGTGATGAGATACTGGCGTCTTGGTCATTGCTGTCCAGTTGATGAGTCCATCCACAGTCTGTTCCATCCTTGGTACAACAGGCAGCACATTCCTTTGGCAAGGACTTGTAGTGGCAGGCCAAGGAGCAAAGGCTTTGAGCTGGAAGAAGGGAGACTGAGAGTGGAGATGAGGAAGAAATTCCTGAGAGTGAGGGTGGTGAGATACTGGTGTCTTGGTCATTGCCGTCCAGTTGATGAGTCCATCTGCAGCCTGTTCCATCCTTGGTACAACAGGCAGTACCTGAAGAGGGCTACAGGAGAGCTGGGGAATGACTTTTGATAAGGGCGTGCAGTACCAAGATGAAGGACAATGGCTTTGAGCTGGGAGAGTGGAGACTGAGAGTGGAGATGAGGAAGAAATTGGAACATTGGAACAGGTTACCCAGGGAGGCTGTGGATGTCCCGTCTCTGGTGGTGTTCAAAATCAGATTGGATGAGGCCTTTAGCAAGCTGGGCTAGTGGGAGGTGTCTCTGCCCATGGCAGAGGCTTGGCTCCAGATCATCTTTAAGGACCCTTCCAAAGTAACCCACTCTACGGTCCTGCTGAGCCTGTGGTTTTTCTCTATTCACATCTTGTTCTGGCTGTTGTCAGCTTTGATCAGCACCAGTCAATCACTGCAGCTTTCTGCCTCCATTCACCTTTAGGATTTTGGAACGTTACATCCAAGATCAGATTCCTGGTGCCACAGTAGTGGTGGAATCCATCGGTGCACGGAGGTTCGGGGATGGCTACTCTGAAGAGGACTACAGCAAGTCAGACCTGATGGTCTACGCCATTGACCCGCAAACCAACAGAGCCATCATGAGGAATGAACTGTTCAAGTGAGTCGATCTGTTGTTGTTTGTCTGTGTGCTCTGTGGCCTGGTTTGAAGCCTGTTGATCTGTCTCTGTCAGCCAAGTGGTTCAGTAGAGCAGGATAAAAAAGATCTGTTGAAGCAGTTGGGAACTGGACAGGCTGCAGAGGTGGGCACAAGACAACCTCCTGAGGGTCAACAAGACCAAGTGCAAGGTCCTGCAGATGGGTGGAGGCAATGCCAAGCACAAATGCAGGCTGGGCAGTGAGTGGCTGGAGAGCAGCCCTGAGGAGAGGGACTTGGGGGTTCTGGTGGAGGAGAAGCTCAACAGGAGCCAGCAGTGTGCACTTGCAGCCCAGAAAGCTAAGCAGAGCCTGGGCTGCATCAGGAGAAGTGTGACCAGCAGGGCCAGGGAGGTGATTCTCTCCCTCTACTCCACTCTGCTGAGACCCCACCTGGAGTCCTGCATCAAGTCCTGCAGTCCCTGGGACAAGAGGGATGTGGAGATGCTGGAGTGTGTCCAGAGCAGGGCCAGGAGGATGCTGAGAGGGCTGGAGCAGCTCTGCTGTGAGCACAGACTGAAAGAGTTGGGGCTGTGCAGTCTGGAGAAGAGGAGGCTCCCAGGGGAACTTCTTGTGGCCTTCCAGGATCTGAAGTGAGCTACAAAAAAGCTGGGGAGGGACTTTTTAGGATAACAGGGAGTGGAGCAAAGCTGGAGGTGGGGAGAGTCAGCCTGGGCATGAGGAGGAAGTTGTTGAGCATGAGAGTGGTGAGAGGCTGGAATGGGTTGCCCAGGGAGGTGGTTGAGGCCTCATGGCTGGAGGTGTTCAAGGCCAGGCTGGCTGAGGCTGTGTGCAGCCTGTTCTAGGGTAGGGTGTCCCTGGGCGTGGCAGGGGGTTGGGACTGACTGATCCTTGTGGTCCCTTCCAACCTTGACTCATTCTATGATTCTACATTGCCCTACACCTACCCTGCCTGCAGCTTGGGAACTTATGGCCTCACCAGGCTGAGTCCATTCCCTTGAGCTGAGTGGCCACAGGACACCTAATTTAGATGTTGTCACCATGAGAACTTGCAGTACATAGAATCATAGAATCAGCCAGGTTGGAAGAGACCTCCAGGCTCATCCAGTCCAACCTGGCACCCAGTCCTATCCTATCAACCAGACCATGGCACTAAGTGCCTTATCTGGTGGAGTAGCTTCCAAATTCAGGTCCTGTCAAGAAGTTTGCTTTCTATGTGGCAAAACTTAGATTCATTGAATCACAGAATCATTCAGGGTTGGAAGGGACCACAAGAATCAGCCAGTTCCAACCTCTCTTCCAGAGGCAGGGACACCTTACCCTAGATCAGCCTGGCCTTAAACACCTCCAGGGATGGGGCCTCAACACCTTCCTGGGCAACCCATCCACAACTTTGATGTGACGTCCAAGCAAGGAGCTGGAACAGGTCCAGAGAAGGGCAACAAAGCTGATAAAGGATCTTGAGAACAAGTCTTGGGAAGAGTGGCTGAGGGAACTGGGGTTGTTGAGTGTGGAGAAGAGCAGGCTGAGGGAAGGCTTCATTGCTCTCTACAACTCCCTGAAAAGAGGATGGATTGAGATGGGGGTTGGCCTCTTCTCCCTAGTATCAGGTGATGGAAGGAGAGAGAATGGCTTGAAATTGTGCCAGGGGAGAGTTAGGTTGGAGGTGAGAAAAATTTCTTTGTTGCAAGAGTGGTGAGGCATTGGAAGAGGCTGCCCAGGGAGGTGGTGGAGTCCCCCTGCCTGGAGGTGTTCCAGACAGGTGTGGCCATGCCACTTGGGGCCATGGTTTAGTGGCCATGGTGGTGTTGGGTTCACAGCTGGACTGGATGCTTTTGGAGGACTTTTTCAACCGAAAGAGTTCTGTGGTTCTGTCACTCTATGGCAAAGCTGAGCCTGAACAGTTGCCATGCTTTGCTCTTGCCTCCCTGCTCCACAAACTCCTGCAAGACTTTGAGGCCGCTTAGATAATTTCACAGACTGAAACCATCCTTTATTTTCTTAATGCTTTCCATGAAAGAGAGTTTGATTTTATTGGATCATAAAAAAGACCCCAGATGAATCTAGAATATGGCCCCCATTAAAAATAAAATGTTTAGCCTGCCTGAGCCTTTATCACAGTGTGTCATGTTCCCTCACAGAGCAAATGTGCATGGCTGAGTTATGGACCTCTGAAAAGAGAGCTTTGTCAAGAAAATGCTAACAGGATCTTAACTGAAGGGCTGTAAAAATCAGCCCAGAGATTTAGTGCTGTCCCAACCCGGAGGCTTCTGCCAGCTCAGAGGAGCAGGCAGCAGTGACATCTAGTGTGCATCGAGAGAAGCAGAGCTCCCTTTCTGCTGGGCTATGCCTGCCCCTGCAGCGCTGGAGCCAGCTCGGGAGTCCTCAGCACAGAGACCTGTTGGAGCAGAGCCAGAGGAGGCCACAGCAGTGCTGGCAGGGCTGGCAGGGCTCTGCTGTGAGGCCAGGCTGGCAGAGTTCAGCCAGCAGAGGAGAAGGCTGCAGGGAGAGCTTCTGGAGGCCTTGCAGTGCTCAAGGCGCCCAGCAGCAAGCTGGGGACAGAGTTTTGAGCAGGGTCTGCTGGGGCAGGACAAGGGGGGATGGTTTGGCCTGGGAGAGGGAGCTTGAGAGCAGATTTAAGGACTTGTTTACACTGCGAGTGGTGAAACACTGGGCCAGAGAGGTGACAGAAGCCCCATTGCTGGGGCCATTCCGTGTCTGGTTAGACAGGCTTCTGAGCACCCTGTGTGACTGCAGGGCAGCGGAGTAGGTGACCTTCCAAGGTCCCTCCCTAAGCAACCTATGACTTTATGCTTAAGATTTACAGCTGCTGTGCTTGGCTCTAATCGTTGTCCTTCTCCTGACGTTGAAGGTTCCTGGATGGCAAGCTGCTGGACATCAACAAGGAGTTTCAGCCATACCTGGGGCAGGGGGGGCGCATCCTGGAGATCCGCACCCCAGACGTGGTGGCGAATGTCAAGAAGCAGGCACAGGCTGTAGGCTACACGGAAGGTGCCCTCCTCGCCCTGGCTGTCATCATCATCCTCTGCTGTATGCCAGCGATTTTAATAGTTATGGTCAGCTACAGGCAGTAAGTACTCCTCCTTTGGGGGGTAGGAACCTTGTTGTAGGGATACTGCATGGACTCATAAAATGATTTTGGTTGGATAAGACCTTGAAGATTGGTGTCCAACCATTCTCTTCACTCTGCCTGCTCCCACCTCAGCTGTGGCCACTTGCCCCCTCCCTAACCACTCCCCTTATAATGTGACCCAGGAAAAGCACAGGCCCCAGGGTGGGGGCTGTAGAAGGTTGTAGCCATAGCAGCTTTCAGGTGGGCTGGCATGAACTAGATTGTGTGGTGCTGCTCTGGCAGTGGGGTCAGACTCGATGATCTCTTTGGGTCCCTTCCAACCCCTGACATCCTGTGGGCCTGTGAAATGGAATTCACCAAGGGCTACTCTCAAGACCTGTGCCTGGAGAAGAACAACTCCATGGATCAGTACAGTCTGAGGCCTGACCTGTTGGAGAAAAAGGACCTGGGAGTCCTGGTGGATAGCAGGATGGCTGTGAGCCAGCAATGTGCCCTCATGGGCAAGAAGGACAGTGGCATCCTGGGTTGCATCAAGAAGAGTGTGGCCAGCAGGTCAAAGGAGGTTCTTCTGCCCCTCTACTCTGCCCTGATGAGGCCACATCTGACTACTGTTTCAAGAAGGACAGGGACATGTGGGAGAAGGTACAGCAAAGGGCTACAAAGATACTGAGGGGACCGGAACATCTCTGTGATGTGGAAAGGCTGTGAGAATTGAGGCTGTTTAGTCTGGAAGAGAGCAACCTGAGGGGGGGTCTCATCAATGCTGATCAGTACTTAAAGGGTGCGTGTCAGGAGGATAGGACCAGGCTGTTTTCATTGGTGCCCAGTGACAGTACAAGAGGTACCAGGCACAAACTTGAACAAGAGAAGTTCCATCTAAACACGAGGAGGAACTTCCTTAGTTTAATGGTGATGGAGCACTGGAACAGGCTGCCCAGAGAGGTGATGGAGTCCCCATCCCTGGAGACATCCAAAAATCTGTCTGGAGATATTCTTCTGTGACATTCTATAGGTCAATCTGTATTCCTCAATGGTCTCCAGATAGCCCTTCCAGCCCTTACTACCATCCTGTGATATTAACTTACAACTGGCAAAGCAGCTTGATGCCCATGTTCTGGTTGATTGGCCAGGGCTGGATGCTAGGTTGGACTGGATGATCTTGGAGGTCTTTTCCAACCTGCTCGATTCTATGATTAAAAAGCCAGGAACAATCACTATTTTCCCCTCCTAATTAAAGCCTTTGTAATACACTATCCAGTACAACTCCAGAAGGTAACCATCAAGGATGTGTTCTTTGCATAGTATTTACTAACTACAGAAGCCTCTTGCCTTCTAAATAGCCCCCAAAATTCTCCTTCACAATTGAAGAGGTTTTCTGCAGCATTCTTGAGATAAGAAATTAAACAATTTTTCTTTAATAATTACTTTTTTAATGTTGAAATCAAATTGTTAACATAAGAGAGGAGCTCTAAAAATGCATCCATCCCTACTAAGCCAAACCCTATGAGGAGAGGCTGAGGGAGCTGGGGGTGTGCAGCCTGCAGAAGGAGGAGGCTCAGGGCAGAGCTCATTGCTGTCTACAACTACCTGAAGGGAGGCTGTAGCCAGGTGGGGTTGGGCTCTTCTGCCAGGCACCCAGCAACAGAAGAAAGGGACACAGCCTCAAGCTGTGCCAGGACAGGTTCAGGCTGGATGTGAGGAGGAAGTTGTTGTCAGAGAGAGTGATTGGCATTGGAATGGGCTGCCCAGGGAGGTGGTGGAGTCGCCGTGGCTGGAGATATCACAGTATCACCAAGGTTGGAAGAGACCTCATAGATCATCAAGTCCAACCCTTTACCACAGAGCTCAAGGCTAGACCATGGCACCAAGTGCCACGTCCAATCCTGCCTTGAACAGCTCCAGGGACGGCGACTCCACCACCTCCCCGGGCAGCCCATTCCAGTATCCAATGACTCTCTCAGTGAAGAATTTTCTCCTCACCTCCAGCCTAAATCTCCCCTGGCGCAGCCTGAGGCTGTGTCCTCTTGTTCTGGTGCTGGCCACCTGAGAGAAGAGAGCAACCTCCTCCTGGCCACAACCACCCCTCAGGTAGTTGTAGACAGCAATAAGGTCACCCCTGAGCCTCCTCTTCTCCATGATAAACAATCCCAGCTCCCTCAGCCTCTCCTCATAGGGCTGTGCTCAAGGCCTCTCACCAGCCTCATCGCCCTTCTCTGGACACGCTCAAGCATCTCAATGTCCCTCCTAAACTGGGGGGCCCAGAACTGAACACAGTACTCAAGGTGTGGTCTAACCAGTGCAGAGTACAGGGGCAGAATGACTTCCCTGCTCCTGCTGACCACACCATTCCTGATGCAGGCCAGGATGCCACTGGCTCTCTTGGCCACCTGGGCACACTGCTGGCTCATGTTCAGGCGGGTATCAATCAGCACCCCCAGATCCCTCTCTGTCTGGCTGCTCTCCAGCCACTCCGACCCCAGCCTGTATCTCTGCATGGGGTTGTTGTGGCCAAAGTGCAGCACCCTGCACTTGGAGCTGTTGAACCCCATCCCATTGGACTCTGCCCATCTGTCCAGGTGTTAAAGCCAAGCCTGGCTGGGGCACTTAGTGCCATTTTCTGGTTGATTGGACAGGGCTGGGTACTAGGTTGGGCTGGATGAGCTTGAAGGTCTCTTCCAACCTGCTTGATTCTGTGATGAAGTCCACCTGCTGAAGAAGCATTATGAGGTGTATCCATGTGGTCAAGGTTTCCTCCTGCTTTTTTTCCCTCAGCCACACACAGTTTCCCCTCTGTAATTCAAGGTCAGAATTGTTTGAAGAGGATCCCGAACAGCATCTCAACAACTTTGGAAACAATGATTCTTTAAGCATGTCCTAATTAATTCTGTAATTATATGTGTATATTAATTAAGCAGCATCTAGTTTCCATCTCCCGTTAGTTGTGCTGCCAATGGAATTAATTTAACCTTTCCTTTTATCTCTTCATTTCTTTCCATGCACACCAAAACAGATTCAAAGAGTAAGTATATTCCTTTCAGCTTTGTTTCTAACACCCTGTGGAGGAGTACTGGCAGCCTCTCCCAGTCTTTGTGCTTAAGGCAAGGTACTTGATGTTGACTAAGAGTTAATTCCTGAGCACCTTTGAGGTTAAGATACTCATGGCACTACTCAGTGTGTTTAAACCTTGCATGCTAACAGATGTTAAATGTGCCATGGCTCAGGACATGGCCTGTTTGCTGCAGAGAAGAGTCCCATGTGTGGTGCCCCCCAAGCAAGCAAGGTGCAGGTCTGGCTTCCTTAGGAAGACTCAAGTGTTGCCCACTCTTAAAACTAAAGCCAGGTGCATCAGCTGAGGCCCCTCAGTCAGACACACAACCCCAGAGTTTGTGTTCCAAAGAGAAAAGAGGAATTTGGTTCACAGTGAATTTACACCCTCCCCCCCCCCCCCAAAAAAAAAAAAAAAAAAAAAAAAAAGAGGTTTGGGTTTTTTCCAGTTCATTGAGGCAGAAATATCCCAGAGAGCTGGAAAGGAGCTTTTTAGTCTGGAAAAGAGAAGACTGAGAGGGGATTTAATCAATGTTTATAAATCTCTGAGGGCTGGGGGTCAGGAGGAGTGGGACAGGCTCTACTCACTGCTCCCTAGGATAGGACAAGGAGCAATGGATGGAAGCTGCAGCACAGGAGGTTCCAGCTCAACACAAGGGGAACTTCTTTACTGTAAGGGTCACAGAGCACTGGCACAGGCTCCCCAGAGAGGTTGTAGAATCTCCTTCTCTGGAGCCTTTCAAGGCCTGTTTGGATGTGTTCCTGTGTGACCTGAGCTAGATTGTGTGGTGCTGCTCTGGCAGGGGGATTGGACTTGATGATGTCTTTGGGTCCCTTTCAACACCTATCATCCTGTGAGCTGTGATCCTGTGAAAGCATCTTCTCTATGGAGACAGGCTGCAAGAGCTGGAGCTGTTCAGCTTGGAGAAGAGAAGGCTCCAAGGACACCTTAGAGTAGCCTTTCAGTACCCAAAAGGGGCTACAGGAAATCTAGGGAAGGACTTCTGACAAGGGCTTGTAGTGCCAGAACACGGTGCAATGGCTCTGAGCTGGAAGAGGGGAGATTGAGAGTGGAGATGAGGAAGAAATTGTTGAGAGTGAGAATGAGGAGATACTGGCACAGGTTGCCCAAAGATGTTGTGGATGTCCCTTCGCTGTAGGTGTTGATGGCCAAGTTGGATGAGGCCTTGAGCAACCTGGGCTGGTGGAAGGTGTCTCTGCCCATGACAAGGGGGTCGGAAGTGGATGATCTTGAAGGTCTCTTCCACCTGAAACCATTCTATGAATCTATGATTTTTTCAGGATGGTTGAGATAGATACCTCCTAGCCAGATTTAATGAGAGAGGAGTTGGAAGTGCTAGAGTTTGCCAGAGACTTGGATTTAAAATCACATTTTCTTGACACTCAATTGAAGTACTTGACTGGAGAGCTTACACTCCTCACTGTTAAACCTGGGCAGCTAAGACAGAAGCCTCCCTGTGGGGCAGTGTCAAAGCTAGTGTGTATATGACTCCTTGGGAATCACCTTCAATATCTCAGTGACATCCTGCAGCTCAGGAGATGTTTATCTGAGAGGGACTTCTAGAATTCCACTAAGACAGAACAAACAAGAGGAAGCTGGAGAAGCCAGGAAAACACTGAAGAGGGGTCTCTGCATGGCCTTGATGCTCCTCCATCCTCTGGTATCCACCACCCACTCCTCCCTGAGGACACCTCTGGTTTCAGCTGTGAGTGGGTGGCAGCAGAGCTCTGTGGAGCAGGTCTGACCAAGACTTGCCCTCCTAGGCCATGGCTCCCTGCCACGTCCATGAAAGACCTTGGAGTGGGTAAACCACACCAGCTGGCACTGTACAGTGAGAAGTGGCAGATTTTGGTACCAAATTGCTCCAAATCTGCTTAAAACACAGAGCTCCCTGCAGTTTTACCCCACCCCTTTACAGGCCAGGAGCCCTCTGCTAGCAGCAGGCTTGGGTGGTGGATGGAAGACCAAACCTCAGCCATGAAGCTCTGTGATAGTGGCCTTCAGCTGTCCTGCAGCTGGCAGCACTGCAAGCACAGAAGCACTGTGCTGGCCTGGGAGCAGTGGCAGCTGCACCTCCCTTGCCTGCAGCCAGTGACTCCAGCACCGCTTCACTGTTGCTTTGAAGATGACAAAGACCAGAGGGGGTTTCGGGCTGTTGGAAAACCCAGAGAACTTTACACCTTGGTTTATGTTTGGGGCCCAGAGCCTTTCTAATGAGCATTTCTCCTTCCCTCTATGGCTCACCAAAGGCGCCAGGCCGAATGTGCCAAGACTGCCAGGATCCAGATGGCTCTGCCAGCAGGCAAACCGTCCGGCGCCGCCGCCAACAACCTCTACGAAGAGCTCGGTGACAGCACCATGTAAGTATTCCTTGTGACCCCTCGGGCAAAGAGCAGTGGCCAAGGCCATCCTATGCCTTTCCAAGGCTGTCACTTCATGCAGTCTGTGTCCCAGTGGCTTTCTTTCATGAAAAGGTCTTTCCCCAGCTGCTTCGGATTCGCACGCGTCCCGGAAATAAAACAGCTTGGCTCTGTAAAAGGAGAGGAAAGAAACAAGATAACCCTGCTGAGCTGGTGAAAAGTAGGCTATAAACAGGTGGATTTTTTTCCAGAGCAAGAGCCTACAGCAGGCTGTTGCTACCAGGGTGAGCCTGGGCTGGGCTGCCTTAGTGCCAGCACACCACGTTTTTCACTGCTGTTGTGGAATGACTGCCCCAAAGTCCCCACTTTTTGCTATAATTAGAAATACTCTCTTGGGCAAAGAGTTGTTTGGTTTGATTTTCTAAATTTGGAACAGTTTGGATGTTGAAAGTAAAGGCAAAGGAACTATCAGAACAGAGGAACTACTGCCAGTTCCATGAACGTGTCTTTTACTTACTATTTGCTCCTGAAATGAGAGCATTGTAGATTTTATCTTCCTTTTCCTGCTTCTGTAAAGCTGAACTTGGTGGGCTCCAGCAACAGTTTAACTCTCTGGCAATATTACAGCAGAAAACAACCAGTCAGTATTGGCCATTGCTGGGGGGGGGGAGAGGTGTTGATAAGCTTGCCACACTTTTCTATGCTTACATTTGCAAACCAACCAGTGCAGAAAGGCAGAGCATTAATAATATGTTCAGAGGCAGATGTGGCGTGCTGCTGCTGGTGTTAAGGACAACCCAGGTTCTCCACTTCTGCTCTCTGTGTTCTGTCATTATTTGTTTGGCTTGGAAAAGTGCAGTTTTCCAGAGGCTGAGATGAAGTTGATGAAATGCTAAGGAGGCACGAGAGAGCTGCTCTAACTCTGGGCAGTGCAGTCTGTGCTTGAAATCAGTCTATAGCTTGAGAGTTCCTCTGTGAATAGAGGAGGGGTAGCTGAAGCAAGAACAGCTTCTCCTAATCCCTGCCTTTGGCCCTTGTGAGATGTTCAAGCTTGAGCAGGAAGGGGTGAAAAACCTCACGTTCAGCAGTAGCCTCTACTTGCCTGAGAAACATAACATTGTAAACTGGGCTGGGTTGGAAGGGACCTTAAAGATCATCTGGTGGACACCAAGTTCACCATTGGACAGGAGTGTGCCCTCTGGACCAAGAAGACCAGTAGGATCCTGGTGTGCATAAAGAGGAGTGTGGCCAGCAGATCAAAGGAAGTTCTCCTTCCTCCCTGCTCTGCCTTGGTGAGGCCACACCTAGAATATTGCATCCAGTTCTGGGCTCCCCAGTTTAAGAGAGATGGGGATCTACTGGAGAGAGTCCAGCAGAGGGCTACGAGGATGCTGGAGGGCCTGAAGCACTGTCTGATGAGGAGAGGCTGAGCCCTGGGGCTGGTTAGTCTGGAGAGGAGAAGGCTGAGAGGGGTTCGAATCACTGTCAGTAATTATCTGAGGGCTGAGGGTCAGGGAGGGACAGGGACAGCCTCTGCTCACTTGTGCCCTGTGATAGGACAAGGGACAATGGATGTAAACTACAGTGCAGGAAGTTCCACCTCTACATGAGGGAGAACTTCTTGAGTGTAAGGGTGACAGAGCCCTGGCACAGGCTGCCCAGAGAGGTTGTGGAGTCTCCTTCTCTGGAGCCTTTCAAGGCCTGCCTGAATGTGTTCCTGTGTGACCTGTACTAGATTGTTTCGTCCTGCTCTAGCAGGAGGGTTCAACTGGATGATTTCTGGAGGTCTCTTCCAACCCCTGATATCCTGTGATCCTGTGAGCCTGTGATCTGGAGGTGCCAGTGGACGAACCTGCATTTGATCCTGATAAATCCCTTATGCTAAACTCAAAACAAGCTTTATGAGGACAGACTGAAAGAGTTGGGGCTGTGCAGTCTGGAGAAGAGGAGGCTCCCAGGGGACCTTCTTGCAGCCTTCCAGGATCTGAAGGGGGCTACAAAAGAGCTGGGGAGGGACTTTTGAGGTTGTCAGGGAGTGCCAGGACTGGGGGGAATGGAGCAAAGCTGGAGGTGGGGAGAGTGAGGCTGGAGGTGAGGAGGAAGTTGTTGAGCATGAGAGTGGTGAGAGGCTGGAATGGGTTGCCCAGGGAGGTGGTTGAGGCCCCATGGCTGGAGAGGTTTAAGGCCAGGCTGGCTGAGGCTGTGTGCAGCCTGCTCTAGGGTAGGGTGTCCCTGCCCATGGCAGGAGGGTTGGAACTGGTTGATCCTTGTGGTCCCTTCCAACCCTGACTGGTTCTATGATTCTATGATTTATTGTGCTTGTCATTGCCCTGCAGATTTCTTTATGCTTTAGTATTATAACATCTAGGTATAAACTTACAGGACTGGTGTCGAGACTCAGGTTTATGTTCTCATTGAGTAGAAATTGTTTTGATTGTACTACAAAAGGTGCCATGTTTGGGATATTTCCTCTACAGGTGCCTTTGCATGCTGCTAGGATAAACTCAAACCAGCAAGCTAAGGAAATCATTGAATCATAGAATCAAGCAGATTGGAAGAGACCTCCAAGCTCATCCAGCCCAACCTAGCACCCAGCCCTGTCCAATTAACCAGACCATGGCACTAAGTGCCTCATCCAGGCTTTGCTTCAGCACCTCCAGGGGCAGTGACAATGCTTAAACCAAAGCTAGAGAAAAAAATCCTTACAGGATAAATGAAGATCTTTAGGTTTTAAAAGAAGATAAATAAATAATTTGGTTTATTTTGACTTGGGTTTTTTTTCCTCCCTGTCCAATATTTGCTTTCAAGGCACTGCTACACCTTAAGAAATTATTCTTTGGAAAATAGCTTTTATCAACATGTTTTTAGGAGTTTTGGTACAATTATTTCTCTGTCTCTAGCTGTCTTTAGTCATCTTTCATGGGTGATGCTGCCTCAATGTCTTGTTTTCTTAATGTTGGTGTTTATAGCAAAGAAAATGAAGCCAAACTCTTTAGTTTTAAATCTGTCTTGTCTGATCATTTTCATTTTCCTCTGCCTTTGGATACATAGGCATCAGTAAGTAAGCTCATTTCATTCTCCTGATGTTTGTAGCTACTAGAAACACTGATTACTTTTCCTTCCAGTAACTCCAGTGAAACCTTGCAACCCAAACCTCATCTTTTATTTGTCCATTGACCAAGGACAGGAAAGACATTTACTGTGAACTTTCAGCACTTCAATCCTTCTTTATCCTTTCCTGGCAAGGGGAGATGAAGGATGATTGCTGAACTTGAATGGTGTTATTTCCAAAGCCAAAGAGTCCTACTGCCTTAAAAACAAAACCAAACCAAACAAACAAAAAAAAAAAAGTCAAACAAAACAAAACTTAACTAAAAACAAAACAAAAAACCCAAAACAAATTAAAAAAACCAAACAAATCAAAACAAAAACCAAAAGTAAACCAAAACAAAAAACCAAAACTAAACTACAAACAAAACAAAAACCCCAAACAAATTAAAAAAAACCAAACCACAAAACAAATCAAACCAAAAAACCAAACCCAAAACAAATCAAAACACAAAGCAAGCCCAAAATAAAGACAAACAAAAAACAAAACAAACAAAAACTAAAACCAAATGTAACAAAACCCCACAAAACAAAAGCAAAAAAAGAAGAAACAAAACAAAAAACCAAACCCATAACAAATTAAAACACAACAAACCCCAAGCCAAAACAAAAACCAAACTAAAACAAACCCAAACCAAAACACCAAATGAAAAAAAAACCAAACCCAAAAACACAACACCAAAAATACAAACAAAACCAAGGACAAAACCAAACCAAAACCACAAAACCTAAACCATAACCAAACCCCAAAACCCCCCAAGAAAACCAGTTCTGAGGTTTGCTTTTAGCTCATGGACTTACAATCTCACAACTGGGTGCAAACAAAACATGTCTTGAGCGCTGTTTGCAGTTCTTTGCAAGGCAGGTACCACCTCTTTCAGTCCAGTGCTGTGCTTCCATCTGGGGAGCAACAGATCCATGGAATCCTTTTCGTTGGAAAAGCACTTTAAGATCATTGAGTCAAACCATTCTCTCATTCTTAACAAGTCTGGTGATGTTTATTTGGTTGAACTACCTCTCCATAAACATGGAGTCAAATAGCTGTACATAGACAGATGAGATTTGCAGGATAGCCTCAGAACAACTATTCTCTAACTTGTAACAAGTCTGGTGATGTTTACTCAGTTAAACTACCGATCCATAAACTTGGAATCTAATACTTGTATGTAGAAGAGGGTAGCAAAGTAACCTCAGCCTTGAGAGGTGTCATGGGAGGCAAGGAAGGAACTGAGAAGCTTTGGAAATAATATTTGGCCGTAGCATAAAGGTTATGTCATCCTGCATGAGCCTTCTGCTAGAGGGTTTCCTTCAAGTTCACAATCTCTTCTTCCTCTTGCCTTTGAGTAGAGTGACCGACCTCAAACTGCACTGCTTTAGAAGACAAGCTTCATTTATTATTTGTGTGAAGCCAGCTGCTTTTCATACAAGCCTTAGGCATAGTGGGGTTTGAGGAACCCCTGTGCTCAGGGACACTTTATTCACTGGCACAGGTTAGGAGGTGTTCTACTAGAGAGCAGCCCCCTGGAGAAGGAGCTGGGAGTACTGGTGGAAGCAAGCTCTCCATGGGACAGGACTGTGTCCTTGTGGACGAGGCCATTGGGATCCTGGGGTGGATGAAGAGGAGTGTGGCCAGCAGATCAAAGGAAGTTCTCCTTCCTCGTTACTCTGCCTTGGTGAGGCCACACCTAGAATATTGCATCCAGTTCTGAGCTCCTCAGTTCAAGAGGGGCTGGAGAGAGTCCAAGGGAGAGCTAAGAGGGTGCTGAAGGGCTTGGAGCACTGCCTGATGAGGAGAGGCTGAGAGCCCTGGGGCTGGTTAGTCTGGAGAGGAGAAGGCTGAGAGGGGATCTAATCACTGTCTATAAATATCTGAGAGGTGGGGGTCAGGAAGGGACAGGGACAGCCTCTGCTCACTTGTGACAGGACAAGGGCAATGGATGTAAACTACAGTGCAGGAAGTTCCACCTCTACATGAGGGAGAACGTCTTGAGTGTAAGGGTGACAGAGCCCTGGCACAGGCTGCCCAGAGAGGTTGTGGAGTCTCCTTCTCTGGAGCCTTTCAAGGCCTGTCTGGATGTGTTCCTGTGTGACCTGTGCTAGATTCTATGGTCCTGCTCTAGCAGGGGCGGTGGATTGGAAGATCTCTGGGAGGTCCCTTCCAACCCCTCACATCCTGTGATCAAGTGTAACCCTTTGAGGCTTTGATAGGTGTTAGTCACAGATGGGAGGATGATCCCTGCACAGTGACTCTTCCACCAGACATCTCAGGTTCCTGTAACCAGTTCCCTTCAGGAACCTGGAGTTTTTCTCTCTCTTTCTATGATTGCCAACTGAGCATGGAAAAGCACAAGAAGCAAATGTGTTTCATTACTAAATGCAAGCCTCTGGGGGACTTTTAGATATTAAATAACTTAGACAATACTTAATATCCTCTTAATTAACTCCTATCTAGCAATTTAACTTTCTCTTCTCACTTGGCCAGGGAATATTGAACCACTAGAGGTTAAGTTTCCATTAATTTAGATTTGGTAGGATCTGAGATATGGAAAAACAACACCCAAAAAATAAGATGAAGAGGGATGGAACCATCTGACCAAAGTTCATCTGCCAGTGTTCCCCTAATCTTTGTTCACCTCTGTACCTGTGTTGAGAAAACCTAACCCATTTTTTACCTAAATTCTAATGGATTTGGGTAGAGTTGAGCCTTAAGACCTCAGAAGGTTTTCTGAAAACATTGGAAGCTCTCAGTCACTAAAAAATGAGCTTTTTAGTGGTTTGTGTGTGTGTGTATGGAGAGATCCTTGCTGCTTATGATGTACTTCTGTTGGTTAACTGCAGAAAACAGGAAGGTTTTAAGGGCCACAAGGATGATCTGAGGGCTGGAGCACCTCTGCTATGGAGACAGACTGGGAGTGTTGGAGGCTGAGAAGGCTCAGAGAAGACCTTATTGTGGCCTTCTAGTATATGAAGGGGGCTACAAGAAAGCTGAGGAGGAACTTCTTAGGATGTCAGGTTATGATAGGTTTGGGAGGATGGAACAAAACTAGAAAAGGGTAGATTCATATTGGATGTTAGGAAGAAGTTCTTCACCATGAGGGTGGTGAGACACTGGGACAGGTTGCCCAGGTAGGTGATGGAAGTCTCATCCCTGGAGGTTTTTGAGGCCAGGCTAGATGGAGCTCTGGGCAAGCTGATGTAGTGTGAGGTGTCGCTGCCCATGGCAGGGGGGTTGGAACTGGATGATCTTTGAGCTCACTTCCAACCCTGACAATTCTGCAGTTCTGTGATGGTGTTCAAAAAAAAGTGAAGCACCAGCATGAAGCAGAGGTAAGGAAGCTGAAGGTGAAGTGTCCCAGAGTGGAATTCATTCTTTATAGCCTGTTTTCTACCCTAGCCTTCCCTTAACCTACCACATTCTCACCACAGCCTGGCTTACAGACCTAGTTGATATTTCAGAGAACTTTTGAGAGTAGCTGGCTGGTTGGCTGAGGGATTTTGTTTTGCATCCCCATGTCTATTTAGTTACAGTGCATTTGTAGATGACAGCAATGGCAAAGCACTTTGGTTCCATCTTGTCACTGATAAGGGAAATCACAAATGACCTTTTGGTCATCTTGTCCACTCACCTTGCAGTGAGCAGGGACATCTCCAACTACATCTCCTCAGAAAGGATAAGGGGGTTGTTTTTAGCTCTGACATTGGCCAATATCTTAAATTTGCCCTACCTTGATGGGAAATAAGTTTATTTCAGTCTCCAGTAAGCATTGTTTAAACCAGGTCTCTAAGGGTACACTTTTCTGCATGGAGCAAAGCTGAAGGTGGGCAGGCTCAGACTGGATTTGAGGAGGAAGTTGTTGAGCGTGAGAGTGGTGAGAGGCTGGAATGGGTTGCCCAGGGAGGTGGTTGAGGCCCCATGGCTGGAGGTGTTTAAGGCCAGGCTGGCTGAGGCTGTGTGCAGCCTGCTCTAGGCTAGGGTGTCCCTGCCCACGGCAGGGAGGGTTGGAACTGTCTGATCCTTGTGGTCCCTTCCAACCTTGACTGATGCTATGATTCCAGCAGGCCATCAATTTTAAAATCCTGTTTATCTTCAAATCTCCTCAGAAGTTCATGGTACTAAAAATATTTGAGGAAGGGAGGTTAATGAAGCACTTGGAGGCATTAGATAAATGATGAGACCTCCTGCTTTTGATGTAGAAATTCAGCATCAAGGTCATTCATTTGGTGTAATGTGGTGCAGAGATGAAATTCCTGCAGACATTCATATTTCCACTTCAGGATGTGCATCGTAAATGCAAGAAACAATGCTCAGGTTGGTGATTCTTTAGGATTCAGTGTCAGAAGGTTAGTCTGGGTTTGAAAGGAGGCTGTAGTCAGGTGGGGTTGGGTTCTTCTGCCAGGCACCCAGCAACAGAACAAGGGGACACAGTCTCAAGTTGTGCTGGGGAGGTCTAGGCTGGATGTGAGGAGGAAGCTGTTGCCAGAGACAGTGATTGGCATTGGAATGGGCTGCCCAGGGAGGTGGTGGAGTCACCGTGCCTGGAGGTGTTGAAGCAAAGCCTGGTTGAGGCACTTAGTCTGGTTGATTGGCTAGTGCTGGGTGCTAGGTTGGACTGGATGAGCTTGGAGGTCTCTTCCAACCTCACTGATTCTATGGTTCTATGCCATGAGTCTCAGCTGAGTGGCTTCAGCTCCTCTTCACTACCTCATAGGGACTCTTGTGTCACTAGGGAGCTACTAGGAACACTTTTGAAATCTAAAGGGTTTTTTCTTTAGACCTTGCTAAGCAGCTGAAGACTTGTTTTCACTTTTCCTCCTCACATTCTTTTTCCTTAAAGAACAGGTAAAAGTAAATGTCTTGTCCAATAGAATAGTGAACGTGATCACTTAGCTAGTAGTAGCTTGCTAGACGTGCTTTAACGGCTCTGATTCATATCATAAGTACTTCTTTTTGTTCTGTTTTGTTTTGTTCTGTTTTGGTTTTTTTTTTTCTCTCTCATAATTATGTGTCCATGCATGTTTCCTCACCTGTGATTATCTTCTTTTCTTTCAAGTCTTTTTCTTCTCTACCATTTCCAACAAAGCAGGGGAAAAAAGTCAGTCTTAGAAGAAGGAGACCGTCAGAGAGTTATAAGCAGCTTTGCTTCCCGTGCTATTGAGGCTCACAAGCAATCTAATATCAATGGATCACTGAACAATAACCTCCCCAAATCCGCCAGTAACATCACCTTTTTGTCTGACGAGAACCCATTAACCACTCAAAACCCACTGTACGTGGAAGGTCTCACCCAAAGCCCTGCGGCTGCTGGCTTTCTGCGGAGGACAAACGACACTTTAGACACTCTTTCCCCTTCAAGCCTGGTCTTGAGAGAGGCCTCTTTGCGGGGCAGCCACCGGGCGTGGACGGTACCGACGCACGTCACCAGGAGGAAGGCACCTGGCTCCCCCAGCAGGCCGGTTATCATGGACCCTGTTCAGTGGCAACGGGAGAGACTCCGAGCAAAGGAAGGAAGCGAAGGGCAGCCTGGCGCTGTGGATGTTAGCAGCCCGCTCTTCCACAGGCCGAGTGGCCCCAAGCTGACCGTGAAAGAGAAGGCCAGGCAGTTTGAGCAGCAGGCTTTGCAAGAAATGAAGCAAGTCAAGTCCCCCGATGTGAAAGGCGTCCGATCGCCCGCACACAGCGCCCGGCCCCAGGAAGGAGAGAATGTGCTACAGCAGCCTCCCAAGAATGTGGTTCAATCTCCTTGCCTTCGTTCTTCTCCTCTGTCTTCTCCAACGCCTCGTGCTGATGTAGCGGAGCCAGAGGCCTCTGCAGTCCCCTCCGTGATCATCACTCACCATGACTATCCTGGAGAACCTTCTCCTCCACCGACTCGCAAACCAACTCCTCCCTCTTTCAGGATAAAGAAACCAATTTGCCAAAGCTGCCTAGCTCCCCAGACCAAAGAAGCTCTAGAAAGCATTCCAGATCCACCTAAAACGCCCCCACCCCCACCTCCACTGCTGCCACCTCCTCTGCCACCACCACCTCCATCCCCTCCTCTGTTGCCACCACATCCTCTGCCTCCGCCTCCAGTTTCTCCTTCTTCTTCTTCTTCTTCTTCTTCATCTCCTCTTAGCCCCCAGCACCTCTCACCTGCCAAGCATTCCATGTCCCCTGCCAAACAGACAGCTGTACCACCACCGGCCACAGTGCCAGAGCCTCCTCCTCCTCCCCGTAGGGAGCTGAAAGGGATTCTTAAGAACATTCAGAATTTAGCAGCCATTGAGAAGTCCGTGGCCAACATGTACAGCCAAATAGACAAAAACCACATCCTGCCCAAGCACATTGCTAAGCTCAAACCCATTGCAAGCCCAGAGCTGCCAACTCCAGAAGCTGCAGCTGAGCACAACCAGCACAACGGTGACTTGAGCTGTGTTGTGGAGGAGCTGGAGAAACGCTTTCCCTCCCAGTCCACAGCTCTGTAATGCCTAACAGCTCAGTGTTTTCCACAGGGAACCTTGTGGGTAAGGTGACTTTAATGCAGCCCATGGAATCTGCCTTCTCAGGCTCTCCAGAAATTGACTTTCCCCCCACTCTTCTCTGATGCTTATTTGTTCAGTCCTCATCCCAAATTGGGAGATGTTGTCTTTTCCTGTTCTCTTGGGTGTTTGGAATGCGTAACAATCTCCCAGGCTGTTTTCTTAGAGCTGCATCTGTGGTGCTGGTTCTTAGCTTACCAAAAATTCTCGGGGAAAGCCTGCCCATTTTTCACCCAAAGATAGGGTCACAGACAGCCGAGGTCTCAATGCTGCGTTGTGTTAAGCAGCCTTCACTGCAGGTAGCACCAGTAAGCAGAGTGCTTTTTCAGCAGCTGTAATTGGATTCTCTTGCTTTGCCTATAAAGTACCACCCAGGAGGAATCTTCCTGTGCAATACTGGATGTCGAAGCCAGCAGGTGCTGGAAGCCAGCAGGTTCAGCAGTAGCAAGCTGGAGTTACTGCAGCAATGCATCTTCCCTCCCCACCAGAGACATCGCCGCGCTCTGCTCCGCTGCCTCGTGTTCAGCTCACGTTTGCTCCTCAGCTCAGAAGGGTTTCACCCCCATCTGTCAGCAAACTCATTTATCTCCTCTCCCACTACCTGTGCTCTGCCTTCCTCTGCATTTTTTTACACTGTGACTGCATGTGAAAAGTTGTCATTTTGTAAATGTCTTCCATGCACTGAACCTCTGCTTGGGTTTTTATTTCGCACATGCTTGTGGTTGGTGCCTCCTTTACTTCCATGCTCCTTCGCCACACAGCTGAACCATCTCCTTTGTCTGCCATTTGGAATAAAGTCACTCTGATTAGTTGTCACCAAGTGAAGATATTTCCAGTCCTTGGAAAAAGCCCATGGGTTTACTTACTGGCTTTGTTTTTGTTTGGCTCATAGTCATCAGAGGGCTGGAGCAGCTTGCCTATGGAGCTACTCTCCTATGGAGACAGACTGGGAGAGTTTGGGTTATTCAGTCTGGAGAAGAGAGGGCTCTGAGGAGACCTTATTTTGACCTTCCAGTATCTAAAGGGGGCTACAAGAAAGCTAGGGAGGGACTTTTTAGATGTTAGGTAGCCATAGGACTGGGGGGAGTGGAGCAAAACTAGAAGTGAGCAGATTCAGATTGGATGTGAGAAAAAAGTTCTTTACCATGAGAATGGTGAGAGACTGAAAGAGGTTGCCCAGGGAGGTGGTAGAAGCCTCATCCCTGGATGTTTTTAAGGCCAGGGTGGATGTGACACTGGGCAACCTGATCTAGTATGAGGTGTCCCTGCCCATGGCAAGGGGGTTAGAACTGGATAATTTTTGAGTCCACTTCCAACCCTGACAATTCTGTGATCTGATCAGGACCTTTCCATTAAATCTGTCAATTATAGTTCATATTTTGTTGTTGTTGTCCTTTGACAATAAAATACAATTCCTAAGTAAAAGCAGTTTGGGGCATTTCAATGGATGTTAGTTTGGTTCCATTTGCAAGTTCCCTTTGAGTCTTTCCCTAAAATTGAAACTATTTACTATTACAATTGAAAACAAAACAATGAACAGACAAACAAAGAAAATATAGGGAAAGGCAGAAATTGCAGAGCAAAGGGAAATTAACATCCCCACCCCCAGTTTGGTTTCAACTGGTCTCACGCTGAGCAAAACAGCAATGAATTACTTACCAGGCTGTTTAAAGCTACTCAGCATTTCCATGCTGCTTGCCTTGTTCTCTTTTCTCTTGTTTTTCAACCTGCAGTTAGGACGTGTGTGGATTCTTCACTCCAAAACTGCTGAAGGTAGCTTCTCTTTCTTTGTCTCAGAGCCAACCCCCCCCAACTCCATCACACAATGTCACAGTAGAATTTCCTCTGCTTAAAACTCTTGGGTTGTGGCTTCCAGACACACAGAGTAGCTCGGTGGGTGTGAAGGCAATGATAGTGGCATTGTTGCTGTAACACAATCTGTATGTGTGTGAGGGGTGATGCAAAATTAATAATCTGTATTAATTCATGGCAAGACGTCCTGCCTGCACCTGAAAGTGCAGTGTGGAGAAGAGGAGGCTGTGGGGAGACCTCATTGCTCTCTACAGCTCCCTGAAAGGAGGCTGCAGTGAGGTGGGGGTTGGGCTCTGCTCCCTAGGCTCGGGAGAGAGAATGAGAGCAAATGTCCTGAAATTGTGCCAAGGGAGGGTTAGGTTGGAGGGGAAGCAAAATGTCTTTGCTGCAAAAGTGGTCAGGGATTGGAACAGGCTGCCCAGGGAGGTGGAATTGTCGTCCCTGGAGGTGTTGAAGACAGGTGTGGCCATGGCACTTCAAGATGCGGTTTAATGGTCATAGTGGTGTTAGGTTGGTGGTTGGACTCGATGATCTTAAGGATCTCTTCCAACCAACACAATTCAATGAGTCTATGATTCACAATCTGTGCACATGTAGAACACCTGCCAATGAGGCTAAATTTTGGGTGGCACCGCTGCAGCAAATTGTCAATGTTCAGCAGCTCTTAAGGAAGGGAACTTTAAGGATGTGTGCTGAGGTCAGCCTGATGAATTTTTCCACTTGGCAATCCCAAACAGAAATCCAGTCTGGGCACAGAATGGATGGAGAGTGGTCCTCACGTGAAGGACTTGCAGGTGCTGGTTGATGAGAAGTTCAATATGAGCCAGCAATGTGTGCTTGCAGCACAGAAGCCAACTGTGTCCTGGGCTGCGTCCCCAGCAGCATAGGCAGCAGGCAGAGGCAAAGGCAGAGGATTCTGCCCCTCTGCTCTGCTCTGCTCAGACCCCACCTGCAGTGCTGGGGCCAGCTCTGGAGGCCCTAGCTCAAGAAGGACACTGAACTGTTAGAGCAGGTCCAAGGGAGGCCACAAAAATGGTCTGGGCTACCTTTTCTGAGGACAGACTGAGAAAGTTGTGGCTGTTCAGCCTGGGGAAGAGAAAGCTCCAGAGAGACCTTAGAGCAGCCTTCCAGTGTTTAAAGGGGAATACAGAAGAGCTTGAGAGGGACCTTTGACAACTGCTTGGAGTGGCAGGATAAGGGGTGATGGCTTCAAACTGGAAGAAACTGGATTTAGATTAGACATTAAGAAGGTTTTTTTTTTCCCATGAGGGTGGAACAGGTTGCCCAGAGAGGTTGTGGAGGTTCCCATCCTGGAAGTGTTCAAAGTCAGTTTAGATGGGGCCTTGAGCAACCTGGTGTAGTGGCAAGTGTCCCTGTCCGTGGCACGGGGGTTGGAACTGGATAATGTTTAAGATCCCTTCCAACCCAAACCATTCTAGGTTTCTAGGACTGTTCTGAGCACCTTCAGAGCAGATCAGCCTTAAGACCAATATTGGAATTTTAGTTCCTAAAGTCCACTTTGGAGCTTGTAGACCCACAACACATGCTTCTGTGATGTTCCTTTCATTACTGGTGAAATACCAGAGAATGGTGACCTAATCCACTTCTCACTGCTCGCTGGGATAGGACAAGGAGCACTGGATGGAAGTTGCAGTGCAGGAGGTTCCAGCTGAACACAAGGGGGAACTTCTTTACTGTAAGACTCAAAGAGTGCTGGGACAGGCTCCCCAAAGAGGTTGTGGAGTCTCCTTCCCTGGAGATTTCAAGGCCTGTCTGGATGCATTTCTGTGTGACCTGAGCTAGATTATATGGTCCTGCTCTGGCAGGGGGGTTGGACTTGATGATCTGGAGAAGAGGAGGCTCCCAGGTGACCTTCCAGGATCTGAAGGGGGCTACAAAAAAGCTGAGGAGGGACTTTTAAGGCTCTCAGGGAGTGACAGGACTGGGGGGAATGGAGCAAAGCTGGAGGTGGGGAGAGTCAGGCTGGAGGTTCATGGTGAGAGTGGTGAGAGGCTGGAATGGGTTGCCCAGGGAGGTGTTTGAGGCCCCATGGCTGGAGGGGTTTAAGGCCAGGCTGGCTGAGGCTGTGTGCAGCCTGCTCTAGGGTAGGGTGTCCCTGGGCATGGCAAGGGGGTTGGAACTGGCTGATCCTTGTGGTCCCTTCCAACCCTGACTCATTCTATGATTCTATGATCTGTTTGGGCCCCTTCCAGACCCTGACATCTGTGAGCCTGTGACCTGGCAGTGTGTTGTGTTGGGCAACAGAACAGCTGTGGGTTAAACATCCACAGCATCAATTCTAAAGGTCTTATGAGGCCGGAATGATTTGTGCCACTCCTCAAGCAGGAGGATTGGACATCACACAGCAGCTGCTGTGTAAATGTTGAGTTTCATCAGGCTCAGAAGAGTTCTTGAGGGTCCTGGTAACCCAGTACTATTCAATACCTTCATCATCCACCTGGGTGATGGCACCAAACCAGGAGCAGCAGTGGCTGACACATGTCAGGCTATGCTGCCATCCAGCCAGACCTAGACAGGCTGCAGAGCTGGGCAGGGAGAAATTGAATGAAATCCAACAAGGACAAGGGTGGAGCCTGGCATCTCAGGAAAGAACAACCCCATGGACTAGCAGAGACTCATGACTGACCTGCTGAAAAGCAGTGCAGAGGAGCGGGACTCAGGGATCTCGATGGACAGAAGGATGCCCATGAGCTAGCAATGTGCCCTTGTGGCCAAGAAGGCTAAAGGCATCCTGGGGTGGGTTAGAAGGGCTGTGGTAAATAGATCCAGAGAGGTTCTCCTACCCCTCTGCTCTGCCTCAATGAGGTCACATCTGCAATTTTGTGCCCAGTTCTGGGCCACTCAGGTCAAGGAGGACCTCAGGGACCTGTTTGAAAGTATCCAGTCCATAGCCCCCCAGGCTGCTGTAGGCAGTGGAACACGTGTCTCTGAGGACATACTGAGGGAGCTGGGGCTTGGAGCTTGGAGCAGAGGAGCCTGAAAGCTGTCCTCATTGCTGTGCTAAAGATGTGCAGAGCAGTGTCAAGAGGATGCAGCCAGGCTCTGCTCAGGGATGGCCAATGACAGGGCAAGGGGCGCTGGGGGCAAGCTGGAGCACAGAAGGTGCCATGGGAATAGGAGGCAAAACTTCATCCCTGTGAGGATGCTGGAGGTCTGGAGCAGGCTGCCCAGAGAGGTTGTGGAGTCTCCTCTCAAAACTCACCTGGATGTGTTCCTGTGTGATCTACTCCAAATTGATGCTGGTCTAGCAGAGGGTTGGACTGGGTGATCTTTTGAGGTCCCTTCTAACCCCTAACATTCTGTGATGCTCTAATCAGCTCTTCACTAATGAGGAACACCTCTTCTCTCATTATGGAAACCTTCATGAAGTTGGAAAGTTTATAAAATGCAGTTTCATTTTGTCTGGAGTTAATGCAGCCTTTTATCTCCTGCTGGTTATTTGAGTAGCCTTTATTTCAAATAATAATAATAATAATAACAATAATAATAGAGCAGGAAAGGAACTGGACCAACAGGACCTGTTTTCAACCCAACCAGGGAAACTGCTGGAGCAGGTCCAGAGGAGGCCACAGAGATAATTAGAGGGCTGGAGAACCTCCCCTGTGGGGACAGGCTGAGAGAGCTGGGGCTATTCAGCCTGGAGAAGAGAAGGCTCCAGTTTAGAGCATCCTTCCACTCTCCTCCTTCCACTACCTGAAGAAGTGTGCTACAAGAAATCTGGGGAGGGACTTTCTACAAGGACTTGTAGTGGTAGGATGAAGGAATGGACTGAAGATGGAAGAGGGGAGTTTGAGGCTGGAAATTAGGAAGAGATTCTTGACAGTGAGGGTGGGGAGACATTGAACAGGTTGCCCAGGGAGGTTGTGGATGCCCCCTCCCTGGAGGTGTTCAAGGCAAGGTTGGATGAGGCCTTGAGAAACCTTGGCTAGTGGGAGGTGTCCCTGCCCATGGCAGGTTGTTGGGACTGGATGATCTTTGCGGTCCCTTCCGACTCAACCCATTCACAGAATCACAGAATCTCTTAGATTGGCAAAGCCCTTCAAGCTCCTCCAGTCCAATCATCAGTTTCACACTGACAAGTCCTTGATTAACCCAAACCCCTCAGCACATCTCATCACTATCAATCGCTATGCTTGGAAAGCACCACCAGCATCAGCCAGTCCAACCTTCATCCCAGCAGCCTTCATCACTACACCATAGCCTCAAGCACCACATCCACTCTCCTTTCAAACACCTCCAGGCATGGCAACTCCACCACCTCCCTGGGCAGCCTGTTCCAGTGCCTGACCTCCCACTCAGGAAACAACTTCCCCCCAGCAGCCAACCTAAGCCTCCCCTGATGCAAGTTCAGGCCATTTCCTCTTGTCCTACCATGAGTAAGTGGGGAGAAGAGAGCAGCTCCAGCCTCACTACAACCTCCTTTTAGGTAGCTGTAGAGGGCAATAAGGTCCCCTCTCAGCCTCCTCTTCTCCAGACTTAACATTCTACGAGTATATGAATTTTGGTGCCACTAGGATGTCTGGGTCATGCTGCAGTGCTGCCAGTGCAGTAGTTGATAAGATAATGAGTGTATAGAGGCTTATTGATCCCTCTTTAGTTGGATAGTTAGGGTCAGAAATGACCCTGGATATACCTCTTATCCTTTCAGTAGCTGTTTGGCCAGGTAGAGTTCTGAGCAGGGGTTGCATCACCAAGAGAGTGTCTTGGAAGTCCCCTTTGCAAAGCTGACATCAGCACTAGCTCATCATCACTCATCTCCCTTCTAGCCTCTTCCTCCTTAGTTCCAGCTATGTACTGCAGGAAACCTCCCTTTTGAGAGCCAAACTGATCAACAGTTTCCTTCTCTGAGTGGTGTCAGGGGTTTGCAAGGCTTCTACTTTGAAGTCAGGAATAGATATGAGGTATGAAACAATAAATGCCAGCTGAGCTGCCAGAAATGGGGAAATTTGCACCTGGGAAAGAACAACCTCATGGAGCAGTATAGGTTAGGGACTGACTTGTTGGAGAGCAGTGAAAGGAAAAAGGAACTGGGGGGTCCTGGTGGATGGAAGGGTGACCCTGAGCCAGCAGTGTGCTCTGGTGGCCAAGAAGGCCACTGCCATTCTGGGGTGGATTAGAAGAGCTGTGGTTAGTACATCGAGAGAGGTTCTCCTGTACTACTACTCTGTCCTGGTGAGGCCACATCTGGAATCTTGTGTCCAGCTCTGGGGCCCCTAGTTCAAGAAGGATCTCAGGGAACTGCTTGAAAGAGACCAGCACAGAGCCACAGAAATGGTGGAGTGGAACATCATCCTTAGGAGGGGAGCCTGAGGAAGCTGGGGCTCTGCAGCTTGGAGAGGAGACTGAGAGGTGACCTCAGCAATGGTTATGAATACGTAAAGGTGAGTGCCAGGAGGCTGGAGCCAGGCTCTGCTGGGTGATGCCCAAAGACAGGACAAGGGGCAAGGGGAGGCAGCTGAGGCATAGGAAGTTCCATGGAAACATGAAGAGGAATTTTTTCCCTGTGAGTGTGACAGAACCCAGGAACAGGCTGCCCAGGGGGGTTGTGGAGTCTCCCTCTGTGGAGATACTCAAAACTCACCTGGACATCTTCTTGTGTGATCTGCTGTAGGTGATCCTGCTCTGGCAGGGGGGTTGGACTGGATCAGCATTGGAGGTCCCTTCCAGCCCTTGACATTCTGTGACACTGTGAAATTGTTGCTTTAGACCAATCCTAGTTCCTCTAACCTGTGTTAACAATAGAGACATGGGGAGGGTTGGCAATCTGAGACCATGTGAACCCATTCTTGTTTTCTCCATGACAAGCACCAGCAGCATGTAATAGCTCTCACAGTCCTTCTACATCAGTGCAGGTGCCACACCTTTGCTTCCCATTGTGCACTGAAGCTTTCTGACTGACTGACTGCAGTGAATGAAGCCTGGCTGCTCATCTTTACCCAGAAGCAATTCCTCCCTTGGTGGAGAGCTTTCATTCCTGCTTGGAAACGAATGATGTTGCTTTGGCCTTTGCCTCCTTTATTTGGGTCAGAATAGATTCTTGTGCTGCACTGAGTATTTCTGGTCTTGTGTTTGGGAGCTTGTGTTTCTGCTCATTGTGGCCACACAAAACTATAAGCCATCTCCCCAAGCAGCCTGGTGCTGTTTCAAAGGAAGCTGAGTTCCAAATTCAATTAGAATGCTTTGTATTATGCTTTTAATATGCAATGTAGCCACTACTCAAGGGCAATTAAGAGTAATAGGCTCCCTTTGTCCTCTGTGCAACACTTCTTTATCTGAAGAGGGTTGTATGAGATAGAGGAAGCTCAGTACAACCTTCCTCAAGCAGACTTTGCAAAGCCACAGATCATCTTTTGATGATAAATCTTCATTTCAGCTGCTCATTAGTGTTCTATTACCTGGGCAACAGCTTTGTTTGAATGCTGATAATCAATTCCATGCACTGAATACGAATAGAAAACTCCCTGGATGGTGACAGCCTTTGACACTGCCTGCCACAAGCAGCTGCTGGCACAGCTGGCAGCTCCTGGCTTGGACAGATTCATTCTGAAAAGGGTCAAGAGCTGGCTGGAGAACTGGGCCCAGAGAGTGGTGGTGAATGGTGCCACATCCAGCTGGCAGCTCTCACCAGTGGTGTGCCCCAGGGATCAGTGCTGGGCACAGTCCTGTTCCATATCCTTATTGATGATCTGGACCAGGGCATTGAGTCCAGCATCAGTGAGTTTGCAGATGACAGCAAGCTAGGAGCAGGTCTGGAACTGTTGGAGGGTAGAAGAGCCCTGCAGAGGGACCTGGACAGGCTGGATGGGTGGGCAGAGGCCAAGGGGATGAGATTGAAGAAGGCCAAGTGCAGGGTTCTACACTTTGGCCACAACAACCCCAAGCAGCACTACAGGCTGGGGACAGAGTGGCTGAGAGCAGCCAGGCAGAGAGGGAGCTGGGGGTGCTAGGAGAGAGGAGCTGAAGATGAGGCAGCAGTGTGCCCAGGTGGGCAGCATAGCCAATGGCATCCTGGGCTGGCTCAGGAGCAGTGTGGCCAGCAGGACAAGGGAGGTTCTTCTGCCCCTGTGCTCAGCACTGCTCAGGCCACCCCTTGAGTGCTGTGTCCAGTTCTGGGCTCCTCCATTGCAGGGAGATGTTGAGGTGCTGGAAGGTGTTGAGAGCAGGGCAGCAAGGCTGGGCAGGGGCCTGGAGCACAGCCCTGTGAGGAGAGGCTGAGGGAGCTGGGGGTGTGCAGCCTGCAGCAGAGGAGGCTCAGGGCAGAGCTCATTGCTGTCTGCAGCTCCCTGAAGGGAGGCTGTAGCCAGGTGGGGTTGGGCTCTGCTGCCAGGCAAGCAGCAACAGAACAAGGGGACACAGTCTCAAGCTGTGCCAGGGCAGGTCTAGGCTGGGTGTGAGGAGGAAGTTGTTGTCAGAGAGAGTGATTGACATTGGAATGGGCTGCCCAGGGAGGTGGTGGAGTGGCTGTGGCTGGAGGTGTTGAAGCCAAGCCTGGCTGGGGCACTTAGTGCCATGGTCTGGTGGATTGGCCAGGGCTGGGTGCTAGGTTGGGCTGGATGAGCTTGGAAGTCTCTTCCAGCCTGATTGATTCTATGATATGATTCTTTGACTGCTTAAGCAGGAGTGTGAAAGACAGATCCTGTCTTTAGGTGGTCTCTGTAGGCCTGTGAGGCAATAGAGAAAGTGGTGCAGCAGGACTTGTCTTAGAGGGGCTTGAGGAAAGCCAGAGGCCATTCACCTCCCCCCTTCCCTCTGCTGATGTCACTGGGTGCACTGGCCTCTGGGGATTGGCCATTTCCTCTCATTCATTTGAAACCTAAAGCAAGAAAAGACTCCCTCCACCACCACCACACCCCCCACACTCCCCCATAGGTTCACTTCCTCATGCAATGATTGGTATGGCCAGAGCACACCTGAGGAAACCCACGGGGTGTGGTAGATGTCTTTCTTTTCTTGCTAGTCCTACCTTTGAGGGCATTATCTTGTCACCTCTCTCCAGAAAGAGTGGCCACCTGCACCTTCCCTCAGTCTCACCAAAACATACTAATGTGGGTTTTTCTCTCTCTTTTTCTGGCTTGCAGGCGAGGATATGCACAGCAAGAGGTAAGGCTCTACCCCAGGTACTTTTCAGATGTTTATTGCATCAACATACTTGCCCCACAGAGCCTGCCTTGGAAAAGTTCATCCCTACCTGGGTCATTTTCCTGGGTTATATTCCCGGGTTTAGAACCCAGGAATATAAAGGCCCTCAAAGGCTCCATGAGGCATTGATAAAGAACTGGCTTGATGGCTGCACCCAAAGAGTGGCTGTCAATGGCTCCATGGCCAAGTGGAGGCCAGTGACAAGCAGAGTCCCTCAGGGATCAGTCCTGGCACCAGTCTTGTTCAACATCTTTGTGGGTGCCACGGACACAGGCACTGAGTGCAGCCTCAGCAAGTTTGCTGCCCACACCAAGCTGTGTGGTGCAGCAGCCAGGCTGGAGGGCAGGGATCCATCCAGAGGGTCCTGCACAGGCTGCAGAGGTGGGCACAAGCCAACCTCCTGAGGGTCAACAAGACCAAGGGCAAGGTCCTGCAGCTGGGTGGAGACAATGTCAAGCACAAATGCAGGCTGGGCAGTGCCTGGCTGCAGAGGGACTTGGGGCTGCTAGTGG
Source organism: Pogoniulus pusillus (assembly GCF_015220805.1). Taxonomy (NCBI): domain Eukaryota; kingdom Metazoa; phylum Chordata; class Aves; order Piciformes; family Lybiidae; genus Pogoniulus; species Pogoniulus pusillus. The sequence goes on along the minus strand of NC_087269.1, from coordinate 25,308,890 downwards.
ATGAGAAGCTGAACAGGAGCCAGCAGTGTGCTGTGGCAGCCCAGAAAACCAAGCAGAGCCTGGGCTGCATTAGGAGCAGTGTGGCCAGCAGGGCCAGCGAGGTGATTCTGCCCCTCTGCTGCACTCTGCTGAGACCCCACCTGGAGTCCTGCATCCAGTTCTGGAGCCTCTGGGACAAGAGGGCTGTGGAGATGCTGGAGTGTGTCCAGAGCAGAGCCAGGATGATGCTGAGAGGGCTGGAACACCTCTGCTGTGAGGACAGACTGAAAGAGTTGGGGCTGTGCAATCTGGAGAAGAGAAGGCTCCCAGGTGGCCTTCTTGTGGCCTTCCAGGATCTGGAGGGGCCTCAAAAAAAAAATGGGGAGGGACTTTTGAGGCTGTCAGAGAGTGACAGGACTGGGGGGAATGGAGCAAAGCTGGAGGTGGGGAGAGTGAGGCTGAAGGTGAGGAGGAAGTTGTTGAGCATGAGAGTGGTAAGAGGCTGGAATGGGTTGCCCAGGGAGGTGGTTGAGGCCCCATGGCTGGAGGTGTTTAAGGCCAGGCTAGCTGAGGCTGTGTGCAGCCTGCTCTAGGGTAGGGTGTCCCTGGGCATGGCAAGGGAGTTGAAACTGGCTGATCCTTGTGGTCCCTTCCAAGCCTGACTCATTCTATGATTCTGTGACTCTATGATTGTATAAATCATCCTGGCAGAAACCAGTGCCCAGGCTAGGAGGCTGCTGTGTGACACTTCTCTGCTGAGACCCCACCTGCAGCACTTCCTCCAGTTCTGATGCTCAGCACAAGAAGGACGTGGAACTACTGGAGCAGGTCCAGAGGAGGCCACAAAGATGATCAGGGGGATGAAGAACCTCCTCTATGAGGATAGGCTGAGATTGCTGGGGCTGTTCAGCCTGGAGAAGAGAAGGCTCCAGGGATACCTTAAGAGTAGCCTTGCACTACCTGAATTGGGCTACAAGAAATTTGAGAATGGACTTTCTACAAGGACTTGTAGTGATAGGATGAGGGAATGGACTGAAGATGGAAGAGGGGAGTTTGAGACTGGAGACTAGAAAGAGATTCTTGAGAGTGAGGGCAAAGGAGACACTGGCACAGGTTGTCCAGGGCAGCTGTGGCTGTACCCTCCCTGGAGGTGTTGAAGTTCAGGCTGGGTGAGGCCATGAGCAACCTGGGCTGGTGGGAGGTGTCTCTGCCTGTGGTAGGGAGGTTGGAACTGGATGGTCTTGAAGGTCTCTTCCAACCCAAACCATTCTGTGACTTTAAGGCATCATCCTGTTGGTCCTCTTCACGCAGACTCTCAGGGCCCTTTCCTTCCTGTCAGCTTTTCCCATGTGTGCTGCATACAGAAGGAAATGAACCTTTTAAGTTGTAGAGAAACATCACTGCCTTAGTGGCATTGCAGACTGAAGTGTCTTTGTGGTAGCAAAGCCACAGGAGGGTATAAAGACTATAGAGAATTAAAGCAACGGTGTGGCAGCAGAATGGGTTGCCCAGGGAGGTGGTTGAGGCCCCATCCCTGGAGGTATTTAAAGCCAGGCTGAATGAGACTCTGGCCAGCCTGCTCCAGGGTAGGGTGTGGATGTTGGAACTAGATGATCCTTGTCGTCCCTTCCAACCCTGACTGATTCTGTGAACTCCATGACCTTCTCCTGGGTCATGCACTTTGGTCCCAACAACCCCATGAATGCTCCAGGCTTGGGACAGGATGGCTGTAAAGCTGCCTGGCAAAAAAGGACCTGTAGGTGCTGGTTGTTAGCACCTGAAGATGAGGCAGCAGTGTGCTCAGGTGGCCAAGAAGGCCACCAAGATCCTGGCCTGGATCAGCAGTAGTGTGGCCAGCAGGAGCAGGGCAGAGATTGTACCCCTGGACTGAGCACTGTGAGGGTTGACAGAGCCCTGAAGCAGGCTGCCCAGAGAGATTGTGGAGTCTCCTCATCTGGAGACATTCCAAACCCACCTGGATGTGTTCCTGTGTGACCTGCCCTGGGTGATCCTCCTCTGTCAGGGGGGTTGGACTGGATGAGCTTTTGAGGTCCCTTTCAACTGCTAACATTCTGTGATTCTGTGGTCGCTGCACTTTGATCATTGCTGCTTTACTAACCACTTTCCAATTCTCTTTTGTAGCAGCAGCAGCTGCTGAGACCTTCTCTTCTCAGACCAGAGGTAAAGTTATTTTTGTTTCTTATTAGTTTAGATCATTTTGTTTGCTTCTGTATCATCTCCTAACCAAAACCTCTGTGTTCTAGGTAATATTTCCCCAAAAAAAATCCTTTAGGAATGTCCTGACATTGTTACCCCATTTATGTTTTGGTTAATATTTTTTATCTCAGTGTTTTCCCCTTGAGTTTCTTTAACTTGCTCCCATGGACTTTGTTACAGGCTTAAAGCTTCTCTTGTTTCATATCCATGTTCTAGGACAGAATAATTCCCTCTCTGACCAACCTTTGTGAAAGTCACTCAGCTGATAACTGATCACTATCCAGGGCCCTTAACAATGTGCCCTTGTGGCCAAGAAGGCCAATGGGACTTGAGAGGCACTTGGGGGTGCTGCTGGACCAGAAGCTCAACATGAACCAGCAGTGTGCACTTGCAGCCCAGAAAGCCAAGCAGAGCCTGGGCTGCATCAGGAGAAGTGTGGCCAGCAGGGCCAGGGAGGTGATTCTCCCCCTCCCTCTACTGCACACTGCTGAGACCCCACCTGGAGTACTTCATCCAGTTCTGGAGCCCCTGGGGCAAGAGGGCTGTGGAGATGCTGGAGTGTGTCCAGAGCAGGACCACAAGGATGCTCAGAGGGCTGATGATCTCCAGCCAGGCACTGCCCAGCCTGCATTTGTGCTTGACATTGTCTCCACCCAGCTGCAGGACCTTGCCCTTGGTCTTGTTGACCCTCAGGAGGTTGGCTTGTGCCCACCTCTGCAGCCTGTGCAGGTCCCTCTGGATGGATCCCTGCCCTCCAGCCTGGCTGCTGCACCACACAGCTTGGTGTGGGCAGCAAACTTGCTGAGGCTGCACTCAGTGCCTGTGTCCATGGCACCCACAAAGATGTTGAACAAGACTGGTGCCAGGACTGACCCCTGAGGGACTCTGCTTGTCACTGGCCAGCACTTGGCCATGGAACCATTGACAGCCACTCTTTGGGTGCAGCCATCAAGCCAGTTCTTTATCCATGAGTGCTCCACCCCTCAAATCCATGTGTCACCAGCCTGGAGACCAGGATGTGGTGTGGGACAGTCCCTTCCAACCCCATGCAGTCTGTGACTCTCTGACTGCTGCCAACAACCGCTCACAGGGAATACCCTAGGGAAAGGCTCACTTAAAGCTGCTTTTGGCTCCTCATTATGGTTCTTGAGAGTTGTTGAGGTTCCTGAAGTTATTATTTCATGTTTTCTTTGCACTCCCAGATCCTCTTCTTTGCACCTCCTTCATCAGTTGTTACTGTGCATAACTGCATTCAACCAATGTTTCTCTTTTGACAGGAGCTAAGCATGGAGTCTGGAATTGATCCAGGGCAGGAATATTATGGGCAAGATTATTACAGTTATGAGCACGGGTATGGTTTCTTTTCCCCCTATCTTAGTATGGAAAATGCTGATTTTTTTCCAGCTTGGGAGGTTTGTTATTACAGTATCTAACATTTCTTCGCCTCAGGCTGCCTCAGTCCCTGTGCCCACAAAGGGCTAGCAGCAAAATTCTTTGTGGAAGCTGCACCATCACCATTCCCTCTTTCTTTGTAAATCTAATTATTCCACTGGCAGAGTGCACATCCCAGCTACCATGCTGCTTCTGTAGTCACTGTTGGATGTGCATCGTGCTGCTGTTCTGGTAATTAATTTCCATCATCTCCTCTCCTTTTCTGCCTCAGCAGCTTTAGTTCACTCACTGATTCTTCCTGCTCCCAGCCAGTATTTGGCCTTTTACATTTACTGAGAAGATGATGACTCTGCCTTGTTCTGATAGTGCCTGTCTGACTGTGAGAGCTTCACAGCTTACAGCTGTTCTTCCAAGCTCACAGACATCCTCCATAAATGATCCCAGGGAACCTCCTCTTTCATTCTCTCCATAGGAAAGGAACTTCCTGAAGGTCAACAAGGGCAAGGGTAGGGTCTTGCACCTTGCAGGTGAGGGGTGACCTACTGGAAAGCAGCTCCCAGAAAATGACCTGGGATTGCTGGGAGACAAATTCACCACAAGCCAGCAATGTGTCCTTGTGACCAAGGCCACTGGGGTGCTGCTGGTGTTCACGAAGAAGAGTGTGGGCAGCACGGCAAGGGAGGCTCTCCCCAACCTCTTCTCTGCCCTAGTCAGGCCACTCTGGAGTACTGGGCCCTGTTCTGTGCTCCCCTGTTCAAGAGAGACAGTGAACTGCTGCAGAAAGTCCAGGGGAGGCTACGAGGATGCAGGGGGGCCTGGGGCATCTCCCTGAGAGGGGAAAACTGAGAGACCCAGGGCTGTTTAACCTGGAGAAGAGCAGCCTGATAGGAGATCTGATCAATGCTGATCAACAGCTAACAGGCAGGGGTCAAGAGGATGAGGCCAAAATCGTTTCAGTGATGCCCAGAGGCTGCAGAAGGGACAATCAACCCAAACAACAATGCAGGAGGTTCCATCCAAACAGGAGAAACTTCTTTGCTCGAAGGGTGCTGGAGCCCTAGGGCAGGCTGGCCAGAGAGTTTGTAGAGTGTCCTTCTCTGGAGGGATTCCAAACCCACCTGGACATTGCAATCTTGGGCAGCCTGCTCTGAGTGACGCTGATTTGGCGGCAGGGTGGGGTGGACTGGATGATGCCCAGAAGTGCCTTCCAATCTCCACCGGGCTGGGCTTCTGTGGTGCTCTTGTCCTTTTGTGCTTGTGGCTAGTGCACGTTAGGAGGAAGTGATGGTGTTCTTGCCAGGTACGAGCTGCCTCAGTATGGGAGCCGCCGAAGGCTGCTGTCTCCTTCAGGGATGTACGATGAGTATGGGGAAGTGGTGGTGGAAAACGATGGTGGCTACTACTACAGCCCACATGGACCCCCAGCAGATGAGGTAAGTGCCTCTGGTGTGCGGCTTCAGTCTCTGCAATGGGGCGAAAGGCCATAAAAACCTTGCCCAGTTGTGATGGTTTGGGTGTTACCTGCCCCCACCACACTTGAGAAAATCACCCAGACTAGACTCAGCCAAGCTGGAAATTAAAGAATGAAGCTTTGTATTCACAGCTTAGCACAATATCCAAGCAGGTATTTACAGTAGATACAGCTAGAGACAGACAAGGTAAAAAATAATACAGAAACACAACCGCCCTCCCAGAAACCAGAGTTCCCAGGAGAGGCTCCCAACCACCCTTCCACCTCTTTCCCATCCCTCTACCTTATCCCAGACTTTGCCTTACATTCAAGGTGAATCAGCCAGGGGGGTTAGGAAGCAGAAGGATTAGCAGGTTAGCAAGAGAGAAGGGAAGCAACTAAAGCCAGAGAGTAACTCTGTTATATACATTTGTGTTCTTGTTTTTATCCATCTCAGCAAGCCTATGAGTGCAGCAGACATCATTGTTTCCTTTTCACAGCCTATAGTCTAATTCCTCTTACCCAAATATGCCAGCTAGGCTCAAACTAGCACACCCATTTCCAGGATGAAAGGTCTTTGCTCTTTGAATATGTTCATGAAAAGCATCTGCAATGCTCATTACTACTAATAGATGGATTTGGAGCTTTGAGATTTGCCTTACATTTCATTATGTTCCAATTAGTTATCCTGTTTCTCACCCAAACATGCCAGCTAGGCTCAAATTAGCACACCAGTGTCTTTTGGAATTGATTAGAAGATTGCATTCCTAACAGACCAGAGTGCATCTTCCAGTGCTCATCATGGTTTGTCCTTCTAGTGACCAGAAAGTCTGTGTCAGCACCTCCTCCTCTTTCCCTAGCAAGGAAAAGGAATTGCAAAGTTGCTTTTAATATCCACATCTCTTTTATTTCCCCTCCCTTCAATGTAGAGTTCTAGTTCAAAGGCAAATCCACCCAGCCTGAGGTAATTACACTTTCATGTTGGTTAACCAAAAGGGGTATTGCTAATATTCAGCCTCTAACTTGGTGACTTCCAACTGAGAACAGCACTCACCTGAACTCAGCTGTCATCTATTTGAGTGGAAAGCAACCTGCAAATGTCAGTGGCAGCCAGAAGAAAGCGGTCTTCAATGCTCCCTTTTTGTGTTTTTTCACCAATACTGGACACTTTGCCCATCATATGGGTTTTAATTCAATGAGAAGAGGGAATGTTTCCCAGCCATTCTTTTCACTGCATCCAGTTCTGCAGCCTCCATTACAAGAAGGAAGTGGATGTGCTGGAGCGTGTCCAGAGAAGGGCCACTGGATGATCAGAGGAGGCTCCCAGGTGACCTTCTTGTGGCCTTCTAGGATCTGAAGGAGGCCTACAAAAATGCTGAGGAGGGACTTTTCAGGATATCAGGGAGTGACAGGATGGGGGGAATGGAGTGAAGCTGGGAAGGGGTAGGTTCAGGCTGGATGTGAGGAGGAAGTTCTTCACCATGAGAGTGGTGAGAGCCTGGAATGGGTTGCCCAGGGAGATGGATGAGGCCCTGTCCCTGGAGGTGTCTAAGGCCAAGCTGGATGGGGCTCTGGCCAGGCTGGTCTAGGGTAGGGTGTCCCTGCCCATGGCAGGGTGGTTGGGACTGGATGATCCTTGTGGTTCCTTCCAACCCTGACTGATTCTATGATTCCCTCTTGCAGCCAGAGTGAGGGAGTTGTGCTCTTGCAGCCTGTCCTAGAAGTAAAGCTTTGCCCATGTCTTTGAGAAAAATCCCCATCTATTCCAAACCAGGAAAGCTCATTTTGCTGCTGGGAAAATGTTACATTTATTCCTGTTGAGCACACACGTTTTCACAGCAACAGCCCTTTCAGCTCATAACCCATTTTCATGATTTGCAGGGCATGATTCCAGGCAGAGGTCCTCCAAGCAGAGCTATAAGCCAAGTTGCAGGGCCACCGGCAGAAGGTAGACCTTTAGATGGTGGGATGGACCTAAGACTTGGCCCTGGAAGAGCACATAGGCCTGGCCAGGGAAAGAGGAGACTAAAAGGCACCATGCATTTGAGTCGGGTGGCAGTCAGTGCTCACAAACCAGTAGGAAGAGCCGAGTCTGCCCGCTCCCGCTGGAAGAAGGCCAAGATATTCCCACTGATCCTGCAGAAGGTGAAAGGTGGGAGGAAGGAGTCCAGTTATGCCAAGCTGATGTCAGCTCGCCAAGCCGAGGATGGGAAGAGCATGATGATCAGGGGCAGTTACTTCCAGAAGTCGACAGATGACAGGCCCTCCATGAGGAAGCTCAATCACGTCCTCAAGCGCATCAGTGTCTCCAGGAAGTTTCAAGAGCCCTTGAGCAAAGGAGAAGGAGAGGATGAATCCAAGTCAGGAGTTTCGATCAGCATCACCGCAGAGAGCGAACACGAGGGCAGCGAGTATGAGGAGAAGAAGAAGAGGAGAAGGGAGTATGCTTCAGATGAATCATCCAGCGTGGAGTCAGAAGACAAAGACTACTTGAAAGTGACTCTCGACCAAGACGAAGCCACTGAAAGTACCGTGGACTCGGATGAAGACTTTGGAGATTCCGATGAGGAATCTGGATCCAGCTCCAGCAGCGAATCAGAGGAGGACTCATCTGAAGAGGATGATGATGAGGAAGACTCTAGCAGTGATGAAGATGGTAGCCTGTCAGTGAGCTCATCCACCCAGAGCTCGTACAGCAGATCAGGGACTAGTGAGTCCAGCAGTAGAAGAAGCACTGAAAGGTCCAGTACAAAAAGCAGGGAAGGCAGCAGCTGCAGCAGGGCCAGGCGATCCAGCCAGAAATCAAGCCTTAGCTCTAATGCCTCAGGGAATGACAGGGACTTGAGCTACAGGAAAACTTCAGGCTCCAGCTATAAGAGCAAAACCTCCTCTGCCAGCCTCGAGATAGAAGACACCATAGAAGAGGTGTCAGAAGAAGATGAAGAAGAAGATGTGGAGCAAGCCAGTGAGGTGGCAGATAACTCAAATAAGGCAGGTGCTCAGAAGTCCAGCAAAGCAAAAACTGCTGCTCCTGGAGACAAGGGAGGAAAATCAGCTCTCAATGGTGAGGGCACGGAAGAGGCTGATACAGATGCGAGTGACAGGGAGGAAACTGTGAGCAAGAATGACTCTTCCTGCCTGGAAAGTGAAATCAGTGCTACTTCCAAAGGGACCAAAAGCACCAGCACCTCTGGTAAAACTGCTACTTCCTCTGGCACTGAGAAGCAGCATTCTGACACCACCATAGAAAGCAAGCAAGCAAGAAACAAGTCTGCCCAGGAAACCAGCCAGTCCCAGACAGACGAGAGTCTGGATAGCACTGTTAGGGAGTCAGAGACTACTGGAGACTCCACGTCCTTTTGAAAAGGGGTGACAGCAGGTGGATGGTTTGCAGTAAGGAGTGGTCTCGTTTGCTGTGCCTTCTGCGTGGTCTTTCCTAACACAATACTCACTGTAGGGGCAGCCAGAAGGAAAACGTCAGAGCTCATTGCGCCCTGTATGGGATAGGACTGTAGAAAACCAAATTCTAAGAGGCTGCTCAGGTGGCGGGTCTGGGAAGATGAATTTTCCCTGAGCAAGGCCAGGAAGGAGTCCATTTGCTCTGCTTGTTCCAAGTGTTGATTCTTAGAGGAGGTTCTTGTTCCGTTATGCATGTGGTGAAGTAATGGTGCCCTTGGCAGTGACTTGGGCAGAGCTGATGACACAAACCTCTTAGAGGCCCTGTTATCACGTCTGTCACAAAATGGAAATGCTGCAGGAAGGAAAAGGGACAGAGCATGGAATTCAGTGAAGAACAGGAATGAGGAGAAAAAGCCTTAGAAGCCATATGTGATTTATGGTCTCTTTTTGCTGGTGTTCGAGCAAGGTCTCTGCCGTAAAAGTTAGTCCTGTTTGCAGGGAGGGCAACTTAAAAGTGCAGCCAACAGCACTCCCAGAATAAGCTATCCGTGGCACAGCAGTGTGCTTTTGTGGTCTGGGGTGCGCTAAGAGGAGTGCAGCCAGTAGGTCAAGGGAGATTCTCCTTCCTCTCTACTCTGCCCTGGTGAGACCGCATCTGGAGTATTTGTTCCAGTTCTGGTCTCCCCAGTTCAAGAGAGACAGGGATATATTAGAGAGAGTCCAAAGGAGGCTACAAGGACGATGAAGGGACTGGAACTTCTGTCTGATGAGGAAAGGCTAAGACCTGGGACTCTTTAATTTGGAGAAAAGCAGCCTGAGAGGAGATCTTACTTAAATGCTTAGAAATACCTGAAAGGTGGGTGACAAGAAGAGGGGCCAGGCTCTTTTCCATTGTGTCTTGTTATAGGACAAGGGCCAATGGATGCAAACTGGAACCCAGGAAGTTTCATCTCAACATGGGTAAAAAATTCTTTCCTGTAAGATTGACAGAGCCCAGGAGCAGGTTGCCCAGAGAGGTTGTGGAGTCTCCACCTCTGAAGGCATTCAGAACCCACCTGGGTGTGTTCCTGTGTGACCTGCCCTGCGTAATCCTGCTTTGGCAGAGGGCTTGGACTTGATTTTCAGAGGTGCCTTCCAATCCCTGCCATTTGGGTGACAAAGCTGGTGAGAGGCCTGGAGCACAGCCCTGTGAGGAGAGGCTGAGGGAGCTGGGGGTGTGCAGCCTGCAGAAGAGGAGGCTCAGGGCAGAGCTCATTGCTGTCTGCAGCTCCCTGAAGGGAGGCTGTGGCCAGGTGGGGTTGGGCTCTGCTGCCAGGCACCCAGCAACAGAACAAGGGGACACAGTCTCAATCTGTGCCAGGGAAGGTCTAGGCTGGATGTGAGGAGGAAGTTGTTGTCAGAGAGAGTGATTGGCATTGGAATGGGCTGCCCAGGGAGGTGGTGGAGTGGCCATGCCTGGAGGTGTTGAAGCAAAGCCTGGATGGGACATTTAGTGCTATGATCTGGTTGATTGCATAGGGCTGGGTGCTAGGTTGGGCTGGATGAACTTGAAGGTCTCTTCCAACATGCTTGATTCTATGATTGTGTGAAGCACAAAGTATTCCTAGCAGAGCTGGGATTGAGCTATTTCTGGATCATGGGATTCAGATTGCAGGTGATGTCTGACCAAGCTGACTTTGTACAAGGAAGTGGATTGTGTTTTCCAACTTCTCCCCTTCCCACCTAGCAGCACTGTGACTACATTACTATTAGTTTGCAAGATCTGTTGAAAGGTTTGAGACAGCAAAGTTGCTGAAGGGAACCATCACCTCTACTCTATCTTTTGGTATCTGCCTTTTAAAGCTCAGTAACCTGCAAAACCTGCTGTCACTCACGGAGAACTCTTCTAGCACTTTCCTTAGCACAGGTCTGTCTTTAGCTGCACCCAAAGGATCAGCATCTAAGTGGTTGTAAAAAAGCAGCATAACTTCTGAAAAGCTGAAGAGCGACCTCCACCTGTTTGTACCTTGCATGGTTTTCTGCCTCCAAAGCCTGGCTTGCTTTGTGTGCCTATGCATGTGTTGCAGTGGGAGTGAAGCTGTGGTAGTGATCTGCTGCCTTAGTGGCATCAGAGATTTCACTTTTAAATCAAGGGGGCTAGTGGCTTGTTTCAGTCTACTGCAAGAAGGCAGATCAATTATAACTCAAGAAAACTAAGGGGGAGGTTGTGTCACAGCAATGTGGAGGTTGTTTGCATTGACACTTGAAAAGCAGTTATAAAATCTAAAGTTTTATTTCTCCACCATCTTCCATTTGACAGCAACAGACCTCCATTGATCCTGCTAGACTGGAACCAGCACGAGGCCTTAGATCAAGCTTTTCTTCCCCTAACCAGCCAGCTTTGCTGGACTATTTCCCTTGTGTAGATCTGCAGATCTTTCTCTGCTTGATGTGTTGTGCCATTTCTGCACTGAGTTTACCATGTAGCAATTCACAGGGTCACAGAATGGTAGGGGTTGGAAGGGACCTCCGGAGATCATCAAGTCCAACCTGCGTGCCAGAGCAGGACCATATGCTGGAAGAAAAGCTCTGATGCTTTCACCTCGTAGCACTGTGGGAGTATCCCTTCCACTGTCAGGCTGAGAGGGTTGTGGCTGTTCAGCCTGGAGAAGAGAAGGTTTCAGCCAGACCTTAAGCAGCCTTCTACTACCTGAAGGGGGCTACAAGGAAGCTGGGAAGAAACTTTCTATAAGGGCTTGTAGTAACAAAGGGAGAGGGAACAGATTTAAGCTTCAGTAGAGTAGATTTAGGCTGGATATTGGAATGAAACTCTTTGGAGTGAGCATGGTGAGACACTAGAACAGGTTATCCTGGGAGGTTGTGGAAACCCCCTCCATAGAAGTGTTGAAGGCTGGATTAGGTCTTGAGCAGCCTGGGCTAGTGGAAGATGACACTGCCCATGGCAATGGGTTTGGAACTGGGTGATCTTTAAGGTCCCCTTCCAACCCGAAGCATTTTATAATTTTATGGTTAATGCCCTTTTGGATTTTGTAAGTGAAGGTTTTTTGGGTTTTATTTAAACCTTTCTTTGTAAGAGACACATTTACAGAAGTCTTCCTTCTGAAAGCCATGTCTCTGCTCTCAGGGTTCTCCAAAGAAGGTGCACTTCAACATAATGCAAGCCCAGATGAATGCACCTTTAGCAGAAAACAAAACCTCAAACAGAACCAATCCAAGCAATCCTTTATAGTGTCTCACATTGGGTTCATGAAGCAAAACTAATTCTTTCTAACTTCATATATTTAGCTGTCTTTTAACTTCTAGTGTTAAGAATTGTTTGTGTGTCCAAGTGTTGCATAGATAAATGAAACAACAAAGAAACATCTGAGTAGAACCTAAGAGTAGAACCATTACAAGAAAGATGTGGATGTGCTGGAGCATGTCCAGAGAAGGGCCACTGGGTTGATCAGAGGGCTGGAGCAGCTCTGCTGTGAGGATAGACTGAAAGAGTTGGGGCTGTGCAGTCTGGAGAAGAGGAGGCTCCCAGGTGACCTTCTTGTGGCCTTCTTGTGGCCTTCCAGGATCTGAAAGGGGCCTCCAAAAAAGCTGGGGAGGGACTTTTTAGTCTCTCAGGGAGTGCCAGGACTGGGGGGAATGGAGCAAAGCTGGAGGTGGGTAGGTTTAGGCTGGAGGTGAGAAAGTTGTTGAGTATGAGAGTGGTGAGAGGCTGGATGGATTGCCCAGGGAGGTGGTTGAGGCCCCATGGCTGGAGGTGTTTAAGGCCAGGCTGGCTGAGGCTGTGTGCAGCCTGCTCTAGGGTAGGGTGTCCCTACCCATGGCAGGGGGGTTGGAACTGACTGATCCTTGTGGTCCCTTCCAACCTTGACTGATTCTATGATGGGAAGGGCACAAAAGGTCAAGATAAAGTGAATCACCAAGTGAGTGACTGGCCAATTAATTGAGGGTTGCACTAGATGACCTTTGAAGGTCCCTTCCAACCCAGACTTTTCTGTGCTTCTATGATGCTGTGCTTCTATGACTCTATGGTTCTATTACTAAAGTAAAAGGCAAGATAAAGAACAAGAAAAAGGCAGGGGGAAAGTGAGCAGCAATGACGAAGTTTAACACCATTTCTCTTTGTCATCAAACAGTGGGCCAGAAAGAAAAAGATCAAGTTGATAGTGGACCCAGAGTATGAGACCAGCTCCACTGGAGAAGACAGCGCTCCAGATTCCAGCCAGAGGAATCGGCTCAGCAACCCCAGCGCCCAAACCAACATCAACGGTAACATCTACATAGCCCAGAACGGCTCCGTGGTCAGAACCCGGCGCGGCTGCCTGGCTAATAACTTGAAAGCCACCTCTCCAGTGAGGCTGGGCAAACAGTTCAGGAAACTGGACAAGCTTGCAGTGACGCACGAGGAGAGCGTGCCACTGAGCACCTTGTCCAAGGGGCCGTCCCTGGGTGACAAAATGAACACAAGGCCTTGCAGCGTCTCCTTCACTGCCTCGGCCGCAGGGGCTGACAGTTCGGTGGCAAAGGCAGGGGCCTCCAGAATGAAAAGCACAGAGGAGCACGAGTCAGTTGTTGACAGCGAGGACATCAAAGAGCCCTTGGAGTCACACAGTGAACACACACAGTCAGACGAAGAGGAGCTCTGGATGGGCCCCTGGAACAACCTTCACATACCAATGACAAAACTGTGATTTCCTCCCCACCTCGCCCCTTTTTTTTTTCCTTTTTGTTTGTTGTTTTTGCTTTTGTTTTTACTTCAGTTTATAATAAACTGTGCTTTTTACTGTAGACTGGGGGCAAAAAGAAAGGTTTGTATCCTGCACATACCTGGGACACCTCCACGACCACCACGCTTTAAAGTTTACAAGCAGAATTTGCAGTCACATTTGTACCAATCAATCGTCCTCCCCTACAACTCTTTTGACAGGCTCCTGTTTCACTAAAGAATACTTTAAATGAATTAAGGGTTTGGTTTCTGTTTGGTTTATTTCTTTGTTTTCCTGGACCTTGGTTTATGGTTTGATAAAGGAGTAAACTACTAATAAATGCACAAGCAACACTTGGTTAACTTTTCAGACAGTTCTCTCCATGCCTAGCTTGTTTCTCCTGTATGGTACTCGTGGTTATACTGTTTTAGATCTTTTGTAAGCTGTCTATTTCTGTTCAAGGTTTATAGCCAGAGCTCTTGGTTCTGAACTCAGAGTAATAAATGAACAATAAACCCACAACAGTCTCTAAGGTCCCTTCCAACCGAAGCCATTCCATGATTCTTTCAAAGTCAATGCAGCAAAACCCCTCAGCTGGCTTAAATTTGAGTGGCAAAACCAGAACTGAAAGCAACGCAGCAGTGGATGCCAACAGAGGATCTGGCTCAGGACCTAGCTAAAACCTTAGGTATGGGTGGAGCTGGAGCTTCAGCAACACAGCAGTGGATGCCAACAGAGGATCTGGCTCAGCACCTAGCTAAAACCTTAGGTGTGGGTGGAGCTGGAGCTTCAGCAACACAGCAGTGGATGCCAACAGAGGATCTGGCTCAGCACCTAGCTAAAAGCTTAGGTATGGGTAGAGCTGGAGCTTCAGCAATGCTCCAGTGGATGCCGACAGAGGATCTGGCTCAGCACCTAGCTAAAATCTTAGGTATGGGTGGAGCTGCTAAAGCACAGCACTGTCGCAAAGGAAAGATTAAATAAGAGGGAAATTGGAAAGCAGAAGGAAATGTGTAGCAATTAATCTTGTTCAGAGTTACCTGGCTGTGGTTGGTTCATTTTCTTTTGTGAATTAGGTCATTGCAGTTTTCTTCTCTGGACAATTTTTCCTTCCTTTGACCTCATCCCACACCAGCTCTGTTTTCTTCTTTTGACCATCTTTAGCTCTGTTCTTTATGCTCCATCAGTAATTGCCATCCAATGGCTGTATTCCCCCTCCCAAAGAAAGCAGGATGATAGATGAGTCTATACAATAGAAGCAGACATTAAAGGGTAATTAGGAGGAAGGGCACAGATATGTTTTCAAGCCCAGCTAGCTCCTGGGTTAAACCAATCACCATGCCACTGTAATAAACAGAAATCCAGTCCAACCTAGCACCCAGCCCTGTCCAGTCAACCAGACCATGGCACTAAGTGCCTCATCCAGGCTTTGCTTGAATACCTCCAGGGATGGCAACTCCACCACCTCCTTGGGCAGCCCATTCCAATGCCAACCACTACCTCTGAGAAGAACTTCCTCCTCACTGAGAAGACAAATGGCTCACAGTGAAGAGGATGTAAAGTTAAGAGGGGGTCCATGTGCACAGAGCAGTCTGCGAAGGGCAAAGTGTGTGGCAGTACACAGGGAAAACTTGTCAAATATAGGTTGGACTGAATGATCTTGGAGGTCTCCTCCAACCTGGCTGATTCTATGATTCTGTGAAATACACTAAAGAAACTGTGGCACTGGCACTCAGCTCCAATGCCGTGGCAGATGACAGGGAGAATTTCTATCAGCCACTTGGTTGCAGGGTGCCAAGCTTTTAGAACATTACTGCCCTCTAGAATGGAAACTTGCCTCATTCATATCAGAACAATCAAAATCACTGATAACAAAGTTAAATTTTTATATATATATATATATATATATCTATCTCAAAAAGCAAACAGATAATCTAACACCCAAAGAGAGGATGGACATACACACTGAAAATCTAACTGCCAAGGAGAAACAACAATGTGCCTTTGTGGCCAAGAAGGCAAATGCAATCCTGGGGTGTATTAGGAAGAGTGTGTCCAGCAGATCAAGGGAGGTTCTCCTCCCCCCCTGCTCTGCCCTGCTGAGACCTCATCTTGAATACTGTGTTCAGTTTTGGGCTCCCCAGTTGAAGAGGGACAGGGATCTGCTGGAGAGGGTTCAGTGGAGGGCTACGAGGATGATGAGGGGACTGGAAGGCACTGCCTGATGAGGAGAGGCTGAGGGACCTGGGGCTGCTTAGTCTGGAGAAGAGAAGACTGAGAGGGGATTTGATGAATGTTTATAAGTATCTGAAGGCTGGGGGTCAGGAGTGGGGGAACAGGCTCTGCTCACTGCTCCCTGGGATAGGACAAGGAGCAATGAGTGTAAATTGCAGCAAAAGAGGTTCTGTCTCAACACAAGGAGGAACTTCTTTAGTGTAAGGCTCACAGAGCACTGGAAGAGACTTCCCAGGAAGGTTGTGGAGTCTCCTTCTCTGGAGCCTTTCAGGGCCTGTCTGGAAGTGTTCCTGTGTGATCTGTGTTAGATAGCATTGTCCTGCTCTAGCAGGGAGGTTGGACTCGATTATCTCCTTGTGTCCCTTCCAACCCCTAGCATCCTGTGTGCCTGTGTGATCCTCGATCTCTGCAAGTCTTGATCTTGAGCACTCTAAAGGCTTCTGTTCTCCCTAAACTCTTGAAACAAAATAGATCCAGGTTGAAAGGGACTTCTGGAGAGCATTAAGTCCCAACTGCCCTGCCAAACCAGGATCACCTAGGGCAAGGTCACACAGGAATGAATCCAGATGGGTCTCCAGAGAAGATGCCTCCGCAACCCCTCTGAGCAGCATGCTTTGCACCAGTGCTGATCTTCCCTCTAAACATACTGGCTCCAGTGTCCCCCTCCCAAAAAAAAACCTCTCTAAACCCCTCTGATAGTAGTTTTCTGGGAGAAAAAAAGGCACTTCTAATGATCCTGATACTACTTCAGTGAGATAACCCTGGACATGCCCTCTCATCTGACCTTCCAGGTACCACGTGCAGAGTCGTCTGTGAGCAGAGAACGAACTCCAGTGGTATGCACTTAAAAAAAGGCTGCCTTTACCTTTATTTCCTTAGAAAAGTGATGATGTCTTCTCTTCTGGAAGCATCTCAGCAGTGTTTGGAGAGTGAAGAGAACCTTTTTTTTTTTTTAAACAGTGTGACAGAGAATCTTGTCCTTGATCTTCCAAAAACTGGGAAGAGAGACACTCTACAGGCACTATCCCTTCCCCAGGACAGCACAAGCAACTTAACCAGCTATTAACTGCTCCAAGACAGATCAGCCTGTCCAAAGCTAGAATTGCAAAGGCATCTCCTGGAAGCCAGACTCTCATTAAAACCTACAAAGCATGGTCTCCACATTGCTACCCTTCTGGATTTGCTGCCCAAGCAGCTCTGCCTGCTTTCACCAGCTCTCAGTGGAAGCTACTGCTCAGTGCCAGATTGAGAGGACACAAACTAAGCCTGCTCAGACTAGAGCCACTCAACATTTCCAAACAGCCCTCTCCTCACAATCAAGTTTGAGAGTTTTGCATCCCCTTCTGCTGACCTTCAGTGTGGCCTCACTGCACAATGGTAGCTTAGAGCCAGATGACATCCGTTCCTCAATTGCAGGGTCACTTAGGTGATTCTGTAGCATCCATATGGGGACAGCAAACCCTCCTTGAAATGATGCAACTCCTCCTGGGCAGCATCATGGGTGGCCATTGCTCCACAACATGCAAACAAGGTTCCAGGGTTGGCATTGTTCACAGAACAAACAATATACTTTTACTTCATGTAGGTAAAAAGCCACAGTCAGTGCCAACTTCCTAGGCCAGTGCCACCCAGAACATGTCTGCTTTGTCTTGCTTCCAGTGGATTTACCTGACTCTGTCACACTTTTGGTCTAGGTCTGTTCTACAGCTTCTATTTGGCTGAGTATGAAATCAGGTTCTAAAAGTGGTAACCTAAACTCTCTACTCCATTCCCACAAGCTCCATGAAACTCCTTCATAGCACAAATGAACTTTGGTGAGCTCCTTTAACTGTAGGTCATACCCTGCAAAGGTTCAGTTTGCCTCTGTTCAGAGCAATAAGTGCTTATGTTCAAAATTTCTTATGTCATGCACCAAGTTCTCTGTTCCATCATTCTAGAGTCCTATCCACTCCTCCATATCCTAAAGGAATTTGGGGCTAGCCTTAACCTTATATATACATGTGTGTGTGTGTGCAGTATTTCACTCCTCTGTGTGTTATCTGTGCTAGGAGTGTTCACATTCAAAAATGAGATCAAGTTCAAGCCTGAGTATCACAGAAGGTTAGGGTCTGGAAGCGACCTCAAAAGCTCATCCAGTCCAACCCACCTGCCAGAGCAGGATCCAGGAACACATACAGGTGAGTTTTGAATATCACCAGAGAGGGAGACTTTGCAACCCCCCTGGGAAGCCTGTTCCAATGTTGTCACCCTCACAGGGGAAAAAAATTACCTCATGTTTCCATGGAACTTGTTGTGCCTCAACTTCTGCCACTGCCCCTTGTCCTGGGGGCATCACTGAGAAGAACCTCACTTCTTCCTCTTGTGACTCACCCTTTACATCTTAATAACCAGGAATGAGGTCATCCCTTAGTCTCCTTTTCTCCAAGCTGCAGAGCCCCAGCTCCCTCAATCTCTCCTTGTAAGGAAGATGTTCCGCTCCATCATTTTTGTGGCCCTGTGCTGGACTCTTTCAAGCAGTGCCCTGAGGTCCTTCTTGAACTGAGAGGCCCAGAACTAGGCACATATATGGAATATGTCATGGTCCAACTTGACATGGGAAAGTGGCAGCCCTGAATTCTGTGTTCCATTGTTCTAGAACCCTATCTGCTCCTCCATAGCCTAAAGGAATTTGGGGCTAGCATTTTTACTTTAGCTTAAAAGAGGAAAAAAAGCAACATTTCACTCTATGTTCTATTCAGCCAGGTAGTGCTGACATTCAATGCTGAAGTATGCCCTGCTCCAGCAAGAAAAGGGGCAGCACTGAATCCTCTAGTCCATCTTAACAATCTCCTTGCTATGCCTTCAAAGCCTAAAGGAATTTGGGGCTAGCTCCAGTAAAATGGAGTGTTTCGCTCTGTGTCCTATTCATGCCGGTAGCACTCAGGCTCACCACTGAATAGGTCATCCTCCAGCTCCAGCAGGGAAAGTGGCAACAAGGAATTCTATTCCATTCCTACCATCTCCATGCCACTGCTTCATAGCCTGAAGGAATTTGGGGCCAGCCCCCTCTAACTTATAACCTGCAAAGTTTCTCCTCAATTTCCATCTGGACCTGTAAGCTGTCAGGTTCAAAACTTTACATTGCAGGCTCTGGCACTACCAGGGAAAGTGGCAGCACTGAATTCTCTGTTCCAGCCTTACAGTTTCCTTGCAGCTCCTTCATAACCTGAGAGGAATTTGAGGCTAGCCCTTTGTGTGAGTTTGACTCCGCCTTCTTCACTCCAACGCAGAAGTGAGGGAAAGAAACTCTTCTTACTCCAGCCTGGAGGGGATTTTTTAATGTGTTACACACAAATGAGCTCACACAATGCACTTTCATATCAGCCTGATTGCAGAAGTGCAGCAGAACCTGTGCCAGCCCAGTAGAAAAGACCAACACCCTGCCGGCAAGGGACACCCCAAGGACCCCACACTATTCAGTGTGAATCTCACCAGAGACCTTTACTGTTTGCTCTGACTCCATTTATATAGCCTCAAGCATAGAGAGCACACACCTACACGTTAGCATAATCTAGGCAAGCACAACCCAGTCTTTTACATACATCATGCCTTGTTTTTCTCATTAACCAGGTGTCCACTATCTCCTCTCCCCCATGGGAGTCATCCTGAAGCTATGGGAACCAAGATTGAATGGTCACAGACTGGCTGTTATTATTCCTTCTCACATTGCATTCCCACAACACCCCAAACCCAGGACCAGAAGCAGGAACAGGAAGTCTCTCAAGTTACAACCCAATGACACTTTGTTCCAGCCACCACTTTCCTTCATGGCAGCATGGGATTGAACACCAGCAGCAGATTCAGCTCAACCCATGACACTCTCTTAGCTTCTAATGTTCAAGGTTTTGCTTTGTGTTCTATTCACTTGGTTTGAGACCAAGTTCCAAAGTGTGTCATGCTGTGGCACCACCAGGGAGAGGGGCAGCATTGACTTTTATATGCCATTACCACAGACTTGAAAGTCATCCATAAACTGAAGGATTTTGGCTAGCCTGTTCACTGGGCCCCCCAGTTTAGAAGGGATGTTGAGATGCTTGAGTGTATCCAGAGAAGGGTGATGAGGCTGGTGAGAGACCTTGAGCACAAGCCCTACGAGGAGAGGCTGAGGGAGCTGGGGTTGTTTAGCCTGGAGGAGGCTCAGGGGTGACCTTATTGCTGTCTACAACTACCTGAGGGGTGGTTGTGGCCAGGAGGAGGTTGCTGTCTTCTCTCAGGTGGCCAGCACCAGAATGAGAGGACACAGCCTCAGGCTGCGCCAGGGGAAATTTAGGCTGGAGGTGAGGAGAAAGTTCTTCACTGAGAGAGTCATTGGACACTGGAATGGGCTGCCCGGGGAGGTGGTGGAGTCGCCGTCCCTGGAGCTGTTCAAGGCAAGATTGGATGTGGCACTTGGTGCCATGGTCTAGCCTTGAGCTCTGTGGTAAAGGGTTGGACTTGATGATCTGTGAGGTCTCTTCCAACCCTGATGATACTGTGATACTTTAGCCTTAGTAGTGTTTCACCCTGGGTTCTATTTGTGTCAGTAGTGCTCACGCTCAAAACTGTGTATGTTGTGCTCCAGCTCCTCCAGGTAAAGTGGCAACACATAATTCTCTATTCTGTTCCTACTGGACGGCCTTAAGATACTTGAGGGGGGTGAAGAGGAGAAAAAGAGGTAATTTTGCCTTCTCCCCACCCATTCTTGCCTGCTCCTTTCCCATCTGCAGCACCACAAGAAAGCTCCTGTGGCAGACTAGATGA
The DNA here is from genome assembly GCF_015220805.1 of Pogoniulus pusillus. NCBI lineage: Eukaryota > Metazoa > Chordata > Aves > Piciformes > Lybiidae > Pogoniulus > Pogoniulus pusillus. The sequence goes on along the minus strand of NC_087269.1, from coordinate 25,288,739 downwards.
TGCAGTTCCCTGTGTGACATCCCAGGGCGATGCGCCAATGAGAAGGGGAAAGGCAAGCACAAAATAGATCCGTTAACATTCCTGTGAGAAAAGGAGAAGGGTCATGAGGATGATCAGAGGGCTGGAGCACCTCTTCTGAGAGGACAGGCTGAGAGAGTTGGTCTGGAGAAGAGAAGGCTCCAAGGAGACCTTATTGAGGCTTGCCAATATCTGAAGTGGGCTACAAGAAAGCTGGGGAGGGACCTTTTCAGGTAGAGATATGACTGGGGAGAATGGATCTAAGCCTAGAGGAGGAGAGATTTAGATTAGACATTAGGAAGATGTTCTTCACCGTAAGGGTGGTGAGGCACTGGAACAGGTTGGACAGGGAGGTGGTGGAAGCTTCATCCCTGGATGTTCTTTTAAGGCCAGGCTGGATGTGGCTCTGGACAACCTGATCTAGTGGAAAATGTCCCTACCCATAGCAGGGAAGCTGGAACTGGATGAACCTTGAGGTCCCTTCCAACCCTGACAACCCTGTGTGATTTTTATTTTACTGCTTCTTAAAAACTGGAGATTGTTAAAGAGCTGTGGTGGGGTTTTTGTGTGTCTGCTTTGTTCGGGGGGTTGTTTGGTTGGTTTGTTTTTTAATGTGAAAAGAAATCTCTGAGCACACTCTAGGAAAGCTTTGCCCAAGTTCAGAGTCACACACATTGCCTTTCAGGTTGAAACCAAAGTATTCCACAAGCTTCTTAAGACAGCACTTGCGTTTTTACATTGTCTTATGAGCTACTAAGGTCTCCTCAGTATCCTCCTAGGAGCATGTGCCAGTGCATTCTGTGTTGGGGATGTCCCCAGTGAACTGCTTGCACACGTCTGCTTTGGGAAAGAGGAAGGAAATGCAAAGGACTTTTCAAGTGACTTTTGTGTAAGGATTTTTCTGGCATTTCAGAAGCCCTTTTCTTCTACTGAGTTGAAAGAGAAAACCCTCCTAACAACCACCTGCCATTAGTTACACGTAGTGCAGATGTAACTCAATGACCCAAATGTTAGTTACCAAGAGAATCACAGAATCAACCAGGTTGGAAGAGACTTCCAAGCTCATCCAGTCCAACCGAGCACCCAGCCCTAGCCAATCAACTAGACCATGGCACTAAGTGCCTCATCCAGTCGATAACAGACATGGCACAGAGCCCCATGGGAACACATGACAGGCAGGACTGAAGTTTATTAGCTGTGAGATCTGTTTGAGGAAGGTCTGGGCAGCCAGACACTTAACTCCTCCAGCTCTCACAATTAGGCAGTTGGGCTTTATTTACTAAGACAAGTGAAGAGATAGTGCCCACTGCTTCAGCAAGGGAGGGTGAGGGCTGTGTTCACCATCACAATCAGGTTGTATTTATACATTTTCTATTTGCTATTTTTTCCCCCTCCATAACCTTTTGTAACTTCCCTACCTCAGACACCTTTTTAAAGTTATTGTTTAACTTTTCTTCTTAACTTCCAAATCGAGTGAGACTGATTTATTTGGGTATGCTTACTTCCCTCTCTCCATCTAATCACTTCCTTTTGGGAAAAGAAGAGGAAGAGGGAAGGGCACTTTGTAAAATTGTTATTGGTTCTATCAAATTTATCTGAGCCTCTGGAAAATCAAACTAGAACCAAGACAATCTCATATCCAATGATTTGATGAATTCTCATATAAGTGAGAAAGGGAAGGAACATTTCCCAGTCAATGTGGGAGGTTTTCCTTCTCCTCTGCCTGGAGCAGATGTTGGCTTGCAGGCACCTGTGGCTGCTTAGAACTTTGCCAGATGTCAAGTCTCAGACTCTATGGGATCCCTCTGCTCACAGGGCAGAGCCATCATAGAACCATGTTGGAAGAGACCTCCAAGCTCATCCAGCTCAACCTAGCACCCAGCCCTGGCCAATCAACCAGACCATGGCACTAAGTGCCCCAGCCAGGCTTTACTTCAACACCTCCAGCCACAGCCACTCCACCACCTCCCTGGGCAGCCCATTCCAATGCCAATCACTCTCTCTGCCAACAACTTCCTCCTCACATCCAGCCTAGACCTGCCCTGCCACAGCTTGAGGCTGTGTCCCCTTGTTCTGCTGCTGGTTACCTGGCAAAAGAGGACACTCCACCTGGCTACAGCCTCCCTTCAGGTAGTTGTAGACAGCAATGAGGTCTGCCCTGAGCCTCCTCATCTGCAGGCTGCACACCCCCAGCTCCCTCAGCCTCTCCTCACAGGGCTGTGCTCCAGGCCCCTCCCCAGCCTTGCTGCCCTTCTCTGGACACATTAAAGTATCTGAACATCTCTCTTGGCTTAAGGAGCCCAGAACTGAACATAGTACTCAAGAGAGTACTTGTGCTGATCAAGACTAACAGAAACTTGAAGAAGATGCTGCTACACACAAACCAGGCTTAGCAGGATCATAGAATGGGTTGGAACAGACTTGAAAGATCATCTAGTTCCAAACTCACCTGCCATGGGCAGGGACACCTTCAACTAGACCAGGTTGCTCAAGGTCCCACCCCACCTGGCCTTGAACACCTCAACATCTCTCTTCAATTGAGGACCTCAGAACTGGACACAGCACTCAAGCTGGGGCCTAACCAGTGTTGAGTGTAAGGGAAGAACAACTTCCCTTGTCCTGCTGGTCACACTCTTCCTGAGCCAGACTAGGATGCCACTGGCTCTCCTGCTCACCTGGGCACACTGCTGTCTCATCCAGCTACTGTCTACCAGCACTCTCAGGTCCCTCTCTGCCTGGCTGCTCTCTCAGCCACTCTGTCCCCAGCCTGTAGTGCTGCTTGGGGTTGTTGTGTCCAAAGTGTAGGTCCCTTCACTTCTCTTGTTAAATCTCATTCCAAACCCAATCTCATCCTGTGGGCCTTTGCAGTGCCTGGAGAGTGGAGACCTTCCTGAGGCAAACATGGCAGCAGAGGGATGTGGTTGCTGAGCATGGGCTGCTCTGGCTCCTGCTCTATAGCATCTATATCTCCTTCAAAGCAGCACAGATGCCTATCTTCTAAGTCCTTTTTATAATGTAGTAGAGACAGACTTTTAAAATCCTCTTGTAAGTGTATTTTTTTTTTCCCCTACCTACATAAGGAGAAGAGATTTTTGTCTATTTAACTCTACTTAGGAATATAGTTTTAAGTACTTTTTAAACCTTCTTTCACTCCTACCCACTGTCAACCAAGACATTTCAATCATTCAGGGCATTTAGACATGCAGCAGCAGCAGCTCTGAGCACTGACAAGACACTACACTCCTGTGCAGCACTGCAGTGTCGACAATTGAACCGCGGGTGGCAGCACTGAGCACCGACAGGACACCACACTGAGGTAAAGAGCTGCAGTGACGACTATTGAACAGCGGGTGGCAGCACTGGACACTGGCGGGACACCACACTGAAGAGCTGCAGTGTCTACAATTGAACAGCAGGTGGCAACACTGGACACTGGCGGGACACCACACAGAGGTGAAGAGCTGCAGTGCCAACAATTGAACAGCAGGTGGCAGGACTGGACACTGGCGGGACACCACACAGAGGTCAAGAGCTGCAGTGCCGACAACTGAACAACGGGTGGCAGCACCGAGCACCGACAAGACACCACACTGTGGTGAAGAGTTGCAGTGCCGACAATTGAACAGCGGGTGGCAGCACTGAGCACCGACAGGACACCACACTGAAGTGCAGAGCTGCACTGCCGACAATTGAACAGCAGGTGGCAGCACTGGACACTGGTGGGACACCACACTGAGGTAAAGAGCTGCAGTGCCGACTATTGAACAGCGGGTGGCAGCACTGGACACTGGCGGGACACCACACTGAAGAGCTACAGTGCCGACAATTGAACAGCGGGTGGCAGCACTGAGCACCGACAGGAAACCACACTGAAATGCAGAGCTGCACTGCCGACAATTGAACAGCAGGTGGCAGCCCTTGCCACTGGCGGGACGGCACACTGAGGAGCTGCAGTGCCGACACAGCAGGTGGCAGCACTGGACACTGGCGGGACACCACACTGAGGTGAAGAGCTGCAGTGCTGACAATTGAACAGCAGGTGGCAGCACTGAGCACCGACAGGACACCACACAGAGGTGAAGAGCTGCAGTGCCGACTATTGAACAGCGGGTGGCAGCACTGGACACTGGCGGGACACCACACTGAGGTGAAGAGCTGCAGTGCCGACTACTGAACAGCGGGTGGCAGCACTGGACACTGGCGGGCCACCACACAGAGGTGAAGAGCTGCAGCGCCGACTATTGAACAGCGGGTGGCAGCACCGAGCAGTGACAGCGCTGCTTCAGGCCCTGTGCAGGGTGGCCAGCTCAGCTCCCTTGCTGCCTCGTTCACCACCTCCGCACCACAATGGGAACACTGCAACCCACTCCCAGCACCATGGCTGCTCTTTGGCTCTGATCTCCAAAGGCTTTTTTGAGTCAGGGTCTTAGAGACATTTCTGTGTCACGGTGGTGGCTCTTGCTAGGCCTGTGCAGCTCTGTAGGGGAAAGTCCCTGATGGGGGCAAGGAGCTCCAAATCAGGATGGGGAAAAGACAGGGAAAGGAAAAGTGGGAGGTTTTGAAAGTGCTTCTCCCTCTGGGATGGAGAGATATTTAGAGGGGAGGGTGGAGGTTTTAAACCCTTGTGGTAGGATTAAGGTGGATGATGTCTTTACAGAATGAAGACTTGTGGAGAGTTGTAGCTTAAATGTAAATAATTGCTGGGTCCGTGGAGGCCTCCTGAAGAGTGAAGAAAGGCCATGGAAGGGAACCAGCTGAGATCCTTATCAAATAATTAAATGGAATCACTCAGTTATTTCAGGTAGAAATGAAAGCCCTCAGGAATGGGCATTGATATCAGCATAGAATCATAGAATGAGTCAGGGTTGGAAGGGACCACAAGGATCAGCCAGTTCCAATCACCCTGCCATGGGCAGGGACACCCTACCCTAGATCAGACTGCACACAGCCTCATCCAGCCTGGCCTTAAACACCTCCAGGGATGGGGATGGATTCAGCAGCTGAGTGTCTAAAGCAAAAAGGGAATTCTTTTAGCAAATGGGGCAGGAGAAACCCCCTGTAAGCAGACATCAATATACCATGGTGTCCACTCTGTTCGGTGGCCTGAAGATCCCTTATGGTACTGGCCCAGAGAGAATGATAAAAATGGTGTGAACACCACTGAAAGTGATGTTTGTGCAGGGCCAAACCCATTGCAGGGAAAACCAAGTATCTCAAATTTGTGGGAAAATGCAAATATTCCATCTGAAAATTGATAGAAAACCCCAATGGATTGTTTTGGATTTGTGGATGAAAAGCTTACTCAGAACTACCTGCAAATTGGGGGAGTAGCTGCACACAAGAGATTATCCATCTGAGATTTCTTTTCTCTTAGGCAAGGCAATTAATTGGTGATCATTGTTTTTGAAGATTTGGAGAGAGACAGAATATCTGTAAAAGTTCAGGCTGCATGTTAGGAGGAAGTTCTTGACAGAGAGAGTTATTTGCCACTGGAATGAGCTGCCCAGGGAGGTGGAGTCACTGTCCCTGGAGGTGTTCAAGCAAAGCCTGGATGAGGCATTTAATGCCATGATCTGGTTGACTGGACAGGGCTGGGTGCCACTTTGGGCTGGATGAGCTTGGAGGTCTCTTCCAACCTGGCTGATTCCATGATTTGCAGCTCATTAGCTGGGAATCACAGCAGCTATGTGTTTGCAGCTTGCCCTAGCTCAGTTCTTCTCCCCTTCTCTCCACCTGGCATGTTTTGTATTTTACCCCAGGATCATTATCATGAATTTTGGAATCACTTTTGCACAGGAGATTTACTCAGGGACAGAAAGCATCAGGAGTACATCTGCTGGGATCAATGCTAAGAGTCCATAAGCAGAGTTAGAATTTATCCTGGTTTTGCCTTCCTATTTGCCAAGGTCTGATTGATTAAACTGTTTAATTCTGTGCTCATAAATACCTTCTGTGCAACTACTTCCTGTCAACTGAAAAATCCAAAGTATCTCAGGTAAGTTACAAAAATGAATAATAAAAATTAATGTTCATACCTAAATATTCATGATATATTAATTTCCAATACCTGTTATTAGCCATGAGATTGTTCTGAAATACTTTGCAGCCTGTTTTGGGTTTGAGTACTCTGAATAAGTTTGAATCATCTGCTTCTTTCTTTTTTTCTTCCTCTGTTATCTTTTATTGTGTGTAATAATGCTGGTAGCACAAATCAACACATTCCCTCAGAGAGCATGCACACAGCATCAGACACAGCAAGGCTCAAGGCTGCATGAACACTATGGGTTTCTAGTCAGAATCAGTCAGGGTTGGAAGGGACCACAAGGATCAACCAGTTCCAACCCCCCTGACATGCCCAGGGACACCCTACCCTAAAGCAGGCTGCACACAGCCTCAGCCAGCCTGGCCTTAAACACCTCCAGCCATGGGGCCTCAACCACCTCCCTGGGCAACCCATTCCAGCCTCTCACCACTCTCATGCTCAACAACTTCCTCCTCACCTCCAGGATGAATCTCCCCATCTCCAGCTTTGCTCTATTCCCCCCAGGCCTGTCTCTCCCTCTCAGCCTAAAAAGTCCCTCCCCAGCTTTTTTGTAGCCCACTTCAGATCCTGGAAGGCCACAAGAAGGTCACCTGGGAGCCTTCTCTTCTCCAGACTGCACAGCCCCAACTCTTTCAGTCTGTGCTCACAGCAGAGCTGCTCCAGCCCTCTCAGCATCCTCCTGGCCCTGCTCTGGATACACTCCAGCATCTCCACATCCCTCTTGTCCCAGGGGCTCCAGAACTGGATGCAGTACTCCAGGTGGGGTCTCAGCAGAGCACCACAGAGGGGCAGAATCACCTCCCTCCACCTGTTGGCCACACTTCTGATGCAGCCCAGGCTCTGCTTGGTTTTCTGGGCTGCAAGTGCACACTGCTGGCTCCTGTTGAGCTTCTCATCCAGCAGCACCCCCAAGTCCCTCTCCTCAGGACTGCTCTCCAGCCACTCACTGCCCAGCCTGCATTTATGCTTGTCATTGCCTTGGCCCAGATGCAGGACCTTGCCCTTGGTCTTGTTGAATCTCAGGAGGTTGGCTTGTGCCCATCTCTCCAGCCTGTCCAGGTCCCTCTGGATGGATCCCTGCCCTCCAGCCTGGCTGCTGCACCACACAGCTTGGTGTGGGCAGCAAACTTGCTGAGGCTGCACTCAATGCCTCTGTCCATCTGTGAAAGTACATCTATGTGTTTCCTTTGTTCTTATAAATAGTTCCATTCCTGGCTAACCTTGTAAAAGTCATATCATGTTGAGCCTATCAAATTGATTTCTTCCTAGAATGTGATGACATTGTATCAGTTCTAGTTTAAATTTCCCAGAGACTAAAATATAGTTAATAGAACCAGTAACAATTTATAAGATGCCTTTTCCTCTCCCCCTCACCTCTTTGTTGAAAAGGAATTAAATGTAGAGCATTAAAGGAAAAAGGTACCCAAATCTCTTTTAACTTCCAAATCAAAGTGAGAAAACTTTAACACTGAATAAAAGGTATTTGAGGTAGGGGAGTCACAAAGAGGTATAGGGAAGGGAAAACAAGACACAAAATATATATACACACAACCAGATTGATGGCAATGGGTTTTGTCCACCTCATGGACTGATGGCCACATGCTTTAACAAAGAGCAGCAGGAACAGGGGTTGATGCTGGCAAGCAGGGCAGCAGGGCAAGATTAAGACCAAAACAGGAAATTCCTGTTTCTGTAGGGGGCTAGACAGGAAGTGGGATAAACACTACACCTAGAGTAAGGTTCAAGACCTACACACAGGGAAGAGCCAGGAGGACCTGGGCTCAGAGTCAAGACCACTCCCCCAGGAGGGTTAACCCTTGTGATGGTATGGGTGTTCCCTTCCCCCCTCCCATCCCCAGAACTCAGAACTTTTGCAGAACACACACCTTGAAAGTTTGGTTAAGAGTAGGGAGAGTAATCCCATGCAATATTTCTGCTTTTAGTTGGATTACTATGTTTTAATATGTCCTTGATGCTGATATGGGAAAAGGGATAGAGATTGTGAAGTGTTCTCTCTCACCCACTTAAATCATTAGCTATGTGAGCACTGATATAAAGCATCATCAATCAGATAAACACAATGAGGTGAGTTAAGCTGGAGAGGGTCTTGAAACACTCTCCTGGAGAAGAAGAATACTGTATTCAAAGATGAGAACATTGGAGAGTCCAGCCAAGAATGTGACCCACAACTAATGCCAGGTGGACAAAAGGTAGAGAGGTCAGAGTGAGGAAGACTTTGACCTTCCTCCCAAAGACCTCAAAATCACAGTATCACAGTATCACCAAGGTTGGAAGAGACCTCACAGATCATCAAGTCCAACCCTTTAACACAGTGTCCAAGGCTAGACCATGGCACCAAGTGCCACGTCCAACCTTGCCTTGAACTGCCCCAGGGACGATGACTCCACCTCCCCAGGCAGCCCATTCCAGTGTCCAATGACTCTCTCAGTGAAGAACTTTCTCCTCACCTCGAGCCTAAATTTCCCCTGGCGCAGCCTCAGGCTGTGACCTCTTGTTCTGGTGCTGGCCACCTGAGAGAAGAGAGCAACCTCCTCCTGGCCACAATCACCCTTCAGGTAGTTGTAGACAGCAATAAGGTCACCCCTGAGCCTCCTCTTCTCCAGGCTAAACAATCCCAGCTCCCTCAGCCTCTCCTCGTAGGGCTTGTGCTCAAGGCCTCTCACCAGCCTCGTCACCCTTCTCTGGACACACTCAAGCATCTCAATGTCCCTCCTAAACTGGGGGGCCCAGAACTGAACACAGTACTCAAGGTGTGGTCTAACCAGTGCAGAGTACAGGGGCAGAATGACCTCCCTGCTCCTGCTGACCACACCATTCCTGATGCAGGCCAGGATGCCACTGGCTCTCTTGGCCACCTGGGCACACTGCTGGCTCATGTTCAGGCGGGTATCAATCAGCACCCCCAGATCCCTCTCTGTCTGGCTGCTCTCCAGCCACTCCGACCCCAGCCTGTATCTCTGCATGGGGTTGTTGTGGCCAAAGTGCAGCACCCTGCACTTGGAGCTATTGAACCCCATCCCATTGGCCTCTGCCCATCTGTCCAGGCGGTCAAGGTCCCGCTGCAGAGCCCTTCTGCCCTCCAACTCAGTCACATCTGCCCCCAGCTTAGTGTCATCTGCAAACTTGCTGATGACTGACTCGATGCCCTCATCCAGATCATCTATGAAGATGTTAAACAGGATGGGGCCCAGCACAGATCCCTGAGGGACACCACTAGTGACTGGCCACCAGCTGGATGTGGCACCATTCACCACCACTCTCTGGGTCCGGCCCTCCAGCCAGTTCCTAACCCAGCACAGAGTGTTGCCATCCAAGCCATGGGCTGACAGCTTAGCCAGCAGTTTGCTGTGGGGGACAGTGTCAAAGGCCTTGCTGAAGTCCAGATAGACCACATCCACAGGCCTCCCCACATCCACCAAGCGGGTCACCTGATCATAGAAGGAGATCAGGTTAGAAAGGCAGGATCTGCCCTTCCTAAACCCATGCTGGCTGGACCTGAGCCCTTTGCCATCCCTCAATTGCGCAGTTATTGGCCCCAAGAGAACCTGCTCCATCAGTTTCCCTGGCACTGAGGTCAGGCTGACAGGTCTGTAGTTCCCAGGTTCCTCCATCCGACCCTTTTTGTGGATGGGGACCACGTTGGCCATTTTCCAGTCTCCTGGGACCTCTCCGGTGAGCCAGGACTGCTGGAAAATGATGGAGAGCAGCTTGGCCAGCTCAGCTGCCAGCTCTCTCAGCACCCTGGGATGGATCCCATCTGGTCCCATGGACTTGTGGGTGTCCAGATGACTCAGCAGGTCCTGAACTAATTCTTCATGAATTTCCAGGGAAACACATCGCTCCCCGACCCCATCCCCCAGTTTAAGAGGCCACTTGCCCTGAACTCCTCCCTCCTTACTGTTGAAAACTGAGGCGAAGAAGGCATTCAGGACCTCAGCCTTTGCTTCATCATCAGTTACAGTGTTCCCCTCCTGGTCCAGTAAGGAGTGGAGGCTCTTCTTGCCCTTCCTTTTAGCATTGATAAATTTATAAAAGTGTTTTTTGTTAACTTTCACGGAAGTGGCCAGCCTAAGTTCTAGCTGGGCCTTAGCCTCTCTAATTTTTCTCCTGCATAGTCTGGCTACCTCCTTAAACACATCAGGAGAAGCCTTCCCCTCCTTCCAGAGGCGATACACCCTCTTTTTCTCCCCCAATTCCTTCAGGAGCTGTTTACTCATCCAGGCTGGTCGCCTTCCCCACCAGCTCATCTTTCAGCACATGGGAACTGCCAGCTCCTGTGCCTTCAAGAGCTCCTGTTTAAAGTAGGTCCAACTATCCTGGCCCCCTTTGTTCTCAAGGACTGCTGCCCAGGGGACATTGGAAATAAGTTCCTTGAGGAAATTGAAGTTTGCCCTCCTAAAGTCCAAGGTGTAGGTTTTGTTGAAGTGCCTCCCTACCTCCCTGTATATTGAAAACTCCACTAACTCGTGATCACGAGGCAATGAGCATGTATGAAGAGGTGAGGGGGGCAGTATGGAAATGCCAGTATTGATTGTAATAACTCCACCTATTCCCAGAACTAGTTGTGCTAACCCTGCCCCTGTACTGAAGATCTATGATTTTGTAGCATAAATATTTTACCTGAACAAGGTGAAGGTGTGGAAGGGCTTTGGAGGAGGACCTCCCCCTTTATCACCCAGTGCTGATAAAACATATCTTTCCTGATGGCCAGGGGGAGGTTGCTCTCTTCTCTCAAGTGTCCAGCACCAGAACGAGAGGACACAGCCTCAGGCTGTGCCAGGGGAAATTTAGGCTGGAGGTGAGGAGAAAGTTCTTCACTGAGAGAGTCATTGGACACTGGAATGGGCTGCCCGGGGAGGTGGTGGAGTCACCATCCCTGGGGCAGTTCAAGGCAAGGTTGGACGTGGCACTTAGTGCCATGGTCTAGCCTTGGGCTCTGTGGTAAAGGGTTGGACTTGATGATCTGTGAGGTCTCTTCCAACCTTGGTGATACTGTGATAACACTGCATTTTGTAAGGTCTCATTTTCCTTAAGTCAGTGCAATGGTAACTTCCTTCTGTACAAGCAATACCCTGAAATAAAGATCAACCAGATGTTAGCTGAATTTCTGGAGCATTTGATTAGCCCAGCCTTTACAATTAAATTCTTCTTTCTATGCTACCTTTCCTCTTGAACTGTTAATGTTATTGTTTCAGTATATATTTATCACTTGGTTTTGAGAGTTATATTTGATCTATAAACTTCTAGGAGGTTTATTCTTTCACATGAAGAGAACAGTCTTTGCCATTACTTAACAAGTTGACAGTCTGCATGTCAAAGATCAGCTCCTTTTACAATCTGTTAAACTTAAATGACTGTTAGCTGTTGTAACATTATGTAGAGGGAAGAATTCTGCACTGCTCCTCTTTACTCAGAGATCACAGCCTTATCCTGCAGGAGAATTACTTCCAAGAAGAATGGCATTTCAAATACCAGTCTGAATTCAGACAAGAGGCTTTACCCAGACTACAGCCAAAAGAAGATCTTGTCTAGTTGTCTTCATTAAGCACCTAATATTTTTTTGTTGTTTCTCCTTTGGAATTTTAAGTTATAAACTCCTGTGTTGGGGTTTGAGCAGGGCTGAGTAACTGAACAGACTTAGGTCATTCTGATAAGGAGGCGCAGCTGCAGAAAAGTGGCCTTGGGAGGCTAACAGAGAAGCTGGGAAAGTTCTGAGCTGTGCGAGGGGGCAGGCTGGTTAGCCCTGGGAATGAGAAATGTTGTGGCTAGCTGCTCAAAGGGGGATTAAGGAGGGTAGTTGGTCAGGTCTGCCCCTGTGTGTGTGGACAGCCCATACTCTGACATGTAAGCCTATCAGAAGTACACACTCCTGTACTGAACTCTGTGGGAGAATTCTCCTGCTAGCAGGACACGAGCTGGTAAACATGAGAACCCACACTGGGAAGTGTCCTTGGGCTGCCTTGGGCTCAGGAAACCAAGCTGTAAACAATGAGCAGCCCACACACAGCTGCAGGGGGCTGAGCCTGCCAGCCCCCTGGGGCAGACACCACAGACCACAGTCTGGTGCCCGAACATCATGATTGGACCACTCTATCTCTGCGTGGGTACAGGTTTGAGGCCTGCATCCCAGACCATCAAGAAGCCTCCAGGCCGTGATTGAGACAGCGCCGAGTCCAGCCCTTAGGCCACTGGGGCCCTGATAAGGGACTGAAACACCGCTCCACCTTCATGGGGTAAGGGAGGCTGGCAGAGGTAACACAGTATCATCAGGGTTGGAAGAGACCTCACAGATCATCAAGTCCAACCCCTTACCACAGAGCTCAAAGCTAGACCATGGCACCAAGTGCCACTTCCAAGCTTGCCTTGAACAGCCCCAGGTGGGAGGGATCGGACATTAGGACGACCCCTAGTGGGGAAAGCCATTAGAAACAGAGCTAGGTTGCCCCCTAGTGGGGAAAGCCATCAGAAACAGAGCTAGGTCGCCCCCTAGTGGGGAAAGCCATTCAGTCAGCATGCACAACAAAAAAAACCCAACAAAACAACAAACTGGAGACTTGCAGAAAGACAAAGGGGACATGGAAGTCGGCAGCAGGTCTCTATGGCTGCCACAGCACATGACCAGGGTCTGCCCCGGCCGCTTAGTAATGGTGGCCGCCCTGAGCACCCAGCCGGCAAAAGCAACAGAAACTTTCTCAGTTTAAACTGTTTCTTAGATCTACTACAGCCCTGCATACCAACTGATTTGCTGAGCGCCACTAATGATCCACCCACGTACCTTGCTGAGGACCCTGTGGTGTAATCACCAGGGTCCCAGTTTGCCCCACCCCAGCCCCCTGCCCCTTGTTGATTGTGTGTGTAGAACGCAGAAAGCAGCAGAGACAGGGAGGCAGGGGCGACAGCAGCAAGACTCTGGGGGATGGGGGAGTGGCTGAGCAGCAAGTCTACTGGGACTGCGAGCCGCCGCCACCAGTGCCCCACATCCTGGCTTGCGGAGTTTTGGAGTTCGGTGAAGCAGTCAGTGCCCCCCCCACCTGCAGAGTCTCTGAGTTCAGCGAAGCAGTCACCACCCTCCCCTTCCTGCCCTCCCCCCCCCCATCCCTTTTTTAATTTTTTTCCCCCCTCTTACAGCTGCTGCAGCACAGCATGCTTGATTCTCAAAGAGACAGACTGAGTTTGGGGTGGCTGTTTTGCACACTGGAACCCTGATGCTGTTCTGGCTTTGGTTGTAATATATTTTAGAGTTTGGGAGTTTACTGGATAGGATGTTAAATGATAACTAATTGTACCAGAATTTTTAGAAGGATCTTCTTCTCCCCTCTGCGCCGATTCCAAGTTTGCTGTGGTACCACATTTCTTGAGTTTTCTTGGCTTTGTTTCCTATTTCCTAGATCTTTAAGTTGCTAAGAGAATATAGCTGAGGCTATGAGTTTGTAATATGACAATTGTAGGACTTTAGCATATAGGAATATTGTAGAATATTTTTTAGAATTTTTCTGTATATTTTGATACCATTAAGATCATGTACAAACAAACAAACCCAAACAAAAAAAAAAAGAAGGGGGAAAAGGGGGATAGAAAGACAAGGAAGGAGGTACAAAGAAAGTCTGCAGTTTCTCTAGTCACATCATATAGACAAGGTCAATGGATTTGTTAGCATAGGCACCGAATGTGTTTGCATTTGGTTTTGTATTTGTTTGTGTTTGACCATGTATGTTCACAGGCCTTAGATAGAGACCAGCTCGCAATGACCAGCCTGTTTTCTTAAAGTGAGCAGAAACCTTGCTCAGACGGCAGAATTGTGGCAAGATCGTGAAAGGAGTATTCAAATGATGGTTGTATGTGTATGGATTGTAAGGTTTTGATCATGGATAATGAATTTGGGTATTTTCATGAGTTCTCAGTGATTCTGGCTTAATGGAATGGGTAACGGCAAAACAGAGATTCAGTGTAGCACCCATTGTAAAGGCCAAAGCCCACTTAATTGGCACAGATGGCAACATGCTTGTTATCTTTTTGCAAGGGGCTGCAATAAGATGAGAAGCACTGCCTTAAATTTTTAAAACAAAGAAAGAACTGTGGGGATAGGCCTAATAGGAAGCCCAAAGGTAACATCTAGGGCATATCTTTGTATCATATTTAGAAATTAGTAGTTCTTAAGCACAATAGACAGATGCAGGAATATAATGAAAACACCAAGATTTCTGAGAATTATGGAGTGAATCCAGATCACAGTATCACAGTATTATTAGGATTGGAAGAGACCTCATAGATCATCAAGTCCAACCCTTTACCACAATTCTCAAGGCTAGACCATGGCACCAAGTGCCACGTCCAATCTTGCCTTGAACAGCCCAAGGGACGGCGACTCCACCACCTCCCCGGGCAGCCCATTCCAGTGTCCAATGACTCTCTCAGTGAAGAACTTTCTCCTCACCTCGAGCCTAAATTTCCCCTGGCACAGCCTGAGGCTGTGTCCTCTCGTTCTGGTGCTGGCCACCTGAGAGAAGAGAGCAACCTCCTCCTGGCCACAACCACCCCTCAGGTAGTTGTAGACAGCAATAAGGTCACCCCGAGCTTATGTATTTTTGGCACAATGATTCATTGCTTTGACAGTTTGCCAAAAAAACATTCAGAGGCCTCAACAACATAAACACCTGATCCTTTCTCTGGGAGGGCTGTTGTGTTTTTGTATTACCTTAACTTGTCTATTTCTGTCTCTAGCTGTACCTATTGTAAATACCTGCTTGCAAATTGTGCTAAGCTGAAAATAGAAAGCTTCATTACATAACTTCCAGCTCAACTGAGTCTAGTCTGGGTGATTTCATAAGAGTGGGGTGAGGCAGTTAACACCCAAACCATCACACCTGTTCAGTAGCTTTATACCTTTATCCACCTGGGGACAAATCAATATATTTTCCAAAAACCCACAGAGCATCTAAAGAGTTCCAGCTTGCAGTCAGAATGGTGCAAAAGGAGATTGCTTAGTCCCTGTGAAAACCATAGAATCAACTGTATTGGAAGAGACCTCCAAGCTCATCCAGTCCAACCTAGCACCCAGCCCTGCCCAATCAACCAGACCATGGCACTAAGTGCCCCAGCCAGGCTTTACTTCAACACCTCCAGGCACAGTCACTCCACCACCTCCCTGGGCAGCCCATTCCAATGCCAATCACTCTCTCTGACAACAACTTCCTCCTCACATCCAGCCTAGTCCTGCCCTGGCACAGCCTGAGACTGTGTCCCCTTGTTCTGTTGCTGGGTGCCTGGCAGCAGAGCCCAACCCCACCTGGCTACAGCCTCCCTTCAGGGAGCTGCAGAGAGCAATGAGCTCTGCCCTGAGCCTCCTCACATGCAGGCTGCACACCCCCAGCTCCCTCAACCTCTCCTCACAGGGCTGTGCTCCAGGCCCCTCCCCAGCCTTGCTGCCCTTCTCCAAACACCTTCCAGCACCTCAACATCTCTCTTCAATTCAGGGGTCCAAAACTCAGCACTTGAGGTGTGGCCTGAGCAGTGCTGAGCACAGGGGCACAAGAACCTCCATTGGCTCTGCTGCCCACCTGGGCACACTGCTGCCTCCTCTTCAACTCCTCTCTCCCAGCACCCCCAGCTCCCTCTCTGCCTGGCTGTTCAGCCACTCTGTCCCCAGCCTGTAGTGCTGCTTGGGGTTGTTGTGGCCAAAGTGTAGAACCCTGCACTTGGCCTTGTTCAATCTCATCCCTTTGGCCTCTTCCCTCCCATGCAGCCTGGCCAGGTCCCTCTGCAGGGCTCTCCTGCCCTCCAACTACTCCACACCTGTTTCTAGCTTGCTGTCATCTGCAAACTCACTGGTGCTGGACTCAATGCCCTGGTCTAGATCATCACTAAAGATATTGAACAGGACTGTGCCCAGCATGCTTTGAGATAACAATGTGTAAAAACCTCTGGCAGTCAAGCAGCTGAATAAAGTAAAATCATGA
This sequence comes from Pogoniulus pusillus, assembly GCF_015220805.1. Lineage (NCBI taxonomy): Eukaryota > Metazoa > Chordata > Aves > Piciformes > Lybiidae > Pogoniulus > Pogoniulus pusillus. The sequence continues at coordinate 25,272,701 of NC_087269.1, read as the reverse complement.
GCCACATCATAGTCATCTAGCATCACTTCCCTCACAGTCAGTATTTCATCTTGTACTGAATAAAAGTCAGTTGTAACTCAGTTTAAAAAGCAAGACAGATATTTAGCCACTCTGAAATAAGAAGGTCAATGAGATTTGAGCCTCACTTTATTTATCTTGTTGAGGATTCTCTGATGTTTCCTCCATGCTAATTCAATGATTCTCAAAACATTTCACAGATTTATTCCAGTCATTTTTCACAGTTTTACCAGTGAGCAGAAAAAAAAAGCAGCTAAACAGAGGAGCTCAGCCTAAGTAAGCTACCTAAGTAGGTCCAGCCACCACCCATGGGTGATGTTAGAATGACCATCAACTCTCTTCCTGCCCAACCAGAGTGCCACCAGGCTCCCCCCACCTTTGTCCCTTTCCCATTCACCTGGCCTGCACCATGAGGACTCACCAATGACATCAGGAGAAGGCTCCTTCTGCCCAGTGGGGCACAGCTTAGAACTTCTGCCATTCCCCTCCACAGCTTAGAGCTTCTGCTTTTCCTGGGGCAGGTTATAAATGGGAGAGGGTGGGGAGGGCAAAGTGGTTGCACCTGGGGTGGGAGGAGACTCCAGCAGAACACAGGTGGTCTGGGTTTGGAAAGGGGCAGATATGGTGGGAAGGGAAAGGGGAGGTGGTGCTGAGAGAAGAGATTTGGAGAGGAAGATGAGGGAAAAGGAAAGACATGGAGAGGGAAGGAGGAAGCTGGGGTAAAACAGGAGATGGAGGGAGTATCTTCCAGTGCGGTGATGCCTATGTGTGTTTTACATATACAATATGCAAAGTATTGTGACATACCAAACAGCCTCAAACCCGTGGCTGTATAGTATGGAGAAGAGAAGAATGAGAGGAGATCTTATCCACATGTAGAAGTATCTGAGGGGTGGGTGTCAAGTGGTTGGGGCAAATCTCTTTTCGGTGGTCATCAGCAATAAGACAAGAAGCAGTAGCTACAAATTGGAACATGAAAGGTTTCACCTGAGCATGAGGAAAAACTTCTTTACAGTGAGTGACAGAGCCCTGGGGCAGGCTGGCCAGAGAGGTTGTAGAGTCTCTTTCTCTGGAGACTTTTAAGACCCACCTGGATGCATTCCTGGAATGGACTCCTGCTTTTGGCAGGGGAATTGGACTCAATCTCTGGAGGTCCCTTCCTCCCTCTAATATTCATAGAATCATACAATAGAATCATGGAATCAGTCAGGGTTGGAAGGCACCATGAGGAGGATCTGGTTCCAAATCCCCTGCCATGCCCAGGGACACCCTACCCTAGAGCAGGCTGCACACAGCCTCAGCCAGCCTGGCCTTAAACACCTCCAGCCATGGGGCCTCAACCACCTCCCTGGGCAACCCATTCCAGCCTCTCACCACTCTCATGCTCAACAACTTCCTCCTCACCTCCAGGCTGAACCTACCCTTCTCCAGCTTTGCTCCATTCCCCCCTAGTCCTGTCACTACCTGACATTAATCAGATCCCCTCTCAGTCTTCTCTTCTCCAGTCCCAGTCTCTCAGTCTCTCTTCACAGGGGCAATGCTCAAGTCCCCTAATCATCCTTGTGGTCCTCCATTGGACTCTCCAGAGGTCCCTTCCAAGCCCTGACATTTTGTGATCTCCTACAAGCTTTTCCCCTAGCTGGGTGTCAAAGTCAACCTTGTCTTCAGCTGCCATTTTCTTAGGAGCCTCTTTCCCCTCCTGGCCTGCTCTGCCAGTTCACCAGAGGCAGTCCCAGACAGTGCTCAAGGACCTCTGATACACAGCCACAGGTTGTTGGCTTTCCAGCTTAGCCTTCTGCTTGGTGACAGCTTCACAAAGTGTCTGCTCTGGGATGCCCTTTGGTACTTGCTTCATGTCCCTATGTGCTGGCAGAAGCACTTCAGGAGTAAGAGTCACTGAACTAAACTTTGGAATACAAAGTTTCCAGGGAATTCTTTAACCTTTCTGAGGCTGGAGCCTGAGGGCAGAATGTGAGCAGTGTCCTTTGAACACCTCAGGATGTTTTCTGCTGCAGCACTTAACAGGTGACAGACTGATGGAGTCTGTTAAAACAAGGAAAGGGTGAGAAGTGCTCCTTAGGTTCTCAAGGCAGGTCATAGAATCAACCAGGTTGGGAGAGACCTCCAAGCTCAGCCAGCCCTGCCCAATCAACCAGACCATGGCACTAAGTGCCCCAGCCAGGCTTTGCTACAACACCTCCAGCCATAGCAACTCCACCACCTCCCTGGGCAGCCCATTCCAATGCCAATCACTCTCTCTGGCAGGAACTTCCTCCTCACATCCAGCCTAGACCTGCCCTGGCACAGCTTGAGGCTGTGTCCCCTTCTTCTGTTGCTGGGTGCCTGGCAGCAGAGCCCAACCCCACCTGGCTACAGCCTCCCTTCAGGTAGTTGTAGACAGCAATGAGGTCTGCCCTGAGCCTCCTCTTCTCCAGGTCCTACCTCCCAAGCTGTTCTCTATTTTAATCTTCCTTTCATTTACTTTCTCAGGCCTCTTCAGGGCAAGCTCAGAGCAGTGCCTGCTTGGTGGCAGGGAGAGCACAGCTGGGCCATGTTCCAGGCTGCAACCTTCTTCCTCACCAGCTCTCTTCTCACAGCAGAGGTACAGGGACTGCATCTAGCATCTCAGAGCTGCCTCTTCAGCCTGCACAGACATCCTGCACAAAGTAATTTCAAATGTTTTGCTTGTCAGGTGCCTGAATCAATCAAGTTTCTCCTTCACCTCAACACCAGGAGAGGCAGAGGGTGCTGGTGTGAGGGTGCTGGAGGCCTGGAGCAGGCTGCCCAGAGAGGTTGCAGAGTCTCCTTCTCTGGAGACTTTCTAAGCTCTCCTGGATGAGTTCCTGTGTGATCTGCCCTAAGTGACCCTGCTTTGGCAGAGGGGTTGGGCGATCTCCAGAGGTCCCTTCCAACCTCTACCACTCTGTGATTCTCTCAACAGAAAGGATTACAGAAAATATTAGCCACAGAAGTGAGAATTTGAACCACAAGTGAATGTGGATCATGGGAGAATTCTGCTCAGTGTGGGAGCCAAGTGAATGGGCTTTGGACACTCACTGCAGCTTCCACACTTCCCCAGGCAAAGGCTCTGCCGTTGCTGTTCTAGCCTGAGCAGGTGCCCAGAGGTGCAAAGATGCAGCTGGAGCACCTATGTGGTGAAAGAGTGGGACAGAGCTCAAGGCAAGGTTGTGGTTTGGGTTTTTTACTCTCAGTACAGTGTGATTTTGGTTTTGAAAGCTGGGAGAGACAGAGAATCCTGGGCTGGGCTGGGCTGGAGGGGACCTTGAAGATCATCTAGTTCAACACCCTGCTACAGGCAGAGCCATCTTCCAACCTGGCCCCAACCAACCTGTACTTGAACACCTCCAGGGAAGAGTTGTCCACAGCCTGCCTGGGCAACCTGCTCTAGTGCCTCACTACTCTCACGGAGAAGAATTTCCTCCTCATGTCTGATCTAAATCCAGCTTCTTCCAGCTCAAAGCCATTGCCCTTCCTCCTGTTGCTCCCTGACTTTGCAAGAAGTGCCTCCTGGAGCCCCTTTGGGTGCTGGTAGGCTGCTCTTAGTTGTCCCTGGAGCCTTCCCTTCTCCAGGCTGGACAGCCCCAACTCTCTCAGCCTGTCTCTCTAGCAGAGGTGCTCCAGCCCTCTGATCATCTTTGTCACCTCCTCTGTATCTGATTTAACAGTACCATGGGCTCCTTGTGTTGAGGATGGCCTGCATTTGTGTTGGCATTTCCCCTACCCAGGTTCAGGGCCTTGCCCATGGCCTTGCTGAACTGCAGGAGTAGCCTGCTCAAGTGCCTCTGGATGGATCTCTTCCCTTCAGCCTCTCAGCCATGGCACGCAGCTTGGTGGCATCGGCAAACTCGCTGAGGGTGCCTCAAGGGCCCTGCCCATGTTACTGGCAGAGATGTTAGTGCTGGGCCCAGCACTGGCCCCTGAAGAGCACCACCTGTCACTGGTCTCCACTCCCACACAGAGCTAGAGGCTGACACTCTTGGAGTGCAACCTTCCAGCCAATTCCTTACCCACCAACTGGTCCAACATCCATCTGAGCTACCAAAGCATTGCTGAGTCTCTGTCCCCCAGAGCTGGGAGGACACAGCCTGGAGCACTGTAGCCAGTTTCTGCATGCTGCACCTGAGCCCTGCTGCTGCTTCATAGGCTTGGGGTTTGCTGTTTCTGAGGAGTGCAGTGGACAGAAGCTGACATCCCACAGAAGCAGTGAGGTTGGGAAAGACCTTTGAAGTCATCTGGTCCAGCTGCAACCCAATGGCACTACAGACTTGGTCCACTTTAACACCCTGAGAGGATATTGGGTGCCTTGAAATGTGATTGGGACTTTGAATTGCAGTGTTCAAACAATTGGCTGCGGTTTGCAGTCTGGAAGGCGTCCAGAGGCAGGAGGCGTTTGTGTGTAGCTGCAGATGGGCTGAAGACAGAGGAAGCTGATGGTGCTCTCTTGATAGCTTGGTGCTTACCTCAGGTGTCCTTTTGTTCTCTCACAGTGCCAGGGGTGGCTCTGCTGAGGGCAACACTTCCTCTGAGCAGGCCTCAGTGTCCGGTCCCCCACTGACTGCTGTCCATGTTGCTGCTTCTTGCCATGCTGGAGCTGATCTGTCCCGGGTGCCAGGCTCTAGCTCAGCATCTACAGCTCTGCCACAGGCAGCCAGCAAGCAGCTGCACAAGGACCACAGCCTGCACCCCCTTGGTAGCCGCAACAGAGCTATGCACAGAAGGCTCTGCCGTAGCAGCCAGGACTGCCCCTTCCTCCTCTTCCCTTGAAATAAGGCAGTTGGATGAGTTTCTTCCTTTAATCCCTTCTGCTTTCTTTATCCTCAGCTTACTAAGAATCCATCCTGGGGAACAAGTTCAGTTTGCACTGGCTTTTTAAGGGCTTGGGTTGTTTGTCTTCCAGTGTTGCAGAGCACAGACCTGTCTGGGACGGTTGATCTCTTTGGCAATGCCTATCCGTTGGTAGGAGATGATTTCTGCCTGCTAAAATTGGCTGCTCTGTGAGAGCTCAACACTTGCAACCTGTTGTGGCCTTTGTGTTCTGCCCACAGGACGTGGGCCTGCCACAGTGACAGAGCTGTGCTGATCGTGGGACTGTACTTAACGCAAGGTTTCAAAGGAGCTGAATGTTCTTGTTTGAAGCAGGAGCTGGCAGCCAGATTCAGGCATTGGTCCACTTTTATAGCAGTTGTGATGTCTCTTCCCCATGCAGGAGGAGCAGGAATTCTGCATCTCATGGTCACACTCACAAGCTAAAGGTCTGTCTATGACTTTACAAACTGATTGGAGTCTGGGTTGGATTCCTTCTTAGAATCATAGAATCAACCAGGTTGGAAGAGACCTCCAAGATCATCCAGTCCAACCTAGCACCCAGCCCTATCCAGTCAACCAGACCATGGCACTAAGTGCCTCATCCAGTCTTTTCTTGAACACCTCAAGGGACGGTGCCTCCACCACCTCCCTGGGCAGCCCATTCCAATGCCAATCACTCTCTCTGTGAAGAACTTCCTCCTAACATCCAGCCTAGACCTGCCCTGGCACAAGTTGAGACTGTGTCCCCTTGTTCTATTGCTGGTTGCCTGAGAGAAGAGGCCACCCCCCACCTGGCTACAATGTCCCTTCAGGTAGTTGTAGACAGCAATGAGGTTGCCCCTGAGCCTCCCTGGATATCTCCTGGTTGTTAGATGGCTTCTCTATGACTACGTGATTAGGAAGTGATCTGGGGGGGATATGATGGTTTAGGGAGTTACCCACTCCCCACGCACACACTTAAGAAAATCACTCGGCTGGAAATTCAGGAAGAAGTCTTCACAGAGTGATTTGCCATTGGAATGGGCTGGCCAGGGAGGTGGTGGAGTTGCCATCCCTGAAGGTGTTCAAGAAAAGACTGGATGAGGCACTTAGTGCCATGGTCTGGATGACTGGATAGGGCTGGGTGCTAGGTTGGACTGGATGATCTTGGAGGTCTCTCCCAACCTGGTTGATTCTATGAAATTAAGGAATGAAGCTATATTTGCCGCTTAGCACAGTATACAAGCAGGTATATACAAACTGACAGTAACACAGAAACACAACACCCCTCCCAGACACAATCAGGGTCCCCAGAAGGGCTCCTGAACCAAACCCCCTTCCACCTCCCTCTTTCCCTCCCTTCAGAAATAACCAGATCAACCTGTGATAGAGGGGTTTGAGACTGCGTTTGGGGTGAGGTATGAGGCCAATTTGAAGGGTATTGAATAATTTATTAATAGGTACGAAGAGAATTTCCCCCAAACTTATCACAGTATCACAGTATCACAATCAGGGTTGGAAGATGCGCAGCTAACCCACACGAATCCTTCGTATGCGGTTGGTAGAACTCTTTTACAGAAGGTCTGTTTACAGCCGAATTGAGCAACTTGGTAGAGGTTTCAGAAATGTCCTGGTGTGCTAGTTTGAAGCAGGCTAGAATGTTTTGGTGAAAAGAACTAGATCATAGGCTGTGAAAGGAAAACAGTGGTGATGTCTACTGCACTCAGAGTCTTGCTGAAGAAGAAATTAAAACATTAGATAACACTCTGGCCGTTTTTGTCACTCTCGCTCTGGCTGCTGGCTGAGCTGCATCTCCCTAACCTCACCTTCCACTCACCTTTGCTTCTTAACCTCCTGGCTGAACCTCCATTCTTCCTTAGGACTGGGGTAAGGTTGAAAGGGGCAGGGGGAAGGTGCAGGGGTGGTTGAGAGCCCCTCCTGGGGACTCAAGTTTCTGGGAGGGGAGTTGTGTTTCTGTATTACCTTTTTACCTTATATATTTCTGTCTATAACTGTATATACTGTAAATATCTGCTTGTACATTGTGCTAGCTGTAAATAAATAGCTTCATTTCTATTCCCAGAGCCAGGAGGGGCTCTCAACCACCCCTGCACCTTCCCCCTGCCCCTTGCAACCTTACCCCAGTCCCAAGGAAGAATGGAGGTTCAGCCAAGAGGTTAAGAAGCAAAGGTGAGTGGAGGGTGTGTTAGAGAGATCTTGCTCAGTCAGAAGCCCAAGGCAGAGAATGAGTCAAAATGGCAAGAGTGTTATCTAATGTATTTGCTTCTTCTTCAGCAAGACTCTGAGGGTGTGATGGTTTGGGCTCTTACCCGCCCCCCCACACTTTTGTAATTGCCCCAGCTAACTCAGACGGCCTCTGGGAATATAAATGAAGCTATTTATTTTACAGCAGCAAATATACAAGCAGCTATTTACAATATATACAGTTATATACAGAAATATACAAAGGATAAACAATACAGAAGCACAACTCCCCTCCCAGAAACCTGAGTCACCAGGAGGGGCTCTCAAACCACCCCAACACCTCCCCTTGCCCTCTCAACCTTACCCCAGTTCTCAGGAAGAAGAGAGGTGCAGCCAAGAGGTTAGGGAGCTAGGTTAGTGGGAACAAGGTTAATGAGATGTGACCAGGTCTGAAGGCAAAGGCAGAATGAAAGACAAAATGGAGAATGTTTACTTTTTCTTCCCAGAGTTCTCAGCGTGACTGTGAGTGAAGGAGACACAATTGTTTTTCATTTCACTGCCTGTTATCTAGTTCTTTTACCAAAACATTCCAGCTTGCTTCTAACTAGCACAGAGGGGAGTAGACATCACCATTGTTTTCCTTTCACAGCCTGCAATCTAGTTCTTCTCACCAAAACATTCTAGCCTGCTTCAAACTAGCACACCTGGATTGCCCTATTTATCAGATGCAGGCTGAGATTGATGGTCCTTTGGCCATGATGTCGTCCAATAGGCTTCTGGCAGTCAGCCAAAACACACCAAATTAGGAAGGATCCACAAGTCTAGTATCCCAAATATGGGAAGAGCATGAGCCCTACACCTGGTGGGCCACACGCTACAACCTGGGCCCTGGGCAGGCCAGACTTTGTGGCACCAGGCCTATTGTGCCCCTTTAGTCCGTTTAATGTGCTTAGCTCTGTTTGGGGCAGGAAAACATGTCCAGGTGTTGGAGAACACCTTCAGTGGAGCGCTATGGGAAGATGACTCTTTGGTCACCAACATGATTAGATGGTCAAATCCACTTTATTTCCCTGATACAGTAACTTATATGCATTCTAGCAGGAGGCGTGCTCAGCTTAAGATTGGTTACAGTCAGAGGGTCCAGAGTTACTTGTAAGGCATAGATAGGTCAGCATACCATAACAGTCTGAGGGTCAGCCTCTGGGGCTGGCTAAACTCTGCCCACCTGCAGCTGCACTCCACCCCCTGCAGCTGCAGGTGGGGGGAAGCTACCCTGTGCCTGCTATCTAAACTCCCAAGATGGATTCAAGGACATTCCCAGCATGGGTTGCTCATGTTTATAATTCTTGTGTGCTGTGCTAACAAGAATTTCTCCAACATCCAGACAAGGCATATGTAAGCCTATTTGGGCCTATGTGGCCCTCCACTACACGACCTGCATACATCTCATGTAATAAGTCTGGGGATCTGAGGTGAGATGTCCAAAAGAGACAAGGAGGTTAGAGGAAATAAAGGGATTAGGTGGATTAGAGACTTAAAGAAAGAATCAGCAGGAGAGAAAGGACTGCCCAAAGTGAGAGCTGAGCGGTGTGTGTGTGAAGTACCTGCCTTATCTCTACTGTGACTAGTCTCAGCAGAAGAATGGTCATGCAGCTTACTGTTGCTGCTCTTCTTCTCACAGCTGAGGATTCAATTTCACTCAGTAAAATGTTTCAGTTCGTCTCAAACCATCACAAGGGATAACAGCAAATGGTGGTTCTTAAAACTGCTACGCAGGGGCAGCCAAACATCTCACGGGAGCGTGCAGCAGAGGAGCATCCTGCAGCTTGCCGTGAGAAGCAGGGAAGTGCTAGTTTGAAGCAGGCTAGAATGTTTTGGTGAGAAAAACTAGATCATAGGCTGTGAAAGGAAAACAATGGTGATGTCTCCTTCCCTCAGAGTCTTGCTGAAGAAGAAACGAATACATTAGATAACACTCTCACCATTTTGTCTCACTCTCTGCCTTGGGCTGCTGACTGAACTGCATCTCCCTAACCTCACCTTCCACTCACCTTTGATTCTTAACCCCCTGGCTGAAACTCTATTCTTCCTTAGGACTGGGGTAAGGTTGAGAGGGCTGGGGGAGGTGTTGGGGTGGTTTAAAAGCCCCTCCTGGGGACTCAGGTTTCTGGGAGGGGAGTTGTGCTTCTGTATTACTTATCCTTTGTATATTTCTGTATATAACTGTATATATTGTAAATAGCTGCTTGTATATTGTGCCAGCTGTAAATAAATAGCTTCATTTATATTCCCAGAGCCGGCTGAGTCTAGTCTGGGTACCTTCTAAAGTGTGTGTGGGGGGGGGGGGAACACCCAAACCATCACATTTCCAAGTGGCTTTGCACAGGGAGCACCTGCACTGTGCTCTGTGTGTGTTGGTAACCTTTTGCATGACTCTTTGTTATTTAACCATCTCACCATGGGAGAGAGACAGTGGTGAGCTTCAGGAGGGGTTCTGTAAGTCTGCAGATGACACCAAGCTAGGAGCAGGAGTGGGTCTGTTGGAGGGTAGGAGAGCCCTGCAGAGGGACCTCCATAACTTTTCTGACCTCTAGTCCTGAGTGGCTCATGGCTCTAAACCAGGACACCAGCAAAGGTCTGTAGGGGTCTGTGTGGTCTCAGTGGGCATGGAGGGCTCTGCAGGGGCCTTTCCAAGGCCTGCAGTGGTCAGAAGGCATCTGCACAGATCTGTAGAGCTCTGGATGGTTCTGCAGGGGGCTTCTAAATCTGGAGGGAGCTGCCTCATGGGCCTTGCCCCACACTGTCTCCTCTGCCCATGTCGGCCCACAGGCTGGAGGCTGCCATGGAGATGGAGTTCCTGGAGATAGCCTGCAGCTGCAAGGCTGTTATCTACAACAGGGTCTCCCCTGCAGATGGCCCAGGTTGGGGAGCCACTGCAGAAGTAGCAGGGAGCTGCCAGCTTGGCCATCAGTGATGGGGCCAACAACTTCAGCGTGCTCAAAAGGGAGCCTTGGGTTCTGGGACAGCTGCAGGTGCCCTGGCCAGCCTCTGTGCCCCACAGGAGCACAGCCCTGCTGCAGAGGTGCCAGCCCTGTGCTCTTGGCAGAGGTCTACTCCCTCCACTTGTCGCTGCTCTGTACAGCTGCCCATGTTGGAGTGGGCATCAGCAGACAGGAGAGGTCCCTGGAGACTGGAAGCTGCCAAAGTGATGCCCACCCACAAGGGCTGGAGGGAGGAACTGGGAAATTCCAGACCTGTCAGCCTGACCTCAGTGCCAGGCAAGGTTGTGGAACAGGCTGTCTTGAGTGCCATCACACAGCACCTACAGGATGGCCAAGGGATCAAGGCCCAGCCAGCATGGGTTTAGGAAGGGCAGGTCCTGCCTGACCAACCTGAGCTCCTTTTATGATCAGGTTTCTGCCTGCTCCATGTGGGGCAGGCTGTGGATGGAGTCTGCCTGGACTGCAGCAAAGCCTTTGACACTGTCTGCCACAACCAGCTCCTGGCACAGCTGGCAGCTCCTGGCTTGGACAGATTCACTCTGAAATGGGTCAAGAACTGGCTAGAGGGCTGGGTCCAGAGAGTGGTGGTGAATGGTGCCACATCCATCTGGCAGCTGTCACCAGTGGTGTGCCCCAGGGGTCAGTGCTGGGCACAGTCCTGTTCAATATCTTTAGTGATGATCCAGATGTGGGGATCAAGTCCAGCATCAGTAAGTTTGCAGATAACACCAAGCTAGGAGCAGCTGTGGAGCTGTTGGAGGGTAGGAGAGCCCTGCAGAGGGATCTGGACAGGCTGCATGGGTGGGCAGAGGCCAAGGGGATGAGACTGAACAAGGCCAAGTGCAGGGTTCAACACTTTGGCCACAACAACCCCAAGCAGCACTACAGGCTGGGGCCAGAGTGTCTGAGAGCAGCCAGGCAGAGAGAGAGCTGGAGGTGCTGGTAGAGAGGAGCTGAAGATGAGGCAGCAGCATGGGCAGCAGAGCCAATGGCATCCTGGCTTGGACAGTGTGGCAGCAGGGGTGAGAAGCAGCTCAGGGTGTGAGGGGGGCTGCTAGTGCTTCTGCCATTCCTGGCTGAGGACTTCTTAGAGATCTGTTGAGGTCTGCAAAGGTCTGTAGGGGTCTGCAGGGGTCTTTAGAGGCATGGAAGGGTCTGTAGATGTTTGCAGGTATAGGAGTCTGAAGGAGGCTTTTGAAAGTCTGGAGGGGCTTGTAGAGATCTGTAGGGGTCTGCAAGGCTTTGCATGTATCTGTGGGAGTCTGAAGGAAGCTTTTAAGGGTCTGGAGGTGGTTGCAGGGGTCTGTAGATCTCTGCAAGGCTTTGCAGGGGTCTTTATGGCTCTGTAGATGTCCACAGGCATCTGTAGTGAGCTATGGGGGTCTGCAGACATACTTTAAAGGTCTGTAGAGGCCTGCAGCCACGTGCAGGTATGTATGAAAGGTCTGGAGGGGTCTGTAGATATGTGGAGGGGTCTGGAGGCATCTGTTGAGGTCTTTAGATGTCTGCAGTGCTCTGTAGGCAACTTTTAAAGGTGGGGGGGATCTGCAGGCCTCTGTTAAAGGTCTAGAGGCATCTCTAGACCTCTGTAGGTATCTGTAGGGGTCGCTCAGGGTCTGTGGCTGTTTGTAGGGACCTGTAGGGTTTTAATGAGGTCTGCAGCAGTTTGAACAGGTCGGCAGCAGTTTGTAGGAGTCTGTAGAGCTGCAGGCATCTTTGAAAGGTCCCTAGAACTGTGTAGGGGTCTGTAAGCATCTGCAGGTATCTGTTAAACATCTGGAGTGGTCTATAAGGTTCTGTAGAGACCTGTAGGGTTCTGCAGGCATTTATTAAAGGCCTGGAGGGGGCTGTAGGCATCTGCAGGGCTCTGTAGAGCTCTCTTGGGCTCTGCAGGCAGCTTTTAAAGGTCTGTAGGGGTCTGTGGGGATCTGTAGAGTTCAGCAGGTGTCTGGAGGTTTCTGCACGGTTCTGTAGGTGCCTGCAGAGGTGTTTAAAATGAGGCTGGATGAGGCACTTAGTGCCATGGCTTAGTTAATTGGAAGGCTTAGGTGATAGGTTGGACTCGATGATCCTAAAGGGCTTTTCTAGCCTGGTTGATTCTGGGGGGGTCTGCAGAGCTCTGTTGGAGTCTGTAGAGGTCTAGAGGGGTCTGTAGAGCTGTGGAAGTGCCTGTTAGCAGTGCCTGTAGATATTCTGAAGGGTCTACAGAGTTGTGTAGGGGTCTGCAGAAGTCTCCAGGGACCTTTTGAAGGTCTGGATGGGTCATGTCTGAGGTCTGTGGAGGGGTCCATGGGGGTTGGTAGGCATCTGCAGGCATCTATTAAAAGTCTGTAAGGGGGGTCCACAGGCATCTTTTAAAGGTCTGAAGGGCTCAGTAGAGCTCTGTCAGGCTCTGCAGAGATCTGTAGGTGTCTGCAGGCATCTATTAAATGTCTACAGGAATCCATTACAGATCTAGAAGGGTCTGTAGAGTTGTGGAGGTGTCTGCTAGCAGTGCCTGTAGATATTTTGAGGGGTCTGCAGAGTTATGTAGGGGTCTGTAGAGGTCTCAAAGGACCTTTTAAAGGTCTGGAGGGGTTGTAAGTGTCTGAGGTCTGTAGAAGTGTGGAGGGGTCTGTGGGTGTTTGTAAATGTTTGCAGGCATCTGCAGGCATCTATTAAAGGTCTGAAGGGGTCTGTAGAACTCTGCCAGGCTCTGAAGAGGTCTGTAGGGGTCCACAGGCATCTATTAAATGTCTACAGGAGTCTATTACAGATCTAGAGTGGACTGTAGGGGTCTGTAGAGGTCTGCAGATGTGTGGAGCAGTCTGTAGGCAGCTACAGGCATCTTTTAAAGGTTTGGAGCAGTCTGTGGAGATCGGTGGAGGTCTGCAGGGATCTGTAGTAGTCTGTAGGTGTCTGTAGAGTTCTGTCAGAGTCTGTAGAGGTCTGTAAATGTCTGAATGTATCTCTAGGGGTCTGCAGGCACCGTTTAAAGGTCTGTCAGGGTCTGTAGGTGTTTGCCAGGGTCTGTGGGTGTCTGAGGGAACATTTAGGAGCTGGTAGAGGTGCAGAGGGGCCAGTGTGGGTCAGTAGGGGTCTCTTAAATGTCTGGAGGAGTCTCTAGGAGCCTATAGCTGTCTTGTACAAGTCTGTAAGGGTCTGGATGTGTCTGGGAACCACAAGTCTGGCCATGTGAACAGCTGCTGGCAGGAGCTGGATGAGTGGAATCATTCTGGTTGGAAAAAGCCTTCAAAATCATAGAACCTTTGAAATATTTCACTTGGGAAAAACCTCTAAAATCACTGACTCCAACAATCAACTTAAGACAATCAATGCCATGAAACCATGTCCTTCTCCAGGTACCTAAGGGTGGTTGAATCTGGTTAGTCCAGACAGGTGCCACAGGAGCAGCTTTCTCGACTGTCTCCAGCTGATTCCTACCTTCCAGGAGGATGTTGCACAATGAAAGGTCTTGAGCTCTCTGGTAAGAGTATGTGGTGGAAGATAGCTTTCCTAGCTGGAAGTGCAGCTGTTCTGTTCAGCAGGGGGAGAGGTCAGAAGAAATACTTGAGACAGAAGGCAAAGAGATGATTTTCAGCTTTCTGATTCTAAGGTGCTGTGAGTGACCAGAAGTCCTCTTGATGTCAGTCCTATTTTCTGCAGGATTCCAAGAAGCCTGCTGAGCTGCATCTCCCCCTGGATGTCTTCACTAAACACCAACACTGGTGTGGTTTTTCTTCTATCTGTGCTGCCTGTCATAAATCAAAAATCAGACACTCATACAACTGTTTCTGTTGGAAAAGGCCTCTAAGGTCATTGAAGCCAACCTTCAACCACCATGGCCACCAAGCCATGGCCCCAGATGCTGTGGCCACACCTTCCTTGAACACCTCCATGCGTGGGAACTCCACCAGAACTGTTTCAGTTGGAGAAAAATTTCAACACCAGTTCCAACCTTCAGCCCAGCACTACCATGGCCACTAAACCATGGCTCCAAGTGCCATGGCCACACCTTTCTTGGACACCTCTATGCAAGGGAACTCCACCATCTCCCTGGGTAGCCTGTGCCAATCGCCAACCACCACTCTAGCAGCAAAGAAACTTTTCTTCCTCTCCAACATACCTCTCCCCAACCTAACCCTCCCCTGGCACAACTTCAGGCCATTTGCTCTCCTTCTCTCACCTGAGAGTAAACTGCAGAGTCCAAACCCCCATCAGCCTCCTCTCAGGGAGCTGCAGAGAGCAATGAGCTCTGCCCTCAGCCTCCTCTTCTCCACACTGCACACCCCCAGCTCCCTCAGCTGCTCGTCCCCAGCCCTCTTCTCCACACCCTTCCCCACCTTTCTTGCCCTTCTCTGCATCTGCTCCAGACCCTCAATGTCCTTCTTGCAGGGAGGAGCCCAAAACTGAGCCCAGTACTCAAGCTGTGGCCTCAGCAGTGCCCAGCACAGGGGCACAATCCCTGTCCTGCTCCTGCTGCCCACACCATTGCTGATCCAGGCCAGGCTGCTGGTGCCCTTCTTGCCCACCTGGGCACACTGCTAGATTATCTTCAGCCAATGTCCTTCTTGGAGTGATCAGTGTTAATTTCCTCTACCGCTCCTATCAGGACAGACTGAAAGAGTTGGGGCTGTGCAGTCTGCAGAAGAGGAGGCTCCCAGGTGACCTTCTGGTGGCCTTCCAGGATCTGAAGAGGCTACAAAAGAGCTGGGGAGGGACTTTTGAAGCTGTCAGGGAGTGACAGAACTGGGGGGAATGGAGCAAAGCTGGAGGTGGGGAGATTGAGCATGGAGGTGAGGAGGAAGTTGTTCATGATGAGAGTGGTGAGAGGTTGGAATGGGTTGCCCAGGGAGGTGGTTGAAGCCCCATCCCTGAAGGTGTTTAAGGGCAGGCTGGCTGAAGCTGTGTGCAGCCTGCTCTGGGGTAGGGCTGATCCTTGTGGTCCCTTCTAACCCTGACTGATTCTGTGAATCTGGTGTTTCCATAAAGAGCTAAGAGCAAACACCTGCTTGCTCTTCCATGCCAATAACCAAGGGCAATCTCTCTGTTAAAACACCAGTAAAATAAAGCCATTCATAAGCTTTCACCTCAAGTATCTCTAAGGAGTAAGGTGGTAGCTTTTAATGCCCGGCTGCTGGGAGAGTACCTGCATGCAGCTGGATGCCTCTAAAGGACAATTGTTTCACCTTGATGAGTTTTATGGGCCAGTGAATTAAATGAGTCTATGTGCTCCAGGAGATCTGTGGCCATCAGGAGCCACAGCTTCAGCTCTATCAGCTGCATCTTCCTTAAAACTTGGTAATATGAAGAGAAAAAGGAAAAGAAATAGGGAAAAATTCCTGCTTTTCAAATTGATAGGGCAAGATTTAGGGGTGCTGCTGATTGCTTTGGGCATCTGCTTGAAAATGGCCTCTGCCTGCCTTCTCCTAGACACTGTTTTATCTGTCATGGCTTTTGTTCATCTGTAGCTGGGGTTTCATGGAATAGGTCATCTTGAGTGCCATTGCACAGCACCTACAGGGTGGCCAAGGGATCAGGCCCAGCCAGCATGGGTTTAGGAAGGGCAGGTCCTGCCTGACCAACCTGAGCTCCTTTTATGATCAGGTTCCTGCCTGCTCCATGTGAGGCAGGCTGTGGATGGAGTCTGCCTGGACTGCAGCAAAGCCTTTGGCACCATCTGCCACAACCAGCTCCTGGCACAGCTGGCAGCTCCTGGCTTGGACAGATTCACTCTGAAATGGGTCAAGAACTGGCTGGAGGGCTGGGTCCAGAGAGTGGTGGTGAATGGTGCCACATCCATCTGGCAGCTGTCACCAGTGGTGTGCCCCAGGGGTCAGTGCTGGGCCTAGTCCTGCTCAACATCTTTATTGATGATCTGGACCAGCATCAGTGAGTTTGCAGATGACAGCAAGCTAGGAGCAGCTGTGGAGCTGTTGGAGGATAGGAGAGCCCTGCAGAGGGAGCTGGCCAGGCTGGACGGGTGGGCAGAAGCCAATGGGATGAGATTGAACAAGGCCAAGTGCAGGGTTCTACACTTTGGCCACAACTCCAAGCAGCACTACAGGCTGGGGACAGAGTGGCTGAGAGCAGCCAGGCAGAGAGGGAGCTGGGGGTGCTGGTAGAGAGGAGCTGAAGAGGAGGCAGCAGTGTGCCCAGGTGGGCAGAAGAGCCAATGGCATCCTGGGCTGGCTCAGGAGCAGTGTGGGCAGCAGGACAAGGGAGGTTCTTCTGCCCCTGTGCTCAGCACTGCTCAGGCCACCCCTTGAGTGCTGTGTCCAGTTCTGGGCTCCTCAATTCAAGAGAGATGTTAAGGTGCTGGAAGGTGTTTGGAGAAGTGCAGCAAGGCTGGGGAGGGGCCTGAAGCACAGCCCTGTGAGGAGAGGCTGAGGGAGCTGAGGGTGTGCAGCCTGCAGAAGAGGAGGCTCAGGGCAGAGCTCATTGCTGTCTGCAGCTCCCTGAAGGGAGGCTGTAGCCAGGTGGGGTTGGGCTCTGCTGCCAGGCCACCAGCAACAGAAGAAGGGGACACAGTCTCAAGCTGTGGCAGGGCAGGTCTAGGCTGGATGTGAGGAGGAAGTTGTTGTCAGAGAGAGTGATTGGTATTGGAATGGGCTGCCCAGGGAGGTGGTGGAGTGGCTGTGCCTGGAGGTGTTGAAGCCAAGGCTGGCTGGGGCACTTAGTGCCATGGTCTGGTTGCTTGGGCAGGGCTGGGTGATAGGTTGGACTGGATGATCTTGGAGCTCTCTTCCAGCCTGGTTGATTCTGTGGTTCTTGTGCTCTGTATGTGCACAGCTTTTGAGCAGAGCAGCTGAGGGACCTGGGATTGCCTGACTTGGAGAAAAGGAGGCTGAGGGGAGACTTCATTGCCTGAAAGGAAGTTGGGACCAGGTGGGGCTTGGTCTCTTCTTTCAAGTCACAAGTCAAGAGGAAACAGCCTCAAGTTACGCCAGGGGGTGATTAGATTGGACATCAGGAGCAATTTCTTCCCCAGAAGAGTTGTCCACTGGCTCAGGCTACCCAGAGCAGCGGTGGAGCTCCCATACCTGAGAGCATTTCAAAGCTCTGTAGCCGTGGTGCTGAAGGACATGGTTTGATGGTGACCTGGCAGTGCTGGGGTGATGGTTGAACTTAAAGACCTCTTCCAAGCAAAACAAATCTATGATTACTGCTGCATCCAGCTCTGGAGCCTCCAACACAGAAAGAACATGGACCTGATGGAGTAGCTTCAGAGGAGGGCACAAAAAATGATAAGGGGCTGGAGAACCTCTGCTACAAGGACAGGCCAAGGGAGCTGGGGGTGTCCAGCCTGGTGAAGAGGAGGCTCCAGGGTGACTTGATAGCAAACTTCCAGTACCTGAAGCGGGCTACAAGAAGGCTGCAGAGGGACTGTTCCCAAAGGCCTGCAGTGATAGGATGAGGGGCAAGGGTTTGAAATGAAAAGAGAGTAGGTTGACAATGGATGTGAGGAGCAAGTTCTTTGCCATGAGGCTGCTGGAACACTGCAACAGGTTGCCCAGAGGCGTAGTGGAGACTTCATCCCTGGAAACAGTGCAGGTTAGGCCGGACAGAGCTGTGAAAGGAATCTTTTGGCTCAACACTAGAGCCATAGAAGTCTTCTAGTGAAGGATGTCTTCCTCTCCAGCCTCTCTGCTTTCTAGTCCTTTGTGGTCCTTCCTAAGGTAGGAAGAATGTCCCTGAGCCATCCTCCCCCTCACAGAAGTCAGTTCACACAGAATTGTACAGAAATGTCCTGGTTGGAGAATACCCTCAGGACCACCAAGTCCAACCATTGACCCTACTCTACAGAGCTCACCCCTGCACCACAGCCCCAGGCACCACATCCAACCCCCCTTTGAACACCTCCAGGGATGCTGACTCCACCACCTCCCTGGGCAGCCTCTGCCAGTGCCTGACCACTCTTGCAGCAAAGAACCTTTCCCTGATTCCCAGCCTAACCCTGCCCTGCTGCAGCTTGAGGCCATTGCCTCTTGTTCTAATCACCTGTGAGCAGAGACCAGCACCAACCTCTCCACAGCCTCCTTTCAGAGAGCTGTAGAGAGTCATGAGGTCAGGGTTAGAAGGGACCACAAGGATCAGCCAGTTCCAACCCCCCTGCCATGCCCAGGGACACCCTACCCTAGAGCAGGCTGCACTCAGCCTCATTCAGCCTGGCCTGAAACACCTCCAGCCATGGGGCCTCAACCACCTCCCTGGGCAACCCATTCCAGCCTCTCACCACTCTCATGCTCAACAACTTCCTCCTCACCTCCAGCCTGACTCTCCCCACCTCCAGCTTTGCTCCATTCCCCCCAGTCCTGGCACTCTCTGACAGCCTCAAAAGTCCCTCCCCAGGTCTTTCGGAGGCCCCCTTCAGATGCTGGAAGGCCACAAGAAGGTCACCTGGGAGCCTCCTCTTCTGCAGACTGCACAGCCCCAACTCTTTCAGTCTGTCCTCACAGCAGAGCTGCTGCAGCCCTCTGAGCATCCTCCTGACCCTGCTCTGGACACACTCCAGCATCTCCACATCCCTCTTGTCCCAGAACTGGATGCAGTACTCCCAGTAGGGTCTTAGCAGTGTGCAGTAGAGGAGGAGAATCACCTCCCTGGCCCTGCTGGCCACACTTCTCCTGATTCATCCCTCTGAAGGAAAGAAGGGAAGTGACTACTTCAGAAGTTATCTCCAGCAGAAAAAGCATCTAGAGGGGACAGGAGTGGGGGAGAATAGGATATGCATCTGGGTAAAAAATGTTGTTGTCTCAGTGCTGGTGTCACAGGACTGGGACCAGAGCTGTTTAGCATCATTCTCAGTAACATGGACTTGCTTAGGCACCCTCAGCAAGTTTGAAGGTAACACCGAGCTCTGTGGTGTGGCTGACAGGCTGGAGGGAAGGATCCATCCAGAGGGATCTGCGCTGGATGCAGAGGTGAGCCCAAGACAACCTCAGGAAGGTCAAGAAGGCCAAGTGCAGGTCCTGCAGCTGGGTCAGAGTAATGCCAAGCACAAATGCAGGCTGGAGGAGCAGGCCTTGGGGGTGTCAGTTGGTGAGCAACTGCCCAGGAGCCAGCACTGGTGGCTGGCAGCCCAGAGCCAGCTGTGTGCTGGCTGCAGCCAGAGCAGGGAGAGCAGCAGCACAGGGAGGGGATTCTGCTCCTCTGCTCTGCTCTGCTCAGACCCCACCTGCAGCACTGCAAACAGCTCTGGGGCCCCCAGCACAAGAAGAACCTGGAGCTGCTGGAGAGGCTCCAGAGAAGGCCACAGAGATGATGAGAGGCCTGGAGAAGCTCTCCTGTGGGGACAGGCTGGGAGAGTTGGGGCTGTTGAGGCTGGAGAAGAGAAGGCTGCAGGCAGACTTTAGAGCAGCCTTCCAGTACCTGAAGGGGCTCCAAGAGAGCTGTGGGGGGATTTTGGCCAAGGGCTGGGAGTGCCAGGATGAGGGACAATGTCTGTGAGCTGGGAGAGGGGAGACTGAGAGTGGAGATGAGGAAGAAATTGTTGAGAGTGAGAGTGGGGAGACACTGGCACAGGTTGCCCAGAGAGGCTGTGGCTGCCCCCTCCCTGGAGGTGTTCTCAACCAGGCTGGATGAGGCCCTGAGCAAGCTGTGCTGGTGGGAGGTGTCCCTGCCCATGGCAGGGGGTTGGAGCTGAATGGGCTTTGAGGTCCCTTCCCACCCAAACTGTTCCACAATTAAACAGTGTACTGGGTGCCTAGCAGGCAGATCAGGTCTGTCAGCTGAGTTGCTTACTGAGTTCCCTTTTCTGAGCAGCTTCAGGCTCCAGGGCTGCCAACCCAGCACCTTTCAGGAGCTCTGCATGAGCAAACCCACAAACTGTCTTTGAAGACTAAGCACCTTTTCATGGAGCCATTCTTCATTTCATGGCCTTCCTGAGAACTGGCAGCTCTGTCAGAATTCCTTTCAACAACAGAAAGATGAGACTTTGGGGCTGTGGAGTGTGTTTCGTTTTGCTGTGTTGCACAGGGAGCTGGGATTGGTTAGCCTGGAGAAGAGGAGGCTCAGGGGTGACCTTATTGCTGTCTACAACTGCCTGAGGGGTGGTTGTGGCCAGGGGGAGGTTGCTCTCTTCTCTCAGGTGGCCAGCACCAGAACGAGAGGACACAGCCTCAGGCTGTGCCAGGGGAGATTTAGGCTGGAGGTGAGGAGAAAGTTCTTCACTGAGAGAGTCATTGGACACTGGAATGGGCTGCCCGGGGAGGTGGTGGAGTCGCCGTCCCTGGGGCTGTTCAAGGCAAGATTGGACGTGGCACTTGGTGCCATGGTCTAGCCTTGAGCTCTGTGGTAAAGGGTTGGACTTGATGATCTGTGAGGTCTCTTCCAACCCTGATGATACTGTGATACTTCTCACTTGCTCCCTGGGACAAGACAAGGAGCAATGGATGGAAGTTGCAGCACAGGAGGTTCCAGCTCAGTACAAGGGAGAACTTCTTGACTGTAAGGGTCACAGAGCACTGGCACAGGCTGCCCAGAGAGGTTGTGGAGTCTCCTTCTGTGGAGCCTTTCAGGGCCTGTCTGGATGTGTGACCTGAGCTAGATTGTGTGGTGCTGCTCTGGCAGGGGGGTTGGACTTGATGATCTCCTTGGGTCCCTTCCAACCCCTGACATCCTGTGAGCCTGTTTTTGACTGGGGGGCTCCACTAATTAAGCAGCAATTTAGTTGCTTATGCTTTGAAGTTTCATTCATTACCTGTCCTGGGTTAAGTCAACAAAAGGCTACATCTAAGGCAGGGACTCCCAGGCCATCACTTCTCTTTCTCTTTTATTTTTTTGTTGTTTGGGCTGCCTAATTAAGTGCAATTACTTTATTTTGTGCCGGGCTCGGTGTACTTGTAAGGTTGCCCTGTAATGATTTAAATTGCATGTGTGCTGCGGGGGGACTGCTCGACGCCAGCGACGAGACGTCCCTGCTCCCCTTCCTCCCCGCAGCAAAGGGCCGGGGGGATCCTTTCCCTACCCCCTCATTAGCCGCCCCTGCAGGAGGCTCGGCAGCGAGGCGCTCGTAGGGTGGCTAAGGGGACCGGGGGGGATCCTTTCCCTACCCCCTCATTAGCCACCCCTGCAGGAGGCTCGGCAGCGAGGCGCTCGTAGGGTGGCTAAGGGGACCGGGGGGGATCCTTTCCCTACCCCCTCATTAGCCGCCCCTGCAGGAGGCTCGGCAGCGAGGCGCTCGTAGGGTGGCTAAGGGGACCGGGGGGGATCCTTTCCCTACCCCCTCATTAGCTGCCCCTGCAGGAGGCTCGGCTGCGAGGCGCTCGTAGGGTGGCTAACGGGACCGGGGGGGATCCTTTCCCTACCCCCTCAATAGCCGCCCCTGCAGGAGGCTCGGCTGCGGGGCGCTCGCAGGGTGGCTAACGGGACCGCACCGTCCGGGGGCAGCCTGGCAGCAGCCGCGCAAGGCACCCAGGCGGCTGCTCCCCGGCCGCCCGCCCGAGCCTCGGCACCTCCTGCCTTTCACAAGTAGGACAGATCAAAAGCCTTACCCTGCCACTCATTATCTCCTCCAGAGGCAGCTGAAGAATTACTGTCCTCCTGACAAGCGAAAAAATCCTCCTGCTGCTCCTGTTTGTGGAGATCAAGCAGCAAATGCCCACCCCAAAAAAAAAAACAACCAACAGAGCTCACCTGTGGTTCATTTCCCACCCCCCGTGCATGAGGAAATCGATCATTGCAGAGAGACGAAATGAGTAGCTCAGCTAATGAGCTCTGCTAAAGCTCCCTGAGCCATGGGGTAAGTAGAAGCCAGGCTGAGTTTCGAGACAGGCTTTAAGGATTAATAATATGGTGAATCTCATCTGGCCAGAGCTAATAACAGGGAGCTGCTCTGCTTCTTTGCTGGCCACCAGAAGGAGAGCATCTTCTGGGAGCCCTCCTTGCTCCACCACGGTGCCAGCAGGTCTAGGGTGGAGTAGTTAAAAGCTAATGTCAGGTCTTGCATTCAAGTTTTGAAGAGAAGGGGAGGGAAGGGGAGGCGGGGGGGGGGGGGAAAGGATGAGAAAACAGCCAAACAACCTCTGGCTTTTGAAGGGCTAAGATAATTTGTGGGGTGTTTGGAGGAACATCAGAAAGAAGACAAGGGGAAAAGCAATTAATCAGCTGGGGTTTGAGGTTGGATGGGGCTGTTTCTTACCAGAAACTCTATCAGATCAGGGCTTGGGTACAAACAGGAAGCAGGAATTCATTTACAGTATAGCTGGGTCAGTATCAAATAGCTTGGGGGGGAAGGAGGGGAGGTGGAAATAACGTTTTATGGCAGCTTTGTGATGGACAGCAAGGGCTGTGGGCAACTTGATGTAGTTGAGGATACTCCTGCTGCCTGCAGAGGAGGTTGTGCTGGATGACTCTTTGGAGGTCCCTTCCATCCCAGAGTGTTCTGTCTGAAAAATAAGACCCTGTGGAATTTGGGAGAGGTTGGTTTGAGAGGTGGGGGGGGGGGGGAGTTATATTGATGAGGAAAAAAATGATTCCTGCTCCATGTTGATGCAGTTTCAACACCTTTAGAGAGTCAAGTGCTAGATAAAGGGATTGAGGCAGCCTCAAAGAGTTTGCAGATTACACTGAACTGGGTGGCAGTGGTGATCTGCTGGAAGGTAGCTCCCTCTGCAGAGGGCTCTGACCAGGCTGGATGCATGGGCTGAGCTCCATGGGAAGAGGTCTAACAAGGCCAAGGGCTGGGTCTTGCACTTGGGTCACAACAGCCCCATGTAACACTGCAAGCTTAGGGCAGAGTGGCTGGAAACTGAGCACTGAGATTATGTTTTTTTGTGGTCCTCTTGACTAGAATATCAAAATCAGTACTAGTGAGGCCACAGCCCAAATACGAGGTTGAGTTTTGTGCCACTCACTGCAAGAAGAGCACTGGGGGTCTGGAGCAGGTCCAGCAAAGGGGAACAATGGTGGGAAATGGTCTGGAGAAGACGGCTAGGGAGGAGCAGCTGGAGGAGACTGAGCCAGGTGGGGGTTGGGCTCTGCTCCCCAGGCTCAGGTGATAGAATCACAAGCTCAAAGGATGTCAGGGGTTGGAAGGCACCCAAGGAGATCATCCAGTCCAACCCCCCTGCCAGAGCAGGACCACACAATCTAGCTCAGGTCACACAGGAACACATCCAGACAGGCCTCGAAAATCTCCAGAGAAGGAGACTCCACAATGAATCTGAGCAGCCTGTTCCAGTGCTCTGTGACCCTTTCAGTCAAGAAGTTCTCCCTTGTGTTGAGCTGGAACCTCCTGTGCTGCAACTTACACCCATCGCTCCTTGTCCTGTCCCAGGGAGCAGTGAGCAGAGCCTGTCCCCCACTCCTGACCCCCAGCCCTCAGACATTGATAAACATCGATTGAATCCCCTCTCAGTCTTCTCTTCTCCAGACTAAGCAGCCCCAGGTCCCTCAGCCTCTCCTCATCAGGCAGTGCTTCAGTTCCCTCATCATCCTTCAGTCCCTCATCTCCAGCAGATCCCTGTCCCTCTTCAACTGGGGAGCCCAAAACTGAACACATTATTCAAGATGAGGTCTCAGGAGGGCAGAGTAGAGGGGCAGGAGAACCTCCCTTGATCTGCTGGACACACTCTGCCTAATACACTCCAGGATCCCATTGACCTTCTTGTGCCATGGATGTTCTCCACCAGGACCCCCAGGTCCCTCTCCACAGGGCTGCTCTCCAGCAGTCACCTCCCAGCCTGGACTGCTGCAGTTTATTCTTCCTCCGCAGGTGCAGAATTCTGCATTTGTCCTTGTTGAACTTCATTTGGTCCCTCTGTGCCCAGCTCTGTCTGTCCAGCTCTTGCTGGATGTCCACAAAGCCTTCAGCTGTCTCAGCCAAGCCTCCCAGCTTGCTATCATCAGCAAACTTGTTGAGCAGACTCTGTCTGTCTGTGCCCTCATCACTGTCATTGATGAAGATGTTGAACAGGACTGGCCCCAGCACTGATCCCTGGGGCACTCCACTGGTTACAGCTCTCCAGCTGGACCTGGCACCACTGATCACCACTCTCTGAACTCTATCTTGTAACCAGCTCCTAACCCACCTCACTGCCTGCTCTTCCATCCCACACTTCCTCAGCTTGCTCACCAGGATGTCATGGGAGACAGTGTCAGAGGCCTTGCTAAGGTCAAGGGAGACTACATCCACTGCTGTCCCTGCATCTGCCCATTCAGTTATGTCCTCTCAGAATGCTATCAGGTTAGTCAAACATGACGTTCCCTTGGGAAATCCATGCTGACTAAGGAGGGGAAATGGCCTGAAATTGTGCCAGGGAAGGGTTAGGTTGGAGAGGAGGAAACATTTGGTGTGAGAGTGGTCAGGGATTGGCATAGGCTGTCCAGGGAGGTGGTGCAGTCCCCATGCCTGGAGGTGTTGAAGAAAGGCGTGGCCATGGCACTTGGGAACATGGCTTAGGGGCCATGGTGGGGTTGAGTTGGTGGTTGGACTGAGTGATCGTGGAGGGTTCTTCATGCTTCATGGTCTCTGTTTTGCTCACACTCTGCTGAGCTGTTACTAGTTCTCTATATACAGGTCTACTGATTATTTTTCCCCTTCTTCACCATTGTAGCTCCATCACCTTTGCCAGTGCTGTGAGATTCCATTGCCCAGTGTTTCATCTCCTCTGGTCCTTCACCTGATCTGAAGCTGGTGTGTGGTTGGCAGCCTTGACATCTCAGATCATTTTTTTGGTATGTTGGAGGAGATGAACTCCCCAGATCTAGTCCAGATAAGTCAGTGTGCACATCAGCTCTTTGTGAGGAGGCAGTTTGGTTCCCTTAGCACTAACTGGATGGTTACCTACCAAGAGTTATTTGGACCCTGCATGAAGCTTTGAAGGACCTAAGAAACTTCTCCAGCAGCTGTGATCCTCTCACTCTCAGACTCAAATGGACTTGGGAGAAGTCTTCTCTTTCATGGATTTCTGGGCTCTGTGAAGCCAGCATCCAGATATTTGTTTGGCAGGAGCCAACAAGGCTCAACCTGAATATCAAAAAAGTACCAAGCCAAAATCCTTGTAGCCCCTCCTCTGTCCTGTTATCACCAGATGGTATTGATAGGCTGCTCCATAGGAAAACAACAAAGGTCTAACCAAGGTCTTTAACCAAAATGCCAGTGGGGAGGAGGAGAGGGAGGCTGACAGCAGAAGAAAGGCTCTGCCTCTAAAAAGAAAGGAAGGAAGGGGGGCAGGTAATAGTCAATGGATTTTAGTTGTTCAAGTCCTGGGGCCATCAAGGGAAAAAGACTCCATCCCCTCAGAGATCCACACAGGGCAGGAGTATGGGAGAGTGAGGAGAGGAACTGAGCTGCTCACAAAATTATTACAGAATCACACAGAATGGGAAGGTCTGGAAGGGACCTCTGGAGATCTCCCAACCCAACCGCCCTGCCAAAGCAGGGCACCCACAGCTGCTTGCCCAGCAACACAATGCCCAGGGGCAGTTGGAAGCTCTCCACACAAGGAGACTCCACAGCCTCTCTGGGCAGCCTGCTCCAGGCCTCTAGCACCCTCACAACAAACAACTTTCTCCTCCTGCTCACATGGAACCTCCTGGATGCCACTTTGTGCCCACTGCCCCTTGGCCTGGCTCTGGGCACCACTGACAAGAGCCTGGCCCCAGCCTCTTGCCCCCCACAGCTCCTTTAGCTCTTGCTGAGCATTGCTCAGCTGCCCTCTGGGGCTGCTCTTCTGCAGGCTCTCAGCCCCAGGGCTCTCAGCCTTTGCTGCTCACAGAGCTGCTCCAGGACCCTCAGCAGCTTTGCAGCCTGCCCTGCACTCTCTCCAGTAGATCCTCTCTTGAACTTTTCCCACGTGCTCAGCTGGAATTTTGAAGCCTTTCCAATACTGGAGACATTGGATTCTGTTGGGGAGCACCAAACCACTCAGCAAGAGGCATAATGTGGGTGATCTGTTTTCCTTGGGCATGCAGCAAATGTCCCCACATCTCTTCTCACTGAGCTCCTTTCCAAAAAGCAACTCTTAATTATTTTTATTTACCAAGTGGTCATTTAAAAGTGGCTTTGTCATCTTGTCACCTCTGAAAGCAGGACTAGAGCCAGGAGAATCCTCAGAGGTCTGGCAGCCTTCTGCCAAGTGAGGGAAGGCTGAGAGCTGAGGTTGTTCAGCTTGGAGAAGAGAAGTCTGAGGGCAGACCTCATCACCATGGACCAGCACATCAAGGGTGGCTACCAGGAGGATGGAGACTCCCTTTGCACAAGCATTACCAGGGAGAAGATAAGGGGTGCTGGGGACAAGTTCCTGCTGGGGACATTCCCATTGGGCTCCAGAGGGAAATGTTTCCCCATCAGCACAGATGGACACTGGAATCATCTCCCAAGGGAGGCAGTGGAGTCTGGAGAAGAGGAGGCTCCCAGGTGACATTCTTGTGGCCTTCCAGGATCTGAAGGGGTCTTCAAAAAAGCTGAGAAAGGCTTTTTAGGCTGTCAGGGAGTGCCAGGACTTGGTGGGAATGGAGCAAAGCTGGAGGTGGGGAGGAAGTTGTTGAGCATGAGAGTGGTGAGAGGTTGGAATGGGTTGCCCAGGGAGGTGATTGAGGCCCCATGGCTGGAGGTATCACAGTATCACAGTATCACAGTATCACCAAGGTTGGAAGAGACCTCACAGATCATCAAGTCCAACCCTTTACCACAGTGCCCAAGGCTAGACCATGGCACCAAGTGCCACATCCAACCTTGCCTTGAACTGCCCCAGGGACGACGACTCCACCACCTCCCCAGGCAGCCCATTCCAGTGCCTAATGACTCTCTCAGTGAAGAACTTTCTCCTCACCTCGAGCCGAAATTTCCCCTGGCGCAGCCTGAGGCTGTGTCCTCTTGTTCTGGAGCTGGCCACCTGAGAGAAGAGAGCAACCTCCTCCTGGCCACAACCGCCCCTCAGGTAGTTGTAGACAGCAATAAGGTCACCCCTGAGCCTCCTCTTCTCCAGGCTAAACAACCCCAGCTCCCTAAGCCTCTCCTCGTAGGGCTTGTGCTCAAGGCCTCTCACCAGCCTCGTCGCCCTTCTCTGGACACGCTCAAGCATCTCAGTGTCCTTCCTAAACTGGGGGGCCCAGAACTGAACGCAGTACTCGAGGTGTGGTCTGACCAGTGCAGAGTACAGGGGCAGAATGACCTCCCTGCTCCTGCTGACCACACCACTCCTGATACAAGCCAGGATGCCACTGGCTCTCTTGGCCACCTGGGCACACTGCTGGCTCATGTTCAGGCGGGTATCAATCAGGTGTTTAAGGCCAGGCTGGGTGAGGCTGTGTGCAGCCTGCTTTAGGGTAGGGTGTTCCTGCCCATGGCAGGGAGGTTGGGGCTGGCTGATCCTTGTGGTCCCTTCCAACCCTGACTGATTCTGTGATTCTAAATGACTCCTGTGACAAGGGGAGGTGTATTGGAGAAGTGCACCCAGAGCTCTCACCTGACACTTCCCATCTCAACTCTATTCATGGTGCCAGGCAGATGCTGACTGAGCACAGCAGCAGTCCTGAGAGGAAAACAAGTATCAGGATTAAAAAGGTCACCAAATCCAAGTGGAGAGTCCTGCACCTGGGTGACAATAATACCCTGCACAGGTAGAGGTGTGGCTCCAGTTCTGGGCTCCCCAGTTGCAGAGAGACAGAGAACTGCTGGAGAGAGTCCAGGGCAGGCTGCAAAGCTGCTGAGGGGCCTGGAGCAGCTCTGTGAGCAGCAAATGCTGAGAGCCCTGGGAGGTGACTCTACTACTGTGGATCTGTTGTAGGTTGGTGTAGAGCAGTTCTGATGCCCTTGACTCTGAGAGGATGTGGGCAGCTGAAATAGCCCAGAGGAAGTTGAGGTCTGGTGTGACTCCTGCATGAGCACTGACTAAACAAGAGGCTCACCCCACTCAGGAGGGTATGACAGCATTACAGGAGGTAATGTGAAGAAGCAGAGTAACTCCACGAAGTGTCACAGAGGGAGTACCTGCAGAGCAGCTCTTCAGTGCCAGCTGCATTTAGTTTTGCTTGTTTCCTCTGCAACCAATTTTCCAAGTTGTGCCTGAGATCTCCAGGTCTGCTCTTAGCCTGCCAATGGCCTTTGCCTGGGAATGATGGCACTGCAGACTGGGATGGATCACCACACATCACGGGGGGTTCTAAGGTCTGATGTTTCAAAGCCCATTAATTGCTGGGGCTTTGCCTTTTGCAGCACAGCTGCAAACATGCTGCACAGGGACATCGAAGACCCTTCCCTTGCTATTGAAACCTCTGCCCTGACAGAAGGTCTACAGTGGAAAGATGGATGGAAGGTGCATGTGACACCAAACCCTCATGGCAGACAAGTGATGTGTTCTTTATAGATTTGTGTTCTAGGTGAAGGCTGAAATTATAGACTCAGGGAATTGTTTGTGTTGGAAGAGACCTCTGAGATCATTGAGGTCAACCTTCAATCCCACCATGGCCACTAAACCATGGCCTCAAGTGCCATGGCCACACCTTTCTCAGGCTTGGGAACTGCACCACCTCCCTGGGTAGCCTGTTCCCATTGCTCTTGAAGCACCTATCAAAACTTCCCTTTCTTCCCTCATGTATCCCATACTCCTTGTCCATAGGGCTCTGGGTAGAAATTCACACAGGCATTTGAGCTGAAATGTTGCAATTTCCTGAAGGTTTCAAAACATTTCTAGAATCATATCACAGAATCCCAGAATCATAGAATCATAGAATCAACCAGGTTGGAAGAGACCTCCAAGATCATCGAGTCCAACCTATCACCCAGCCCTAGCCAGTCAACTAGACCATGGCACTGAGTGCCTCATCCAGGCTTTTCTTGAACACCCCCAGGGACGGTGCCTCCACCACCTCCCTGGGCAGCCCATTCCAATGCCAATCACTCTCTCTGTGAAGAACTTCTTCCTAACATCCAGCCTATACCTACCCTGGCACAACTTGAGACTGTGTCCCCTTGTTTTATTGCTGGTTACCTGGGAGAAGAGGCCACCCCCCACCTGGCTACAATGCCCCTTCAGGTAGTTGTAGACAGTAATAAGCTCACCCCTGAGCCTCCTCTTCTCCAGGCTAAACAGGCCCAGTTCCCTCAACCTCTCCTCATAGGATTTGTGCTCCAGGCCCCTCACCAGCTTCGTTGCCCTTCTCTGGACATGTTCCAGCACCTCAACATCTTTCTTGAATTGAGGGGCCCAGAACTGGACACAGTACTCAAGGTGTGGCCTGACCAGTGCTGAGTACAGGGGAAGAATAACCTCCCTTGTCCTACTGGCCACACTGTTCCTGATGCAGGCCAGGATGCCATTGGCTCTCTTGGCCACCTGGGCACACTGCTGGCTCATCTTCAGCTTCCTATCTATCAGTACCCCCAGGTCCCTTTCCTCCTGGCTGCTCTCCAGCCACTCAGTCCCCAGCCTGTAGCACTGCTTGGGGTTATTGTGGCCAAAGTGCAGAACCCTGCACTTGGCCTTGTTAAATCTCATCCCATTGGCCTCTGCCCACCCATCCAGCCTGTCCAGGTCCCTCTGCAGGGCTCTCCTACCTTCCAACAGATCAACACCTGCTCCTAGCTTGGTGTCATCTGCAAACTTACTGATGCTGGACTCAATGCCCTCGTCCAGATCATCAATAAAGATATTGAACAGGACTGGGCCCAGCACTGATCCTTGGGGAACACCACTTGTGACAGCTGCCAACTGGATGTGGCACCATTCACCACCACTCTCTGAGCTCTGCCATCCAGCCAGTTCTTGATCCAGCACAGAGTGAATCTGTCCAAACCATGATCTGCCAGCTTGGCTAGGAGCTTCTTGTGGCAGACAGTGTCAAAGGCTTTGCTGAAGTCCAAGTAGACTACATCCACAGCCTTCCCCACATTCACCAGGCAGGTAACCTGATCATAAAAGGAGATCAGGTTGGTCAGGCAGGACCTGCCCTTCCTAAACCCATGCTGGCTGGGCCTGATCCCTTGGCTATCCTGTAGGTGCTTTGTGATGGCACCCAAGATGACCTGTTCCATCACCTTGCCTGGCACTGAGGTCAGGCTCACAGGTCTGTAGTTTTCTGGCTCCTCCTTACGACCCTTCTTGTGTATGGGAATCACATTGGCAGCTTCCAGTCTTCAGGGACCTCTCCAGTGAGCCAGGACTGCTGATAAATGATGGAGAGTGGCTTGGCCAGCTCAGCTGCCAGCTCTCTCAGCACCCTAGGGTGGATCCCATCTGGTCCCATGGACTTGTGAGGATCCAAGTGACTTAGCAGATCCCTTACTGCTTCCTCATGGATTAGAGGGGGACTGTACTGGTCCCTGACTCCATCCACCACTTCAGGAGTCCAGCTGTCCTGGAGACAACCTGTCCCACTAGTGAAGATTGAGGCAAAGAAGGTGTTAAGCACCTCTACCTTTTCCTCATCCTTTGTCACTATGTTCCCATCTCTATCTAGTAAGGACTGGAGGTTGTCCTTGGCCCTTCTCTTGCCATTCATATATTTAAAGAAACACTTTTTTTTTTCCTTGGCAGCCGTGGCCAGCCTGAGCTCCAAGTGGGCTTTTGCCTCTCTAATTTTTCCTCTACAAGACCTAGCAACCTCCTTGAACTTCTCCTGGGACACCTCCCCTCTTTTCCAAAGGTGATACACTCTCTTTTTAATCTTTAATTCCTTCAGCAGCTCCCTGCCCATCCAGAATGGGTTGGGTTGGAAGGGACCTCAAAGCCCATCCAGCTCCAATCCCCTGCCATAAGCAAGGACACCTCCCACCAGCAAAGGTGGCTCATCCTGGCCTTCCACATCTCCAGGGAGGGGGCAGCCACAGCCTCCCTGGGCAACCTGTGCCAGTGTCTCCCCACCCTCACTCTCAACAATTTCTTCCTCATCTCCACTCTCAGTTTCCTCTCTCCCAGCTTAAAGCTCCTGACACTCCCAGCCCTTGGCCAAAGTCCCTCCCCAGCTCTTCTGCAGCCCCTTCAGGTACTGGAAACCTGCTCTGTGGTCTGCCTGGAGCCTTCTCTCCTCCAGCCTCAACAGCCTCAACAGCCCCAGCTCTCCCAGCCTGTCCCCACAGGGGAGCTTCTCCAGCCCTCTCATCATCTCCATGGCCTCCTCTGGAGCCCCTTCTGCAGCTCCAGGTCCTTCTTGTGCTGGGGGCCTCAGAGATGTTTGCAGGGCTGCAGATGGGGTCTGAGCAGAGCAGAGGAAGAGGATCAGCTCCATCCTCCTGTCCTACTCCAGATTCACTTTTTCTTTGCTCTGACAAAGTGCAGTCATCAGACTCTTGATTTCTCTCACTTCAGCTGCAGTTCCTTGTGCCATCCTGCAGCTCTGCCAGTCTTGCTCTTATCTCTCTGGGCACCTCTTGGGCTATCTCACCACCTCTGCACCTCAGACCCTTCCCTCTGCAATTTTACTGCCCAAATTCTCTTTTCAGCCCTCTTTTCTCATGGAATCTTTTTCAGCCTTTGAGCTTTGTGGGCTCTGATTTGCCTGTGATGCAGGGTCCAGGTCATACTCTCCCAGACCTGCTTTCCCACATGCATTTCAGGTTCTACTCTAAACTCCTCCATTGTGCACATAATCCATCCAGAGCCACTCTTCACCTTCTGCTTGACAGGACATTAAAAACCAAGCACACCAAAACACCACCAAAGAAAGGAAAACCTCAGCAGGTAATTTTGTCTCTTTGCTATGAACATTTCCATTCATTTCCTTTAGAGCTTTTGGTTATGGTTTGGGTTTTTTCCCCCTAGTGCATCATCTCCTCCATCCCCATCTCACGCTTCTTGGCTGCATGGCTGAGCAGCAGAGGAGAGGTGAAGGAGGCCAAGCTCTCCTGCAGTGCAGGGCTGCAGTGCAGGGCTAGAGGATTGTGGTGGGCAACCCTTTTGGTTTCATCCTTCCATTGGCTTTTCCCAACCCCTTCATTAGGAAACAACATCCCTACAGTAGAGTAGAGAGGCTTAGGGAGAAATGGGGACTCTGCTTTCCTCAGGAAGGGCTGAACCAGGTGATTCTTGAGGCCTCTTTCAACTTGAGTTCTACTCAAGAAGAATAGATTTAGATTGGATGTGAGGAACAAGTTCTGCACCATGAGAAGTCCTTCAAGATCATCCACTCCAGCCACCAACCCAACCCCACCACAGACACTAAACCATGTCCCCAGATGCTATGGCCACACCTTTCTTGCACACCTGCAGGCATGGGAACTGCATCACCAAATGGGCAGCCTGTGCCAAACCCTGACCACTCTTGCACCACAGAAACCTTTCCTTCTCCCCAGCCTAAACCTCCCCATCTCAGGTCTTGCTGTAAGACACAAACATCACAAATGGGTTTGAAATGAGGAGAAAGGGCATCAAAAAATGTACCTTAGATGAGCAGAACAAGCAGTGCCTGAAGTGTGTTACAAGTAGGGTGCAGAGGGACTGTCTACAAAGGCCTGCAGGGACAGGGCAAAGAGCAATGGCTTCAAACTAGAGCAGAGCAGGTTGAGGTTGGATGTGAGGAACGAGTTCTTTGCCATGAGACTGCTGGGACACTGCAACAGGTTGCTCAGGGAGGTGGTTGAGGCCCCAGCCCTGAAGATATTCCAGGTGAGGCTGGACAGGGCTGTGGACAACCTGCTCTAGTGGAGGATGTCCCTTCTGAGTGCAGAGGGAGCTGGACTGGATGAGCTTTGGAGGTCTCTTCCAACCCAGACCATTCTGTGATTCTCTGGATCACTCTTTCAAGCTGCCTGTAGCATTTCATGGGCATGAAGAGCTGTGCTGATGGCTGAGAGCCTGCCCTGCTCCAAGGGCCAGCTCTGACCAAGTTACACTTATAAAATGCTCCATTCTGTAGAAGGTAGAGCCACAGAATCCTTTGAGTTGAGGAAGCCTTCTAAGTTCATCCAGTCCAATCATCAACCCAGCACCACCATGGCCACTAAACCATGTCCCCAAGTTCCGTGGTCACTCCTTTCTTCAACACCTCCAGGCATGGGGACTGCACCACCTCCCTGGGCAGCCTGTGCCAATCCCTGACCACTCTCACACCAAATGTTTCCTCCTCTCCAACTTAACTCTTCTCTGGCACAATTTCAGGATATTTCCCAAGGGCAAGTCCTGCTCAACTAACCTGATAGCATTCTATGGGGACATAACTGAATGGGCAGATGCAGGGACAGCAGTGGATGTAGTCTCCCTTGACCTTAGCAAGGCCTCTGACACTGTCTCCCATGACATCCTAGTGAGCAAGCTGAGGAAGTGTGGGATGGAAGAGTAGGCAGTGAGGTGGGTTAGGAGCTGGTTACAAGGTAGAGTTCAGAGAGTGGTGATCAGTGGTGCCAGGTCCAGCTGGAGAGCTGTGACCAGTGGAGTGCCCCAGGGATCAGTGCTGGGTCCAGTCCTGTTCGACATCTTCATCAATGACAGTGATGAGGACACAGACAGACAGACAGAGTCTGCTCAGCAAGTTTGCTAATGATAGCAAGCTGAGAGGCTTGGCTGATACAGGCCTTTACCAGTTCCTGACCACTCTTGCAGCACAGAAATTTTTCCTCCTCTCCAACCTGGCCCTCCCCTGGAATAAAGGAGAGAGAAGACCTTGGCAGTGGAACAGAAAAAGGTCATTCAGCTACTGCCTACATCACACTTCTGCTGCCACAGAATGGTTTAGGTTGGAAGGGACCTCAAAGATCCTCCAGTCCCAGCTCCCTGCCCCTATCATCTTCTTTCAGTCAATGAAGGTGCCTCAGCTGCTGCAGTTCCACACTTGCTGGCTGCATGGGGCCATGTGTGGCCAATCTTTCTGTCATGCCCCTGCAGTTCATTAGCCACTGCCCTGCTTTGCCGCTTGGAGACAATCAGCTACAGCACTGCTGAGGGCCGGCAGGGACAGGT
Source organism: Pogoniulus pusillus (assembly GCF_015220805.1). NCBI lineage: Eukaryota > Metazoa > Chordata > Aves > Piciformes > Lybiidae > Pogoniulus > Pogoniulus pusillus. The sequence goes on along the minus strand of NC_087269.1, from coordinate 25,238,851 downwards.
GAGCAAAGAACTTGCTTCAGTAAGTGCCTTCTTGCCTCCTGTGGGCAGCGTGGGCTGCTGCTGGGTCTTTCCCGACTCACAAGCTCCACCAAGTGCTTTCACAGCCAGTGGCTCCTTCCTCTTCCCCCTGCCTCTCTCTTCCCTGTCTCCTTCTGCTAATTCCTCCAACCCTCCTCCAGACCTGTTCAGCAGGGCTCTGATACCCCCTACAATTAAAAGTTCCTTTGGAGTCACCTCACAAGCTTCTAACCTCCCCCCCCTTGCTTGCCCCATTTTGAGCTCCACATGTCTCTAACCCTCCCCCCATGTGAGAGCCTCCTTGCTCTTGCTTGCCCCATGTTGAACCCCACATGTCTCTAACCCTCCTCTCTCCCAAACCAGAGCCTCCTTGCTCTTGCTTGCCCCATGTTGAACCCCACATGTCTCTAACCCTCCTCTCTCCCAAACCAGAGCCTCCTTGCTCTTGCTTGCCCTATGTTGAACCCCACATGTCTCTAACCCTCCTCTCTCCCAAACCAGAGCCTCCTTGCTCTTGCTTGCCCCATGTTGAACCCCACATGTCTCTAACCCTCCTCTCTCCCAAACCAGAGCCTCCTTGCTCTTGCTTGCCCCATGTTGAACCCCACATGTCTCTAACCCTCCTCCCTCCCAACTGAGAGTCTCCTTGCTCTTGCTTGCCCCATGTTGAACCCCAGCTTTCTGCCAGCTGCCGTGAACTGTCTCTGGTGGCAATTTCAGCCTTGGGGACCTGGCCATGGCTTTGCTGTCTCACCTTTTGCTCTCAGCCAGGAGCAGCAGGCTTCTGCTTGCCGAGGGAGGACAGACTGATGTCACCTTGTCCTCAGGGGTTACTTTTAATCCACAGAAGTCCACTGGGATCGAGGCTCAGCAACCCAAGGACAGGCAATTAGCACTCTCGCCAGCTTGCCTGGGCCTCAGTTATTAAGCCAACCAACGAGTTCAAGGCTCCCATGTGGAAGAAGACAGGCAGGCTGTGGTCACGACACATGTTCAAGGCTTTTCCCTGAAGCTGCCTCTCCTGAGGAAGCTCTTGACAGAGTTCATCTGATCCCAATTAGCCTCCAGTCGGGGCGGTTTCGCCGTGCTCGCAGCCCTCCGCCGCACGCCCCACGGGAGCCCCGTGTTAAGTCTTTAATGTGTGGCAGGAGCTGGTGCTGCACAGCCTCTGATCCCCCTTGTGTCAGAGGACATCTGAAAGGGAAGGGTTCAGACACTCGGAATGTGCAGAGTATGGCCTGTTGTGCTGAGTGACACTTCCTCCTCGGAGCCCATTTAACAGGGAGCTGCTCCGGCAACAGCATTCCCAGCGCCGCATTCCGAACGTTTGAATCCTGCTCACTCACTGCCTGAAACAGAGGCTCACAGGCTCAGGGCAGCAGCTCCTTGCTGAAGTAATGCTGCATTCTCTTCCCTGCAGAAGGACTGAGAAAACTGGGGCTGCTTAGTCTGGAGAAGAGAAGGCTGAGAGGGGATCTTATCAATGTCTGCAAATATCTGAGGGGTGGCTGTCAAGATGAAGGTGCCAGGCTCTTTGCAGTGGTGCCCAGTGATAGGACAAGCAATGGCTACAAGCTAGAATGCAGGAGCTTCCACCTCACTTCTGTACTGTGAGGGTGACAGAGCACTGGAGCAGGCTGCCCAGAGGTTGTGGAGTCTCCTTCTCTTTCAAAACCCAGCTGGATGCACTCCTGTGCAGCCTGCCCTCAGTGATTCTGCTTTGGCAGGGGGTGTGCTAGTCTGAGCCTAGCTGGGATATTTTGGTGAGAAGAATTCGATGCTAGGCTGTGAAAAGGAGACAATGGTGATGTCTGCTGCACTCATAGGCTTGCTGAGATGGATAAGAACAAGAACAGAAACATAGATAAGGGAGTCTCTCTCTGGGCTTTGGGCTGCATGTATCACAGAATCATAGAATCAAGCAGGTTGGAAGAGACCTCCAAGCTCAGCCAGCCCAACCTAGCACCCAGCCCTGCCCAAGCAACCAGACCATGGCACTAAGTGCCCCAGCCAGGCTTGGCTTCAACACCTCCAGGCACAGCCACTCCACCACCTCCCTGGGCAGCCCATCCCAATGCCAATCACTCTCTCTGCCAACAACTTCCTCCTAACATTCATCCTGAACCTCCCTTGGCACAGCTTGAGGCTGTGTCCCCCTGTTCTATTGCTGCTTGTCTCTCTAACTTGCTGCCCAACTAATCCTTCTGCTTCCTAACCCCCCTGGCCAATCCTCCACACTCACCTTGAATGTAAGGCAAAGTCTGGGATAAGGTAGAGAGGTGAGAGGAAGGTGGAAGGGTGGTTGGGAGCCCCTCCTGGGGACTCTGGTTTCTGGGAGGGCTGTTGTGTGTCTGTCTCACTTTTTACCTTGTCTATGTCTGTCTCTAGCTGTATCTATTGTAAATCCCTGCTTGGATCTTGTGCTAAGCTGGAAATAGAAAGATTCATTCTTTAATTTGCAGCTCAGATGAGTTTAGTCTGAGTGGGGGGGGGGGGGGGGGGGGGGGGGGGGGGCTGAGTAATACCCAAACTATCATAGGGGAGTTGCAGTAGATGGTCTCTGGAGATCACTTCCAACTCCTAACATTCTGTGATTCTGGGTCCTCTAAGTTCATCCAGCCCAACCATTCTCTAACTCAGGCAAAGTTGGTACCAAATCATGACCCTCAGCTCCACATCTCTGCCTCTTTGAAGGAAACAGTCTGGGAGTTGGATCTGTTCAGCCTGGAGAAGAGAAGGCTCCAGGGAGACCTCAGAGCAGTCTTCCTGTAGCTACAGGAGCGCTGGAGGGACTTTTGCCAAGGGCTGGGAGTGCCAGAATGTTGACAATGGATTTGAGCTAGGAGAGGAGAGACTGAGAGTGGAGATGAGGAAGAAACTGTTGAGAGTGAGAGTGGAGAGACACTGGCACAGGTTGCCCAGGGAGGCTGTGGCTGCCCCCTCCCCGGGGGTGTTGAAGGCCAGGCTGGATGAGGCCTTGAGCAAGCTGTGCTGGTGGGAGGTGTCCCTGCCCATGGCAGGGGATTGGAGCTGGATGGGCTTTGAGGTCCCTTCCAACCCAAACCCTTCTGTGATTCAGCCACCTCCCTGGCAGCCTTGTTCCATGTTTGAAAACCCTCCCTGTGGAAAGATTTCTCCTGCACTGTTTTTTAAGGTGTCTTTGCCTTGGCTTGACACCAAAGTCACCAAGATTGCATAAACTGCTCTCAATCCTCTCTCCAGAGAGCTCTCACTCACAGAAGTCCCTGAAACATCAAAGTCTCCCTGCTGTTGAGCAGTGTCCTAGAGCCCCTCAGCATCAGGCTGCCTTGCCAGACAGCAGGATGAATCCAGGAGGCATCTTGATGTGATTCATGCTTCAGATCTTCATCTATGTGCTTGAGTCACTGCTGAGGACATGGAATCTGTGTGCTCACCAGACTGAGAGCTCAAGCAACCCAGCACTGGAAAGGACAAGATGTAGCTGGGAACAGATGAGGGAGCCTGAAAACCTCTAATTGAGGAAGTCGAGCTGAATCTCCACAGCAGGCTGGAGAGCTGATTTGGGTGGGGTGGGGTGGGCGGGGGAGGAAGTCTCCATAATTCATTTTATGAAGGCTGACAGACACGTTTGGGTCTGAGATCTCACAACTCACCTTTGATACTTCTTCTGTGTGGGAATCTCAGCAGTCTGGGGAAGGAAACTAAAAAGCCCAATGTTGAAACATCTTTGCTTGTAACCTTTGGAAGTTGAAAGGCTGCAGCTGATTGACAATACTGAAACAAGTCACAGACCCCCAGCATAGGATCATTCCATCCCAACCCCCCTGCCAAAGCAGGGCACCCACAGCAGCTTGCCCAGGAGCACAATGCCCAGGGGCAGTTGGAAGCTCTCCACACAAGGAGACTCCACAACCTCTCTGGGCAGCCTGCTCCAGGCCTCCAGCACCCTCACAACAAACAACTTTCTCCTCCTGCTCACAGGGACCTCCCTTGGCCTGGTCCTGGGCACCACTGACAAGAGCCTGGCCCCAGCCTCTTGCCCCCCACAGCTCCTTTAGCTCTTGCTGAGCATTGCTCAGCTGCCCTCTGGGGCTGCTCTTCTGCAGGCTCTCAGTCTCAGGGCTCTCAGCCTTTGCTGCTCCCAGAGCTGCTCCAGGACCCTCAGCAGCTTTGCAGCCTGCCCTGGACTCTCTGCAGCAGTTCCCTGTCTGTCTGCAACTGGGGAGCCATGAACTTGAGCCAGGACTCCAGATGTGGCCTGACCAGGTCAGAGTAGAGGAGGAGGAGAACCTCCCTCCACTTGCTGGCCACACTCTTCTGAATGCCCCCCAGGAGTCCCTTCTTGGTGCACATTGCTGCCTCGTGGTGAACTCGTTGTCCACTGGGACTCTGAGGACACTTTTGCTGTCCCAGGACAGCTGTCCCAGTGTCCATGTCTGATGTGGATGCTGTGACCTGGGAGGGGGAGAGAGAGAGAGGCAATATGGATGTGAGTAACCAGAAGAGAAAAGCAACTGAAGGAATTATATTTTCCTGCTATGTTTTTTTGTTGTTGCAGTTGTTGGTTTGTGCATTTTTTGATCATAAAGGCAGAGGGAACCTGGGGAGCTTTCTCTTGACCTATTTCCATGGCAGACACCATGGCATGCTGCTTTACTCCATATACAAGACTGAGATGACCTGATGGACAAGGAGGGAAGATTTACACAGAATATGCCACCTGCTCTCAGGCAGCATCCTGCCACCAAAACAGCTTCCTGCACTCTCTCCCCTTGGTGGCAAAGAAATCAGCTTCTCACTGCTGAAGGAACTGGGAGACTTCCAGTGGCATTGCTGTGGGTCATTAGCGAGTCTGACTTACTCCTTCTGGAGGGCATCTCAAGGCACTTGGAAGAGAAGAAGGTTATCAGGAGTAGTCAGTATGGATTTACCAAGGGCAAATCCTGCTTGACTAACCTGATAGCATCCTGTGAGGACATAACTGAATGGGCAGATGCAGGGACAGCAGTGGATGTAGTCTCCCTTGACCTTAGCAAGGCCTCTGACACTGTCTCCCATGACATCCTGGTGAGCAAGCTGAGAAAGTGTGGGATGGAAGAGCAGGCAGTGAGGTGGGTTAGGAACTGGTTACAAGATAGAGTTCAGAGGGTAGTGATCAATGGTGCCAGGTCCAGCTGGAGAGCTTAGCCAGTGGAGTGCCCCAGGGATCAGTGCTGGGTCCAGTCCTGTTCAACATCTTCATCAATGACATTGATGAGGGCACAGCCAGACAGAGTCTGCTCAGCAAGTTTGCTGACAACACCAAACTGGGAGGCTTGGCTGAGACAGCTGAAGGCTGTGTGGGCATCCAGAGAGATCTGGACAGACAGAGCTGGGCACAGAGGAACCAGATGAGGTTCAACAAGGACAAGTGCAGAGACCTGCACCTAGGGAGGAAGAATAAACTGCACCAGTCCAGGCTGGGAGGTGACTGCTGGAGAGCAGCCCTGTGGAGAGGGACCTGGGGGTCCTGGTGGAGAACATCCATGGCACAGCAATGTGCCCTTGTGGCCAAGAAGGCAAATGGGATCCTGGGGTGTATTAGGCAGAGTGTGTCCAGCAGATCAAGGGAGGTTCTTCTTGCCCTCTACTCTGCCCTGGTGAGATTTTATCTTGAATACTGTGTTCAGTTTTGGGCTCCCCAGTTGAAGAGGGACAGGGATCTGCTGGAGAGAGTCCAGTGAAGGGCTATGAGGATGATGAGGGGACTGAAGCACTGCCTTATGGGGAGAGGCTGAGAGACTTGGACTTTTTAGGCTGGGGAAGAAAAGACTGAGAGGGGATTCAATCGATGTTTATCAATGTCTGAGGGCTGGGGGTCAGGAGGGGGGGGACAGGCTCTGCTCACTGCTCCCTGGGACAGGACAAGGAGCGATGGATGGAAGCTGCAGCAAAAGAGGTTCCAGCTCAGCACAAGGGAGAACTTCTCGACTGTAGGGGTCCCAGAGCACTGGCACAGGCTGCCCAAAGAGGTTCTGGAGTCTCCTTCCCTGAAGACTTTCAAGGCCTGTCTGGATGTGTGACCTGAGCTAGATTGTGGTGCTGCTCTGGCAGTGGGGTTGGCCTGGATGAGCTCTTTGGGTTCCTTCCAACCCCTGACATCCTGTGAGCCTGTGACCTGCTGTTGGTCTTTCTGGCTTAGCACATCACTCTGGGACAGCCTAAGCTGCTGTGCCTTCTGTGCTGTTTTACTTAGCAGTGCTCTTATGCTCTTCTCAAGCTCCTCAGACTCTCTCAAAGCTCTAGCAGCCAGCCTGTAGTGCAGGTGGTATAACATACAACTCATCTGTGCAGCTATGAAATGAGCAACAACCCAGCCCTTTCAGAAGCCAAATTCCTGCTTGGTGTCAGCACCCAGCAGAGCTCCACCTGCACAGCAGGCTTGGGCTTGACCTCAAAACTGTTCACACATCTCCAGCAGAAGTTTGGTTGGTTGTGGTCATGGAGTACCTGGAAAATCTTATGCTCTTCAACCACCTCCTCTTGAAGCTGTGTATGAGGAAACATCTTTGAGGGCAGCATGCCAGGGATGCTTCTGTCAGGAGAAGCCATAGAATTATGGAATGGTTTGGATTGGAAGGGACCTCCAAGGCTTGTGCAGTCCAATCTCCTGCACTTCAGGTGCTGGAAGGCTGCTCTGAGGTCTGTCTGGAGCCTTCTCTTCTCCAGACTGAACAACCCCAGCTCCCTCAGCCTATCCTTGTAGCAGAGATGTTTCAGTCCCCTAATCATTTTTATGGCTTCATCTGAACCATCTCTATGTCCTCCTGTATTGGGGGCTCCATATCTGGACACAGCAGTGCAGGGGAGGTCTGCCCAGAGCAGAGCAGAGCGGCAGGATCTCCTCTCTCCAGCTCTGCCCACACTGCTTTGGATGCAGCCCAGGCTGCCACTGCCCTTCTGGGCTGCCATTGCCCATTGCTGGCTCCTGCCCAGCTTCTCCCCCACCAGCACCCCCACTTTGCAGTGTTGCTCTCAATCTGATCACTCCCAGTCTGGACTGATAGTGAAATGGGTACTGATTTGTCTCCAAAATCTTCAGAAGTTTGGGGTTGCTGCATGCTACAATCAACAACCTTGATTCAGCAGCTTCCCATGGACTCTCTCCAGCAGCTCCCTGTTCTCTCTTGAACTGGGGAGCCTAGAATTGGACCCAAGGCTCCAGATGTGGCCTCAGTAGGGCAGAGTAGAGGGTGGGGAACCTCTTCACTCCTTGGCTTGAGGAAGCTGAGAATGAATGTTATTTGCTGAGGTCCACCTTGGCTTGTCACTGAGCTTTCTGACATGGCTGTGTCTTTCAAATGTTCCTTGGCAAGATCCTCTGAGATCACTTTTGCCTGTCCTTTTGCTGTTTCCAGACAGCCACCTCCAAGCTAATGCCCTGCATGCAGTGTAAAGCCTTCAGAACAAGCCCCTTTGTCTGCTGCATTCATGCCATGCAAGGGGAGCAGGTTACTGTAGTTCAGAGTCATCCCACCCCCTCTGCTCCTGCAGTGCCCTTTGAGGCTCTGAGGAAACAAGGCTTAAAGTGATGCAGGAGGTAGACTCAAAACTCCCCTTAGCAAAGTGGGGGAGTGTCCTGGCAGTGCGTGGCCCTGAGCTGACACCACCCAGGTAAGGGGGGGGAGATGCTTTGAAGACTCTTGCAAGGGCAGCCTGCCCTCAGAGCTCTGATAGCTAGCAGGGGCTGTCACACACTCACAGACTGGCAGGGCTTGGAAGGGGCCTCTGGAGATCATCCAGTCCAAGCTCCCTGCCAGAGCAGGGTCACCCAGGGCAGGTCACACAGGAACACACCCAGATGGGTCCTGAATGTCTCCAAAGGAGACTCCACAATCTATCTGGGCAGCCTGCTCCAGGCCCACAACACTCTTGTAGTAAAGAGGTGAGGTGATTTTTTTTGTCTTGTTGAGGTGGAACTTCTGGGTTCAGGTTTGTGCCCATTGCCCCTTGTCTGATCACAGGACACCAATGAAAACAGCCTGGCCCCTTCTTGCCCCCACCCTCCAGAGCCTCAGTCATTGATCAGATGCCCTCTCAGTCTGTCCCAGGCTCAGCAAGCAGTCTGCTGTGTGCCATTCATGCTGCCAGCCCTGCCCAGCTTGCACTCTGCAGGCTACAAATGCATCCAGGTAAATGCAGCTTCACTTCTCTTTTGGAAAGAAAACATCTTACAAACCTCAAAGCCTAGGGAGGTCCCTCCATGGGGTGACCTCATTGCTGTCTGCAGCTCCCCGAAGGGAGGCTGTAGCCAGGTGGGGTTGGGCTCTGCTGCCAGGCACCCAGCAACAGAAAAAGGGGACACAGTCTCAAGCTGTGCCAGGGCAGGTCTAGGCTGGATGTGAGGAGGAAGTTGTTGTCAGAGAGAGTGATTGGCATTGGAATGGGCTGCCCAGGGAGGTGGTGGAGTTGCCGTGGCTGGAGGTGTTGAAGCCAAGGCTGGTGGGGCACTTAGTGCCATGGTCTGGTTGATTGGGCAAGGCTTGGTGCTAGGTTGGGCTGGCTGAGCTTGGAGGTCTCTTCTGACCTGCTTGATTCTATGATTATGATCAATGATGAGTTGGTGACAAGCAGCTGAACAAGAACCAGGCAGGGAATCGCCAGTAGAGGGAGTGACCAGATTAGAAATTCCATGCCTCCGAGTTGTGTGTTGCTGCTGAATGCTTCTGCTCCTTCAGGAAAAGATCCTAAATCAGCTCCCTTCCAGCACAGCAGAGGCTGCAAAGCTGCTGGAAAGCCTGGAGCAGCTCTGTGAGCAGCAAAGGCTGAGAGCCCTGGGGCTGAGAGCCTGCAGAAGAGCAGCCCCAGAGGGCAGCTGAGCAATGCTCAGCAAGAGCTAAAGGAGCTGTGGGGAGCAAGGGGCTGGGGCCAGGCTCTTGTCAGTGGTGCCCAGGACCAGGCCAAGGGGCAGAGAGCACAAAGTGGCATCCAGGAGGTTCCCTGTGAGCAGGAGGAGAAAGTTGTTTGTTGTGAGGGTGCTGGAGGCGTGGAGCAGGCTGCCCAGAGAGGTTGTGGAGTCTCCTTGTGTGGAGAGCTTCCAACTGCCCCTGGGCATTGTGTTGCTGGGCAAGCAGCTGTGGGAGCCCTGCTTTGGCAGGGGGGTTGGGCTGGGAGATCTCCACAGGTCACTTCCAACCCTCCCATGCTGGAGGGCTGTGCAAGGCATCAGGTAGCAGAGGTAGGGTTTGTGAAGCCCCTTTACAGCCACTGATTGAAAAGCTGAGAGCAGCCAGAATCTGTCCTGGCATCAGTGTGCTCTATCTAAAACTATCATCAGCCAAGCAGCATTTGGAGGGTCTTTGTGCAATGCTGCACTTGAGAAAATACCTGGGGGTAGGTCTGTATTTCCTCCTGGGGGGAGGGAAGATAGAGAGAACCCCACTCAGAGAAGAACTTCCAGCATTGGCTTAAATGTCTCCAGCCAGGAGAGGAAGATCCCTTGCCTTGGTGCTTTCTTGGAGCTTTCCACTGCAGTGAGTTTGCTTTTATGCTTCTCCTGAGCAGCTGAACTGTCTGCACCACAGCAGCCCCATTGCAGGTAGAGTTCTTAAGTTCAATAAACTGGGTAATTGCAGCACACAAACACTTTCCCCCTTCCCAAAGCAAACAATAACACATCCTCTGGGCAAAAACAAGAAGTCTCCAAGTTTAGAAGGCAGGCTGGAGAGATCATTAGCGAAGCACAATTGGATGGCAGGAAGTTGGCTGGGATCCTGTCTGTGCATCCCAGACGGGTTTATGGTCTGGAGAGGGAATGCTCACGTGGGGAATGTTGGGGTTTTTTTACAGCCATATTTTGGGCCCATAAAATAACCAACTACAACGGTTAATTTTCACCCACACACCCAAATTGCTGGTTGGCAGCACCATTTCAGCCCCCTGACACCCCTTACGCAAACAGACGCTGCTCGCCACCAAAAGAAAACAGAAAGGGAAGGGAAGCCAGCAGGGGTAGGTCCCTGGGGCTGGCAGTGGGAGTGAAGACACCACACAGGCACCCAACCAGCAGCAGATGACTGATGATACCTTCCAGCAAGCCCACAAGGAAGCACATTACAGCATGTCCTGCCTCACAGCCCTAAATCTCTCCATCAACTTCTCCTCTGCCCTTCTTTTCTGCTCTGTTCTCTGCCCATCCTCCTTTTTTGAGTCCATAGAATCAAGCAGGTTGGAAGAGACCTCCAGGCTCAGCCAGTCCCAGCCAATCAACCAGACCATGGCACTACGTGCCCCAGCCAGGCTTGGCTTCAACACCTCCAGCCATGGCAACTCCACCACCTCCCTGGGCAGCCCATTCCAATGCTAATCACTCTCTCTGCCAACAACTTCCTCCTAACACCCATCCTAGACCTCCCCTGGCACAACTTGACTCTTCTAATTCTAATCCCCCTGCTGCCATTGGAACTGGATGATATTGAAGGTCCTATCCACTGCAACCCATTCTGTGGTTCCATGGTGCCATTCTGTGTCCCCTTGTTCTGTTGCTGGTTATCTGGGAGAAGAGACCAACCCCACCGGGCTACAACCACCCTTCACCTGTTTTAGCGCAGAAAAGAACCAGCAGTGTCCAAAACTCACCAGCAAATTTAAAGCTCTACTAAGCTCTTTCCAAAGTGGTTCAGTAGGAAACACAGAAATGTTCCTGCTGTGTTGGTTTGTTTTGGGAAAAAAGGGAACCAAGTCAGGCAGAGGTGTCCATCTGCTGGAAGGTAGGGAGGCTCTATGATGGGACCTGGCCAGGCTGGGTCCATGGGTTGAGGTCAGTTGCATGAGGTTCAGCAAAGCCAAGTGCTGGGTCCTGCACCTGGGTCACAACAACCCCAGTAAGGCTCCAGGCTTGGGGCAGAGTGGCAGAAAGAGTCATAGGGGTGCTGGTTGGCAGCAGCTGCAGACGAGCCATGGCCAGCATCCTGGCCTGGATCAGCAATGGTGTGGCCAGCAGGAGCAGGGCAGGGATGGAGATTTTCATTTTAAGATGCCTCAAGGATTTGTCTCCCCAGTATTTGAAGGAGCTGCAGGAGAGCTGAGGAGGCACTTTTGGCACAGGCACAGAGTGACGGGATGAGAAATGATGGCTTCAGATTGGCAGAAGCTGGATTTAGATCCATTAGGGAGAAATTCCTGTCCATGAGAGTGGTGAGGCACTGGGACAGGTTTCTCAGAGGAGCCTGGAAGTGTTTAAGGGCCAAGTTGAGCAGTTTGGTCATGAGCATGTTGGGAGGGCTGAGACCAGATGATCTTCAAGGTCCCTTCCAATCAAATCACTCTAGGATTCTATAGTTTACTAGAAGCTAGGCAGAAGGCAGCCTCAGGTGCAAGAAGTGGATTTGCAAACCTTATGCAGTGTGAATTTCTCTTCAGCAGAGCTGGGAGTTAGGATGTCAGTGTGCATCTTGAACTGGATGCTGCTTAGGAAGACGTGGACAATCAGAACTGCAGCATGGTGGGGATTGGAAGTGACTTCTGGAGATCATCCAGCTAAAGCAGGGCACCCACAGCAGCTTGCCCAGGAGCACAATGTCCTGCTGGATTTCCAGAGGTGGTTTCAGGCAGCGTTGAGTTTAAGAGAGGAGGCACAAACTGAAGCCAGAAAGATCCATCTGTCCATGAGAAAAACCCTCTCTGGTGCTGGAGCCCAAGAGCAGGCTGCCCAGAGGGGTTGTGGAGTCCCTTTCTCTGAAGAGCTTCCAACCCCACTCTGGCCATTGCGTTCCTGAGCAAGCTGCTGTGGGTGCCCTGTTTCAGCAGAGGGGTTGGACTGGATGATCTCCAGAGGTCTTATCCAATGTCTCCATGCTGGGGGTGCAGTCAACTTGAGTCAAAGAGAACAAAGAGTTGTTGGTGGTGAGGATGTCTGCATTGTGACACATGGCAGGTTAGTAGGGTCCAGTGAAGGTTTGACTTTTCAGACACGTGGAAATCCAGGCCTTGGAGCCATGCTTTTGGTATCACCTAGCAGTGGGGGCACAAGGCAATCTGGCATCCAGCCACATTAGGGTGCATACATTGTGCAAAGGCTCACAGGATGTCAGGGGTTGGAAGGAACCCAAAGAGATCATCAAGTCGAACCCCCTGCCAGAGCAGGGCCACACAGTCTAGCTCAGGTCACACAGGAACACAGCCAGACAGGCCTTGAAAGGCTCCACAGAAGCAGACTCCACAACCTCTCTGGGCAGCCTGTGCCAGTGCTCTGCGACCCTTACAGTAAAGAAGTTCCCCCTTGTGTTGAGCTGGAACCTCCTGTGCTGCAGCTTACACCCATTGCTCCAGGGAGCAGTGAGCAGAGCCTGTCCCTCCACTCCTGACCCCCAGCCCTCAGATAGACATTGATTAAATCCCCTCTCAGTCTTCTCTTCTCCTGACTAAGCAGCCCCAGGTCCCTCAGACTCTCCCCATCAGACAGTGCCCTCCAGCACCCTCACTATCCTCGTAGCCCTCCTCTCAACCCTCTCCAGCAAATCCCTGTCCCTCTTCAACTGGGGAGTCCAAAACTGAACACAGTATTCAAGATGAGGTCTTGGCAGACCAGGGCAGACCAAGGCAGAATAGAGTGGGAGAAGAACCTCCCTTGATCTGCTGGACACACTCTGCCTAATACACCCCAGGATCCCATTGGCCTTCTTGGCCACAAGGGCACATTGCTGTGCCATGGGTAACTTGTCAGGCTCATTTACCTGCAGCCTGACAGGCATCCCCTGGGACCTGAAGGCCAAGTTTGGGAGCTAGGAGAGCCGAAGGGCTGTTGTCTGACAAGCATTTGCAGTGTGGCCTCTACCGCAGATTACAGCTTTAAATGGGTAAACAGCAGTGACACCACTCTGGAGCTCCTGGCAGGCACCCTTGTGGGAAACAGAACCTCTGCTGCTGATCACAGCACCACAGAACTGTTTCAGCTGGAGAAGAATTCCAACCTTAAGCCCAGCACCACCATGGCCACTAAACCATGCCCTCAAGTGCCATGGCCACACCTTTCTGGAACACCTCCAGCCATGGGGACTCCACCACCCTCCTAGGCAGCCTCTGCCAATCCATGACCACTCTTGTAGCAAAGATATTTTTCTTCCTCTCCAAACTAACCCTCCCCTGGCACAATTTCAGGCCAGTTCCTCTTCTCCTCTCACCTGAGCCTAGAGAGCAGAGCCCAACCCCCAGCTCACTGCAGCCTCCTCTCAGGGAGCTGTAGAGAGCAATGAGCTCTGCCCTCAGCCTCCTCTTCTCCACACTGCACACCCCCAGCTCCCTCAGATGCTCCTCCCCAGCCCTCTTCTCCACACCCTTCCCCACCTTTCTTGCCCTTCTCTGCACCTGCTCCAGATCTTCAGTGTCCTTGCAGGAAGGAGCCCAAAACTGACCCCAGCACCCATGCTGTGGTCTCAGCAGTGCCCAGCACAGGGGCACAATCCCTGCCCTGCTCCTGCTTGCCACACTATTGCTGATCCAGGCCAGGCTGCTGGTGCCCTTCTTACCCACCTGGGCACACGTTTGCTCATCTCCACCTACTGCCAACCAGCACCCTCAGGCCCTTTCTGCTGGGCAATTTCCATCCACTCTGTTGCAAGCCTGGAGTGTTTCACAGGGCTGTTGTGACCCAAGTGGCTCACAAATCTGCAGCTAACACTTTCAGACTCTTGCACTGGGACAAACTTTTCCTGGGTTTTATTTTCAGAGTTTCCCTTTATTTTGCATCAAAGTGGTACAAAATGAGGCCCAAGGACCTGAGCATAGTAAATCAGAATGTACTGGTTGCCCTTCCTCAGTGTGGTTTTCCTGACTGCAAGGGAATGCAAATTCAGCAGTTTGTGCAGACCCAGTGACAAACTCACTGAGCTCCAGTGTTGAGCAGAGGGAGCTGCAGCCCGAGAGCAACATGCAAGCTGGTGTCAGAGCAGGTGCAGTGTTGGGATGCTGCTTCTCTTCGGATAGCCACAGAAGCCCAGCGTGGTGGGGCTGGAAGGGAGCTCTGGAGATCATGCAGTCATCTTGCACAAGGGGCAATAGGTGAAAGCTGAGGCACAGGAAGGTTCATTTAAGCATAGAACCACAGATTTTCTTAGATTGGCAAAGCCCTTCAAGCTCCTCCAGTCCAATCATCAGTTTCACACTGACAAGTCCTTGACTAACCCAAACCCCTCAGCACAACATCTCGTCACTAGGAATCTCTATGCTTGGAAAGGACCACCAGCATCAGCCAGTCCAACCTTCATCCCAGCAGCCTTCATCACTACACCAGAGCCTCAAGCACCACATCCACTCTCCTTTCAAACACCTCCAGGTATGGAGACTCCACCACCTCCCTGGGCAGCCTGTTCCAGTGCCTGACCTCCCGCTCAGGAAACAACTTCCTCCCAACAGCCAACCTAAGCCTCCCCTGATGCAACTTGAGGCCATTTCCTCTTGTCCTGTCATGAGTAAGGGGGAGAGAAGAGACCAGCTCCAGCCTCACTACAACCTCCCTTTAGGTAGCTGTAGAGGGCAATAAGGTCCCCTCTCAGCCTCCTCTTCTCCAGACTAAACACCCCCAGCTCCCTCAGCTGCTCCTCACAGGCCATGTTTGCCAGACCTCTCCCCAGCCTCATCACCCTTCTCTGCACTGCTCCAGCACCTCCATGCCCCTCCTTGTATAGGGTCAAACCTCCAGGGGGAGTAACCCTGAACCTGACCCTAGGTGGTCTTGACCACTCCCCAGGGGTGAGTCTGAACACCAGCAGGTGATGGTTAGCCCACTCCCCCTGCCTGTCCCATAAAAGCAGGGGGACTGCCTGTTTCACTCTCTCTCTGCACTCCCTGCATGCCACCATCACCATCTGTTCCTGTTTCTCCTTGTCACCACGTGGCCATCCCCCACGAGGCAGACAAAGCCATCACAATCAGGTTGTATTTATACATTTTGTATTTGCTGTTTTCCCTTCCCTGTACCCTTTGTAACTTCCCTACCTCAGATACCTTTTTAATTTATTGTTAAACTTTTTCTTTTTAACTTCCATATCGAGTGAGGTTGATTTATTTGGGTGTGCTTACTTATCTCTCTCTCTCCATCTGATCCCTGTCTTTTGGGAAAGAAGGGGAAGAGGGAAGGGCACTTTATAAAATTGTTATTGGTTCTGTCAAATTTATCTGAGTCTCTGGAAATTTAAACTGGAACTGAGACACTCCTATCCTGTGGTGACCAAACTGGACACAGCACTCGAGGTGTGGTCTTACATGAGTTGTGAGCACCTCATGATGCCTTGGTTCTAGTGTGAATTTCCCAGATACTCAAATATAGTTAATAGAACCTTGAGTGCTGTGTCCAGTTCTGGGCTCCTCAACTGAAGAGAGATGTTGAGGTGCTGGAAGGTGTTTGGAGAAGGGCAGCAAGGCTGGTGAGGGGCCTGGAGCACAGCCCTGTGAGGAGAGGCTGAGGGAGCTGAAGGTGTGCAGCCTGCAGAAGAGAAGGCTCAGGGCAGAGCTCATTGCTACTGGCCCTGCTCTGGGCATGCTGTCTCTCTGGGCTCCATGTCACTCCTCTGCACTTTTTTTCCAGTATCTACCACAAGAAGCAGTCCAATCTTGAGCTGGCTGCTTTTGGAGTGTGAAGTTCAATGGAACAGATTCCTAAGGGGCATCCCCTAGGCAGAACTGCTGCATCAGGCAGGATCTTCCACCTCCTTACTCCTCCCATCTGTCCTCCTGCTCTTCAGTCCTGCAGCTTGACCCAAAAGTGCAGTAGAGGACTCCCTTAAAAACAGAGCCTTCCTCTTTTCTGAGCATTTGGTCCACCACAGGGGTTCCTCATGCTGGCAGCTCCGTGAAGCTGCTTGTGGAGGGCTTCACATGAGGCAGGAAGGACACGATGCTGACAAAGGTTTTCTCTCATTTGAAGGGTCTGTACTGGGCACTCGTAAGGCAGTACCTTGAATATCAAGTTCAGCTTTATGCCCCTGACTCCAAGAAGGACACTGAGGGTCTGGAGCAGGTGCAGAGAAGGGCAAGAAAGGTGGGGAAGGGTGTGGAGAAGAGGGCTGGGGAGGAGCATCTTAGGGAGCTGGGGGTGTGCAGTGTGGAGAAGAGGAGGCTGAGGGCAGAGCTCATTGCTCTCTACAGCTCCCTGAGAGGAGGCTGCAGTGAGCTGGGGGTTGGGATCTGCTCCCTAGGCTCAGGTGAGAGGAGAAGAGGAACTGGCCTGAAACTGTGCCAGGGGAGGGTTAGTTTGGAGAGGAAGAAAAATATCTTTGCTGCAAGTGGTCAGGGATTGGCAGAGGCTGCCCTCGGAGGTGATGGAGTCCACATGCCTAAAGGTGTTCCATAAATATGTGGCCATGGCACATGGTTTCGTGGCCATGGTGGGGTTGGGTGGTGGTGGGACTGGGTGATACTGGAAGTCATTTCCAACCCATCCAACTCCATGATGCTGTAAGCATGACATGAGCACCCTACAAGCCTTGGGGTGCCCTCTCGTCTTCGTCCCCTGTGGGCGACTGCAGGTCTGCAGAGCAGTGAGAAGCAGCTTTGTTACTTGTCCCAGTGTGAAGCTGTTCCACTTCAGAACTTTCAGAACTAAAAACACTAAAGGGAAGAAAACAAATGCACAGAGAAGCCCCAAACTCCACCTCCCTTTTTATAGCCCTGCTGCCTCGTTGCAAGTGATTTATGGAAGGGAGCTTCCTGCCCACCTAGAGCACAGCACAAACACAGACAGGGCTTGGCAATAGCTGCAGCGCTCTGCTATTTGCAGGAATATTTAGCTCCAGCTTAGCCCAGAGAGGCTGCTGAGCTCGGCAGGCAGACAGAAAAAGAAATGCTCCTTCTGCTCCTTTGTGTCTGCTTGCAGCTATTTTAGATGTTCCTTCTCCTCTTCTCCAGCTGCAGAAGGATCAGTACAAGGACCCAGTGCTGGAAGGTGCTGTCAGCCCACGCCATGCCTCGAGGAACAGCTCCTGCCACTGAATCACAGGATGAGTTTGGTTGGAAGGGACCTTAAAGCCCATCCAGTTCCAACCCCCTGCCATGGGCAGGGACACCTCCCACCAGCACAACTTGCTCAGGGCCTCATCCAGCCTGGCCTTCAGCACCTCCAGGGGGGGGACAGCCACAGCCTCCCTGGGCAACCTGTGCCAGTGTCTCCCCACCCTCACTCTCAACAATTTCTTCCTCATCTCCGCTCTCAGTCTCCCCTCTCCCAGCTCAAAGACATTGTCCCTTGTCCTGGCACTCCCAGCCCTTGTCCAAAGACCCTCCCCAAATCTCCTGGAGCCCCTTCGGGTACTGGCAGTCTGCTCTGAGATCTCCCTGGAGCCTTCCCTTCTCCAGGCTCAACAGCTCCAGCTCAAATACCTTAATCTA
This sequence comes from Pogoniulus pusillus, assembly GCF_015220805.1. Taxonomy (NCBI): domain Eukaryota; kingdom Metazoa; phylum Chordata; class Aves; order Piciformes; family Lybiidae; genus Pogoniulus; species Pogoniulus pusillus. Next base: position 25,221,490 of record NC_087269.1, on the reverse strand, counting down.
TGTCCCTTTAGGAGTCAGTCTAGGATTACACAGAGATACTTTTATTTGTTGGATTAAAACTTGGGGAGTTATCACAGTATCACAGTATCGTCAGGGTTGGAAGAGACCTCACAGATCATCAAGTCCAACCCTTTACCACAGAGCTCAAGGCCAGACCATGGCACCAAGTGCCACGTCCAACCCTGCCTTGAACAGCTCCAGGGACGGCGACACTGCAGCAACAATGGAAACAGTATTGTGGTCCATACACCCCAGAACCCCAGCATGGTGGCGTTGAAGGGACTGCTGGAGATTATCAACTCCAACCACTATGCTAAAGCAGGGGCACCCTGTTTGATGGTCTGCACCAGGGGATTGAGTCCAGCATCAGTGAGTTTGCAGATGACAGCAAACTCAGATGACAGCAGATGTGGAGTTGTTGGAGGGTAGGAGAGCCCTTCAGAGGGACCTGGCCAGGCTGCATGGGTGGGCAGAGGCCAAGGGGATGAGATTGAACAAGGCCAAGTGCAGGGTTCTGCACTTTGGCCACAACAACCCCAAGCAGTGCTACAGGCTGGGGACAGAGTGGCTGAGAGCAGCCAGGCAGAGAGGGAGCTGGGGGTGCTGACAGAGGGGAGCTGAAGAGGAGGCAGCAGTGTGCCCAGGTGGGCAGCAGAGCCAATGGCATCCTGGGCTGGCTCAGGAGCAGTGTGGGCAGCAGGACAAGGGAGGTTCTTCTGCCCCTGTGCTCAGCACTGCTCAGGCCACCCCTTGAGTGCTGTGTCCAGTTCTGGGCTCCTCAGTTCAAGAGAGATGTTGAGGTGCTGGAAGGTGTTTGGAGAAGGGCAGCAAGGCTGGTGAGGGGCCTGGAGCACAGCCCTGTGAGGAGAGGCTGAGGGAGCTGAAGGTGTGCAGCCTGCAGAAGAGGAGGCTCAGGGCAGAGCTCATTGCTGTCTACAAGCACCTGAAGGGAGGCTGTAGCCAGGTGGGGTTGGTCTCTTCTGCCAGATAACCATCAGCAGAACAAGGGGACACAGCCTCAAGTTGTGCCAGGGCAGGTCTAGGCTGGATGTGAGGAGGAAGTTGTTGGCAGAGAGAGTGATTGGCATTGGAATGGGCTGCCCAGGGAGGTGGTGGAGTGGCCGTGGCTGGAGGTGTTGAAGCCAAGCCTGGCTGGGGCACTTAGTGTCATGGTCTGGTTGATTGGGCAGGACTGGATGAGCTTGGAAGTCTCTTCCAACCTGCTTGATTCTATGATTCTATTCTATGATTCTATCATTTGGGGGATGTGTAAACATTCTGATTTCAAACTGCCCTATCGGGCTGATATCTTCCTGCCAACCTCTGTGAAGCTTACCAGCTTAGCTGAGAGGCTGAGAGAGGCTGAGACAGCTGAGAGCTGGATGTGTTTAGCTTGGAGAGAAGGAGGTGTGTGTGTGTGTGTTCTTCTCAATGCTTACAAAGGCTTAAGTGGTGGCTGTCAGGGAAATGGAGCCAGACTTTTCTCAGTGGTGCTCAGTGACAGGACAAGAGATACTGGGCATAAACCTGAATATAAGAAGAAGGGGCCAGGCTCTTGTCAGTGCTGTCCTCTGACAAAGGGCAATGGACACAAACTGGAAGCCAGGAAGTTCTACCTCAACAAGCAGGAAAAAATACCCTCTTTACAGTGAGGGTGGTGGGGTCAGGAGCAGGCTGCCCAGTGAGGTCGTGAAGTCTCCTCTGGAAACATTTCCAAGCCCCACCTTGATGTGTCACTGAGTGACCTGGCCCTGCGTGACCCTGTTTTGATAGGGGGCTTGGACCTGGTGATCTCTGGAAGTCTCTTCCAACTCCTGCTGTTCTGTGGCTCTGTGATCTCACTTCACCACCCCACCATTCTCTGATTCTCCTGGCTCCTGACGCTTTGTTGTCCTGACTGAGCTCTGGGATCTGTCTCCCCTGATGAAAGAGACGTCAGCGATGCAAAACCATCTTGAAAGCTCATCGTGTTCCAAGCACAGCCAAAAAGGTCTCCCTTCTTGGTGTTCCCACGCTGTTCACACGTGGTTTGCTTCTTGTGGTTTGACTTGGTAGATCAAAACCATGTGCTGTGTTAGGAAGTGCTGGGGATGGTCCCTTTCTCATGACGGGCTATCAGACGAGATCCTTCACAACATACATTAAGAGGACATCAAACAGAGTCATCCTTACAGCCCCCTGGCTCATCTGCCACTGCATGGGGAATGAAGACCCCAGCAGTGAGATAAGGACTTGCCTTCTTTTTTTGCCATGCAAGAAGATAAACTCCATCACCCCAACAGGTCTCCAAAGAAACTTTCTTGAAATACCCTTTCAAATAAGAAATGTCCTGGTGAGTTTTGCAGCTTCCTGACGTCTAACTGAGCTACCTGGCTAGGGTGGGAACAGGCTGGGGCTCCTCTGCACTGAAGCAGAAGTATCTCAGTGCCATCCTACCCAGCTCACTCTTAGTTCTTTCATAGAATCACAGAATGGGCTGGGTTGGAAGGGACCTCTAAAGATCATCCAGTCCAGCCCCCCTGCACTCAGCAGGGACATCCTCCACTAGAGCAGGTTGCTCACAGCCCTGTCCAGCCTCACCTTCAATATCTCCAGGGCTGGAGCCTCAACCACCTCCCTGGGCAACCTGTTGCAGTGTTCCAGCAGCCTCATGGCAAGGAACTTGTTCCTCACATCCAATCTCAATCTGCTCTGCTCTAGTTTGAACCCATTGCTCTTTGCCCTGTCCCTGCAAAGTTTGTAAACACTTTCATCCTTGTAGCACACTTCAGGCACTGGGAGGTTATTCTGCTCATTTAAGATACATTTTTTATGCCCTTTCTCCTCATTTCAAACCCATTTGTGACGTTTGTGTCTTACAGCAAGACCTGAGATGGGGAGGTTTAGGCTGGGGAGAAGGGAAGGTTTCTGTGGTGCAAGAGTGGTCAGGGATTGGCACAGGCTGCCCATTTTGGTGGTGCAGTCCCCATGCCTGCAGGTGTGTGTCCTGGAGTCCTGTATACCCCTGAATTCCTCTCCCTCCGTGGTTTGAATGGGAGAGGAAAGGGCAGGAACAGACCTGTTTCCCCCCCCCCCCCCCCCCCCCCCCCCGCCCTGCAGGCATGAAGGGGGAGAGCAAGGGGCCCTTCTGGCACGAGGGGTGCCCGTGCAGTGCCCACGCTGGAATCGAGCTGGGATTGGCTGTGGTCTTCGCACCTATGAAGTGGTAACTCTGCTCTTTGTCTAGGGAGGGCATAAATATTGGGGGACTTCCCACTCTTGGCGTTCCCACCTTGGATTCGTTCCAGCCTTGGAGTTTGTTCCTGCCTGAGCGTTCCTGCCTGCCTGAGAGTTCTCCCCCCCTCGCCTGGCCTGGATACAGAAAGAGCCCAGCGCTCCAAAGGACTGCTTCACCCATTAACACCGTTTGTGCAGACCTGAGCACCTCTTAACGGCTCTCCTGCAGCTTCTGAAAGAGAGCGAGGCACAGGCCACGGGACCAAGTCAGCCTGACCGTGAGTTATTTTGGCTCAGCTTTGTTATTAAGTGGGAAACACTACTCATTAATAACTCAAGCCTTTTCCAACTTCTGACTTCCAGCATAGTCAGATTATCGATGGCATCCTGTGGGTGTTCGGCCACAACAACCCCATGCAGAGATACAGGCTGGGGTCAGAGTGGCTGGAGAGCAGCCAGACAGAGAGGGATCTGGGGGTGCTGATTGATACCCGCCTGAACATGAGCCAACAGTGTGCCCAGGTGGCCAAGAGAGCCAGTGGCATCCTGGCCTGCATCAGGAATGGTGTGGTCAGCAGGAGCAGGGAGGTCATTCTGCCCCTGTACTCTGCACTGGTTAGACCACACCTTGAATGCTGTGTTCAGTTCTGGGCCCCCCAGTTTAGAAGGGACATTGAGATGCTTGAGCATGTCCAGAGAAGGGCAACGAGGCTGGTGAGAGGCCTTGAGCACAGCCCTATGAGGAGAGGCTGAGGGAGCTGGGGTTGTTTAGCCTGGAGAAGAGAAGGCTCAGGGGTGACCTTATTGCTGTCTACAACTACCTGAGGGGTGGTTGTGGCCAGGAGGAGATTGCTCTCTTCTCTCAGGTGGCCAGCTCCAGAACGAGAGGACACAGCCTCAGGCTGCGCCAGGGGAGATTTAGGCTGGAGGTGAGGAGAAAATTCTTCACTGAGAGAGTCATTGGACACTGGAATGGGCTGCCCGGGGAGGTGGTGGAGTCACCGTCCCTGGGGCAGTTCAAGGCAAGGTTGGACGCGGCACTTGGTGCCATGGTCTAGCCTTGAGCTCTGTGGTAAAGAGTTGGACTTGACGATCTGTGAGGTCTCTTCCAACCCTGATGATACTGTGATACTGTGATATTCCCGAAGGAACTGAATCTGGTAATTAAAACTAAGGTAACTTCGGGATCCAGTTTGGGGACAGGCTTTGGGAAAATAAAATAACTATTTTCATATAAAATTCCTGATTCTATTTTTGTGTAAAATTCCTGACTCGGCCACATTAATTCCCTGCCTCCACAGCAGTGTGCAAGAAAGGTGTAGCCATAGCATGTGGGGATGTGGTTTAGTGTCCATGGTGGGGTTGGGTTGGTGGTTGGAGTGGATGGTCTTGGAGGGCTTTGCCAAGCCAAACAATTCTATAGTTCTGTGATTCATTTCCATTCATTGTGTCACTCAGTTCTCCCTCGCTCTCTCCAGCACTGTGTCTCACAGCACTGGGGCTTCTGGAGCAGAAAAATAGCTTTGGGGAGGAAAAATGCAACTTTTAGCAGAGGATTTTCACCATCAGAGGGTCTGTAGAAGAATTTTGCCCCAACAATAGTGCAGGAAGCTTGAACAGTGTCAGAGGCAATTGTCCAGGTTAGGCAGAAGGTGCTGCTGTTGGGCATGGATGATGGAAAGTAGCCTCACTGCTCCAGACAGTGCTGCAGCAAGGACATAGCACACATGGGGATCCTTTGCCAACAATCACCAATATCCAGAGGGCAAGGGCCAAGAGGCTGGGGCCAGGCTCTTGTCAGTGGTGCCCAGGGGCAGTGGGCACAAAGTGGCTTCCAGGAGGTTCCCTGTGAGGAGGAGGAGAAAGTTGTTTGGTGTGAGGGTGCTGGAGGCCTGGAGCAGGCTGCCCAGAGAGGTTGTGCAGTCTCCTTGTGTGGAGAGCTTCCAACTGCCCCTGGGCATTGTGCTGCTGGGCAAGCTGCTGTGGGTGCCCTGCTTTGGCAGGGGGGTTGGACTGGCTGATCTCCAGAGATCCCTTCCAACACTCTCCATACTGGGATTATTTGGATTCTCATGGTCAGACTTTCTAGCCAATACAGTGGGTGGGTTTGTCCATGCACCTGTCCAGGCACCCTGCTGTTGAAGCATCTGAAATCAGTTCTTGGTCCAGTGAGGCAGCTCCTGCAGGATCAGAGCTGGGTTGGTGTGGTTTGATGAGTTCCCAGAGGAACTACCCAGCACTGACAGTTTTTACAGTCACTGACTTCTCACTCCACACTGTGCTCAGCTCCATGGAGCTGTCTGCTGCTTTTGCAGGCTCCCAGCATGGTGCTGTAGCTTCTACACGATCTGAGGTAGCTCCTCGGGAGCACAGCAGGGTTCCCAAACCTGCAGCTCAGCTGCAGGAACTTACTGCAAGCAGTTTGCCGAACCCCAGTAGAGCAGTGGTTGCTGCTAGCTGCTGTCAGCAATTGCTGCAAAGCCAGACAGAGCTGAGCTGGGAGCCACAGAGCTGACAGGGCTGTGCCCTGAGCCACGGAGGTGACAGGGCTGGCTGAGCTCCAGCACACCATGCTTGGCTGATTCTCTCCTTGAAGGTCCAGGAGCATTTGAGAGATAAGAAAACACTGCCAGGTCCATCCACAGTATCTGGGAAGAGGCCCTGCACCACCACCCATCATGGAACTGCTGGAGTGGGTCGAGAGAAGGCCACCAGGATGATCAGAGGGCTGGAGAAGCTCCTCTGTGGGGAGAGGCTGGAAGAGTTGGGGTTGTTTAGGCTGGAGAAGAGGAGGCTCAGGGGTGATCTTATTACTGCCTACAACTACCTGAAGGGGCATTGTAGCCAGGTGGGGGGTGGCCTCTTCTCCCAGGCAACCAGCAATAGAACAAGGGGACACAGTCTCAAGTTGTGCCAGGGTAGGTATAGGCTGGATGTTAGGAGGAAGTTCTTCACAGAGAGAGTGATTGGCATTGGAATGGACTGCCCAGGGAGGTGGTGGAGGCACCATCCCTGGGGATCTTCAAGAAAAGACTGCAGGAGGCACTTAGTGCCATGGTCTAGTTGATTGGATAGGGATGGGTGCTAGGTTGGACTGGATGATCTTGGAGGTCTCTTCCAACCTGGTTGATTCTATGATTCTATGATTCTATGACTTCAGAGCAGCTTTCCAGTACCTGATGGGGCTGCAGGAGAGCTGGGAAGGGACTTCTGACAAGGGCTGGGAGTGCCAGGCTGAGGGACAGTGGCTGTGAGTTGGGAGAGGGGAGACTGAGAGTGGAGATTAAGAAGATCCCCTCTGGGGCTGCTCTTCTCCAGGCTCAACAGCCCCAGAGCTCTTAGCTTTTCCTCCTCACATTCTCATAGCCTCCAATGGACACTCGCCAGTATATCTCTGTCCTTCTTGAACCGAGGAGCCCAGAACTCCATATGTGGTCCCACCAGGGCAGATTCAAGGTGGGGAGAACCTCCCCTGGCCTTCTGGTCATCAATTCCATGGTGGCTGTGCAGAGGCTGCACCTCCCCACTGCTGAGAGCAAAGAGTAGGCAGAGCTGACTGGTCACACCCCTGTCTTCTCTGGCACATGCTCATCTGCTGCCACACAGCTTCCACATCCTCTTGCAAAGAGCAGGTGAGACTACAAATGCCAGCAAAGTCTCTCAGCTTGCTCAGCATCCTTCAGACCCTTGATGGACTCACTACAGAATCACACAGTTGTCAGGGTTGGATGGGACCTCAAGGATCATCTATCTCCATCCCCCCTGCCATGGGCAGGGACACCTTTCACTAGATCAGGCTGCCCAGAGCCACATCCAGCCTGGCCTTAAAAACCTTCAGGGAAGAGGTTTCCACCACTTCTCTGGGCAACCTGTGCCAGTCTCTCACCACCCTCATGGTGAAGAACTTCTTCCTAACATCCAATCTCAATCTCCCCACTTTTAGTTTTGATCCATTCCCCCCAGTCCTGTCACTACCCAATGCCCTAAAAAGTCCCTCCCCAGCTCTCCTGTAGCCCCTTTCCAAAACTGGCAGGCCAAAATAAGGTCTCCATGAAACCTTCTCCTCTCCAGACTGAACAACTCCAACTCTCTCAGCCTGGCCACATAGTAGCCTGTCTCCAGCCCTCTGAGCATCCTCGTGGCCATAGACAATCACAGAATTCTTCTGGTGGGAAAAGCTCTCCAAGCATCCAGTCTTCCCAGTCTCTGGCTGCCAAGGCTGGACCTAACCCATGGCTCTCAGCACTACATCTCTGCCTCTCTGAAAGACCACCAGAGATGGGAATCATAGAATCAAGCAGGTTGGAAGATACCTCCAAGCTCAGCCAGCCCAACCTAGCACCCAGTCCTGCCCAATCAACCAGACCATGGCACTAAGTGCCCCAGCCAGGCTTGGCTTCAACACCTCCAGCCACGGCAACTCCACCACCTCCCTGGGCAGCCCATTCCAATGCCAATCACTCTCTCTGACAACAACTTCCTCCTCACATCCAGCCTAGACCTGCCCTGACACAGCTTGAGACTGTGTCCCCTTCTTCTGTTGCTGAGTGCCTGGCAGCAGAGCCCAACCCCACCTGGCTACAGCCTCCCTTCAGGGAGCTGCAGACAGCAATGAGCTCTGCCCTGAGCCTCCTCACATGCAGGCTGCACACCCCCAGCTCCCTCAGCCTCTCCTCACAGGGCTGTGCTCCAAGACCCTCCCCAGCCTTGCTGCCCTTCTCTGGACACCTTCCAGCACCTCAACATCTCTCTTGAACTGAGGAGCCCAGAACTGGACACAGCACTCAAGGGGTGGCCTGACCACTGCTGAGCACAGGGACAGAATAACCTCCCTTGTCCTGCTGCCCACACTGCTCCTGAGCCAGCCCAGGATGCCACTGGCTCTGCTGTCCACCTGGGCACACTGCTGCCTCATCTTCATGTGACTTCAGGCACCTCCATGGGCAGCCTGTGCCAGTGCTTGAGAAGACTTTCAGGGAAGAATTTTCTTCTAACGTCCGAGCTAGACCTCCTCTGGGACAATTTGTGGCTGTTTCCTCTCACCCTAGGGATGCATCAACACTCCCAATGATTCATGGCTTCACTTGAATGAACATCTGAGCTATGACTGTTAGCATCAAAGACTATTTAGTGCAAAGTGTGTTCTCCCATCCTGGATCCCCTCCAAAGTGTTTCCAGCTGGATCAGGTGAAGCATCCAAGCTCAGACTGGACAGTGTTTCCCCATTCTCCCCCTGGAACAACTCCTCCTATCCTTACATCACACAATGCAAACAGATTGCTTTTTATTTGCTTCAGAGTGCCTCAGGCTGATCAATACAGACACAGGTGCTGGTCCCCCACCTTGCTGCTGCCTTACCTTGTCTGGGAGCTGGATGGATCTGTGCAGGCTGCATCTGCCCTGCTCTGGGATGGAGCTGTGGTGTGTCAGGGCTGCAGAGCCTGCTGTGAAGTCAAGCAAGCACCTGCTTGACACCTGGTCAGAGACTCCCAAGTTCAGCAGGAAAACAGAGTAGCTCCTAGAAAGAGGTGGTGCTGAAAGGACATCAAGAGGAAGATCAAATAGAAGGCAGACTCAGACTCCTCCTTCTGCTCAGCTCCACCTGCCTCAGCCTCTTTTGGTCTAGCAGGGCCCTCAGTGAATGTTCGCTTCGGGTACGCAGCTGCCGCAGCTTTGTTTAAGGACTGCACAGCTTTGGGCACAGCTGTGTCATGCAGTCACAGGCTGGGAGGCCTTGGAAGGCACCTCTGGAGGTCACTGAGCCCAGCCCCCTCCCCATGCCAGAGCAGGATCATTTAGGGGCAGGTCACACAGGAACACATCCAGGCAGGTTTGGAAAGTCCCCAGAGAAGGAGACTCCACAACCTCTCTGGGCAGCCTGCTCCAGGCCTCCAGCACCCTCACAACAAACAACTTTCTCCTCCTGCTCACATGGAACCTCCTGGATGCCACTTTGTGCCCACTGCCCCTTGGCTTGGCCCCAGGCATCACTGACAAGAGTCTGCCCCCCACCCTTCAGATCTTTATAAACATTGCTCAGCTGCCCTCTGGGGCTGCTCTTCTGCAGGCTCTCAGCCCCAGGGCTCTCAGCCTTCCCTCATCACAGAGATGTTCCAGACCCTTCAGCATCCCTGTAGCCTCCATTGGACTCTCTCCAGTAGATCCCTGTCCCTCTTGCTCTGGGCAGCCAGAACTAGACACAGTAGTCCAGATGTGGTCCCAGCCGGGCAGAGCAGGGGGTGCCTGTTAGATTGGTGAGCACAGATGGTTTACACCACACATTTAGATTTGCTGTAGCTGGAAGAAACCTTAAAGCTCATCAAGTCCAGCCATTAACTCAGCACTGTGAGGTCACCATTAAACCATGTCCCTCAGCACCACATCTGCACGTGCACCACATCTGCTGTGAGGACAGACTGAAAAAGTTGTTGCTGTACAGTCTGAAGAGGAGAAGGCTCCCAGGTGACCTTCTTGTGGCCTTGCAAGATCTGAAGGGGGCCTACAAAAAAGCTGGGGAGGGACTTTTGAGGCTGTCAGGGAGTGCCAGGACTGGGGGGAATGGAGCAAAGCTGGAGGTGGGGAGAGTGAGGCTGGAGGTGAGGAGGAAGTTGTTGAGCATGAGAGTGGTGAGAGGCTGGAATGGGTTGCCCAGGGAGGTGGTTGAGGCCCCATGGCTGGAGGTGTTTCAGGCCAGGCTGGCTGAGGCTGTGTGCAGCCTGCTCTAGGGTAGGGTGTCCCTGGGCATGGCAGGGGGGTTGGAACTGGCTGATCCTTGTGTTCCCTTCCAACCCTGACGGATTCTATGCATGCTAAACATCCCTGCAGCTAAACATTGTTTGAAAGCACAAACCCAACAATTGTACAATTCTTGGCCAGGCATCCATAAAGTCACCTGACCTAACACTTCTGACATGCTTTGGTGTCCTGACACATTTTTATGTCACAACAGAAGGTATCAAATACCTAAGAACATCTCTAAGCTGGACTGAAGCAAGAGAACACTCTGGTCCCTTGTCTGCTCTTGCATGATCACAGAATCCTAGATTGGTTGCTAGAAGGGACCTTAAAGATCCTCCAGTCCCAACCCCCTGCCATGGGCAGGGACACCTCCCACCAGCACAGCTTACTCAAGGCCTCATCCAGCCTGGCCTTCAACACATCCAGGGAGGGGACAGCCACAGCCTCCCTGGGCAACCTGTGCCAGTGTCTCCCCAAGCTCACTCTCAACAATTTCTTCCTCATCTCCACTCTCAGTCTCCCCTCTCCCAGATCCCAGCCTTTGTCCCTCATCCTGGCACTCCCAGCCCTTGTCCAATGTCCCTCCCCAGCTCTCCTGCAGCCCCTTCAGGTACTGGAAGGCTGCTCTGAGGTTTGCTTGGAGCCTTCTCTTCTCCAGCCTCAACAACCCCAACTCCTCCAGCCTGTCCCCACAGGGGAGCTTCTCCAGAGCCCTCTCATCATCTCCACAGCCTCCTCTGGACCCTCTCCAGCAGCTCCTGGTCCTTCCTATGCTGGGGGCCCCAGAGCTGGAGGCAGTGTTGCAGGTGGGGTTTGAGCAGAGTAGAGCAGAGCAGAGGAGCAGAATCCCCTCCCTGTGCTGCTGCTCTCCCTGCTCTGGCTGCAGCCAGTACACAGCTGGCTCTGGGCTGCCAGCCACCAGTGCTGGCTCCTGGGCAGTTGGTCACCAACTGACACCCCCAAGGCCTTCTCCTCCAGCCTGCTCTCAGCCACTCCTGTGTTTGTGTTTCTGTGCTTTACAGTGCAAAGTAACCTGGAGATGCTTGGGGAGTTCCTGCCTTCAAGAGTCTCATGCATCTCCGGATGTCAGAGATCAGAACCAGATGTTCACTCTATCACTATGTCTTGTATCAATGTCTATTTAAAGTCAACTGGAGAGCAACTGAAGCCAAGGAAGCATTGCTTTGATTTACACAAATCAAAGCCTCTCACAGGCATAGCAATTAATAACCCCGGAGTGGAGCAAATATGAAGGTTAGGAGAGACCCATTCAGACAGGCTTGGTTTTGTTTCCTTCTGCTTCTCTAAAGTGTATTGGAAGCAGCAAGTCCTTGAAGAAAGCGGATCAGCTTCTGTCCAAATCAGCTCTCTACTGCTCCCTGAAGGGAGGTTGGAGCCAGGTGGTCTCTTCTCCCTAGTCTCAGGTGATAGAAGGGGAGGAAATGGCCTGAAATTGTGCCAGGGGAGGATTGGGTTGGAGAGGAGAAACAATTTCTTTGCTGCAAAATTAGTCAGACACTGACATAGGCTGCCCAGGGAGGTGGTGTTGTCGCTGTGCCTGAAGGTGTTGAAGCCAAGCCTGGATGAGGTACTTAGTGCCATGGTCTGGTTGGTTGGCCAGGGCTGGGTGCTAGGTTGGAGTGGATGAGCTTGGAGGTCTCTTCCAACCTGCTTGATTCTGTGAGTCTATGAATAACAATTAATGGATGCTTCTCCCTCATCCCCCATTTGGATGTGCTGCTTGGGCATATGTTGTAGGGGTGACCTTTGCAGAGCAGGGCTCTTGGTTGGACTTGGTGATCCCAAGGGTCTTCTCCAAGTGGAATGTTTCTGTGATTCTCATTCCAAACTCATTCCAGGGAGCTGTAGACAGGCACAACCTCTCAGCCTCTTTTTCTTCAGGCTGAAAAAAAAAAACCAACCCTCAGAATTTACAGCTAAGCAGACAGATTCCTGTAGCTAAACATGGTTTGGAAACACAGACCCAACAATTGTACAATTCTTGGCCAAGCAGGCCTAAAGTCACCTGACCTAACACTTCTGATATGCTTTGGTGTCCTGTCACATCTTTATGTCACAACAGAAGTCCCCATCCCTGGAGGTGTGTCCTGGGATACCCCAAATTCCTCTCTTCTCCCTCTCACTCCATGGGTTTGAAGGGAAGAAAGGTGAAAAACTGGTTCCCACTCCCCCCTGCCCCTGCCCTGTGGGCTTGAAGGGGGAACAGCAGGAGGCACCCTCCTGCACGTGGGCTGACCTGTGTGGAAGCCTGTGCTGGAGTCAGGCTGGTGCTTGGCTGGGTTTTGTGCCCAGTGTAAATGGTAAATGGGCACTTTGTCTAGGAAAGGACAAAGAGAGCAAGAGCTCCTGCCTTGGGGTTCCTGCCTTGAGAGTTCCCCTCTTGAGAGTCCCCTGCCACTGCACTGGACAGGCTCCTGCTGTGACTGGACTGTCCCCACTTTTGGACAGTTCCTATCTACCTTTTGTATGGCTCTTGGTTTTATCTTCTCCCTGATTTTGGATGGTTCTCCCCACTTTGCACCCTTCTGTGCACACCTGCAGACTTGGCAAGCCCTGGGACCCTTTGAGAGAGAGCTGGCAGCATCTGGACCGCCCTCTCTCAGACCCTACCAGTAGACAATTTCCTGGCTGCCTCCTGGTCTGGGCACCCTAACAGTTTTGGCTCTCCCCTGCCCCTCTGAAGGCAGCATTGTTCCACAATCATCCCACTGGGGAAGAAGTGCTTGAGACATTTCTGAGTTTGGCAGCTATGCCACTCTCCTAAGGGCTTCTGTGGCGTGGATCTCTATGATTGGATATTGCCTGCAGCATCAGAAGGCTGCTCCTGCAGAGGAATCCAGCAAGGAATCATTACCCAATGCCTATCTCACCTGTGTGAGTAATGCCTGCTGCTCCCTGAATCTTCTGCTCAGGCTGATTGACAGTGGGGTAAAGCTGTGCTTATAGCTTAGCCTTTTCCATTTCCTGATTTCCTAAATTTATCTATAATACACTTTTGGAAGATACTCCAAATCAGTCTGAATCTGTTAATAAGCTAAACTAATTTCTGTATATAGTTTGAGGGCAGGGATCCAGGAAAATCAAATCTTTCAATTTTTAATATTTCCTGGCTCAGCCACATTAATTCCCTGCCTCCACCACAGGGTGTTCAAGAACTGTGTGGCTGCAGCACTTGGGGAGATGGTGTAGTGGCCATGGCGGTGTTGGGTTGATGGTTGGACTGGATGATCTTAGACATCTCTCCCACCCAAACAACTCTATGAATCTGTGTTCAAGAGGCTTGTTCCTGGCAGCCTGAGCAACCAGCCTGTAGAAATCAGGGTTCAAGGACTGATTATAATAACTCATTTTGCAGAGGGACCTGGCCAGGCTGCATGGGTGGGCAGAGGCCAAGGGGTTGAGATTGAACAAGGCCAAGTGCAGAGTTCTGCACTTTGGCCACAACAACCCCAAGCAGCACTACAGGCTGGGGACAGAGTGGCTGAGAGCAGCCAGGCAGAGAGGGAGCTGGGGATGCTGACAGAGGGGAGCTGAAGAGGAGGCAGCAGTGTGCCCAGGTGGGCAGCAGAGCCAATGGCATCCTGGGCTGGCTCAGGAGCAGTGTGGGCAGCAGGACAAGGGAGGTTCTTCTGCCCCTGTGCCCAGCACTGCGCAGCCACCCCTTGAGTGCTGTGTCCAGTTGTGGGCTCCTCAGTTCAAGAGAGATGTTGAGGTGCTGGAAGGTGTTGAGAGCAGGGCAGCAAGGCTGGGGAGGGTCCTGGAGCGCAGCCCTGTGAGGAGAGGCTGAGGGAGCTGGGGATTCTGTCACCCTCACAGGGAAAAATTCCTCCTCATGTTTAAATGAAACATCCTATACCTCAGCTGCCTCCCAGTGCCTCTTGCCCTGGAGCCTCTCCAGTGACAATTCCCTTTTCCTGTGGCTGCCATCATGTTGTAAGCAGCACCAGTTCCATTTCTGGGACACTCATAAGCATTCTCTGGGTACTTGGGGGAATGGGACAGTGACCACATTGAGGTCTGCCTGTGAGCTGAACAGCAGTGTGGCCACAGGCCAAAATCCTGCCCCTTGCTGCAGGCAGGTGAGGTGGGCTTGGGAGGATCATAGAATCATAGAATGCTTTAGGTTTGAAGAGACCTCAAAGCTCAGCCAGTTCCAACCCCATGCCATAGGCAGGGACACCTCCCCTAGAACAGGTCACTCAAGGCCTCATCCAACCTGGCCTTGAACACCTCCAGGGAGGGAGCAGCCACAGCCTCCCTGGGCAACCTGTGCCAGTGTCTCACCACCCTCACTGCAAAGAACTTCTTCCTAACATCCAGTGTAAATCTCCCCTCTGTCAGTTTAAACCCATTACTCCTCCTCCTGTCGTTACAAGATCATGTAGACAGTCCCTCCCCAGCCTTCATCTAACCCCCTTCAGATACTGGAAGGCCACTACAAGGTCTCCTTGAAGCCTTCTCTTCTCCAGGCTTAGAGTCTCAACTCTCTCAGCCTGTCCTCATAGCAGAGCTGCTGCAGCCCTCTGAGCATCTTGGTGGCCTCCTCTGGACTGGCTCCAACAGGATGCAAGCAAGCATTTGAGGAAAAGGGCAAGGCAGTGAGCAAAGTGCTCCTCACACTTGCTGCAGGCTGCAGACTCCTCCTGGCCCCTACTGCAGGTTCTTGCTTTGCCTATCTCTCTTTCACCATCTGGAGCCCCACATTCAAGTTGCAAACACAGGGAAAAGCTCTTGCTACTTTCTTAGAGTCATCAAGGGGGTTGGGTTGGAAAGGACCTCTAAAGGTCATCTAGACCAGCTCCTCTGCACTCAACAGAGACATCACAGTATCACAGTATCATCAGGGTTGGAAGAGACCTCACAGATCATCAAGTCCAGACATCTCCAACCAGAGCAGGCTGCTCACAGCCCCCAGCAACTTGACCTGCAATGGTGCCGGGGATGAGGCTTCCACAACATTTCCAGGCAACCTGGGTCAGACTTTCCCCACCCTCAGGGTCAAACTCTTCTCCCTTCTCCCCACTCTGATTTTTGCTTTCATTATAGAATCATAGGTTGGGAGAGGTTAGAAGGGACCTCCAGTAATTCAAGGGAAGTGACTCTCCTCCTCTGCTCTGCACTGGTGAGACCTCACCCGAAGTACTGCATCCAGTTCTGGAGCCTCTATGACAAGAGGGATGTGGAGATGCTGGAGAATGTCCAGAGCAGGGCCACGAGGATGCTCAGAGGGCTGCAGCAGCTCTGCTGTGAGGACAGACTGAAAGAGTTGGGGCTGTGCAGGCTGGAGAAGAGGAGGCTCCCAGGTGACCTTCTGGTGGCCTTCCAGCACCTGAAGGGTGCCTACAAAAAAGCTGGGGAGGGACTTTTGAGGCTGTGAGGGGGTGCCAGGACTGGGGGGAATGGAGCAAAGCTGGAGGTGGGGAGAGTCAGCCTGGAGGTGAGGAGGAAGTTGTTGAGCATGAGAGTGGTGAGAGGCTGGACTGGGTTGCCCAGGGAGGTGGTTGAGGCCCCATGGCTGGAGGTGTTTAAGGCCAGGCTGGCTGAGGCTGTGACCAGTCTGATCTAGTGTGAGGTGCCCCTGCCCATGGCAGAGGGATTGGAATAGGATGATCCCTGTGATCCTTTCCAACCCTGACTGTTTATGTGATTCTATGATCCTAGATCATCCAGTCCAAACCCCCTGCTAAAGCAGGGTCACCCAGGGCAGGTCACACAGGAACACCTCCAGATGCACCTTGAAATTTTCCAGACAAGGAGACTCCACAACCTCTCTGGGCAGCCTGCTCCTGGCCTCCAGCACCCTCACAACAAACAACTTTCTCCTCCTGCTCACAGGGAACCTCCTGGATGCCACTTTGTGCCCACTGCCCCTTGGCCTGGCCCTGGGCACCACTGACAAGAGCCTGGCCCCAGCCTCTTGCCCCCCACAGCTCCTTTAGCTCTTGCTGAGCATTGCTCAGCTGCCCTCTGGGGCTGCTCTTCTGCAGGCTCTCAGCCCCAGGGCTCTCAGCCTTTGCTGCTCCCAGAGCTGCTCCAGGCCCCTCAGCATCCTCTCTTGATGCAGCATGTACAATCCTGCCCCATGGACCAGAGCACAGGGTCCAGCTGCTCTCCAGTGACCACACAAGTGCTGAAGGGCAGAGAGGAGCAACCAGCAGCATCTCTCCTCTTGTCAGCAGACACTCAGAGCTGCGGCAGTCACCTTCTGCAGGGAGGACACAGGTGTCTGCAGGGCAGCTGGGGCAGAGAAAATGAAGCTGCCCAGGGAGGTGGTTGAGTCACTGAGCCTGGCTGTGTTTAGAGGTCGTTCAGATGTGGTGCTTGGGGATATGGCTCTGCAGAGCAGGGTTAATGCTTGGACTGGATGATCCTGAGGGTCTTTTCCATCGGGAAAGGCTCTGTGAGTCTGTGAATATTGGCTTGGAGAGGAAACTGAGCGCAGGGCTCCGACCCCCCTGCTTTGATTAACCCCAGTGACAAGCTGGGCTTTGGCAGCCACTGTGTGGAGCAAGGCAAAGGGAGCTGCTCCATGAGAGAGGAGGACAGAGCCCAGTCTCAGCCAGGAGATGATAGATGGCTTGCAGAGCTGGCTGTGAAAGCAGCGGCGCCGAGACAAGGCTGGGAATCATCCCCTGTCTCACAGCACTTCCACTGCAGCAGCCTCCCAGACCCTCTGACTGCCAGCATGGTTAATTAATACGCAGTGCTGGTGGCTCTTGAGACATGCCACCTAACTGGCTGCATGTCCCCCGACCACATGCTCCTGTGACAAGGTCCAGGGCTGGGCAGACCACCAGCAAAGTGCCAGAGGCTCTCCATGGACCTCTCTGCTGCCCAAGAGAAGAGAAAGGGCAGAGGGGAGAGAGCTGATGGGGTGGGGAAGAAACTAACCCAGCTGCAATGGGAAAAAGAACACTGCCATGGAAGAGAGACACAGAGATACAAACCAACAGGGAACCCAGCCCCTGATGGCACTGATGGCATCATTGGCACCACTGCTGCTGGGGGCAGGCACTGGGCAAGTCCCAGTCTGGGCTCAGCAGCAGATATGAAGCAGCTTCAGGAGCTGGGTTCTTGAGCTGTATTCAGGAACACAGGGATGGGGATGGAAGGCAGAAGGGACAGAGTCCTCCTGGGACACAGGCCAGGGCAGAAGAGGCTGGACCCTGGGCATCCCTCATCTTGCTCTGAAGATGCCATCCATGGGCTGCAATCCCTGGGTGGGCAGTGCAGGCTCACCTGTCCTGGCTGCTCCTCCTGCAGGTGCCACCTCTGCTTTGCTGCTCCCCAAGGTGGGGCCCAGGCTGTGGCAGTGCCCTTGGTGTGCAGCCCAGCCCCTGGCAGTGACTCTGCCCATCAGCTTCTCCCTGCTAGAAGCAGCCCCTGGCTGTGCCAAGCTGCCCTGAGCTGTGGGAAGTGGCTCAGTGAGCAGAGCCTGGGCTGGAAAGCTAAGGCCTGGCTCAGACCAGGACAAAGTGGATGTTCCCTGGTAGAGATGCAGGATAGGATCACCTCCACCACTGAATTAAAGTGAAAACATATCCTTGCTTCTGAAGCCTTCCAGATTCTGCAGTGCCTGATAATGCTGTCAGCAGGAAAGAAACACATCTGCTGTTGCCTTTGCTGACACTGAGCACTGTGATGCTGCAGGTGTGAGCAGGGATAGGTTTTAGGCCCACCCCAGTTGCCCTCAGGCCTTCTGGGTGCAGGTTTGCAAACCAGGAAAAATACTGGAAGGAAAATCCAGGAAGAGCACTCAATCAGTGCTGGCTGGGCCAGGAGCTCTTGGTCTGCTGTGGGATATCATGGAATCACACAATCATGGGACTTCAGTGGTTGGTAGGGACCTCTGGAGACAGTCCAGTCCAACATCCCTGCCAAAGCAGGATCACCCAGGAAGAAGTTCTTCAGCAAGAGGGTGGTGAGAGCCTGGAATGGGTTGCCCAGGGAGGTGGTGGAAGCCTCATCCCTGGAGATGTTTAAGGCCAGGCTGGATGAGGCTGTGTGCAGCCTGCTCTAGTGTGAGGTGTTCCTGCCTATGGCAGGGGGATGGGAGTTGGATGATCCTTGTGGTCCCTTCCAACCCTGACTGATTCTATGATTCTAACAAGTTCTAGGCACAGACCAGAACTACTCCACAGGCTTTTCAGGACATCTTTGCTGGACTGATCTGTTGGAAGGCAATAAAAAGGAAAAGGGTTTTAGATCATCCAGTCCAACCTCCCTGCCAGAGCAGGATCACCCAGGGCAGGTCACACAGGAACACCTCCAGACGCACCTTGAAAGTTTCCAGACAAGGAGACTCCACAACCTCTCTGGGCAGCCTGATCCAGGCCTCCAGCACCCTCACAACAAACAACTTTCTCCTCCTGCTCACATGGAACCTCCTGGATGCCACTTTGTGCCCACTGCCCCTTGGCCTGGCCCTGGGCACCACTGACAAGAGCCTGGCCCCAGCCTCTTACCCCCCACAGCTCCTTTAGCTCTGGCTGAGCATTGCTCAGCTGCCCTCTGGGGCTGCTCTTCTGCAGGCTCAACAGCTCCAGGGCTCTCAGCCTTTGCTCCTCATTACAGAGCTATTCCATTCCCTTCATCATAGCCTCCATTGGACACTCTCCAACAGATCCCTGTCTCTCTTGAGCTAGGGAGCCCAAAGCTAGATCCAGTCCTAGAGGCATGGTCTCAGCAGGACAGAGTAGCATAGCCTAGGAGACATTGAACAGAAGAGCCAAAGGGTTGGCACACAGGCTTGCTTGTGCCATTGTTCTCCACTTGAGGGAGGCTGTGGAGTCTCCTTCTCTGGAGCCTTTCAAGACCTGTCTGGATGTGTTCTTATGTGACCTGAGCTGGATTGTGCGGTTCTGCCCTGGCAGAATCGATGAGCTCTTTGGGTCCCTTCCAGCCCCTGACATCCTGTGAGCATGTGAACCTGTGATCCTTGTGGTCCCTTCCAACCCTGACTGATTGTATGCTTCTGTGATTCCATGACACTGTTGTCTGAGGAGGCAGCACTGGAAGAACCTGAACTTCAAAGGAGGAAAGTGTTCTGTGGAGAGGTCTCCAGTCTCCAAAACAATTGGGAGGGACAACATTCAGCCTGTGAGTGGATGAGGAAGTCTTAGCAAAGATTTCATCCCTTTGGACTGAGAAGTTTTGCTGTGGTAGTAAAAGACACTCAGCACCTTGCCAGAGCAGGATCACCCAAAGCAGACCACACAGGAACCCATCCAGACAGGGCTTGACTATCTCCAGAGAGGGAGACTCCACAGCACCCCTGGGCAGCCTGGTCCAGGATTCTGTTACACTCACAGGGAAAAATTCCTCCTCATATTTAAATGAAACTTCCTATACCTCAGCTGCCTCCCAGTGCCTCTTGCCCTGGAGCCTCTCCAGTGACAATTCCCTTTTCCTGTGGCTGCCATCATGTTGTAAGCAGCACCAGTTCCATTTCTGGGACACTCATAAGCATTCTCTGGGTACTTGAGGGAATGGGACAATGACCACATTGAGGTCTGCCTGTGAGCTGAACAGCAGTGTGGCCACAGGCCAAAATCTTGCCCCTTGCTGCAGGCAGGTGAGGTGGGCTTGGGAGGATGCAAGCAAGCACGTGAGGAAATTGGCAAGGCAATGAGCAATGTGCATGGAATATTTATGGGGTGCAGGAGGAGGGTGATGCACCCCTCAGCTCCCAGCTGCTCAGCCACCCAACCCCAAGCGTAGCTCCCTTTTTTGTGTCACTTCAGTTCTGAAAAACAAGAGAGGAGGTTTGGGCAAAGAAAGGAAAAATCCTGGGGAATGAGTGAAGTGGCCTAAAAAAGGGGCTGAAGGAGCTGGGGGTGTTCAGGCTGGAGAAGAGGAGGATGAGGGCAGACCTCATTGCTCTCTACAGCTCCCTGAAGGGAGTTGGAGTGAGGAGGGAGCAGCCTCTGCTCCTTGGTGGCAAGGGACAGGAGGTGATGGCTCCAAGCTGCAGCAGGGGAGGCTCAGGCTGGAGCTCAGGGAAGATTTCTGCACTGGAAGGGTTCCCAAACACTGGCACAGGCTGCCCAGGACTGTGCTGGAGGCACCATCCCTGGGGGGGTTCAGGCAGCCTGTGGAGCTGGCACTCAGGGACATGGTTTAGTGGTGACCCTGCAGAGGACTGGAGTGGCTTGGAGGGCTCTTCCCACTGGGTGTTTGCTGTGAGCCTGTGGCTCAAAGTTTGACTCACAGACTTACTGTTGGAAAAACTGTAAGGGGGGAGGGGGAAATAACTGGAGGTGGAAAGCACAAGTGCCAGCAGCCACGCTGCCTTTGTGCCCTGGAAACCTTGCTGAGCCCTGGGACAGGCTGCCCAGGGCACTGCTGGAGTCACCATCCCTGGGGGGGTTCAAGCAGCCTGTGGAGCTGGAGCTTAGGGACATGGTTTAGCGTTGACTGCAGTGCTGGGTCAAAGGTTGGACTGGATGAGTTTGGAGGGCTCTTCACACGGGATGTGTCCTGTGAACATGTGAAAAACATGCCTTGGAGGGAGGTGGGAGGGGAGTTATATATACCTGAGTCAACAAAGGGAGCTGCAGTTTGTGCTGCTGGGCACTCCAAGAGGACTTCTGCTCACTCTGAGACAGAAAAAGTACATTTGGGGTTTGGTAACCTGCGTGCTCCAGGAGAAGCTGAAATTCTGGTGAAATGCAACCTTTCCCACCCTAAATTACCAGCTGAACCCTGTGAACCATAGAATCACAGAATGCCAGGGGCTGGAAGGGACCTCCAAAGCTCATCCAGCCCAACCACCCCTCCCAAAGCAGGATCTCCTAGTGCAGATCACAGATGAACACATCCAGGTGGGTTTTTAATACCCCCAGAGAGGGAGACTCCATAGCCCCCCTGGGCAGCCTGTTCCAGGGTTCTGTCACACTCATAGGGAAAAAATTCCTCCTCATACATTCAGTTTTGGGCTCCCCAGTTGAAGAGGGACAGGGATCTGCTGAAGAAGGTCCAGTGGAGAGCTACGAGGATGACGAGGGGACTGGAGCCCTGTCTGATGAGGAGAGGCTGAGGGACCTGGGGCTGCTTAGTCTGGAGAAGAGAAGACTGAGAGGGGATTTAATAAATGTTTATAAACACCTGAGGGCAGGGGGTCAGGAGGTGGGGGACAGGCTCTGCTCACTGCTCCCTGGGATAGGACAAGGAGCAATGGATGGAAGTTGCAGCACAGGAGGTTCCAGCTCAACACAAGGGGGAACTTCTTGACTGTAAGGGTCCCAGAGCACTGCCACAGGCTGCCCAGAGAGGTTGTGGAGTCTCCTTCTCTGGAGCCTTTCAAGGCCTGTCTGGATGTGTTCCTGTGTGACCTGAACTAGGTTGTGCTGTCCTGCTCTGGCAGGGGAGTTGGACTGGATGATCTCTTTGGCTCCTTTCCAGCCCCTGACATCCTGTGAAATGGAAGTTCCTATGCCTCAGCTTCCACCCATTGCCCCTTGTCCTGATATAGGCTTGGCCAAATTCCCCAGACATCAAAAACCCCAAAGTTTGCAACCTCTGGCTGGAGCTCCAGGAGCCTGTGGAAGCAGAGCTGGCAGAGGTACGGCGTGAGCCCAGATCTGGAGGTTAGCACCATGGGGGCTTGGGGAGCACGTGAGGGGCAACCAGCGGCGAGGTTTGACATCCCCTCTCAGCTGGAATGATCACCTCCAAGTAATGCAGAGGAAAAGCTCTGTGAGTGTGGGCAGAGGTCGAGCTGAGTTTGAAGGAGGAAAACCCCAGAAGCCTTCAAGGGCCCTGATGCTGTGGGTGGGTAGGAGAAGCTGGGTGAGTGCCATGGAGCTGGTGCTCCAAGGCTTTGGTGTCCTGTGCCCGGAGAGAGGTCACATTCTGCAGGCTCTGCTGCCAGTGATGCCCACATCCCCTCCTGCAGGGCTCTCCTTCTGCAGACATCTCCTCCTGGGCACCCCTCCTTTAGGAATTCTTTCCCTTCTCTTGGAGGTGTCTCCTTATTTTTCCCCCAACACAAGAAGGACATCACAGTATTCACAGTATCACCAAGGTTGGAAGAGACCTCACAGATCATCAAGTCCAACCCTTTACCACAGAGCTCAAGGCTAGACCATGGCACCAAGTGCCACGTCCAATCCTGCCTTGAACAGCTCCAGGGACGGCGACTCCACCACCTCCCCAGGCAGCCCATTCCAGTGTCCAATGACTCTCTCAGTGAAGAACTTTCTCCTCACCTCCAGCCTAAATTTCCCCTGGCGCAGCCTGAGGCTGTGTCCTCTCGTTCTGGTGCTGGCCACCTGAGAGAAGAGAGCAACCTCCCCCTGGCCACAACCACCCTTCAGGTAGTTGTAGATAGCAATAAGGTCACCCCTGACATGGAACTATTTGAGCCAGACCAGAGGAGGCCACAAGGATGCTCAGAGGGCTGCAGCAGCTCTGCCATGATGACATATGCTGGTGTTGCACCTGGGATAAAGGACTGTGGAGTCACCAGTGTGGTTAGATGGTCGTTCTCCAATGTATTTCCCTGTTACAGTGACTTTCATGCCTACTTGGAAGAGGTGTGCACAGCTAACTTAGTTTAGGATTGGTACATGTGGAAGTACAGGTTGGTCCAGGGTTACAGGCATGGTACAGATAGGTCACTTTATTTCAACAATCCTGCAGGATCAGCCCCTTGCAGCTGTCTGAGCCTGCCCCCAGCAGCAGGCACTCTGCCCCCTGCAGCTCCACGTGGGGTGCTATCATTTACTGCCCAGCTCCCTGCCTTCAAGGACACTTCCCAGCATGGGTGCTCATGTTTATCATTTCGTGTCCTGTTAGCAAAAATCTCTCCAGAGACATAGAATCCTAGAATCAAGCAGGTTGAAAGAGACCTCCAAGCTCATCTACTCCAACCTATCACCCAGACCTGCCCAATCAACCAGACCATGGCACTAAGTGCCCCAGCCAGGCTTGGCTTCAACACCTCCAGGCACAGCCACTCCACCACCTCCCTGGGCAGCCCATTCCAATGCCAATCACTCTCTCTGCCAATAACTTCCTCCTCACATCCAGCCTAGACCTGCCCTGGCACAGCCTGAGACTGTGTCCCTTTGTTCTGTTGCTGGGTGCCTGGCAGCAGAGCCCAACCCCACCTGGCTACAGCCTCCCTTCAGGTAGTTATAGACAGCAATGAGCTCTGCCCTGAGTCTCCTCTTCTCCATGAGGACAGGCTGCAAGAGTTGGGGCTCTGCAGCCTGGAGAAGAGAAAGCTTCAAGAAGACCTTGGAGTGGCCTTCCAGTATCTACAAGGGGCCCACAGGAGGGCTGAGGAGGGACAATTGACAAGGTCTTGTAATGACAGGGTGAGGACTTTCAGAATCACAGAATGTCAGGAGCTGGAAGGGACCTCAAAAGACCATCCAGTCCACCGCGCCCTGCCATAGCAGGATCACCTATACCAGAAGTATAGCAGGAGGAATGGGTTTAAACTGGCAGAGGGAAGATTTAAACTGGATGTTAGGAAGAAATTCTTTCCAGGGAGGGTGATGAGACATTGGACAGGTTGCCCAGGGAGGTTGTGGAGCACGGCCCCAACTCTTTCAGTCTGTCCTCACAGCAGAGGTGCTCCAGCCCTCTCGGCATCCTCCTGGCCCTGCTCTGGACACACTCCAGCATCTCCACATCCCTCTTGTCCCAGGGGCTCCAGAACTGCATGCAGTACTCCAGGTGGGGTCTCAGCAGAGTGCAGCAGAGGGGCAGAATCACCTCCCTGGCCCTGCTGGTCACACTGCTCCTGATGCAGCCCAGGCTCTGCTTGGCTTTCTGGGCTGCAAGTGCACACTGCTGGCTCCTGTTCAGCTTCTCATCCACCAACACCCCCAAGTCCCTCTCCTCAGGGCTGCTCTCCAGCCACTCACTGCCCAGCCTGGATTGGTGCTTGGGGTTGCTTTGACCCTGATGCAGGACCTTGCACTTGGTCTTAACGGACAAAGGGGCGGACAAGTTTGGAGCCACCACAAGCCACAGCCCCCCGCACTCATCTGTGCCATTGATCACAATTGTCTGAGCTTTGCTGTATGTTCCCATGCACCTGGCTGCAGGCTGGTGAGGCTGATGTGTTCCCAAGGAGTTCTAGGCTCCTCATTCCAGAGCATGACCATGCAGCCACAGGTGACATTCAAGCTGGAGTCACTGTCACACCCCTGTGACTGGATTTGCTTCTTTCCACACCACTCCTGTGCTGTTTGTTCCAGCAGTCTCTTCTACACTTCCTGGTAGGCCAATATGGCTCTGACACCCCAGCAGCAGTGCAGTGCTTTTGGCCTCTTTTCTTTATCCTGTGGCTCGTTGTTCCCTTTGGTCCAGCAGAACTGTTTGCCTCACCAGTTAGTGATGCTTCACCTCTAGCCTCTGGCTGAGCTCATGGATGGTTATGCAACCCCAAAGCATGTCCCAGGTCTGTGGAGCACTTTGTTACTCTTCTCCCTATGGTGATGAAGTAGAGGAGAATGTAGAGGGTCAAGCTTCTCTTTCTGCTGTCCCACCACAAATTCTCTAGTGTCTTGGCTGGAGTCTACTGCTCATCCTTGGGCTTGGAGATCCTTCAAGACAGTTCAAGGCCATGGGAATGGATGTTCATGCCAGGAGGAATCTAACAACTGTGGCCAGCAGGTCAAAGGAGGTGATTCTCCCCCTCTACTCCTCTCTGGTGAGGCCCCACCTAGAGTACTGCATCCAGTTCTGGAGCCCCTGGGACAAGAGGGAGGTGGAGATGCTGGAGGTGTCCAGAGCAGGGCCAGGAGGATGCTCAGAGGGCTGCAGCAGCTCTGTTGTGAGGACAGACTGAAAGAGTTGGGACAGTGCAGTCTGGAGAAGAGGAGGCTCCCAGCGACCTTCTTGTGGCCTTCCAGGGTATGAAGGGGGTCTCCAAAAAATCTGAGGAGGGACTTTTGAGGGTCTCAGGGAATGACAGGCCTGGGGGGAAATGGAGCAAAGCTGGAGGTGGGGAGAGTCAGGCTGGAGGTGAGGAGGAAGTTGTTGAGCATGAGAGTGGTGAGAAGCTGGAATGGGTTGCCCAGGGAGGTGGTTGAGGCCCCATGGCTGGAGGTGTTTGAGGCCAGGCTGTGTGAGGCTGTGTGCAGCCTGCTCTAGGGTAGGGTGTCCCTGGGCATGGCAGGGGGATTGGAACTGGCTGATCCTTGTGGTGCCTTCCAACCCTGACTGATTCTAGGATTCTAACAAGTTCTGGGCACAGACCAGAGCTACTCCACAGGCTTTTCAGGACATCTTTGCTGGACTGATCTGTTGGAAGGCAGTAAAAAGGAAAAGGGTTTTGGAGTCCTAGTTGATGGGAGGTTGAGCATGAGCCAGCAGTGTGCTCTGGTGGCCAGGAGGGCCAGTGCCACTCTGGGGTGGATTAGAAGGGCTTTGGTTAATAGGTTGAGAGAGGTTCTCCTGCCACTCTGCTCTGCCCTGGTGAGGCCTCATCTCGAGTACTCTGTCCAGTTCTGGGCCTCCCTGTTCAAGAGGTACATAAAACTTCTTAGAAGAGTCCAGTGCAGAGCCACAAAGATGCAGAAGGGAATGGAACAGCTCTGTTAGGAGGGGAGCCTGAGGGAGCTGGGGCTGTGCTGCTGGGAGAGGAGGAGCTGAGAGGTGACCTCAGCAATGGTTATAAAGATGTGCAGGTGAGTGCCAGGAGCCAGGCTCTGCTGGGTGATGCCCAGTGACAGGACAAGGGGCAGTGGTGGCAGCTGAGGCATAGGAAGTTTCATGTAAACATGAGGAGATTTTTTTTCCCTGTGAGGGTGACAGAAGACTGGAAGAGGCTGGAAAAGAGGTTGTGGAGTCTCCCTCTGGGGATATTCAAAACCTGCTTGAATGTGTTCCTGTGTGATCTGCTCTGGGTGCTCCTGCTCTGGCAGGGGGGGTGGACTGGGTGAACTTTGGAGGTCCCTTCCAGCCCCTGACATTCTGTCAGGCTGTGCTAAGCAGCTAAAATCTGTCTGCATCCTTCCTACAGGACTATGTCCTACACCTCACATCCACCCACTTAGATGTCTGAGTGTGCTGAGGCATGGTGGGTCCCAGCTCCCCATCTGACCCTGGTTACTTTAGCAACGTGGCAAAGGGACCCAAGCCCAGACCTGCAGTGAGCTGAGTGCTTTTGAGGCAACCACAGCATTTCACCCTCATTGCCTTGGAGGAGAAGGGGGTCTGGCCTGAGTGGGCTGTGCCAGAGCAAGCAGCAGAGTCCCAGGTGCCTTCAGCATCCGAGTAATCCCAGAGTGGCTGTTGAAGAGAGAGGAATAACTGTGCAGTGCTGTAAGCTCCTTCCCTGTATCAGCAAGTGAATCCTGCCTTGAAATCACAGAATCACATGATGACAGAGATTGGAAGGCACCTCTGGAGATCATCCAGTCCAACTCCCCTGCCAGAGCAGGGTCACCTAGAGAAGGTCACGTAAGAACATATCCAGGTAGATTCGGAGTATCTCCAGAGGTGAAACCTCCACCACATTTCTGGGCACTGTTTCACTGCTCTGTCACCCTTAAATTACAGAAGTTCCTCCTCATGTTTAGATGGAACTTCTGATAGTCAAGTCTGTGCCCATTACCCCTTGTCCTGGCACTGGGCACCACTGAACAAAACCTGGTCCCTTCTTTCTGACGCCCACCCTTGAGATATTGCTCAGTGTTGATGAGATGCCCTCTGGAGCTGCTCTTCTGCAGACTTAAGAGCCCAAGTTCCCTCAGCCTTTCCAGTCCTTGGGTTGGACTGGATGATCTCCACAGGTCCTTTCCAAGCCCTGCCTTTCTGTGATACTGTGGTTCTGTAGCAGCAGGAGACACAGCTTCACCTTAGGGCAGCCACCATGGAGCTCATTTCTAGGCTGGTTGCAAGAAGCACAAGGAGACAGGGGAACACCTCTCCAAGCAAACCCTGGCAAATCCTGAAAGAAGGCTGGAAAGCTGAGGAGCAGGACCCAGACAAAGCCTCACAGCTCCAGCTAGGGCTTTGCTGCATGCACACCTGGTCCTGCCTTTGGGAATGAACTGTTCCACTTGTGAACTATGAGTGTGGATGAACCACTTCACTTCACTTCCAGGGCTTGGTCACCAGGTCAAGCTGGGAGAGCTTGCTGAGTCGGCAGGCACGGACAAGAGCAGGGATGTTTCCCCAGATCCCAGCAGCTCCCTCCAGAACAACTTGCAAAGCTTTCTCAGAGGCTCATTATGGTCCTGGAGAGCTGCTGTGAGCGTGTTTGGAAGTGAGGGGAACGTCCTTGTGCTTTAATGAGTCCTTTCACAGTGAGATTTATAGGGAGGAAATCTGGCTCCTTAATCCAGACTTCCTCCTGGCAGAAGCTGTTCCTCGCTCGCCCTTGTTCTCTTCGGTTCCTTTGTTCCTCAGGTGGGGGAGCCCTCAGCGTCCTACGCAGCTCTGCCATCGCACAGATGGGATCAGCTCCAGCTGCCGCTGCTGGAGCTCAGACCACCTCCCTGCTGCTCCTGGGAGCCAGTGCAGCTTCACCTTCCTGGTCCAAGCCCTCTCTGGTGCTCTCATGGAATCCTGCAGTTGTGTAGCATCTTCTCCCGGAGCACCCCTAATGCTGAGCTATGCTGTTTCTGTGTGGGGAGAAAGCATGCAGCATGGGGTAGGTGACATCGAGCACCTTCGTTAATGACCTGGATGAAGGGACAGAGTGGACCCTCAGGCAGTTTGCTGCCAGCACAGTGCTGGGATCAGTGGCTGACACCCTTCAGGCTGTGCTGCCAGCCAGACCTGGGCAGGCTGCAGAGCTGGGCACAGGCAACCTCATGCAATTCAGCAAGGGTAAGGGTAGGATCCTGCCCCTGGGGAGGGACAACCTCCTGCAGCAGGACAGCTGAGGGGAGACCTGCTGGGAAGCAGCTCCAAGGAGAAGGACCTGGGAGTGCTGGGGGACAGCAAGTTCCCCATCAACCAGCAATGTGCCCTGGTGGCCAAGGAATCATAGAATCACAGAATCAGTCAGGGTTGGAAGGCACCACAAGGATCAGACAGTTCCAACCCCCCTGCCATGCCCAGGGACACCCTACCCTAGAGCAGGCTGCACACAGCCTCAGCCAGCCTGGCCTGAAACACCTCCAGCCATGGGGCCTCAACCACCTCCCTGGGCAACCCATTCCAGCCTCTCACCACTCTCCTGCTCAACAACTTCCTCCTCACTTCCAGCCTGACTCTCCCCTCCTCCAGCTTTGCTCCATTCCCTCAGTCCTGTCGCTCCCTGATAGCCTCAGAAGTTCCCCCTCCCCAGCTTTTCTGTAGCCCCTTTCAGATCCTGGAAGGCCACAAGAAGGTCACCTCAGAGCCTTCTCCTCTCCAGACTGCACAGCTCCAACTCTTTCAGTCTGTCCTCACAGCAGAGCTGCTGCAGCCCTCTGAGCATCCTCCTGGCCCTGCTCTGGACACTCTCCAGCATCTCCACATCCCTCTTGTCATAGGCGCTCCAGAACTGGGTGCAGTACTGCAGGTGGGATTTCACCAGAGTGAAGGGAAGCCAAAGGGGTGCTGGGGTGCAGCAATAGTGTGGTCAGCAGGGAAAGGAAGGTTCTTGTCTCTGTCTCTACTCTGCCCTGTTGAGGCTACATCTGTCCTGCCTCAAATTCTAGGCTCCACAGTTGAAGAGACACTGGGAATTGTTGGTCCAAGTGCAGGATCCTGCAGTTGCCTTTGCTGAACCTCATGAGATTACCTCCTGCCCAGCTCTGCAGCTGACTGGGTTTCTTCAGAGCCATGACCTCCTTTCAGTGACACTGGGAATGCATCCAGATAGAGCAGAGGTCCTCTTCTTTGGTTTGGGATGGCTGCTTCTCAGGGTGGTTTCACACATCTCCCTCCAGAGAGAGCATCCATCACCACCCTCTGATCCACAGCTCTCTGGGATCCCACGCCCCAGCGCCTCACGCCTCATGCCTCCAACTGTTCTTGCCACCAGCTACTGAGCTGAAGGCAGCAGCCCCACTCCTGCCCACCACTGGGTCACTCCCAGCCTCTCTGCTCTCTTTCTAGAGTGGCAAGTCACATGTGGAAAGTTGCACTTCTGCCCTTCTTTTTGTGCACTTGCAGGGTTCACCTTCTCTTGGCCCAAGTGACCTGCCCTGTTGACCCTGCCCTTGCAGGGGGTTGGACCCCATGGTCTCCTTCCAACCCCCACCTGTGATTCTAGGAGTTTCCCCTTTCCCACGTCTAACACATCAGTTCTGAGCTTTTCAGCTCCCACCTGTGCTCCACCTGTGCCTTTCCCTTTCCTTTCCCCTGACCTGTGACTCCTCCAGGCCACGCTGTTGGCTCTGCTCAACTCCCAACCTTCCAAAGTGATCTCAGCAAGGATGTTGGAAATAGATGATCTTCAAGGTCTCTTCCAGCCCAAACCACTTGAAGCCTCTGTGATTACTTCAGGACCTGTAGTAAAATGGCTGAGATGCCCTAATGATGTTCTGCAAAGCTTCCCTGAACCTCTCCACCCCGAGCACCAAAAGCAATGTTTTATGACACAGAGTTCAGAACTCAGCTGGGGGCATGCTCCTCATGCAGGGTCCCCACGTAAAAGTGAAAGGCCTCATTCTAAAAGGAGGTCAAACTCTGGTGGGGATCATAGAATCACCCAATGGGTTGGGCTGGAAGGGACATTCAAGACTACCCAGGTGAGCAGAGGCACCTTCCACCAGCACAGCTTGCTCAGGGCCTCATCCAGCCTGGCTGAGAACACCTCCAGCCAGGGGGCACCCACAGCCTCTCTGGGCAACCTGTGCCAGTGTCTCCCCACCCTCACTCAAAACAATTTCTTCCTCAATTCCACTCTCATTCTTCCCTCTCCCAGCTCAAAGCCATTGTCCCTCATTCTGGCACTCCCAGACCTTGGCAAAATCCCTCCCCAGCTCTCTTGGGGTCCCTACAGGTATTGGAAGGCTGCTCTAAGATCTGCCTGGAGTCTTCTCTTCTCCAGGCTGAACAACCCCAACTCTCCCATCCTGTCACCACAGGGGAGGTTCTTCAGCCCTCTCATCAACTTTGTGGCCTCCTCTGGACCCTCTTCAGCAGCTCCAGGTCCTTCTTGTGCTGGGCTGACCAGAGCTGGAGGCAGTGATGCTGGCGAGGTCTCAGTAGAGCAGAGTAGAGGTGGAGTGTCCCTTCTCCCTGATCTCAGATGATAGAAGGAGAGGAGATAGCCTGAAATTGTGCCAGGGGAGGGTTAAGTTGGAGAGGAGGAAAAATGTCTTTGCTGCAGGAGTGGTTAGGAATGGCACAGGCTGCCCAGGGAGGTGGTGGAGGCCCCATGCCTGGAGGTGTCCAAGAAAGGTACCTGGGGCCATGGTTGATAAGGTTGGACTGGATGATCTTGGAGGGCTTTTCCATCCTGGTTGATTCTATGATTCCATGGGTTGATGGTTGGACTGAATGATCTTGGAGTTCTCTTCCAACCTGCTTGATTCTATGATTCCATGGGTTGATGGTTAGACTGAATGATCTTGGAGTTCTCTTTCAACCTGCTTGATTCTATGATTCCATGGGTTGATGGTTGGACTGAATGATCTTGGAGTTCTCTTCCAACCTGCTTGATTCTATGATTCCATGGGTTGATGGTTGGACTGGATGATCTTGGAGGTCTCTTCCAACCTGCTTGATTCTATGATTCCATGGGTTGATGGTTGGACTGAATGATCTTGGAGGTCTCTTCCAACCTGGTTGATTCTATGATTCCATGGGTTGATGGTTGGACTGGATGATCTTGGAGGTCTCTTCCAACCTGGTTGATTCTATGATTCCATGGGTTGGACTGGATGATCTTGAAAGTCTCTTCCAGCCCAAGCAATTCTATAATTCTATAAATACAATGCTTCATAATACAGACTTCATAACCGAAGTGAGCTCATGCTCTCCATACAACATCCCCACCATAAAATGCAGCAGATAGGTTCTGTCTCCTCTTATTTTTTTCCTCCTGTGTCCCCCCCCTGCCCCTTGTAGGAAGCGAATCATCTGCAAAATATACCCCCAGAGTCTGGCAGAGGGGAGTGAGGAGCTGTGGCTGAAACAGACAAAAAGTAAAAAAAAAGAGGCCAATCAATTCATGGTGGTCTGCAGCTATGTTTTTGTTCTGGCACATTAAACAGAATGAAGACATATGTCTGAATTTAAGACATCCTCTTGGCTCCCTGTCTACGCGAGCCAGCCGAGAAATGTCAACTATTTCAAAGCGCTCAGAAGAAGCAGCAGCCTAGACACATCCTTTGTTTAGGCATCTATTTTTAATTATCCTGCCTTTTAATATTCCTCCCCAGTCGAGGATAATCAGGGAAAATATATCCTGCTGGGTATTGTCATGCTTAATAAAAAGTAAAGGCTGAACCATCTGCAAATTTGGCGACAGCCAGGCGCACCGAGGCAGCGGTGGCTGCGCTGCATTCCTGCCCCGCTCCGATGCTGCCTGCAGCTCTCATGCTGCTCTGTTCCCACTGCTTCCCTTCAAGCACTGTGGCCCAGACTCGGCTGCTTTGGGATGGTCACCAAACTGGCAGCTTCCTGTCCCTCGATGAAGAAAGCTGGAGGGGCAGAAGGGCCAAATGTTATCTGCCCGACGCTAAGAGGTTGGGCTTTGGCGGGGAGGGATGGAAGGTGCAAGGCAGGAGGCCACCCTGTGGTGCAAAGCAGGGTGGTGTCAGCAAAATTAGCACTGAAAGAATTAAATCAGTGAAAGTGGGAACAGGCTTGGAGCTTTCTCTCACCCTCTGCTTCTCTCTGGCAGTGCAAAGCCCACATCCTGCAGCAGCTGAAGCACAGCATCCGCTCTGCGAAGAATCAGAGAAGTGTTTGGGTTGGAAGAGCCCTCCAAGACCATCCATTTCATCATCCAACCATCCACCCATCACCCATCCAACCATCAGTTTCAATGGAGAGGAACAAATGCTGATCCCAGAGGCCAGGAGCCATGTCTGAAGTGGGGGATTTGCCTCCCTGAGGTGCCTTGAGGTAAGAGACATTTCAATGGGGAAAGCTTTTGGATGAGAGTTGTTTCAAGAGAAGTCCAATTCATGTTTCACCTCCACAAACTCTTAGGGACAAAGAGATGGGAACCAACCCAAAGCTCTCCTGGCTGCACATTTCAGCTCTCTGAATGAACCTCTCAACAACATCCCTACAGCTGGAGCTACTTTGAAGCATCATAGAATTGCAGAACCGTTTTGGTTGGGAGAGACCTTCAAGAGTGTTGCGTCCAACCCTGACCCAGCCCTGACAGGTCACCATGCCCCTCAGCACCACAAACAGCAAATATCTTCAGGGGTGAAGATGATTCCCCCCTGCCCTGGGCAGCCTGCTTCAGCCTTGACATCCATTCCAGGGAACTAATTTTGCACAGAACCATAGAACTGTTTTGATTAGAAGAGGCCTCCAAGACCTTCCAGTCCAGCTACCAACCCAACCCCACCATGGCCACTAACCCATGGCCTCAGCTGCCATGGCCACACCTTTCTGGAACACCTCCAGACATGGGCAGCCTGTGCCAATCCCTGACCACTCTTGCAGCAAAGACATTTTTCCTCCTCTCCAACTTAAACCTCCCCTGGCACAATTTCAGGCCATTTCCTTTTGTCCTGATGCGAACTGCCCCTGCATAGAGCACAGTTTGGCCCAATGGAACCTTTTGGAGGGCAGAGAACCAAGGACATGGATTTCTCCATGGAAAGCTGAGTCCTCCTGCCCTTCTGCACTCCTGGATGTCAGATACAAACTCCTCCAAGCAGCTGATAGTGCAAGCATGGAACCACAGACTCAGACAGTCATTTAGGTCAGAAAATACCTCTAAGATCATTGAATCCAATCAGTAAGGCAGCCCTGCCAGGTCACCACCAAACCATATCCCTCAGCACCACACCTACATGGCTTTGAAACTTCTCCAGGGATGGGGACTCCACAGTTGCCCTGGGCAGCCTGGGCCAGGGCCTGACAAGCCTTCTGGAGCAGATGTTGTTTATGATGTTCAGCCTAAACCTTCCCTGGTGCAACTTGAGGCCATTTCCTCAAGGCATGTGTGGAAGGAAAATCAGAAGTCTTCTCCTTGCAGGCACTTCTTTGTCTGCAAAGGCATAACCTCACACCTGGCTGCTATAGGCACTGGGGATGCTCTATCTTTCCATGTGTGGGGAACAGAGAAAGCAGGCAGTAGAGAACAGTAACTGAGGAAAGGTTGCAAGATGCACACTGATGTGTTCCCAGCTCTAGCAGATGCAAAAAGCTCAAGCTCCAAGCCTCTGCCTGAAGCTTGTTTTCTCTCCCTACCATCACTTCCCTGAGAAAATGAAGTGTGTTAAGAGCTGTCAGCTGGGCAAACTCCATCACTGTGGGGGCTGAAAGTGACCTCTGGAGAGCATCCAGTCCAACTTCCCGGCTAAGCAGAGCACCCACAGCAGCTTGCCCAGGAGCACAATGCCCAGGGGCAGTTGGAAGCTCTCCACACAAGGAGACTCCACAACCTCTCTGGGCAGCCTGCTCCACGCCTCCAGCACCCTCACAACAAACAACTTTCTCCTCCTGCTCACAGGGAACCTCCTGGATGCTACTTTGTGCCCACTGGCCCTGGGCACCACTGACAAGAGCCTGGCCCCAGCCTCTTGCCCCCCACAGCTCCTTTAGCTCTTGCTGAGCATTGCTCAGCTGCCCTCTGGGGCTGCTCTTCTGCAGGCTCTCAGCCCCAGGGCTCTCAGCCTTTGCTGCTCACAGAGCTGCTCCAGGCCCCTCAGCAGCTTTGCAGCCTGCCCTGGACTCTCTCCAGCAGTTCTTTGCCTCTTTGGAACTGGAGAGTCCAGAACCATACCCAGTGCTCTAGGTGTGACCTGACCAGGGCAGAGAGCTGCCAAGACAGCACCGCTGAGAGTGACTGCTCCTATTAGAGCCTTGCTTGAGCTACCAGGCAGAGCTTGCCCTTTCAACATCTGCTCAGCAGCTGCCTGGCTGCTCTTTTGAAAGGATGCCACAAGATGCAGCACCAGATGCTCAAGTTTCCAGAGAGACTGATACCAGGGGACTCGACTATTGGCTTGTTCTTGGCTGCTGTGCCAGAAAGGAAAAGGATAATAAAAGGAGCAGACCCCCATGAGGGGGGAGATGCAGGATGAGATCTCCTTTATGTAATTGAAAAGCAATACAGTGAAAGAAGGAAATGATGCTGAGCAGCTGGGCCAGTTGTGGCACTTCATGCAAGATGCTTTGACATTTGGCCGCTTTGCCCTCTGGCTGCTTTGACCTCCTCAAACTGCCACAATGAATCATAGATCATAAATTCACACAATGGCTTGAGTTGGAAAAGACCTTAAAGACTCTGCAGTTGCAACCCCCTGCCATGGGCAGGGACACCTCCCACCAGCCCAGGATGCTCAAGGCCTCATCCAACCTGGCCTTCAATGTCTCCAGGCAGGGGGCAGCCAGAGCCTCCCTGGGCAACCTGTTGAAGTCTCTCCCCATCTTCACTCTCAACAATTCCTTCCTCATCTCCACTCTCTCTGGGCAACCTGTGCAAGTGTCTCCCCACCCTCACTCAAAACAATTTCTTCCTCATCTCCACTCTCAATCTCCCCTCTCCCAGCTCAAGACATTGTCCCTCATCCTGGCACTCCCAGCCCTTGGGAAAAATCCATCCCCAGCTCTCCTGCAGCCCCTTCAGGTACTGGAAGGTTGCTCTAAGGTCTGTCTGGAGCCTCCTCTTCTCCAGCCCCAGCTCTCCCAGCCTGTCCCCACAGGGGAGGTTCTCCAGCCCTCTGATCACCAATGTGGTCTCCTCTGGACTTAACAGCCATGGGGTCAGCTCACAGCAGGGCCGTGACAATGTGCTGGTTTGCAGTATAGGGGGGGCTACACAGTGCTGCAGCCTGCAAACTCACCTGCTGGTGACTGCAGCAAGCTCCAGCAGGGAGCATGTCCCCCTCCTGGCTGTTTTTCTGCCTCAGTGAACTTCTGGAGACCAGCTTTGCCATGGACTTTGGGATAAAAAAGTTTGGGATGAGAAGAGAGAGACCAGGATTATAGATCTAATCTATTCTGTGTGTCCTGTGGAGAGGAAAACAGACTAGCATTGGTAACCAGTCTTTGGAATCAAAGAAACAAAGAAGATTCCATGCTTGGAAAGACCTCGAGTCTAACCATTAGCCCCTGTTGAGCCATGGCCCTCAGCACCACAGCTACAGGCTGGGGACAGAGTGGCTGAGAGCAGCCAGGCAGAGAGGGAGCTGAGGGTGCTGGTAGAGAGGAGCTGAAGATGAGGCAGCAGTGTGCCCAGGTGGGCAGCAGAGCCAATGGCATCCTGGGCTGGTTCAGTCCAACCTAACACCCATCCCTGCCCAATCGTGGCACTGAGTGCCCCAGCCAGGCTTGGCTTCAACACCTCCAGGCACAGCCACTCCACCACCTCCCTGGGCAGCCCATTCCAATGCCAATCACTCTCTCTGACAACAACTTCCTAACAACATCCAGCCTAGACCTGCCCTGGCACAGCTTGAGGCTGTGTCCCCTTCTTCTGTTGCTGGTTATCTGGCAGAAGAGCCCAACCTCACCTGGCTACAGCCTCCCTTCAGGGAGCTGCAGACAGCAATGAGCTCTGCCCTGAGCCTTCTCTTCTGCAGGCTGCATACCCCCAGCTCCCTCAGCCTCTCCTCACAGGGCTGTGCTCCAGGACCCTCCCCAGCCTTGCTGCCCTTCTCCAAACACCTTCCAGCACCTCAACATCTCTCTTCAATTCAGGAGCCCAGAACTGGACACAGCACTCAAGGGGTGGCCTGAGCAGTGCTGAGCACAGGGGCAGAAGAACCTCCCTTGTCCTGCTGCCCACACTGCTCCTGAGCCAGCCCAGGATGCCATTGGCTCTGCTGCCCACCTGGGCACACTGCTGCCTCCTCTCTAGCAGCACCCCCAGGCCCCTCTCTGCCTGGCTGCTCTCAGCCCCTCTGTCCCCAGCCTGTAGTGCTGCTTGGGGTTGTTGTGGCCAAAGTGTTGAACCCTGCACTTGGCCTTGTTCAATCCCATCCCCTTGGCCTCTGCCCACCCATGCAGCCTGGCCAGGTCCCTCTGCAGGGCTCTCCTATCCTCCAACAGCTCCACACCTGCTCCTAGCTTGATATCATCTGCAAACTCACTGATGCTGCACTCAATCCTCTGGTCCAGATCATCAGTAAGGATATTGAACAGGACTGTGCCCAGCACTGATCCCTGGGGCACACCACTGGTGACAGCTGCCAGCTGGATGTGGCACCATTCACCACCACTCTCTGGGCCCAGCCCTCCAGCCAGTTCTTGACCCATTTCAGAGTGAATCTGTCCAAGCCAGGAGCTGCCAGCTGTGCCAGGAGCTGGTTGTGGCAGATGGTGCCAAAGGCTTTGCTGCAGTCCAGGCAGACTCCAACCACAGCCTGCCCCACATGCACCATGCAGGAACCTGATTATAAAAGGAGCTCAGGTTGGTCAAGCAGGACCTGCCCTTCCTATACCCCTGCTGCCTGGGCCTGACCCACTATTTACTTGCTGTGTCTTGGCCACAGGGGCTGGTTTTCCCCATGCTGAGGGTCCTTTTAGTAAACACACTGCTGAGTACCTCTGCTGCAGCCTTGGAAGAGCTGCACATCCAACTCTCTGCTGGAACATTGGGAAAGAGGAAAACAGAGCAAGTGGCAACTGCAGGAGCTTTGGAAATCATCTCACCAGGCAAATAGAATCACAGAATGTTAGAGCTTGCAAGGGACCTCCAGAGATCATCCAGTCCAACGGTCATGCCACAGCAGCATCACCCAGGGTAGTCTGAACAGGAATGCATGCAGGTAGATTTGGAATGTCTCCAGAGAAGGAAACTCCACAACCTCTCTGGGCTGCCTGCTCCAGGCCTCCAGCACTCTCATAACAAACAACTTTCTCCTCCTGCTCACATGGAACCTCCTGGCTGCCACTTTATGCCTGTCCCTGGGCACCACTGACAAGAGCCTGGCCCCAGCCTCTTGCCCCCCACAGCTCCTTTAGTTTTTGCTGAGCATTGCTCATATCCCCTCTGTAGAGAAGTTTATCTTGGCTGTAAAGAAGTCTCTCCTCATGTGGAGGTGAAACCTTCTGTATTCAAGTTTGCATCCACTGGTCCTTGTCTTACTGTTGTGCGCCAATGAAAAGAGCTTGGCCCCCTCCACCTGACATCCACCCTTCAGGTGTTGATAGACATTGATCAGGTCCCCTCTCATCCTTCTCTTGTCCAGACTAAACAGCCCCAGGGCTCTCAATCTCTCTTCACAGGGGAGATGCTCAAGTTTCCCAGTCATCCTCTGGCTCTCCGTTGGACTCTCTCCAGCAGGTCTCTGTCTCTCTTGGATTGGAGAGCCCAAAACTGGACACAGGATTCCAGGTGTGGTCTCAGCAGAGCAGAGTAGAGGAGGAGAAGAACCTCTTTAGCCCTTCTGGCCACACTTTTGCTGATTCTCCCCCCCACCCCCAGGATGCCATTGGCTCTCTTGTCCACAAGGCCACATTGCTGGACCATGCAGAACTTGCTGCCCACCAGCACTCCCAAAGTCTTTCTCCTTGGAGCTGCTCTCCAGCAGCACAAGCCCTGATCTGTCCTGGTGCCTGCTCTTATTCCTCCCCAGGTGCAGGACCTCATACTTGTCTTTATTGAACTTCATGACATTCCCTTCCACCAGGTCTCAGCCTGTCCAGACCTCTTAGGCTGGCAGCAGAGCCTGAGGGGTGCCAACCACCCCCTCCAGTTTTGTATCATCAGTGACCTTGCTGAGGGTGCACTCAATGTCCTCACCCAGGTCATTGTGTAAAGATATTGAACAAAACTGGACCCAGTCCTGATCCCTGGGGAACACCACTGGCTACAGGCCTCCAAGTTGACTCTGTGCCACTGATGACAACCCTCTGAACGCTGTCGTGGAGCAGTTTTCAATCCACCTTACAGAGCAGCTGTCTAGGCCACGTCTCCTGAGCTCATCTATGAGGATGTTATGGGAGACAGCATCAAAAGCCTTGCTGAAGTCAAGACAGGTTACTGCCACAGCTCTGCCCTCACCTACCCATTTGGTCATTGTGTCATAGAAAGCTACCAGATTAGTCAAGCCAGATCTCCCCTTGGTAAATCCATGGTGGCTACTCCAAATAGGATTGGTTAGCCTGCAGAAGAGGAGGCTCAGGGCAGAGCTCATTGCTGTCTGCTG
The DNA here is from genome assembly GCF_015220805.1 of Pogoniulus pusillus. Lineage (NCBI taxonomy): Eukaryota > Metazoa > Chordata > Aves > Piciformes > Lybiidae > Pogoniulus > Pogoniulus pusillus. Next base: position 25,183,325 of record NC_087269.1, on the reverse strand, counting down.
CTACCTGCAGGGAGGCTGTAGCCAGGTGGAGTTGGGCTCTGCTGCCAGGCACTCAGCAACAGAAGAAGGAGACACAGTCTCAAATTGTGCCAGGGCAGGTCTAGGCTGGATGTGAGGAGGAAGTTGTTGGCAGAGAGAGTGATTGGCATTGGAATGGGCTGCCCAGGGAGGTGGTGGAGTTGCTGTGCCTGGAGGTGTTGAAGCCAAGGCTGGCTGGGGCACTTAGTGCCATGGTCTGGTTGATTGGGTGGGGGTGGGTGCTAGGTTGGGCTGGCTGAGCTTGGAGCTCTCTTCCAACCTGGTTGATTCTATGATTGAGTGATAACTCTCTTTTCTTCCCTGTGGTTACAGATGACCTGCAGAATAAGCTGCTCCATTGCCTTCCCAGGGATGGATGTGAGTCTGAGTAGTTTGGAGTTGCCTGGGTCCTCCTTCTTGCCTGTTTTGAAGCCTGGAGTGCCATTGGCTTTCTTCCAGTCACCAGGCACCTCTCCTGCTCTCCAATGCTTTTCACAAATGATGTGGAAAGGCTCAGCAGCAGTGTCAGCAGCTCTCAGCACTCGTGGGTGCACCTCATCAGTGCCCATGGATTTGTGTGCCTTCAGTTGGTACAAGAGATTAACTCAGCCCTGACTGACTAGTGGAGTGTCCTTTGCCTCCCAGTTCTGCTCCCTTGCTTCCAGAGACTTCTTGAGGGCTGGTCATAGGGGTAAAGTCTGAGGCAAAGAAGGCATTCAGCGACTCTGTCATCTCTGCACCTTGTGGTACCCTTTCTCCCATATCACCCAGGAGTAGATCCACCATTTCCCTGCCTTCCTTTTGGCATTGAAGTAACTGGAAAAGCTCTTCTTGTTTTCTTCCACCTCCCTGGCAAGACTCAGTTCCAAGAGGGCCTTGGCCTTCCTTGTCACAGATCTCCATTCTCTGGCAATATTTCTGTAATCCTCCCAGCTGACCTTTATTCCACATACTGCAAACCTCCTTTTATTTTCCTTCTAATTTTTTTCCAAGAGATCCTTGCATATCCATGCAGGTCTCCTGCCTACCTGGCTCCAACACATCTTTCTTGAGCTTGGAGGAGGTAATTAACCAGCTCTCTTGTGCCTCCCCCTTCCCTCTAGAGCCCTAGCCCACTGGCCACTTCTATGGAGAGTTTTGAAGAGGGCAAAGTTAGCCATCTGAAAGTCCAGGGTTGCATTTTACAGCCAGCCCTACACTCATCACTACAGGTTAAAGGAAGGGTGAGCTGATGGAAGGAAATCCCTCAGAGAAGGAACCTGAGAGTGCTGATAGACAACAAGCCCACCATGAGTCAGCAATGTGGCATCATGGCCAGGATGGCAGTGAGATCCTCTGGTGGACTGAGAGAAGTGTGGCTAAACAATTGAGAGGTTCTCATTCCCCTCTGCTGTGCACTGGTAAGGCTACAGCTGGAGTTCTGGCTCCAGTTCTGGGCTCCCCAGTTCCAGAGGGGCAAAGAACTGCTGGAGAGAGTCCAGGGCAGGCTGCAGAGCTGCTGAGGGGCCTGGAGCAGCTCTGTGAGCAGCAAAGGCTGAGAGCCCTGGGGCTGAGAGCCTGCAGAAGAGCAGCCCCAGAGGGCAGCTGAGCAATGCTCAGCAAGAGCTAAAGGAGCTGTGGGGGGCAAGAGGCTGGGGCCAGGCTCTTGTCAGTGGTGCCCAGGGCCAGGCCAAGGGGCAGTGGGCACAAAGTGGCATCCAGGAGGTTCCCTGTGAGGAGGAGGAGAAAGTTGTTTGTTGTGAGGGTGCTGGAGGCCTGGAGCAGGCTGCCCAGAGAGGTTGTGGAGTCTCCTTCTCTGGAGAGCTTCTAAATTGCTATGCCATTATGCTCCTGGGCAAGCTGCTGTGGGTGCCCTGCTTTGGCAGGGGGGTTGGGCTGGATGTTCCCCAGAGGTCCCTTCCCACCCCACCCTGCTGAGGCTCTGGATTCTTCTGCAATTACACACCAATGGGCAATACTCTTCCACTCCAATCAAACCTGCAGAGCCTATCTAAACCCCCCACAAGGGAATTTCCCTCAGGAAGAGCTCAGCAGCATTGCTCCATGTGTGATGTGGCCACACTCTGATGTTGCAGTAGCATTCCTTATAGTCCATCCGGTGTTTAGTACCCTCTTCTGAAGCCACCCACACCATGCCAGGTTCAGTCACCATTAAACAACCCCCACACCCCAGAAGTGCAGCTAATTGAAGCCACCACCCACTTTGTTATCCCTACTTTCAGTCAACTCCCATTCTCAGCACCCAGAAGCACACAAGCGTCAGCCCTGGCATGGCTTTTCCTCCTCTGCATTCCTCAGAGCCTTAACAGGAATTCCTCTTAAGAATTTTTCCCATGTTGTTAAACAATCCAGGAGTCAACATCCCAGATCCAGCGGATCAAGGGAAGTTCTTCTCCCCCTCTACTCTGCCCTGCTGAGACCTCATCTTGAGTACTGCCTTCAGTTTGGGGCTCCCCAGTTGAAGAGGGACAGGGATCTGCTGGAGAGGGTCCAGTGGAGGGCTACGAGGATGATGAGGGGACTGGAAGGCACTGCCTGATGAGGAGAGGGTGAGGGACCTGGGGCTGCTTAGTCTGGAGAAGAGAAGACTCAGAGGGGATTTGATAACTGTTTATCACTATCTGAGGGCTGGGTGTCAGGAGGGGGGGACAGGCTCTGCTCACTGCTCCCTGGGATAGGACAAGGAGCAATGGATGGAAGCTGCAGCACAGGAGGTTCTGCCTCAACTCAAGGGGGAACTTCTTTACTGTAAGGGTCACAGAGCACTGGCACAGGCTGCTCAGAGAGGTTGTGGAGTCTCCTTCTCTGGAGCCTTTCAAGGCCTGTCTGGATGTGTTCCTGTGTGACCTGAGCTAGACTGCATGGTGCTGCTCTGGCAGGGGAGTTGGACTGGATGATCTCCTTGGATCCCTTCCAACACCTAACATCCTGTGAGCTTGTGAGCTTGTGACACACAGTCTCAAGCTGTGCCAGGGCAGGTCTAGGCTGGATGTTAGGAGGAAGTTGTTGGCAAAGAGAGTGATTGGCATTGGAATGGGCTGCCCAGGGAGGTGGTGGAGTCACCATCCCTGGAGGTGTTCAAGAAGGGTCTGGATGAGGCACTTAGTGCCATGGTCTAGTTGACTGGATAGGGCTGGGCGCTAGGTTGGACTGGATGAGCTTGGAGGTCTTTTCCAACCTGCTTGGTTCTATGATCCCCCCCCCTGCCATCCCAGTTTTGCAGAAGGGGCTGGGTTGTCAGGGTCCAGCAGGCCTGCAGCTGCTTGTTACTGAACAGCCACAAATGAAAGGTAGCCAAAACAATGATGCAGCAGCAAGGCCAGGCCACAGGTGAGCAAGGTCAGGCTGCACTGAGGAGGCATGGATGAGTTTGGTGTCCACCCATCAGCACAAAGAATGAGGCGCTGACTTTAGGAGGACTTTCACTTTGCCACATGTCCCTTCTCTGCCTTCACCCCAGCTCCCCTGGGAAAGGCTTCAAGTCCCACAGGTGGGAGGTGCAGGTTCTGCTGTACACAAATCCATAGCTGCTGCCCTGCTCATAGAATCAGGCAATCCCAGAATCTCTTTGGCTGAAAGAGATCATCAAGCCCAACCTTTCACCTGGCAGTGCCAGGTCACTGCTAAACCACATCCCTTGGCACAGCCTTTGTATCCTCCAGGGATGGGGACTAGACTGCCTCCTTGGGCAGCTGGTACCAAAGGTCAAAAGTCCTTCTGGGGAAGACATTTTTCCATATCTCCAGTGTAACTCCCCCCACAGGTAACTTGAGGCCACTCTACCTCCTCCCTGGGCAGCCTCTGCTAATCCCTGACAACTCTTGCAGCAAAGAAATATTTCCTCCTCTCCAACCTAACCCTCCCCTGGCACAGTTTCAGTCCATTTCCTCTTCTCCTATCCCCTGAGCCTAGGAAGCAGAGGCCAGACCTCAGCTGGCTCCAGCCTCCTCTCAGGGAGCTGTAGAGAGCAATGAGCTCTGCCCTCAGCCTCCCCTTCTCCACACTGCACACCCCCAGCTCACTCAGATGCTCCTCCCCAGCCCTCTTCTCCACACCCTTCCCCACCTTTCTTGCCCTTCTCTGCACCAGCTCCAGACCCTCAATGTCCTCCTTGCAGGAAGGAGCCCAAAACTGAGCCCAGCACTCAAGCTGTGGCCTCAGCAGTGCCCAGCACAGGGGCACATTCCCTGCCCTGCTCCTGCTGGCCACACCACTGCTGATCCAGGCTAGGATGCTGGTGCCCTTCTTGCCCACCTGGGCACACTGCTGGGTCACTTTCAGCTGCTGTCAACCATCACCCCTAGGTCCTTCTCTGCTGGGCAGTTTCCAGCCACTCTGCCCCAAGCCTGCAGTATTGCATGGGGCTGTTTGTGACCCAAGTGCAAGACCCAGCCCTTGGCTTTGTTAGACCTCTTCCCGTTGAGCTCAGCCCATGGACCCAGCCTGGCCAGAGCCCTCTGCAGACCTTTGCTACCCTCTAGCAGATCACCACTGCCTCAGTATCCACTGCAAACTCATTGAGGATGCCTCAATCCCCTCAGCCAGGGGATTGATAGAGATGTTAAACAGAACTGGCCCCAGCACTGAGCCCTGGGGGACACCAGTGGTGACCAGCTGGAGGTAACTCCATTCCTCAGCACTCTCTGGGCCCAGCCATCAGCCAGTTCATAACCCAGTGAAGCGATAAAAGTCACAAGAGCTGTTTTACATCCAAGGGGGTTTTAATTTCTCTGGAGGTCAAGTTAGGCTGTAGCTGTCCCAGAAGAGGGCAGAGGTGCTCCTTCCAGCCCAGCTTAGCACTGAGGTGGTTTCAGGAGCTGTAGTACCTGCCAGCAGCTGTGCAGCCTTATCAGCACCTTATCTGACACCTTTGGCAAGTGTGTCCTTCATCATGTTGCTTCTCCCACTCCTAGTGTGTCGCAACTGAATGCTCTGGGGCCGTTAATAAAGTGGCATTGGAGAGAAGAAGCCTGGGTTTGAGCTGCAGATGTCTCTGGGATGCAGACCTGCTGCTCTGCTTCACGGCCCTACAGCTTCATCAGCAAATCAATTTGGGTGTCAGATTGTTAATCCTGACTTCTTAGGAGGACAGAGCAAAAGGAACTGGCCTCAAGTTGTGCCAGGGAGCGTCAACATGACTAGAGTGAGGTGGGAGATGGGCTCTGCTTCCTAGGCTGGGAGAGGAAATGGACTGAAACTGTGCCAGGGGAGGGTTAGGTTAGAGAGGAGAAAAATGTCTTTGCTGCAAGAGTAGTCAGGGATTGGCACAGGCTGCGCAGGGAGGTGGCGGAGTCCCCGTGCCTGGAGGTGTTCCAGAAAGGTGTGGCCATGGCACCTTCAGGCTGTGGCTTAGTGACCATGGTGGGGTTGGGTTGTTGGTGTGACTGGGTGACCTTGGAGGACTCTTCCACTCACAACAGTTCCATCACACTGTGATTCTGTATTTTCACTTCCCTTACACTGAGTCAGTTCAAGTTTTGGCACTAAAGGTCACAGCTGACCTCTGAGCCTTCTGATAGCACAAACCTGAATGGTCCTTTCCACTTTCCAACCTAAATGATTGTCTGAGTCTGTGGTTCCATGCCTGCATCTATTAGCTGCTTGGAGGAGTTTGTATTTGACATCCAGGAGTGAAGAAGGGCAGGAGGACTCAGCTTTCCATGGAGAAATCCATGTCCTTGGTTCTCTGCCCTCCAAAAGGTTCCATTGGGCCAAACTGTGCTCTACAGAGGAGCAGTTTGCATCTGACTCTATGAAACAGCCTGAAACTGTGCCAGGGGAGGGTTAGGTTGGAGAGGAGGGAAAAATTCTTTGCTGCAAGAGTGGTCAGGGACTGGCACAGGCTGCCCAGGGAGGTGGTGGAGTCCCCATGTCTGGAGGTGTTCCAGAAAGGTGTGGCCATGGCAGCTGAGGCCATGGGTTAGTGGCCATGGTGGGGTTGGGTTGGTAGCTGGACTGGAAGGTCTTGGAGGCCTCTTCTAATCAAAACAGTTCTATGGTTCTGTGCAAAATTAGTTCCCTGGAATGGATGTCAAGGCTGAAGCAGGCTGCCCAGGGCAGGGGGGAATCATCTTCACCCCTGAAGATATTTGCTGTTTGTGGTGCTGAGGGGCATGGTGACCTGTCAGGGCTGGGTCAGGGTTGGACGCAACACTCTTGAAGGTCTCTCCCAACCAAAACGGTTCTGCAATTCTATGATGCTTCAAAGTAGCTCCAGCTGTAGGGATGTTGTTGAGAGGTTCATTCAGAGAGCTGAAATGTGCAGCCAGGAGAGCTTTGGGTTGGTTCCCATCTCTTTGTCCCTAAGAGTTTGTGGAGGTGAAACATGAATTGGACTTCTCTTGAAACAACTCTCATCCAAAAGCTTTCCCCATTGAAATGTCTCTTACCTCAAGGCACCTCAGGGAGGCAGATCCCCCACTTCAGACATGGCTCCTGGCCTCTGGGATCAGCATTTCATAGTATCACAGAATGGCAGGGGCTGGAAGAGACCTTCAAAGCTCTTCCAGTCCAACCTCCCTCCCAGAGCAAGATCACCCAGAGCAGATCACACAGGAACACATCCAGGCAGGGTTTGAATATCCCCAGAGAGGGAAACTCCACAACCTCTCTGGGCAGCCTGTGCCAGGGTTCTGTCACCCTCACAGGGAAAAAATTCCTCCTGCTGCATGTTTCATTGCACATGTTTCCTATGACTCGTCTTCCACCCACGGCCCCTTGTCCTGTCACTGGGCATCACCCAGCAGAGCCTGGCTCCAGCCTCCTGGCACTCACCTGCACATCTTCATAACCATTGCTGAGGTCACCTCTCAGTCTCCTCTTCGCCCAGCAGCACAGCCCCAGCTCCCTCCGGCTCCCCTCCTAACTGAGCTGTTCCATTCCCTTCAGCATCTTTGTGGCTCTGCACTGGACTCTCACAAGCATTTTCATGTCCCTTTTGAACTGGAGGGCCCAGATTTGTTCCTCACCATGGCTGAAAGGCATCACTGCCTTTCAAATGAACCCCTCCTTTGCTGAGAAGTGAGGCAGTTTGATAGCTGCCCTACACTCTGTGGGTTCAGTGGTGTTTTCATGCTCAGGACCAGATGATTCTAATGGTGGAGGAGGAGTGAGGTTTGCAAGAGGCACAACATTGTCCATCAGTGCAGATGAGATTTGGAGCTGTAGAGAAGTATTGGGCACATTGTCCATACCCAGATATTTCTCTTCCTTTCCTCATCCCCTCCCCATGGCTTTGCTGCCCAGAGCATTCCATCTTTCAGGAAAATAATGCTGTGTTTAGGCCCCAAGGACAACATCCAGAGACTGTCCCCCTGCTCGGTGCTGGCCAGAGCATCCCACCCCTCAGCATGGAGCGACCGCCCCTCTGCCTGGCAGTTGTGTTTGCCCAAGCAGCAGGTGACATCTCTGCTCTTCATCCACTTCAAATCCTCCAGTTCCTCCTGTTCAAACACCATTGCTTTCTGGAGGCCCGAGAGGAGTTTCCATTAAAGCAAGACCAATTTTCCCCCCTCTCCTCCCCCCCCAGCTCTCTGAATGAAGAGCAGCCCGGGTGGCACAACAAGGGGCCAAGCCTTTCATCTCCCAGCTGCCCTCCCCACCCAGCTGTTTGTCCCGGCCCCTGCAGCAAAGGTTGTTTGGCTTTGGTGCAAGACTTCAGCCCAGTCAACTTTGAAGTTTGCTGCCTGGCTTGGTGTCACCTACTGTTCCTGTCAGCAGCGGCCAGATAACCCTGATGAGCTCAAGGTGTCTGCCCTAATGCCTCCCTTGACACGTAGGCTGCTCTTCAAACGCTGGCCCGAATGCCTGAGCGTGGAGATAGTAATGTCTCATTAAGCCCCTGCCAGATAAGCACCCTGGGGATGTGCTGGCCCTGGCTTCCTAAGGCCCTAACGACCTCCAGAGCTGACAAATTAGCACCTCGCTGAGATCAAAGATTGGCCTTTCCTTTCTTTCTGCCAGGGTTTAGGCACCAAGCCCTATCTGGCTTGAGCACCTCTTCCCCCAGTTACAGAGCGAATGCTTCACTCGCATTCACAGTCCATGGCCCCAGAGAGATCAGATGGGAGGGAGAGGAACTGTTTTCTCTGATAGGATGGAGATGACACAGAGCAGTTTTGGTGGGGGAGCTTTGTTATCCATGTGAGTTGAGAATGAAAGGGATGAAATCCTTCCAAGGCTTTATGATCACAAATACATTCATGGAATCTTAGAATTGCTTGGGCTAGCAGAGCCCTCCAAGATCATCCAGTCCAACCATCAGTCCAACCCCTCCATGGCTCCAAGATCACTGCAAGTACTAAATATACTGGAGAGCTTTTGCAAGCTCCATTAGTCCAACAGCAAACTCTGCCTGTGCCTGTGCCATGCCAGGAAGAGCAGGGAGCCACAGAACCACAGAACTGTTTGGGTTGGAGAAGCCCTCCAAGATCATCCAAACAACCAAAAACCTAATCCCACCATGGCTCCAAGATCACTGCAGGTCCTAAATACTGGAGAGCTGCTGCAAGCTCCAATAATCCAACAGCAAACACTGCCTGTGGCTGTGCCATGCCAGGGAGAGCAGGGAGCCACAGAACCACAGAACTGTTTGGGTTGGAGAAGCCCTCCAAGATCAGTCAGTCCAACCTTCAACCCAACCCCACCATGGCCACAAGTGCTTTGGCCACAGCTTTCTGGAACACCTCCAGGCATAGGGACTCCACCACATCCCTGTGCAGCCTGTGCCAATCCCTGACCTGCAGTGATCTTTGAACCAAGAGAAAATGCTTCCTTATCCCAGGATTTTCTCCCTGCTCCCAAGCTATGTGATCTCAGCTCTCACTGATGGTGCTTTGCCACCAGCACAAGTAAAGAATCCATCCTCTGTGCTCTGCTTTTTCCAGGCTACACCAACAGCAGGTCCCTGAGATATCTTTCTGGATCCAGGGTTACAGCCCTGGACCTGGCTGTTGAAAGAGGTTGTGGAATCTCCTCTGGAGAGATTCCATGGCCCCTTCCCAACCACTGTGACCTGAGGCAAGATGCTGTGGGAGCCCTACAAGAGCAGGGGGCTTGCACTGGATGATCTCCAGAGCTCCCTTCCAGCCTCCACCATGCTGGGTTCTGGGGCTTGAGTGCACAGTTCAGGTTTGTGCTATCAGAAGCCTCAGTGATCAGCTGTGACCTTTAGTACCAAAACATGAACTTGAACTAACTCAGTGTAAGGGAAGTGAAAATGCAGAATCATAGAGTGATGGAACTGTTGGGCTTGGAAGAGTCCTCCAAAGTCACCCAGTCCCACCAACAACCCAACCCCACCATGGCCTCTAAACCATGGCCCCAAGTGCCATGGCCACACCTCCAGGCATGGGCAGCCTGTGCCAGTCTCTGACCACTCTTGCAGCAAAGAAATGTTTCCTTCTCTCCAACCTAACCCTCCCCTGGCACAATTTCAGGCCAGTTCCTCTCCTTCTCTCACCTGAGCCCAGGGAGCAGAGCCAAACCCTCACTGCAGGTTCTTCTTCCCCTGTGCTCAGCAGTGGTAAGGCCACACCTTGAGTGCTGTGTCCAGTTCTGGGCCCCTCAATTCAAGAGAGATGTTGAGGTGCTGGAAGGTGTTTGGAGAAGGGCAACAAAGCTGGTGAGGGGCCTGGAACACAGACCCTGTGAGGAGAGGCTGAGGGAGCTGGGGGTGTGCAGCCTGCATGTGAGGAGGCTCAGGGCAGAGCTCATTGCTGTCAGCAGCTCCCTGAAGGGAGGCTGTAGCCAGGTGGGGGGTGGCCTCTTCTCTCAGGCAACCAGCAACAGAACAAGGGGACACAGCCTCAAGCTGTTCCAGGGCAGGTATAGGCTGGATGTGAGGAGGAAGTTGTTGTCAGAGAGAGTGATTGGCATTGGAATGGGCTGCCCAGGGAGGTGGTGGAGGCACCGTCCCTGGAGGTGTTCAAGAAGGGTCTGGATGAGGCACTTAGTGCCATGGTCTAGTTGGCTGGATAGGGCTGGGTGCTAGGTTGGACTGGCTGATCTTGGAGGTCTTTTCCAACCTGGTTGATTCTATGATTCTATAGGTACATGATTACAGAAATGTAGTAAGGTCAGGATGCAATTGTGAATTCAGATAGAAGGTGCAGAGTTGCCTTTTTGATTTCTTTAAGTCATATGTGCATTATGTGCATGAGTAAAACATCATAATATCTTTAAAATGCCTTTAAAGCAAGAGCATTTTCTGAACTGGTGTTCTGAAGTCACTTACAATACCAGCAGGCATGATGTAAGCAACTGTTGTCTTTACCTGATATCCTCAGTTAAACTGCTATAGCCTGGATGTTAGGAGGAAGTTCTTCACAGAGAGAGTGATTTGCCATTGGAATGGGCTGCCCAGGTAGGTGGTGGAGTCACTGTCTCTGGAGGTGTTCAAGAAAAGACTGGATGAGGTACTCAATGCCATGGTCTAGTTGACTGGCTAGGGCTGGGTGCTAGGTTGGACTGGATGATCTTGGAGGTCTCTTCCAATCTGGTTGATTCTATGATCCTATGATTCTATGATTCCTTTTCTAACACTAGATACTTGGTGTTCTTCCTTACTTTCTTCCCTACTTCTTACGGCATTCCAGGATCTGAAGGGGGCAACAAAGAAGCTGGGGAGGGACTTTTGAGGCTGCCAGGGAGTGACAGGACTGGGGGGAATGGAGCAAAACTGGAGGTGGGGAGAGTGAGGCTGGAGGTGAGGAGGAAGTTGTTGAGCAGGAGAGTGGTGAGAGGCTGGAATGGGTTGCCCAGGGAGGTGGTTGAGGCCCCATGGCTGGAGGTGTTTAAGGCCAGGCTGGCTGAGGCTGTGTGCAGCCTGCTCTAGGATAGGGTGTCCCTGGGCATGGCAGGGGGTTGGAACTGGCTGGTCCTTGTGGTCCATTCCAATCCTAAGCTCCTTGGTCTTCCAGTAGCTGATCTTGTCCTGCATGACAGCCCAAGCTCAGGAGAAGTGTTATTAAAGCAGCATCCCCTGTGGAAGGGCCTGGAACACAGCCTGTGCACACACAGACCTTCTTACCAAGGCTGGGAGGGTGCTGCTCATCACCACACTGAATCCACTTCTCTTTTGAGGTGCTGTGCAGCACCCTGCACCTGGATGAGCAATCACGGGTCCTGCAGACCTGAGACATGGTTAATGGCCATGTTGGTCTTCAGTTGAAGCTTGGACTTGGATCATCTTGGAAGTCTCTTCCAACCAAAATAATTCTATGGCTCTGTGAATGACAGAATCCCAGCATGGTGGGGTTGGAAGGGACCTTGGAGATCATCCAGTCCAACCTCCCTGTCAAAGCAGGGCACCCACAGCAGGTAGCCCAAGATCGCAATGGCCAGCTGGGGTTGGAAGCTCTCCAGAGAAGACCACAACTGGAGGAGGTCTCCAACACCCTCACAGCAGTTTGTGCCCATTGCCCCTCATCCTACCCCTGGGCACCACTGGGAAGAGTCTGAGCCCATCCTCCTGCCCCCACCCTGTGCATCAGCATTGATTAGCTCTGCTCTCAGCCTTCTCCAAGAGACATGTACACAGAGCAACAACTTTTATACAGAGGCATTCATCATTGCAACAAAAAGCTCAAAGCATTTCAACCCCACACAAATAATGATGTCCTGATGACAGTGTCAGAGGAGCTGGATCTGCCTCCACCACCCACCTTCAGCAGGCAACCACCTTCCAAACAGGGGCACTTGGAGAGGGGTAGATGAAGCCAGAGAGCAGGAAGGTGTTCAGAGGGTGATAAACAATGGTGCCAGGTTCAGCTGGAGAGTATGCCACTGTACCCCAGGGATCAGTGCTGAGACCAGTCCTGTTCAACATCTTCATCAATGACAGTGATGAGGGCACAGACAGACAGAGTCTGCTCAGCAGGTTAGCTGCTGACAACAAACTGGGAGGCTTGGCTGAGACAGCTGAAGGCTGTGTGGGCATCCAGAGAGACCTGGACAGACAGAGCTGGGCACAGAGGAACCAGATGAGCTTCAACAAGGACAAGTGAAGTGTTCTGCACCTGGGGAAGAAGAATAAACTGCAGCAGTCCAGGCTGGGAGGTGACTGATGGAGAGCAGCCCTGTGGAGAGGGACCTGGGGGTCATGGTGGATACCACCCATGGCACAGCAATGTGCCCTTGTGGCCAAGAAGGCCAATGGGATCCTGGGGTGTATTAGGCAGAGTGTGTCCAGCAGATCAAGGGAGGTTCTCCTGCCCTTCTACTCTGCCCTGCTGAGACCTCATCTTAAATACTGTGTTCAGTTTTGAGCTCCCCAGTTGAAGAGGGACAGAGATCTGCTGGAGAGGGTTCAGTGGAGAGCTAAGAGGATGATGAGGGGACTGGAAGGCACTGCCTGATGAGGAGAGGCTGAGGGGCCTGGGGCTGCTTAGTCTGGAGAAGAGAAGACTGAGAGGGGATTTAATCAATGTTTATCACTATCTGAGGGCTGGGTGTCAGGAGGGGGGGACAGGCTGCTCCCTGGGACAGGACAAGGAGCGATGGGTGTAAGTTGCAGCACAGGAGGTTCCAGCTCAACACAAGGGGGACTTATTTACTGTAAGGATCCAGAGCAGTGGAACAGGCTGCTCAGATTTGTTGTGGAGTCTCCTTCTCTGGAGCCTTTCAAGACCTGTCTGGATGTGTTCCTGTGTGACCTGAGCTAGACTGCATGGCCCTGCTCTGGCAGGGGGGTTGGCCTGGATGATCTCCTTGGGTCACTTCCAACCCCTGACAATCTGTGAGCCTGTGAAATGTGGAGAAGGTTCCACAATGTGGAGAAGGAGCCAAGGTGAAGGCTCAGAGAAATTACTTTGTCCTCTGAGGCAAGGTTCATCACTTCTGAGGTCACAGGAGGTCTTGAAACTGCTGCTTGGACTTTACCCTAACAGCTTTTGTTCAAGAAACAAGAAGAGGTCCTTTATTTCCTAAGGGCAACCTCCTCCCTCTCCTTATGCAATATCTGCCTGATTAAAGCACCCCTTTAGGATGTGGGAGATGCACACTGAAGTTCCTCCTTGCCTGCAGGGGTTTGGACCTAATCTCCAACATCAGGAGAGCACCCAGCCAGCTAGGCAAGAGCTGGAGGAGAGGGAGGAGGACAGATCTGGCACACACACACACACCCAGCCCCACATCACAGCTCGTGGAGGGTTGGGTGGCCTGAAATACAAAATAAAATTCCTCTCTTTAAAATGAAAAGAGATCAGAAGCATCCCTGGAGGTCACACACAGCAAGAACCTTTTGACCCACAAAGCAGAGGAAGGAAAAGAGCTTCCTGCAGAAACCAGGCTTAAAATGAGGTTTCACAGAGTTTGGATGAAGTTTACTAAAGATTTTTACTTTTAATGCTGTTGTTGCTCCTGCTCAGGAGGCCACAAAGACAATGAGAGAGATGGAGAACCTTTCCTGTGAAGACAGGCTGGGAGTTGGAGCTGTTCAGCTTGGGGAAGAGAGGTACCATGAGACTTCACAAGGAGCCTTGTGTACTGCTTGCTCCCTGGGAGAATCATTGAATCACAGAATCAGTCAGGGCTGGAAGGGACCACAAGCAGCAGCCAGTCCCAATCCCCTGCCATGCCCAGGGACACCCTACCCTAGAGCAGGCTGCACACAGCCTCAGACAGCCTGGCCTTAAACACCTCCAGCCATGGGGCCTCAACCACCTCCCTGGGCAACCCATTCCAGCCTCTCACCACTCTCATCATGAACAACTTCCTCCTCACCTCCAGCCTCACTCTCCCCACCTCCAGCTTTGCTCCATTCCCCCCAGTCCTGGCACTCCCTCACAGCCTCAGAAGTCTCTCCCCAGCTTCTTTGTAGCCCCCTTCAGATGCTGGAAAGCCACCAGAAGGTCACCTGGGAGCCTCCTCTTCTCCAGACTGCACAGCCCCAACTCCTTCAGTAGCTGCTGCAGCCCTCTGAGCATCCTCCTGGCCCTGCTCTGGACATTCTCCAGCATCTCTGCATCCTTCTTGTAATGCTGGCTCTAGAACTGGGTGCGGTACCATGAAGACTTCACAAGGAGCCTTTCTGATTCATGGAACACAAACCAGTCCCGAGGCAGCAGCAGGATATAGTGCTCAAGAATAAGAACTCTGCCAGCATTACACTCTGTGGCAATTCCTCAGCCAGGGCTTCCCAGAAGAACCTTGCTGGCCTTTAAGAGGGTCCAAAGGAGCTTTGAAATGGCAGATGGGAGCTGGAGGCTTCATTTTCCAGCACAGTGCTTAGTAAAGCAGTTCTGGTGCTCCCCAGCACAAGAAGGACATGGAACTGTAGGAGAGGCTCCAGAGAAAGCCACCAAGATGATGAGAGGGCTGCAGAACCTCCCCTGTGGGGACAGGCTGGGAGAGTTTGGGCTGTTGAGGCTGGACAAGATAAGGCTCTGGGGAGACCTCAGAGCACCCTTCCAGTACTTGAAGGGGCTGCAGGAGAGCTGGGGAGGGACTTTGAACAAGGGCAGGGAGTGTCAGGATGAGGGACAAAGGCTTTGAGCTGGGAGAAGATGGATTTAGAGTAGAAATTAGCAACAAATTGACAGTTGTGTACAGGGAGATGGTGGTGGTTGCTGGACTCGATCATCTTAAGGTCTTTTGTAACCAGATAAGTCTGTAAACTGCTCCCCATGAGGGTGGTGAGACACTGGCACAGGTTACTCAGAGCAGCTGTGGAGGCTCCAAGCCTGGGAGCGTTCAAAGCCAGGCTGGATGGAACCTTGAGTCACCTGGTCTAGTTGGAGGTGTCTCTGCCCATGGCAGGGGGGAGTGTGGGATGAGATGATCAAAAAGGACCCCTCCAGAACAAACTTTTCTGTGATTTTATGATTCTAAATAACTCCCCCAAGCCATGAAAGGGCTGCCAGTGCCTTTCCCAGGACAGCTGAAGGGTGGTTTCTGTGCACGGAGGGCAAAGCTGTGTCATCCGTGGTTTGCGCTGCGAGCCAGCTCCTGGGGAGGAAAGAAATGCATTCTTCAGAGGGTGACTGCTTGTGGCACGGTCAGCAAACACTGCCCAGGGGAAGACAAATGATGCTAGGGTTGGTTTGGCTGGGGTGGCTTGAATGTGCCACTCCTTTAACCACAGACGATCCCTCACACACCATTCTCCCGCTGCAGCGTCTGTCACAACAGCTCCTGTTCTGGAGGTGTGGCAGTGCTGCAGGCTGGGGACAGAGGGGCTGAGAGCAGCCAGGCAGAGAGGGAGCTGGGGGTGCTGGGAGAGAGGAGCTGAAGAGGAGGCAGCAGTGTGCCCAGGTGGGCAGCAGAGAAAATGGCATCCTGGGCTGGCTCAGGAGCAGTGTGGGCAGCAGGACAAGGGAGGTTCTTCTGCCCCTGTGCTCAGCACTGCTCAGGCCACCCCTTGAGTGCTGTGTCCAGTTGTGGGCTCCTCAGTTCAAGAGAGATGTTGAGGTGCTGGAAGGTGTTTGGAGAAGGGCAGCAAGGCTGGGGAGGGTCCTGGAGCACAGCCCTGTGAGGAGAGGCTGAGGGAGCTGGGGGTGTGCAGCCTGCAGAAGAGGAGGCTCAGGGCAGAGCTCATTGCTGCCTGCAGCTCCCTGAAGGGAGGCTGTAGCCAGGTGGGGTTGGGCTCTGCTGCCAGGCACCCAGCAACAGAAGAAGGGGACACAGTCTCAAGCTGTGCCAGAGCAGGTCTAGGCTGGATGTTGTTAGGAAGTTGTTGTCAGAGAGAGTGATTGGCATTGGAATGGGCTGCCCAGGGAGGTGGTGGAGTGGCTGTGCCTGGAGGTGTTGAAGCCAAGGCTGGCTGGGGCACTTAGTGCCATGGTCTGGTTGCTTGGGCAGGGCTGGGTGCTAGGTTGTGCTGGCTGATCTTGGAGCTCTCTTCCAACCTGCTATGATTCAGTGTCAGCAGAAGGAAAAGCAGATGAAAACATTACTGTTAGAACCACGGTTGGGTTGGAAGGGACTTTCATGACCATCCAGTCCCAACCCTCTGCCATGGGCTGGGACACCTCCCACTATCCCAGGGTGCTCAAGGCCTCATCCAACCTGGTCTTCAAGATCTTCAGGGAGAGGGCATCAAATAAGCTATTATTACTAATAATAGAAATAAGCCATCCCTTCCAGAATCACAAAGGGATTAAGCATTTTATTGTCCAACTTCCACCATGCCAAGCTGCTTCCAGAACAAGCCCAGGGAGGTTTCTAAGTCTGTTTCCCTGAAATGCACAAATTTAAACCAAGAGGGAGATTTAGACCAGTTACAAGGACAAGGATTGATGGTTTGAACTGAAAAACGGAGACTCAGATGGGAGAGAAGGCAGAAATGTTGGACGCTGAGGGTGGGGAGAGCCTGGCCCAGGCTGCCCAGAGAGGTGAGAGCTGCCCCATGGCTGGCACCATTGCAGGTCAGGTTGCGTGGGGCTGTGAGCAACCTGCTCTAGCTGGGGCTGCCCCTGCTGAGTGCAGGGGGTTGGGAAGGGTAAGCTTTAAAGGTCCCTTGCCACCCAAACCATTCCATGCCTCTGTGATTCTGTGCCTTGATCCTGGAGGGGAGCCTGGGCTAAATGTGGTCTCCTGGCCACACAACAGTGGCTTTGGTCCCACCTTGAACAATATTTTTCTTGTCTTTATCTGTTTCAAAATGCCAAGCAGGCACAATAAACGTGGATGAAACACAGGTAGGAAAGGGGCATCCATGGGCTAGTTGACTGGATAGGGCTGCTCCTGCTCCTCAGGCACAGAATATCTCCACCTCCACCTCCTCAGGGCATAGAACATCTCCAGCTCCTGTTCCTGAAAGTGCAGAACATAGAACATCTTCAGCTCCTGCTCCTCAGCACAGAATATCTCCAGCTCCTCTCTTCAGGTACAGAACATCCTCAGCTCCTGCTCCTCAGGGCACAGGTCTATCTGCATAACCTGTTTGTCCCCATATACTGAGAGATCATCTTGAAGGCCATCAGGTGGCACATACAGGATGTGGGTTTATGAGCAGATGAGGGAAAAGCTGTGGATGTCGTGTACCAGGACCTCAATATGGTGCCCTATGGCATCCCCCTGGACAAAGTGGCAGCCAACAGTCTGGGCAAGCACACAGGGGTGAATCAGGGTGGTGGCTGGTCACAGGTGGTGTCCCCCAGGGCTTGCTGCTGGGGGCAGTTCTGTTTAACATCAGTGATCTGAGCAAGGGGATTGAGGCACCCTCAGTGAGTTTGCAGAGGACACCAAGCTGGGCAGGAGTCTTGACCTGCTCTGGCAAGGAAGGCTCTGCAGAGGGCTCTGGCCAGGCTGGATCCATGGGCTGAGGTCAGTGGGATGAAGTTTAACAAGGATAAGTGTCAGATCCTGCACTTGGGTCACAACCACCCCATGAATACTGCAGACTTGGGGCAGAGTGGATGGAAAGTTGCTTGGCATGGAGGGATCCAGGGGTGCTGGTTGACAGCAGCTGAAGATGAGCCAGCAGTGTGCCCAGGTGGGCAAGAAGGGCACAGGCTGCTGGCCTGAAGCAGCAATGGTGTGGCCAGCAGGATCAGGGCAGGGATTGTGCCCCTGTGCTGGGCACTGCTGAGGCCACAGCTTGAGTGCTGGGGTCAGTTTTGAGACCCTGGCTCCAAGAAGGACATTGAGGGTCTGGAGCAGGTACAGAGAAGGTCAAGAAAGGTGGGGAAGTGTTGGAGAATTCTTGCTAGCTGAGGACACAGAAATGATAAACATGAGCAACTGTGCTGAGAATGTCCTTGAGTCCATCCTGGGAGCTAGATATCAGACACAGGGAGCTTCCCCCCACATGCAGCTGCAGGGGGTGGAGTGCAGCTGCAGGTGGGCAGAGTTTAGCCAGCCCCAGAGGCTGACCCTCAGATTGTTATGGTATGCTGACCTATCTATGCCTTACAAGTAACCCTGTACCCTCTGACTGTAACCAATCTTGGTGGAGCACACCTCCTGCTAGAATGCATATAAGTCACTGTATCAGGGAAATAAAGTGGATTTGGCCATCTAATCATATTGGTGACCAAAGAGTCATCTTCCCATAGCGCTCCACCGGTTTACTCTGACAGGGAAGGGTCTGCAGAAGAGGGCTGGGGAGGAGCATCTGAGGGAGCTGGGAGGGTGCAGTGTGGAGAAGAGGAGGCTGAGGACAGAGCTCATTGCTCTCTGCAGCTCCCTGAGAGGAGGCTGGAGGCAGGTGAAGGCCAGCCTCTTCTCCCAAATAAGGATGAGAGAATATGGCCTTGAGTAGCAGCAGGAGAGGTTTAGGTTGGAGATTAGAACCATTTCACAGTATCACAGTATCATCAGGGTTGGAAGAGACCTCACAGATCATCAAGTCCAACCCTTTACCACAGAGCTCAAGGCTAGACCATGGCACCAAGTGCCACGTCCAACCTTGCCCTGAACAGCTCCAGGGATGGCAACTCCACCACCTCCCCGGGCAGCCCATTCCAGTGTCCAATGACTCTCTCAGTGAAGAACTTTCTCCTCACCTCCAGCCTAAATCTCCCCTGGCACAGCCTGAGGCTGTGTCCTCTCGTTCTGGTGCTGGCCACCTGAGAGAAGAGAGCAACCTCCTCCTGGCCACAACCACTCCTCAGGTAGTTGTAGACAGCAATAAGGTCACCCCTGAGCCTCCTCTTCTCCAGGCTAAACAACCCCAGCTCCCTCAGCCTCTCCTCATAGGGCTGTGCTCAAGGCCTCTCACCAGCCTCGTCGCCCTTCTCTGGACACGCTCAAGCATCTCAGTGTCCCTCCTAAACTGGGGGGCCCAGAACTGAACACAGGACTCAAGGTGTGGTCTAACCAGTGCAGAGTACAGGGGCAGAATGACCTCCCTGCTCCTGCTGACCACACCATTCCTGATGCAGGCCATTTCTTCACTAAAAGGGCCATGGAGCATTGGAACAGGCTGTCTGGGGCAGTGGTGGAGTTTCCATCCCTGGAGATGTTTAATAGATGTTTGGATGTACCTGCTCTAAGGTAGGATGTCCCTGCCCATGGCAGGGGGGTTGGAACTGGATGATCCCTGTAGTCCCTTCCAACTCTGACTGATTCTATGATTCTGTGATGTGCTACTTTGAGCCTAGCTTGAATGTTTTGGTGAGAAGAACTAGATTACAGGCTGTGAAAAGGACCAATGGTGATGTCTGCTGCACTCAATAGGCTTGCTGAGATGGATAAGAACAAGAACACAAACATAAATAACAGAGTCACTTCCTGGGCTGAACTTCTCTCTCTAACCTAACCTGCTGTCTGTGTGACTAATCCATCTGCTTCCTAAGCCCCCTGGCCAACCCTCAAAATAACCTTAAACATAAGGCAAGATCTGGGGTAAGGTAGAGGAGTGGGAGGAAGGTGGAAGGGTGGTTGGGAGCCCCTGCTGGGGACTCTGGTTTCTGGGAGGGCTGTTGTTTTTCTGTATTACTTTTTACCTTCTCTATTTCTGTCTCTGTCTCTATCTACTGTAAATACCTGCTTGGATCCTGTGCTAAACTGGAAATAGAAAGCTTCATTCTAATTTCCAGCTCAGCTGAGTCTAATCTGGGTGATTTCCAAAGCGTGGGGGGGCAGGGAACACCCAAACCACCACATGTGATTCTATGGATGAGGAGCTTAGGGAACTGCTCTGACAGCTGTGTGTAGGGAGGTGCCAGGGCACGGTTGGATCCAATGCTTTGGGCTCTTCCACAAGGAAGTTATTCTATGAAGGGGCTCACCACTGGCTTTTGGGGGCCTGGTTGGGTCTAGCAGGCAAGGGGGATGTGAAGCTGAGCCACCAGCTGAAGCCAGGCCACGGCAATCAGCAAGTGGAAGAGCAGATGTGGGACCTGCCTCTTCAATCTCCTGCCTCCCTGTTTGAAGTGTGAGATGAATGAGGATCTGAGCTTGTTGACTTTGCCGAGGCTGGAGTCGGGGCTAATGCCATCCTGTGGGACTTCAATAGCAGGAGGCTGAGCCTCGCGTCTGACAAAGGCAGCTAATAAACAAAGATTAATTGCCTGCACTTCCAGGTTATTAATGGCTGCTCAGTACCCTAAGCTCCAGAGAAAACAGGTTGCTGTTTGCTCAGGGGGCTGTAGTTTTACTCCCCTTTAGTGCCTGCTGAATCACCCAGCAGCTCCGGACGTGCGCCAGCGTCCGCTGCCAGGCAGCGCCCTGCCGGGAGGGGTCAAATGGGATGTTTTTTGGGGGGAGGGAGGGGAAGGAGAGCTCAGCTGTGACCTGTGTCATCCCCAGGACACAGAGAGGCTGAGACAAGTAATTGGAAGCACTGCCTGGCCAGTGGCACTCGGAAGATGAAGCGCTCTGTTTATCTGCCCATGTTTGCCCAGGCTTTCTTCTCCAGCTTCAAAGCGCTTGGCTGCCAGCATCCCATTAACGGCCAAGTGGGGAAGGCAAGCAGCAGGGACAGGCCACTGATGTCTGCAAGCACTGCTGGGAGCTGGCTACAGGGGATGTCCACCCCCCAAAACGATGCTGCTACTTCACTCTGCTTGAGACACTCCTCTGCAGTGTTGGGGCCACCTCTGGAGTGCTCAGCACAGCACAGACAGCGACCTGCTGGGGCAGGGCTAGAGGAGGCCACAGCAGGGCTGGCAGGGCTCTGCTGTGAGGCCAGGCTGGCAGAGTTGGGCTTGTTCAGCCTGCAGAGGAGAAGGCTTTAGGCAGGGCTTCTGGAGGCCTTGCAGTGCTTCAATGGCCCTGGCAGAAACCTGGGGACAAAGCTTTGAGCAGGGCCTGCTGTGGCAGGACAAGGGGAGATGGTTTGGACTGGAAGAGGGAGATTGAGAGGGAGAGAAGGGAAAAATGTTGGGCACTGAGGGTGGGGAGAGCCTGGCTCAGGTGTCTCAGGTTGGTGATAGCAGCCCCATGGCTAGAACCATTACAGGTGAGGCTGGATGAGGCTCTGAGCATCCTGCTGTGATTGGGGATGTCCCTGCTGACAGCAGGGGGGTTGGACTGGATGAGCTTTAATGGTCCCTTCCAGCCCAAAGCAGTTTGTGGCTCCACAGTTCTGTATATCTGATAGCTAAGGCAAGGGAAGTCTCACACTGCTCAGATCCTGAGCTCCATGGGAGACCAGGACAGTGCCCACGGTGTGCTGCACAGACATGGATTTACTGGGACAACTCAAAGGCTAAACCATCTCACATCCATGGAGAAATTCAGCAGCAGTTTCGATGTGGCCCTGGGTAGGCTGCTCTCTTTGGAGGTGTCCCTGCTGGCTGCAGAGGGGCTGGGCAAGATGCCCTTGGAGGGTCCCTCCCAGCTCAGTGCAGTCAGTGCATCCCTGAGTCCGGGAATCTCCAACAGATAAAATGAATTCTCCCACAGGACTATCGCTGGAAATTGGACCTGCACAAGCTACACTCTGCCCTGCTGAGACCACATCTTCAGTATTGCTTTCTGTTCTGGGCTCCCCAGTTGAAGAGGGACAGGGATCTGCTGGAGAGGGTCCAGTGGGGGGCTATGAGGATGATGAGGGGACTGGAGCACTGCCTGATGGGGAGAGGCTGAGGGACCTGGGGCTGCTTAGTCTGGAGAAGAGAAGACTGAGAGGGGATTTAATCAATGTTTATCACTATCTGAGGGCTGGGGATCAGGAGTGGGGACAGGCTCTGCTCACTGTTCCCTGGGATAGGACAAGGAGCAGTGGATGGAAGACGCAGCCGAAGAGATTCCAGCTCAACACAAGGGAGAACTTCTTGACTGTAAGGGTCCCAGAGCACTGGCACAGGCTGCCCAGAGAGGTTGTGGAGTCTCCTTCTCTGGAGCCTTTCAAGGCCTGTCTGGATGTGTTCCTGTGTGACCTTAGCTAGATTGCGTGGTCCTGCTCTGGCAGGGGGGTTGGACTTCATGATCTCTTTGTTTCCCTTCCAACCACTGACATCCTGTGAGCCTGTGAAATGTCCCCACACTGTCCTTCTTTCACTTAGTTTTTATATCTGAGGTGACATCAGCTGGCATGGAATTCCCCTTTGGTCAGTTTGGGTCAGCTGGCCCAGCTGTGTCCTTTTGTGACATCCTGTGAGCCTGTGATGGAGTCCTCATAGAAGAGACTGGATGAGGCACTTGGTGCCATGGTCTAGTTGACTGGATAGGGCTGGGGTTGGACTGGGTGATCTTGGAGGTCTCTTCCAACCTGGCTGATTCTATGGCTCTATAATTCTATGTGGACATGGCACTTGGGGATGTGGTTTCATGATCACAGTGGTCTTGGGTTGATGGTTGGGCTGGATGATTTTAGAGAGCTTTTCCAACCCAAGAGTTGAAGAAACATGTGGACATGGCACTTGGGGACATGATTCAATGACCATAGTGCTCTCGGGTTGATGTTTGGGCTGGATGATCTTAGAGAGCTTTCTCACCCCTAACTGTTCCAACCCAAGAGTTGAAGAAACGTGGACATGGCATTTGGGGAAGTGGTTTCATGACCATAGTGGTCTTGAGTTGATGGTTGGGCTGGATGATTTGGAGAGCTTTTCCAACCTAAACAGTTCTGTGATGCTGGGGTTGCATGATGCTATGACCTCACGACTCTGCACAGAAACACTGCACTCAGGCACCTGAGCTACCATCAGCCACTATCTGCCCACAGGTAGGGCTGTAACTGTAACCCAAACCATTTAAAAAGAACCCAACCAAACCCAAAACACACAAAATGGCAATAAAAACCCAAACAAAACAAAACTTTGCATTGCTGGGGCCTCGCTTGGAGTACAGCGCCCAGGTCTGGAGCCCTCCATACAGGAAGGACATGGAGCTGATGGAGAGAGCCCAGAAGAGGCCACGAAAATGATCAAGGGGTTGGAGCACCTCTGCTATGAACACAGGCTGGAGAGAGCTGGGCTTGTGCATCCTGGAGAAGAGGAGGCTCTGGGGAGATCTAACAGCAGCCTTCTGGTACCTGAAGCAGGCTACAAGAAGGATGGAGAGAGACTTCCCAAAGGCCTGCAGGGACAGGATAAAGGGAAATGGTTTGAAATTAGAGCAGAGCAGACTGAGGTTGGATGTGAGGAACAAGTTCTTTGCCATGAGGCTGCTGGAACACTGCAACAGGTTGCCCAGGGAGGTGGTTGAGGCCCCATCCCTGGAGATATTCCAGGTGAGGGTGGACAGAGCTGTGAGCAACCTGCTCTAAGTGGAGGATGTTCCTGCTGAGTGCAGAGGGGGTTGGACTGGATGAGCTTTGGAGGTCCCTTCTGGCCCAGACCAATTTGTGATTCTGTGAAAGCACCAAAACAAAAAGGTTTTCATTTTTGCCCAGTGAAGCAAAGCCAAAACACAAAGGGAGGCACCAAGAAGCTGAGGTTTGTTTTTCTATCGCCCTGCAGAACAATTTGAACACTGTAATTTCCACATGTGGTTCAGCTGAAGGCAATCCCACCACCGTGCTGCAGGAGGGAGAGCAGTTTCTCCACAGGCAATGCTTCTTAAGGAGGAATTTCATCACTTCTGCTGCTGCCTTCCTTCCAGCCTAAAACTGGTGAGGACAAAAAAAAACCCTTGTGACCCCAATTGCCCAGAAAGAGACATGGGAGCAGTCTGTGGCTGTGGTGGTCTTGGTTGAAGGTTGATCTCAATGATCTTGAAGGTCTCTTCCAATAAGAACTCTGTGATTCTATGAAAAAAAAAAAAAAAAAGAGAGAGAAAATGTCAGATCTTTGGAGCAGCAACAGAACCCCCCAGGATGCTTTCAGCTTTGCCAACCTTCATGCATCTCCCTAGCTGGAGAGAAAAAAAACACAGCATGAAAGGGACTTTGGACAAGGACTGGGAGTGCCAGGCCAACATACAGTGGCTTTGAGCTGGAGAGGGAAGATTGAGAGTAGAGAGGAGGAAGAAATTGTTTTGAGTGAGGGTGGAGAGACATTGGCACAGGTTGCTCAGGGAGGCTGTGGCTGCCTCCTCCCTGGAGGTGTTGACCCTTATTTCCTCAGGGAATGCTGCTCCTCAGGGCTCCCTTGTTGCAGAAGGGAGAACCCAATGAAGAATATCTGCTTGGACACTGCCTGCCATAGCAAACTCCCAGCCCAGCTGGCAGCCCCTGGCTTGGACAGAGGCGCTCTGAAATAGGTCAAGAACTGGCTGGAGGGCTGGGCCCAGAGAGTGGTGGTGAATGGTGCCACATCCAGCTGACAGCTGCCACCAGTGGCGTGCCCCAGGGATCAGTGCTGGGCACAGTCCTGTTCAATAGTTTCATTGATGATCTGGACAAGGGCATTGAGTCCAGCATCAGTGAGTTTGCAGATGACATCAAGCTAGGAGCTGTTAAAGGGCAGGAGAGCCCTGCAGAGGGACCTGAACAGGCTGCACAGATGGGCACAGTCCAATGCCATGAGTTTTAGCATGGCCAAGTGCCAGGTTCTGCACTTTGGCCACAACAACCCCATGCAGTGTGCCACAGTCTGCCACAGTCTGGAGACAGAGTGACTGGAGAGCAGCCAGGCAGAGAGGGACCTGGGGTACTGGTTGACAGATGACTGAACACGAGCCAGCAGTGTGCTCAGGTGGCCAAGAAGGCCAATGGCATCCTGGCCTGTATCAGGAATGGTGTGGCCAGCAGGAGCAGGGAAGTCCTTCTGCCCCTGCACACAGCACTGCTCAGGCTACACCTTGAGTGCTGTGTCCAGTTCTGGGCTCCTCAATTCCAGAGAGATGTTAAGGTGCTGGAAGGTGTTGAGAGAAGGGCAAGGCTGGGGAGGGTCCTGGAGCACAGCCCTGTGAGGAGAGGCTGAGGGAGCTGGGGGTGTGCAGAGGAGTAGGCTCAGAGCTCATTGCTGTCTGCAGCTCCCTGAAGGGAGGCTGTAGCCAGGTGGGGTTGGGCTCTGCTGCCAGGCACCCAGCAACAGAACAAGGGGACACAGTCTCAAGCTGTGGCAGGGCAGGTCTAGGCTGGATGTTAGGAGGAAGTTGTTGGCAGAGAGAGTGATTGGCATTGGAATGGGCTGCCTGGGGAGGTGGTAGTGTCACCATCTCTGGAGGTGTTTAGGAGGAGACTGGATGAGGCACTTAGTGCCATGGTCTGGTTAATTAGAAGGGTTAGGTACTAGGTTGGGCTGCATGATCCTAGAGGTCTTTTCCAACCTGGTTCATTCTATGCTTCTGCTCTTCTGTGATCATCAATCATTAATTAGCAGCAATTAACATCACCATGAGACGGTGACAGCAGTGCCACTATCAGATGATCCTTCACCATGCTCCCAAGGTGGTGTGTTTGAACACAGCACATCGAAAGCCACACATCTCACTGGTGGATGCCATCTTTACTTGTTGGCCAGGTGAACCACTCTGACAGCCTCTCTGACAGTGTGGCCAGCTGGGAGAGCAGTGCGTGGGGGCTACCTTGACTTCAGCAAGGCTTTGGACACTGTCTCCCATGACATCCTCTGAGAGAGGCTTAGGGATGGATCATCAGACAGTTAGGTGGGTGAGAACTGACTGAAGGACACAGCTCAGAGGGTTGTGGTGCAGAGACTAGTTGGGGACCTGTAGCTTGTGGTGGTCCTGAGGGGTCAGTAGTGGGCCCAGTCTTGTTCAACATCTTCTTCAACAATCTGGATGAAGAGACAAAGTGGAGCCTCCCCCAGTTCACTGCTGGCACAGAACTGGAAGCAGAGCCTGACACCCCTCAGGCTGTGCTGCCAGCCAGGTCTGGGCAGGCTGCAGAGCTGGGCATAGGCAACCTCATGGAGTTCAGTAAGGGCAAGGGTAGGATCCTGCCCCTGGGGAGGGACAACCTCCTGCAGCAGGACAGCTGAGGGGGGACGTGCTGGGAAGGAGCTTCATGGAGAAGGACCTGGGAGTGCTGAGAGACAGCAAGTTCCCCATCAGTCAGCAATGTGCCCTGGTGGCCAAGAAGGCCAAAGGTGAGCTGGGGTGCATGGAGAAGAGAGATTCAAGGGAGGTTCTTCTCTCCCTCTACTCTGCCCTGATCAGGTCACTTGTGGAGTCCTGAGTCCAGTGCTGGGCTCCCCAGTTCCAGAGGTGGAAGGATAGACTGGAGAGAGTCCAGGGAGTCCAGGGCAGGCTGCAAAGCTGCTGAGGGGCTTGGAGCAGCTCTGTGAGCAGCAAAGGCTGAGAGCCCTGGGGCTGAGAGCCTGCAGAAGAGCACCCCCAGAGTAATGCTCAGCAAGAGCTGAAGGAGCTGTGGGGCAAAGAGGCTGGGGCCAGGCTCTTGTCAGTGGTGCCCAGGGCCAGGCCAAGGAGCAAACTGGAACTGAGGAGGTTCCATCTGATGATGAGGAACCTCCTGATGTCCAGCTCTATATTTAGATTCTGTGTTGCTGTATAGAGAGTACCATCATGTGTAGGAACATTTTCCTTTTCACTTGCAAATGAAGAATGTGGAGCCGGGGGGGGGGGGGGAGGCCGGAGGGGGAGGAGCACCAAACAAGTTCTCTGTCTCCAAAGCTCAATGAAAAATCCCAAGCTTCCCACTGCTTTGAACGGGGGAGTCCTACAACAGTCCTACAACAGCTTCCCCTGTTTCATCACGTTGCTGGATCCAGTTGAAGGAAAAAGCTTGCAGGAGCCTCGTGCAGCAACTCAAAATGTTTCCCTGGGCAGACGAGCCTGCTTTGAAGGGACCACCTACCCTAAGCATCATCCTGAAAGCCCCAAGCATCCAACGGGGAAATGATAAACAGATGAGCCAGGAGCAGCCCCCAAATTTCACAGAGTTGTAACTTTTAACTTTCTGCATGTGTGGGAGAAAAAGGGGCTTTGGGATGAGCTGTTTGCCATTAACAGCAGCCACTTATTTATAGCATCCAGCACTGCTCAGATCCACTGGGCGACCTGATCTAGCTGGGAGCATCCCTGCTGTGATAGTCTGGGTGTTACCTGTGTCCCACACACACACACTTAAGAAAATCACCCAGACTAGACTCAGCTGAGCTGGAAATTAAAGAATGAAGCTTTCTATTTCCAGCTTAGCACAATCTACAAGCAGGTATTTACAGTAGATAGAGCTAGAGACAGAAATAGACAAGGTAAAAAGTGATACAGAAACATAACAGCCCTCCCAGAAACCAGAGTCCCCAGGAGGGGCTCCCAACCACCCTTCCACCTCTCTTCCACCCCTCTACCTTACCCCAGACTTTGCCTTATATTCAAGGTGAGTTTGGAGGGTTGGCTAAGGGGAGTTAGGAAGCAGAAGGATTAGTGAGGCACCAAGTTAGGTTGGAGAGAGAAGTTCATGCAGCTCCAGAGCTCAGAGAGCAGCTGTGCTATCTATGTTTGTGTTCTTGTTCTTATCCATCTCAGCAAGCCTATGAGTGCAGCAGACATCACCACTGGCTCCTTTTCACAGCCTAGACAAATACCCCAGCTAGGCTCAAGCTAGCACACCTGCTCACTGCACTGGGGTTGGGCCTTTAGAGGTCAGAAATTTCTCAGGCACCCAGCAGCAGAACAAGGGGACACAGTCTCAAGCTGTGGCAGGGCAGGTCTAGGCTGGATGTGAGGAGGAAGTTATTGGCAGAGAGAGTGATTGGCATTGGAATGGGCTGCCTGGGGAGGTGGTGGAGTCGCTGTGCCTGGAGGTGTTGAAGCCAAGCCTGGCTGGGGCACTTAGTGCCATGGTCTGGTTGATTGGGCAGGGCTGGGTGCTAGGTTGGGCTGGAAGAGCTTGGAGGTCTCTTCCAACCTGGTTAATTCTGTGATTCTATGAATCACAGACATCTAATAAAGCTCTTTTTTTTTTTACACACAAGTCTGATGAGCACAGACTTGTCCTCTTCAATAAGAAATGCTTGCAGGAGAGTATCAGTGGTGATTTAATCCAGTCTTCTCCAGTGAAGGCTTGGTTTGCCCACCATATTGAAGAAAAAAGAATCTGTATTCCCAAGAAATGTTTATTTTTTGCCTCCTTGAATCACAGAATCACAGAATCAAGCAGGTTAGAAGAGGCCTCCAAGCTCATCCAGCCCAATCTAGCACCCAGCCCTGCCCAATCAACCAGACCATGGCACTAAGTGCCCCAGCCAGGCTTAGCTTCAACACCTCCAGCCACAGCCACTCCACCACCTCCCTGGGCAGCCCATTCCAATGCCAATCACTCTCTCTGACAACAACTTCCTAACAACATCCAGCCTAGACCTGCCCTGGCACAGCTTCAGGCTGTGTCCCCTTCTTCTGTTGCTGGGTACCTGGCAGCAGAGCCCAACCCCACCTGGCTACAGCCTCCCTTCAGGGAGCTGCAGACAGCAATGAGCTCTGCCCTGAGCCTCCTCTGCTGCAGGCTGCACACCCCCAGCTCCCTCAGCCTCTCCTCACAGGGCTGTGCTCCAGGACCCTCACCAGCCTTGCTGCCCTTCTCTCAACACCTTCCAGCACCTTAACATCTCTCTTGAATTGAGGAGCCCAGAACTGGACACAGCACTCAAGGTGTGGCCTGAGCAGTGCTGAGCACAGAGGCAGAATAACCTCCCTTGTCCTGCTGCCCACACTGCTCCTGTGCCTTGCTTCTGAAATACCTCAGAAAATACTGCACAGCTCTTTCAGCCTTCAACACCCTCAGCAGGAGGCTGTCAGAGCCTCCCTGGGCAGCCTGTGTCAGACTCTCACTGCCCTCACACTGATGAGCTTATTCCTCAGCTCCAGTCTAACCCTGCTCTGCCTCAGCTTCAAACCGTTCCCCTTGGCCTGTCTCCAGACACTCTGATGTAACGTCCCTCTCTCATCATCTCTTCCCTTTAAACAGGTCCAAGTGGAGAGAATGGGGGTGCAAAAGGATTGCTCTCCTTGCTAGCACTCACCCAAGGGCCAGGAATTAATGCATCTCTTAAGATTATTCATACCTGAGGCTGTTCAGGACACAAATCAAACTGCAAAGGGAACATTACCTGTCCCAACAGCTGATGGGCAGCCAACTCTGTGCTTGGGAAAAGAGAACTCTCCTGTGAAAAGTCAATCACAGAATGTCAGGGGTTGGAAGGGACCTCCAAAGATCATCCAGTCAAGCCCCCCCCTTCCAGAGCAGGACCATATCACCTAGCACAGGTTGCACAGGTCCCTGCCAACCTGAGTGATTCTATGATTCTGTGACTCCATGATTCTGTGTCTCCATGATTCTGTGCTTCCATGATTCTATGTCTCCATGGTTCTGTGCTTCCATGATTCTGCAAATCCATGGTTCTGTGCTTCCATTTTTCTGTGCTTCCATGACTCTGTGACTCCATGGTTCTGTGATTCCATGGCTCTGTGTTTCCATGATTCTGTGACTCCATGGTTCTGTGATTCCATGGCTCTATGGTCCCCCACTCCGAGGAGTTACTCCTCATCTGCTCTTTCATTCATAGCAACAGAATCACAGAATCACAGCAATACCCAGGCTGGCAAAGCCCCTCAGGAGCACCAAGCCCAAGCTGTAACCCTGCTCTACAAGAGTCACCTTAAACCACAGCCCCAAGCACCACATCCAAACCACCCTGAAACACAGCCAGGCTGGGTGACTCCTCCACCTCCCTGGGCAGCTCATTCCAGTCCCTGACCACTCTCTCCATTAAAAACTTCTTCCTAATGTCCAATCTAAACCTCCCCAGCCTCAGCTTGAGGCCATTCTCCCTTCTTCTGCCTCCAGTTCCCTGTGAGCAGAGCCCAGCAGCAGCCTCTGCACAATGTCCCTTCAGGTAGCTGCAGACAGCAACCAGCTCTGCCCTCAGGCTCCTCTGTCCCACACTACCCATCCCCAGCTCCCTCAGTCTCTCCTCATCAGGTTTACTCTCCACGCCCCTCACATCTTCCTTACCCTCCTCTGGACCCACTCCAGCACCTCCACAGCTCTCTTGTACTGCAGTGCCCAAAGCTGCACACAACACTCGAGCTGTGGCCTCACCAGAGCTGAGTCCAAGGGCACAGTCCCCTCTCTGCCCCTGCTGAGCACAGCAATTTTAATCCAAGCCAGGATGCCACTGGCCTTCTTGGCCACCTGGGCACACTGCTGGCTCATATTTAGCTATATGTGCACACTGCTGGCTCATATCTTCCTTGAGTGCCGTGTCCAGTTCTGGGCTCCTCAATAAAAGAGAGATGTTGAGGTGCTGGAAGGTGTTTGGAGAAGGGCAGCAAGGCTGGGGCGGGGCCTGGAGCACAGCCCTGTGAGGAGAGGCTGAGGGAGCTGGGGGTGTGCAGCCTGCAGCAGAGGAGGCTCAGGGCAGAGCTCATTGCTGTCTGCAGCTCCCTGAAGGGAGGCTGTAGCCAGGTGGGGTTGGGCTCTGCTGCCAGGCACCCAGCAACAGAACAAGGGGGACAGCCTCAAGCTGTGCCAGGGCAGGTCTAGGCTGGATGTGAGGAGGAAGTTGTTGGCAGAGAGAGTGATTGGCATTGGAATGGGCTGCCCAGGGAGGTGGTGGAGTGGCTGTGCCTGGAGGTGTTGAAGCCAAGGATGGCTGGGGCACTTAGTGCCATGGTCTGGTTGATTGGGCAGGGCTGGGTGCTAGGTTGGGCTGGCTGAGCTTGGAGGCCTCTTCCAACCTGGTTCATTCTATGATTCTATAAGTTTTCTGGTCATGGCAGCAAAATTTGGCACCTGGTATCCCTGGATTGAATTTTTTTATTAGCTTCCTTGAAACTATCCATCACTTTCTGATCCTTTCAGCAGCTTGTCTTATGCTGGAAAACAAGGGTGAGTTTTGGGCCCTCAGTGAGCACTGGATTCGGTTTGAGCCCACTCACTACTGGAAAGACATTGAGCAGCTGAAGAGTGTCCAGAAAAGGACATCGCAGCTGATGAAGAGTTTGGAGAGCAGGTCATAAGGGAGATGAGGTCCTTTAGTCTGGAGAAGAGGAGGCTGAAGGGCAACTCCATTGCTCTCTGCAGCTCCATGAAACGAGGCTGCAGTGAGGCTGATGTTGAGCTCTTCTCCCAAGTAACTAATGAGAGTACAAGAGGTAATGACCTCAAATTGCTGGAGGTTCAAGAGATCTCTGGAGGTCACCCAGTTTAATCCCCCTGCTAAAGCAGGGCACCCACAGCAGCTTGCCCAGGAGCACAATGGCGTAGCAATTTAGAAGCTCTCCAGACAAGGAGACTCCACAACCTCTCTGGGCAGTCTGCTTCTGGCCTCCAGCACCCTCACAACAAACAACTTTCTCCTCCTGCTCACATGGAATCTCCTAGGGTCTGGGGTCCAGTTTCTGCTCTCTGCCCCTTGGCCCAGCCCTGGGCACCACTGACAAGAGCTTAGCCCCAGCCTCTTGACCCCCACAGCTCCTTTAGCTCTTGCTGAGCATTGCTCAGCTGCCCTTTGGGGCTGTTCTTCTGCAGGCTCTCAGCCCCAGGGCTCTCAGCCTTTGCTGCTCCCAGAGCTGCTCCAGGCCCCTCAGCAGCTTTGCAGCCTGCCCTGGATCTTCTCCAGCACTTCCCTGGCTCTCCAGATGTAGCCTCTCTAGGGCAGAGTAGAGGGGGATGAGAACCTTCCTCAAGCTGCTGGTCACACTCTTCCTCATGCCTCCTGTCCACCAGAGCTCCTTGTGCCACATCCAATGCTTTATTGAAGCACAGCCCCAGCAAAGACAAAAGGCACCTGGGCCAGAGCTGCTACGGCATGAACCTGAGCTGTCTGCCTCCAGAGAGCTCTCACACTCAATAACTTTCTCCTTCTGTTCAGAAGAAACCTCCTGGGTTCCAATTTATGCCTCCTCTGGACTGGCTCCAGCAGTTCCCTGTCTCTCTAGAATTCAGAGCCTACCACTGGATCAAACACCCCATCTGTGGCCTGACTCAGGCAGAGCAGAGGAGAAGGAGAGCCTCCCTCGACCTGCTGGCCACATTTCCTGCTGCCCCCCAGTTTGCATGCGTGTCCTTGCAGGCTTTAATGAAAGGACCTCTGGCGAAATCCCCTCAGCTGCAGTCTCTCATTTCCCCACGTCCCTAAGTACACTGTGTGTACCCTGCAGAACTGCTACCCTACCATCAAGGGCCTCATACTGCCAAACGTGGAGCAATTCCTGGGAGGTGCTGAGCATCCACAAACCCCCTACAAGTCCTTCTGCACTTAGCAGCCCCAAATAAAGAGGCAGAGTTATTCCAAGGTCTGCAAACCAAAGCAGAGACCCGAGCGGAGCCAGCTCTTGCCCTGTGTTATTTGCCTCTTGCTATGTTTAACTCCAGATCACAGTTTGTAGTAAATTGGGCTCAAAAAGATGATTGGAGGGGGGCTGGAGTTTGGCTGGCATCTGGCAAACCTTGGGTAGTCATTTCCTGTTCCTCCTCTTAGCTGCTTTGCACACAGGTCACAGTTAATGCGGTAGGCTGCTAGCAGCAAACATCTCTCCTTTAGCAGGAGACATCTCAAAGCTGACTTCAGGACAAAAATCCACCCCCAAATTAGGTATGGGAAAACTTGATGGGGACATAGAAACGCAGCTGAGGAGAGGATGTGGAGCTGAAGCTTTCTCAAACACACAATCATAGAATCATAGAATGGTTTGGGTTGGAAGGGACCTCAAAGCTCAGCCAGTTCCAACCCCCTGACATAGGCAGGGACACCTTCCACTTAGGACAGGTTGCTCAAGGCCTCATCCAGCCTGGTCCTGAACACCTCCAGGGAGGTTGTGGACTGGATGAGCTTGGAGGTCTCTTCCAACCTGCTTGATTCTATGATTCTGTGATCCTTGGAAACATTGAAGGTCAGGTTATTGGGAGCTCTGAAGCTCTGCTCTGGTTGTAGAGGTCCCTGCAGAACGCAGGGGAGGGGAGTTGGACTGCATGGCCTTGCGAGGTGCCTCCCAGCCCCAAGAAGTCTGCCATTCCATGGTTTTATGGGAGGAACAGAGGTGTTTCTATAGGGAACCCACTGCTGGTCTGAGTGTCTTAACCAAACTGTCCTTCCACTTCTCCTCTGAGCTGCACTGTGACCTCAGCTGCCCTGCACATGACTGTCCTAGAGCAGTACTCCTCTTCTGACATGGAGTCAGAGAGCAGTAGAGGATTGATCAGCACAGGGAATCACCCACTAAATCCCCCCTGCCAAACCTGGAGCATCCATGGAGGTTAATGGTGCTCAATGGCGATCAATGGCGTCAGGTCCAGCTGGAGAGCTGTAACCAGTGGAGTCCCCCAGGGGTCAGTGCTGGGGCCAGTCCTGTTCAACATCTTCATCAATGACAGTGATGAGGGCACAGACAGACAGAGTCTGCTCAGCAAGTTTGCCAATGACTGGGAGGCTTGGCTGAGACAGCTGCAGGCTGTGCTGCCATCCAGAGAGACCTGGACAGACAGAGCTGGGCACAGAGGAACCAGATGAGCTTCAACAAGGACAAGTGCAGAGTCCTGCACCTGGGGAGGAAGAATAAACTGCAGCAGTACAGGCTGGGAGGTGACTGCTGGAGAGCAGCCCTGTGGAGAGGGACCTGGGGGTCCTGGTGAACATCCATGGCACAGCAATGTGCCCTTGTGGCCAAGAAGGCCAATGGGATCCCGAGGTGTATTAGGCAGAGTGTGTCCAGCAGATCAAGGGAGGTTCTTCTCCCCCTCTACTCTGCCCTGCTGAGACCTCATCTTGAATACTGTGTTCAGTTTGGGGCTCCCCAGTTGAAGAGGGACAGGGATCTGCTGGAGGGGGTCCAGCAGAGGGCTGCGAGGATGATGAGGATGCTGGAGGACACTGTCTGATGGGGAGAGGCTGAGGGACCTGGGGCTGCTTAGTCTGGAGAAGAGAAGACTGAGAGGGGATTTGATAAATGTTTATCACTATCTGAGGGCAGGGGGTCAGGAGGTGGGGAACAGGCTCTGCTCACTGCTCCCTGGGATAGAACAAGGAGCAATGAGTGTAAGTTGCAGCACAGGAGGTTCCAGCTCAACACAAGGGGGAACTTCTTGACTGTAAGGCTCACAGAGCATTGGCACAGGCTGCCCAGAGAGGTTGTGGAGTCTCCTTCTGTGGAGCCTTTCAAGGCCTGCCTGGATGTGTTCCTCTGTGATCTGTGCTAGATTCTGTGGTCCTGCTCTGGCAGGGGAGTTGGACTGGATGATCTCCTTGGGTTCCTTCCAACCCCTAATACCCTATGAGCTTGCCCAGGGTGGGTTGGAAGTTCTCCAGATAAGGAGACTGCACATTCTCTCTGGGCAGCCTGCTCCAGGCCTCCAGCACCCTCACATGGAATAGCTTTCTCCTCCTGTTCAGATGGAACTTCCTGGCTTCCATTTTATGCCTCCCCTGGACTGTCTCCAGCAGTTCCCTGTCTTTCTTGACTGGGGAGCTCAGAATTGGACTCAGCACTCCAGATGTGGCCTAATAGGTGCAGAGTAGAAAAGGAGGAGAATCTCCCCTGACCTGTTGGCCACACTCCATGCACCCCAGCACCCCATTGGCCTTCTTGACAACTAGGGCACATTGCTGGTTGATGGGGAGCTTGCTGTCCCCCAGCACTGCCAGGTGCCTCTCCACGGAGCTGCTTCCCAGCAGGTCCCCCCTCAGCTGTCCTGCTGCAGGAAGTTGTTCCTCCTCAGGGGCAGGACCCTACCCTCGCCCTTGCTGAACTTCACTCATGAAGTTCAGCTTTCAATGTAAGAATATAAACCATGGAATCATCTGCTTAGAAAGGACAAACCATAACCTAACATCTGCCTGTACTCAACTCTTAAACCACATCCCTCATCACCTCCACCAAATGGCTTTTATACACTTCCAGCCATGGGGACTCCACCACCTCCCTGGGCAGCCTCTGCCAATCCCTGACTAGGCTTGAAGCAAAGAAAGTTTTCCTCCTCTCCAAACTAACCCTTCCCTAGCACAATTTCAGGCCATTTTCTCTCCTCTCATCTGAGACCAGGGACAAAAGTCCAACCCCCAGCTCATTGCAGCCTCCTCTCAGGGAGCTGTAGAGAGCAATGAGCTCTGCCCTCAGCCTCCTCTTCTCCACACTGCACACCCCCAGCTCCCTCAGATGCTCCTCCCCAGCCCTCTTCTCCAGACCCTTCCCCACCTTTCTTGCCCTTCTCTGCACCTGCTCCAGACCCTCAATGTCCTTTTTGGAGCCAGTCTCAAAACTGAACATGTTCCACATTGAACATCCCCACCTCCCTCAGCTGCTCCTCACAGCACTTGTGTTCAAGGCCCCTCACCAGCCTCAGTTCCCTGTAGCCAAACCCCCTTGTTGTTATCCCACTCCAAGCAGCAGCCTTGGCTAGGTGGCCATCAGGGCCAGGAGTCAGATAAGGACAGGAGTGAGCTCCACCAAACAACACAAAACTGGAAGCCTCCAGGCCGTGGTGGCTTCTGGGATTCTCCTTGCTGGAGGGAAACCTCACACAGGGAATGTTTGGCTGCTGAGACATGGTTTGGGGAAGAAGGGCTGAAGGCAGAGCAGCCTTCCAGTATCTAAATGAGACCTAAGGGAAAGATGGGGAGGCATTTCCTACAAGGGCATGAAGTGATAGGACACGAGGTCATGTCTTCCACTGAGGGAAGGGAGATAGAGAAAGCAGGGGAGGGACTTCTGCCAAGGGCTGGGAGTGCCAGGATGAAGGACGATGGCTTTGATCTGGGAGAGGGAAGACTGAGACTGGAGAGGAGGGAGAAATTGTTTTGAGTGAGGGTGGGGAGACACTGGCAGAGGTTGCCCAGGGAGGCTGTGGCTGCCCCCTCCCTGGAGGTGCTGAAGGCCAGGCTGGATGAGGCTTTGAGCAAAGTGTGCTGGTGGGAGGTGTCCCTGCCCATGGCAGGGGGTTGGGACTGGATGGACTTAAAGATCCCTTCCAATCCAACCCACTCTGTGATGCTATGAATATATGATTCAATTCAGCCTGTTCAGATCACACAGGGGGCTCTGGAGATGATCTCCTCCTTAGTCTGATGCTGTCCAATGGTGTCAGTTATTTTGGAGGTAAATTTTCTATGGGTGTTGAGTTGAGTGAAAAGCTGGCTTGGAAGTAAGTTGACAGTAAAGGACTACAACTACCTGAAGGGAGGCTGTAGCCAGGTGGGGTTGGGCTCTGCTGCCAGGCAGCCAGCAACAGAACAAGGGGACACAGTCTCAAGCTGGGCCAGGGCAGGTCTAAGCTGGATGTTAGGAGGAAGTTGTTGGCAGAGAGAGTGATTGGCATTGGAATGGGCTGCCCAGGGAGGTGGTGGAGTGGCTGTGCCTGGAGGTGTTGTAGCAAAGCCTGGCTGGGGCACTTAGTGCCATGGTCTGGTTGACTGGGCAGGGCTGGGTGCTAGGTTGGGCTGGCTGAGCCTGAAGGTCTCTTCCAACCTGGTTCATTCTGTGATTCTGTGACTACTCCTGAGGGAAAAAAAAGAAAAGGAGTGACCTTTTGCCTGCAGGCAGATGGAAAGGTTCCCATCTTCTTGCTGGACATGTGGGCAGCTCTACATCTTTTTCACAGACTCACAGAATGTCAGGGGCTGGAAGGGACCTTCAGAGCTCATCCAGTCCAACCCCCCTGCCAGAGCAGTGTCACCTGGAGCAGATCACCCAGGAACACATCCAGGCAGGGTTTGAATATCTCCAGAGAGGGAGACTCCACAGCCCCTCTGGGCAGCTTGGTCCAGGGTTTTGCTACCCTCACAGGGAAAAAATCCTCCTCATGTTTCCATGAAACCTCCTACCCAGCAGAGCCTGGCTCCAGCCTCCTGGCACTCACCTTTACATCTTTATGACCACTGCTGAGGTCACCTCCTAGTCTCCTCTTCTCCAAGCAGCACAGCCCCAGGTCCCTCAGGCTCTCCTCCTAACTGAGCTGTTCCATTCCCTTCAGCATCATTGTGGCTCTGCACTGGACTCTCTCAACCAGTTCTATGTCCCTCTTGAATTGGGCAGCCTAGAACTGGACAGAGTACTCCAGATGTGGCCTCACCAGGGCAGAGTAGAGGGACAGGAGAACCTCTCTCAACCTACTAACCACAGCCTTTCTAATCCACCCCAGAGTGGCATTGGCCCTCCTGGCCACAAAGCACATTGATGGCTAATGGTCAACCCCCCATCTACTTTTGCTTGTGTACCATGGAAATGCACCTCTCTGTGCCACCAGAGCCTTGGAAAATCCTTGTCTTCTGAAGGCCCCATATTGCCAGGGCTCAGGGAAACTCACAGCTGAGCTGCAATGGGCAATAGGCATTGCCATCTTGCCAAAAACTGAGTTCTATTGTCATCCTCCTCCCATTCTGCACCCTCTGCTGCTCATCATGCCAATGCCTGGCAAACGATGTTGAAGGTCCCTTGATGTTCTCTGGGTGAGTGACCATCTGAAACATGGCACAAGCATCACTTCTGGATGCTGTGACAGGTCACACATTGAGATTCCAGGCTGAGTCAAGAAGAAGAATTAAACACAGCTGAAAATGAAGGGAATGATGATGGCAAAGGCTCTACCAGCTGCAGCTGGAGCAGTGAAGATGACAGAGGCTCTGCCAGCTGCAGCTGGAGCAGTGAAGATGACAGAGGCTCTGCCAGCTGTGGCTGGAGCAGTGAAGATGGCAGAGGCTCTGCCAGCTGCAGCTGGAGCAGTGAAGATGGCAGAGGCTCTGCTGTGGCTGGAGCAGTGAAGATGGCAGAGGCTCTGCTAGTTGTGGCTGGAGCAATGAAGATGGCAGAGGCTCTGCTAGCTGTGGCTGGAGCAGTGAAGATGACAGAGGCTCTGCCAGCTGTGGCTGAAGAGGTGAAGATGACAGAGGCTCTGCCAGCTGTGGCTGGAGCGGTGAAGATGGCAGAGGCTCTGCTAGCTGTCGCTGGAGCGGTGAAGATGACAGAGGCTCTGCCAGCTGTGGCTGAAGAGGTGAAGATGACAGAGGCTCTGCCAGCTGTGGCTGGAGCGGTGAAGATGGCAGAGGCTCTGCCAGCTGTGGCTGGAGCGGTGAAGATGGCAGAGGCTCTGCCAGCTGTGGCTGGAGCGGTGAAGATGGCAGAGTCTCTGCCAGCTGTGGCTGGAGCAGTGAAGATGGCAGAGGCTCTGCCAGCTGTGGATGGAGCAGTGAAGATGGCAGAGGCTCTGCTAGCTGTCGCTGGAAGGTAAACAGCTTTTGGACTGCAGCAGTGGAGGGCAGAATTGAAGATGCTCTGAAGATGCCTCTGGCCACTTGTCATGAATTACTGATGTTGAATTGGGAAGCAAACCTAAACAGAATAAGGCTAGAAAAGCTTTGCAAAGTGGGTCAATGAAATGGAGTTGAGGGAAAGAATGAGGAGCTGAAACTGTCAAAGCCAGGATGATGAGACAAAGGTCCTGCAGTAGTATCATTGAATCACAGAATGGTCCTGGTGGATCACAAGTTCCCCATGGCACAGCAATGTGCCCTCGTGACCAAGAAGGTCAATGGGATCCTGGGGTGCATTAGGCAGAGTCTGTTCAGCAGATGAAGGGAGGTTCTCCTCCCCCTCTACTCTGCCCTGCTGAGACCTCATCTTGAATACTGTATTCAGTTTGGGGCTCCCCAGTTGAAGAGGGACAGGGAGAGAGTCCAGTAGAGGGCTACGAGGATGATGAGGGGACTGGAGCACTGCCTGATGGGGAGAGGCTGAGGGACATGGGGCTGCTTAGTCTGGAGAAGAGAAGACTCAGAGGGGATTTGATAAATGTTTATAACTATCTGAGGGCTGCCAGGAGAGGGGGGACAGGCTTTGCTCACTGCTCCCTGGGATAGGACAAGGAGCAATGGATGGAAGCTGCAGCACAGGAGGTTCCAGCTCAGCACAAGGGGAAACTTCTTGACTGTAAGGGTTGCAGAGCACTGGCACAGGCTGCCCAGAGAGGTTGTGGAGTCTCCTTCTGTGGAGCCTTTCAAGGCCTGTCTGGATGTGTTCCTGTGTGATCTTTTAGATAGTATTGTCCTGCTCTGGCAGGGGGGTTGGACTGGATGATCTCCTTGGGTCCCTTCCAACCCCTAACAACCTCTGAGCCTGAGTCTGTGATCCAAAAGTCATCCAGACCAACCCCCTCTGCAGTAAGCAGGGACACCCTCAAGTAGATCAGGTTGCCCAGTAGTGCACCACAAGCTGATTCAGGAGCCAAATGTAACCCAAATTAGGTTAGAAGAACATCAAGGGGCCACAGAGAAATGGAGCTGAGGAGAGGTTCTGGAGCTGAAGGAGCCAAGCCCATGGTGGTGAGAGCACCTAGGCAG
The DNA here is from genome assembly GCF_015220805.1 of Pogoniulus pusillus. NCBI lineage: Eukaryota > Metazoa > Chordata > Aves > Piciformes > Lybiidae > Pogoniulus > Pogoniulus pusillus. The sequence continues at coordinate 25,144,281 of NC_087269.1, read as the reverse complement.
AGGCCAGCTGTAAGGTAAGCAGCACCCAGTGCTGCTGCTCCTCGAGGTCTCTTTTTCTTTTTGAGGTCATTCCACTTTAAAAAAAAACACTACCCTCACATTTTCTTCAGGTCCCTGTTTTGCTAGACTAAGAATCCTCTCAGCACGACAGGGTTGGTTCCTAGTTGGGGGATAACCACAAGCCAATTAGACATTAAATTGTTGAGCAGTGTGCATCTAATTGAAGTCTCGACTTCTCTGCCTGCTATTTTTAGTGCCCTGGAGTGAGCTGCAGCTCCAGGCAGGGTATAATCATCTTTATTTAAGAGCAACGTGGACCTCAGGGAGACAAATAAAATCCAGCAGGCAGAGTTGTTTGTGAGCAAATAACAGAGGGGCGGGTGGTACGCTGCAGGTCTAGACGGGCTCTGTCTCTGCTGTCCGCTATCTCCCATCCTTTTGGCTTAGGGAAGCTCTCAGGTATTAGAGCATCTATTTTTGGGACAGTAAAGTGATGGTGCTGGAGATTCTGGGTAGGTTCCAACATAGGAAGTGGTTATCTGCTGGAAGTTTTCAGTGTCTGGGCTCTACATTTTCAGGGGATTGGTGGGACTGGGATGGGATAACCTCAACATGGAAGCAGCGTGGCTTGAGATGGGAAGGACCTTCAAGAGTCATCTAGTCCAAGCCCTCTGCAGTCATCCCTAATCCTCTGGTTGCTCAGAGCCTGAACCAACCTGATCTGCAATGGTTCCAGAGATGGAGCTTCTATCACCTCTCAGGGCAACCTGGCACAGTGTGTCACCATCCTCAGTGTCCAACATTTCTGCCTTCTCTCCACTCTCCATCTCCTTCTTCCAGTCCAAACCATCCCCCCTTGTCCTGCCACAGCAGGGCCTGCTCAAAGGTCTGTCCCCAGCTTGCTGCTGGGCCCCTCGAAGCACTGCAAGGCCTCCAGAAGCTCTGCCTGGAGCCTTCTCCTCTGCAGGCTGAACAAGCCCAGCTCTGCCAGCCTGGCCTCACAGCAGAGCCCTGCCAGCCCTGCTGTGCCCTCCTCTAGCCCTGATCCAACAGGTCCCTGTCTGTGCTGTGCTGAGCACTCCAGAGCTGGCCCCAGCACTGCAGGGGGGTCTCAGCAGAGCCCAGCAGAGGGGCAGAATTCCCTCTGCCCTTCTGGGCTGTTGTTGGCTTGTGTGCAGCTTTCCATACACCAGTAGGACAGGATGACAAAGAACATCAGCCTGGACATCTGGAAAGTAAAAACGTTTTTGTCTCTGCTTGATAGATGAGTAGAGGGCTAGGAAGGGGCAGATAAAGCAGAAGGATTAGGGTACCAGATCCCATCAAAGACAGAAGAAAATGAACTTTCCAACAACTTGGCAAGTCAGCAGTGAGTCATAGAATCATGGAATCCTAGAACTGTTTGTGTTTTAAACTACCTCTAAGATCATCTAATCCAACTTTCAACCCAGCACCACCGTGGCCACTAACCCATGTCCCCAAGTGCCATGGCTGTACAGTTCTTGGACATGCCTAGGGGATGGGGACCCCATCACCTCCCTGGGTAGCCTGTGCCAATCGCTGACCACACTTGCAGCAAAGAAAGCTTTCCTCATCTCCAGCCTAACCCTCCCCTGGCACGGGGGTGGAGGGTCACAGGAGGTAGCTGCTGTCGGTTAGTGAGTGAGAGCATCAGGTCAGAGCAGGGAGTAAGCATGCAGCCACAGGGGGGACGTGCTGGGAACCAGCGTGGAGACGAGCAGAGTCATAACGTGACTCACAGACTGAACCACCAGGGAGGGAGAGCTTAAGAGCTTTAAGAACTTTTCTATCCAGAGGTTGCAACAGAAGCTCTGGCTCTGCCAGAAAGACCACATCAGTCAGCACAGCTTTAGCCATGATAAGAAGGGAGACAGGAGGAGGCCAAGCTGTGCCTTAAAAAGCTCTGTCTGTACCCCGACTGCTAGCCCTGACCCCCTCAGCTCAGGGTCAGCAACGACCTTGGGCTTATTTCCTCAAACATCCCAAGGAAGACAACAAAAAACCCCAAAGCCACTGCAAAGCCCAGTGTTGTGCTGGTCCTTGGTGACATCTGGTTTTACCTCTTCACCTCTACTTCATCTATGTCTGCAGAGCAGCTCACAAGCAAGCCAGGTCACTTTGGGTTGAAAACAGTGATTTTTTTAATCTCCCCATCCCCCAAGCAGGAATTCTGTGCACATTCTTCCTTCTCACCACAAAAGGGGTTTGAGTTTTGCTTGGGTGGGAAGCCCTAAGCTTTACTCAACAACATTCCCACCCTGATTCACCCCATCTCAGTGGCTCAGCAGGACTAAACACAGCCCAGCAGCCTCTCTCTCTGAAATACAAGACAAGCCTCAGAGCTTAGAATGTCTAAGGAGGTGAAAATCATTTTATGCTGTTCTTAAAATCATTTTTATATTGGCTTTAAAAACGATTTTTATATTGGAAAGTGCACCTGAGTCTGAACTTCTTTTTTATAGTAATACTTGGCAAATAGATACAGAATCATAGAATCAAGCAGGCTGGAAGAGACCTCCAAGCTCACCCAGTCCAACTTATCACTCAGCCCTGTCTAATCAACATAGAATCATAGAATCAAGCAGGTTGGAAGAGACCTCCAAGCTCAGCCAGCCCAACCTAGCACCCAGCCCTGCCCAATCAACCAGACCATGGCACTAAGTGCCCCAGCCAGCCTTGGCTTCACCACCTCCGGGCACAGCCACTCCACCACCTCCCTGGGCAGCCCATTCCAATGCCAATCACTCTCTCTGCCAACAACTTCCTCCTCATATCCAGCCTAGACCTGCCCTGGCACAGTTTGAGGCTGTGTCCCCTTCTTCTGTTGCCGGGTGCCTGGGAGAAGAGAGCTTGCAGCACAGAAGGCCAGTGGCAGCCTGGGCTGAATCCAAAGCAGCCTGGGCTGTTGCATTGCCAGCAGACACAGAGAAGGGGTCTTGCTCCTCTGCATTGCTCTGGGGAGACCTCCCCTGCACTGCTGCGTCCAGCTCTGGAGCCTCCAACACAGAAAGGACATGGACGACCTGATGGAGAGGGTCCAGAGGAGGCTACAAAAATGATCAGGGGGCTGGAGAACCTCTGCAACAAGGCCAGGCTTCAGGGAGAACTTAGAGCAGCCTTCTAGTGCCTGAAATGGGCTAGGAGAATGCGGCAGAGGAGCTGTTCCCAAAGGCCTGCTGGGACAGGGAATGGAGCAATAGCTTCAAACTAGAGCACAGCTGATTGAGATTGGATGTGAGGAACAAGTTCCTTGCCATGAGGCTGCTGGAACACTGCAACAGGTTGCCCAGGGAGGTGGTTGAGGCTCCAGCCCTGGAGATATTGAAGGTGAGGCTGGACAGGGCTGTGGACAACCTGCTCTAGTGGAGGATGTCCCTGCTGAGTGCACAGGGGGCTGGACTGGATGAGCTTTGGAGGTCCCTTCCAGCCCAGCCCATTCTGCAAGACTACAATTCTATATTTAGCTTTCTGACAGCAGATCATGGACTCATAGAATCAGTTGGGATTGGAAGGGACCACAAGGATCAGACAGTTCCAACCACCCTGCCATGCCCAGGGACACCCTACCCTAGAGCAGGCTGCACACAGCCTCAGCCAGCCTGGCCTTAAACACCTCCAGCCATGGGGCCTCAACCACCTCCCTGGGCAACCCATTCCAGCCTCTCACCACTCTCCTGCTCAACAACTTCCTCCTCACCTCCAGGCTGACTCTCCCCACCTCCAGCTCTGCTCCATTCCCCCCAGTCCTGTCACTCCCTGACAGCCTAAAAAGTCCCTCCACAGCTTTTTTGTAGCCCCCTTCAGATGCTGGAAGGCCACCAGAAGGTCACCTGGGAGCCTCCTCTTCTCCAAATGTTAATGACCCTGGAGGTTTTTAATGGTGATAGGCCAGGAAGTGCTGGAAAGAAATGGCCTGAAGTTGCTCCAGGAGAGGTTTAGGTTGGGCACTAGAAGAAACTTTTTCACTGGAAGTGTTCTCAAAGCCTGGCACAGGCTGCCCAAGAAGGTGGTTGTATCCCCATCATGGGAGGGTTCTCAGAGAGGCAGAGATGTGATGCTGAGGGGCATGGGTTAGCCACAGCCTTGGTAGACACTCGTTGGGCTGGATGATCTTAGAGGGCTTTTCCAATCCAAACCATTTTATGAATCTAAGCCTTCAGGATTAAGATGTTACAACAACAAAGGCAGCTCCAGATTTTAAAGGCTTTTGCTTTAGTGATTTATTTACTCAACTACATCCACAGCTTAAGACAGAGCCAGATATAAGGAAGGGTCAGAATGGCCTGGCAATGAGGAGATGACTTTCTGGGTCATGAAATTTCTGCCCCAAAACACCTGAAAAATTCCAACCAAGCTGAGGAACACCATTCTGGAGACTGGACCTGGGGGTGCTGGGAGAGAGGAGCTGAAGAGGATGCAGCAGTGTGCCCAGGTGGGCAGCAGAGCCAATGGCATCCTGGGCTGGCTCAGGAGCAGTGTGGGCAGCAGGACAAGGGAGGTTCTTCTGCCCCTGTGCTCAGCACTGCTCAGGCCACACCTTGAGTGTTGTGTCCAGTTCTGGGCTCCTGAATTGCAGGGAGATGCTGAGGTGCTGGAAGGTGTTGAGAGAAGGACAGCAAGGCTGGGGAGGGTCCTGGAGCACAGCCTTGTGAGGAGAGGCTGAGGGAGCTGGGGGTGTGCAGCCTGCAGAAGAGGAGGCTCAACAAAGGCAAGTGCTGGGTCCTGCACTTGAAAAGATTCATGGAATCGTAGAAATAAGCAGACAGGAAGAGGCCTCCAAGCTCATCCAGCCCAACCTCACACCTAGCCCTGCCCAATCAACCAGACCATGGCACTAAGTGCCCCAGCCAGGCTTGGCTTCAACACCTCCAGCCACGGCCACTCCACCACCTCCCTGGGCAGCCCATTCCAATGCCAATCACTCTCTCTGACAACAACTTCCAAACCACATCCAGCCTAGACCTCCCCTGCCACAGCTTGAGACTGTGTCCCCTTGTTCTGCTGCTGGGTGCCTGGCAGCAGAGCCCAACCCCACCTGGCTACAGCCTCCCTTCAGGGAGCTGCAGACAGCAATGAGCTCTGCCCTGAGCCTCCTCTTCTGCAGGCTGCACACCCCCAGCTCCCTCAGCCTCTCCTCACAGGGCTGTGCTCCAGGCCCCTCCCCAGCCTTGCTGCCCTTCTCTCAACACCTTCCAGCACCTCAGCATCTCTCTTCAATTCAGGAGCCCACAACTGGACACAGCACTCAAGCTGTGGCCTGAGCAGTGCTGAGCACAGGGGTGAGCAGAAGAACCTCCCTTGTCCTGCTGCCCACACTGCTCCTGAGCCAGCCCAGGATGCCATTGGCTCTGCTGCCCACCTGGGCACACTGCTGCCTCCTCTTCAGCTCCCCTCTGTCAGCACCCCCAGCTCCCTCTCTGCCTGGCTGCTCTCAGCCACTCAGTCCCCAGCCTGTAGTGCTTCTTGGGGTTGTTGTGGCCAAAGTGCAGAACCCTGCACTTGGCCTTGTTCAATCTCATCCCATTGGCCTCTGCCCACCCATCCAGCCTGGCCAGCTCCTTCTGCAGGGCTCTCCTGCCCTCCAACAGCTCCACATATGCTCCTAGCTTGCTGTCATCTGCAAACTCACTGATTTTGGTCTCAATCCCCTGATCCAGACCATTACTGAAGATATTGAACAGGACTGGGCCCAGCACTGATCCCTGGGGCACACCACTGGTGACAGCTGCCAGCTGGATGTGGCACCATCACTCTCTGGGCCCAGCTCTCCAGCCAGTTCTTGACCCATTTCAGAGTGAATCTGTCCAAGCCAGGAGCTGCCAGCTGTGCCAGGAGATTGTTGTGGCAGTCGGTGCCAAAGGTTTTGCTGAAGTCCTCTTGGTGTGCTATGCTCACTGCAGCTGCTGCCAGCTTTCAATGCCAGCTGCCAGCTTTCTATTCTGAGGATCTTGTGCTGCCCTCAGCTCCAGAAAACATCAAACCTTACCAGAAGGACTAAAAGGCCTCAATAGTCTGGGTCACAAGGGTTTGCCTTTTGCATTCCTCTGGCTTTCAGCTGGTCACACCAACAAGCTCTGTTGTCTGCTTGAATGGAGGGCACCCAGCTTGGCAGTGGGATCATCTCTTTTTCACCACACTGGCAGTAGGGTATGTAACTGGCACGTGGCCAGGTTTAATGGACTAGAAAGCCTCTACCTGTCTCCAAAGGGACTCCTTGTCAAGGAGGAGCTGGAAGCTCACCTGACCACATGGTGGGACAAAATACAGTATTATAGACCCCCAGCATGGTGAGGGTGGAAGGGACCTATGGGGATCATCCAGCCCAACCCCCCTGCCAAAGCAGGGCACCCACAGCAGCTTGCCCAGGAGCACAATGCCCAGGGGCAGTTGGAAGCTCTCCACACAAGGAGACTCCACAACCTCTCTGGGCAGTTCCAGGCCTCCAGCACCCACACAACAAACAACTTTCTCCTCCTGTTCACAGGGAACCTCCTGGATGCCACTTTGTGCCCACTGCCCCTTGGCCTGGCCCTGGGCACCACTGACAAGAGCCTGGCCCCAGCCTCCTGTCCCCCACAGCTTCTTCAGCTCTTGCTGAGCATTGCTCAGCTGCCCTCTGGGGCTGCTCTTCTGCAGGCTCTCAGCCCCAGGGCTCTCAGCTTTTGCTGCTCACAGAGCTGCTCCAGGCCCCTCAGCAGCCCTGCAGCCTGCCCTGGACTCTCTCCAGCACTTCCCTGGCTCTCGAGTTCAGAGCCTAGAACTGAAGCAAATACTCCAGCTGTGGCCTCATGAGGGTAGAGTACTGGTGTAGGAAAACGTCTCTTGACCTGCTGGCCACACTCTTCATGCACTACAGGTGCCCCCTGGCCTTCATAGCCTCCAGGAGGCTGGACAGTTTGCTCAGCCAAGATGACTGAAAGTGGTGGGCACCCTGTGAGCTTGGCAGCCTTGAAACAGCTGTCAAGCTCCAGAGAGAGGCAGATTTCTGCTGTGCAAAGGAGCTGGGTTTAGGCTAAAAGCTTTAGAGCCATGAGACTAAGTGGTTCCCTTTAATGGCAGTGGAAGAAAGTCCCATCTGAAAGCATCTCTAGGATCTTCACTTAGCTCCTGCCTGAGGGCAGCCCCTAGGCTGTGGCATGCAAGAAGGAAGTCTCCAAATAGGGGAAAGATCTGTGCTCTTTGCTCTGGTGACCATCACTCATCCCCCTGCACAGGCCAGGCTGTGGGCAAAAGAAATGCCACTGCCTGGGTGATCATTTATGGTCAGGCATCCTCCTGCTCCAGGCAGCTAAAGCCTCCCTAACGTGAGATGTCTGGGCAAAGCCACCACGATAGGGAAGGATCAGTGCAGGCCAGACCCTGGGGAGGATGGGCAGCCTGGAGCCTCCTCGGTTCAGGAAGGACAACAATTAAAGAGGGAAGAGCAGAGACCCCCAGCAGACATTCTCAATGGAAATCAGGTCCAGTAGCATTTCATTTCTCCATTTCCCAACTACCCCCCATGGACCCCTTAGAGTGGAGATAAGGGAGAAGTTCTTTGCATGCAGCACGGGGAGACACTGGCACAGGTTGCCCATGGAGGCTAGGGATGCCCCCTCCCTGCAAGTGTTGAAGGCCAGGCTGGATGGGACCTTGAGCAACCTGGGCTGGTGGGAGGTGTCCCTGCCCATGGCAGGGGGTTGGAGCTCGATGGGCTTTGAGGTCACAGGCTCACAGGATGTCAGGGGTTGGAAGGGACCCAAAGAGATCTTTGTCACAGAAGGACCACACAATCTAGTATAGATCACAGAGGAACACATCCAGACAGGCCTTGAAAGGCTTCACAGAAGGAGACTCCACAACCTCTCTGGGGAAGCTGTGCCACTGCTCCGGGACCCTTACAGTAAAGAAGTTCTCCCTTGTGTTGAGCTGGAACCTCCTGTGCTGCAACTTCCATCCATTGCTCCTTGTCCTATCCCAGGGAGCAGTGAGCAGAGCCTGTCCCCCTTCTCCTGACCCCCAGCCCTCAGATAGTGATAAACATAGATTAAATCTCCTCTCAGTCTTCTCTTCTCCACACTAAGCAGCCTCAGGTCCCTCAGCCTCTCATCAGGCAGTGTTTCAGTCCCCTCATCACCCTCGTAGCCCTCCTCTCGACCCTCTGCAGCAGATCCCTGTCCCTCTTCAACCGGGCACTGTCAAACTGCACATCCCTTCCAACCCAAATCATTCTATGAGCCCAGGCTGCTCTCACAGGCTGAGGAAGAGCTGCCATTCACATGAACGTTTCCCAGCTCCTGCTGGAGGTGAGATGACCTCACCTTAGCCCCTGCATTTCATTATCAGAGGAGTCAAAGGGGGCTCCCCACACTTCAAGAGCATGGACCATGGCAGAACCTTTTAGGCTGTCTGTTCTCATTCAGCTGTATGCCAATGGAGAGGCAGTGGTTACAAGCTGCACTCAGGAAAGACTTCTGCCTGGAGCCCAGAGGCTTCTCAGAGGTCCCTGTGTGAGAAATGGCTAAGACTGAGGGTTGTGTTCAGTTCTGGGCCCCTCACTGCAGGAAAGACATTGAGGGGCTGCAGCCCATCCAGAGAAGGGCAGCAAGGTGAGAGAAGGGTCTGGAGCACCTGAAGTATGAGGAGGGGCTGAGGGAGGTAGAGGTGTTCAGGCTGGAGAAGAGGAGGCTGAGGGCAGAGCTCATTGTTCTCTACAGCATCCTGAAAGGAGGCTGGAGCTGGAAGGGACAGCCTCTGCTCCTTGGTGGCAAGGGACAGGAGGTGATGGCTCCAAGCTGCAGCAGGGGAGGCTCAGGCTGGAGCTCAGGGAAGATTTCTGCACTGGAAGGGTTCCCAAACACTGGCACAGGCTGCCCAGGGCTGTGCTGGAGGCACCATCCCTGGGGGGGTTCGAGCAGCCTGTGGAGCTGGCACTCAGGGACATGGTTTAGTGGTGACCCTGCAGAGGACTGGAGTGGCTTGGAGGGCTCTTCCCACTGGGTGTTTGCTGTGAGCCTGTGGCTCAAAGTTTGACTCACAGACTTACTGTTGGAAAAACTGTAAGGGGGGAGGGGGAAATAACTGGAGGTGGAAAGCACAAGTGCCAGCAGCCACCCTGCCTTTGTGCCCTGGAAACCTTGCTGAGCCCTGGGACAGGCTGCTCAGGGCACTGCTGGAGTCACCATCCCCGGGTCGGGGGGAGGGTTAGGGTTAGGTTTAAAAGCAAGAAACAAGTGATAAAATAAGAGAAAACGGTCTCAAGTGGTTCCAGGGGAGGTCTAGGTTGGACATTGGGAAAAATGTCTTCCCCAAAAGGGCTGTCAAGGCCTGGCCAAGCTGCCCAGGGCAGTGGTGGAGTCCCCATCACTGGAGGGGTTTCAAAGCTGTGTAAGTGTGGTGCTGAGGGACATGGTTTGGTGGTATCCTGGCAGTGCTGGGGAAAGGCTTGGACTTGATGAGCTTTAAAGTCTTTTCCAATCAAATCACAAGGGCAGGGATTGTGCCTCTGTGCTGGGCACTGCTGAGGCCACAGCTTGAGTGCTGGGATCAGTTTTGGGCTGCTCCCTGCAAGAAGGTGCAGAGAAGGGCAAGAAAGGTGGGGAAGGGTCTGGAGAAGAGGGCTGGGGAGGAGCATCTGAGGGAGCTGGGGGTGTGCAGTGTGGAGAAGAGAAGGCTGAGGACAGAGCTCATTGCTCTCTGCAGCTCCCTGAGAGGAGGCTGGAGCCAGCTCGGGGCTGGGCTCTGCTCTCTAGGCTCAGGGAAGAAGAGAGGAACTGGCCTGAAATTGTGCCAGGGGAGGGTGAGGCTGGAGCTGAACAAAGATGTCTCTGCTGCAAGAGTGGTCAAGGGATTGGCACAGGATGATACTGGGGGTCTGTTCCAACCAAACCTTTTCTATGGCTCTATGAAAAGGACTCTGGGGTTCTGATTCTAGGATTCCACCACCTCTGTCCACCAGGAGCAGCCTCTGCTCCCAGGGCTGACTCCCAGCCCCTTCAAAGAGGGAAAGCCTTTGTTCCCCCCTGCCAGCAGCTTCATGCCTTTGATGAGGCTCCTCACCAAAGCCTTTGCAATCAGCTGTAATCACCTTCCTTTGCCTCTTTGTGGATTCCTTTGAGGGCTTCTCCTAGACTGGCAGAGCACCACTTGCTCATGCAAAACTCACAGCTGGCATTTTGCCCTCGCCACCAGAGCCTCCATCCGTTCAGCAGCTGCTCCTCCTCTGGACTCACCCAGCCGCTTAGATCTGGGATTTGGAGAGGTGGGGGACACCCCTGCCGGGTGCTCAGAAGCCGAGAGGCTTTTAACATCCCTTTGTGGCCCAGCTGGCCTCTCACCCTCCTCAGCTAACCCTTTCATCGGGCTTGGGTCCATTTGCATGCTGATGGACTTATTACTCACTGAAATCACCTGCTAATGGATCCCCTCCCTCACTGAGAAGTAGATTAGAAGCTCTGCCCAGAACTGCCCTCCTTAAGCATCCCACTTATCCTCACCCCCCCTACTCTTAAGGTGTTAATTAGGGACACAAGTCAGGCACCGAGGGGGAAAGGGGATAAAAGAGAACAAAACAACAACAGCAACAAAAAAGATGAAAAAAGACTACTAGAAGGGGGGGGGAGGAATAAACATCATTAGTTTGGGTCAGCAGGGCTGTGGAGTGTTCCTTGGAAGGAGCTCGGTGGATTCCACACCTTTAAACGGTCTGCAAGGGCTGATGAGGAGCTGAGCCACCTGCATGCTCCCTTGCCCACCCCAAAGCAGATCAAGGTTTGTTCCACCAAGCCCTCAGCTGAAAGCCTTAATACAAAGAGCAGCTTCAGCAGGTGGATTGAGTCTCACCCCACGCCCCTCCAACAGAAACCCAGCACCAAATATCAGGGCAAAGAAACCCAAAACAGCCTCCAAAGCTTTCTCGGTTAGGTTACACCCATAAAGGTCTTCACCTGCTCTCTGTTCAGGGCTTTCATCTTTCTGAGCTAGAATGTGCAGGTCCCTGCTCTGTGTCAGGAGAGGTGAGCACAAGATAAAAAAGGAACTTTCCTCTGTTCAATGTCTGGGGTGGATCTGAGGACTTTTGTAACCCTTCCTTGCACCTCATTGCTGGCTACAACTACCTGAAGGGAGATTGTAGCCAGGTGGGGGTTGGGCTCTTCTGCCAAGCAACCAGCAAAAGAACAAGGGGACAGAATCTCAAGTTGTGCTGGGGGAAGTACAGGCTGGATATGAGGAGGAAGTTGTTGGCAGAGAGAGTGATTGGCATTGGAATGGGCTGCCCAGGGAGGTGGTGGAGTCACTGTCCCTGGAGGTGTTCAAGCAAAGCCTGGCTGAGGCACTTAGTGCTATGGTCTGGTTGATTGGACAGGGCTGGGTGCTAGGTCGGGCTGGCTGAGCTTGGAGGTCTCTTCCAACCTGGTTGATTCTATGATTCCTGAACATAGGGAGGAGGTTTGGCTTTTAAATAAGGTTTTAGTGGTGTGGGAATTCAGCTTTAAATCACAGAGTGGTTTGGGTTGGAAGGGGCCTTCAAGGTCATCCTGTTGCAATGCCTTGCCACAGGCAGGGACACCTGTTGGATGTGTGGAACAAGTTCTTTGCCATGAGGCTGCTGGAACACTGCAGTAGGTTGCCCAGGGAGGTGGTTGAGCCCCCAGCACTGGAGATGTTCCAGGTGAGGCTGGGCAGGGCTGTGGGCAACCTGCTCTAGTGGAGCATGCCCCTGTTGACTGCAGAGGGGTTGGACTGGATGAACTTCGGAGGTCCCTTCCAACCCATTCTGTGAGCCTGATTTCACCAGACCAGGTTGCTCAAGGCCTCATCCAGCCTGGCCTTCAATGCCTCCAGGGAGAGGACATCCACAACCTCCTTGGGCAACCTGTGCCAGCGTCTCACCACCCTCTCTCTGAGGAATTTATTCCTATGGCACCTCAAGGATCATCTGGTCTAACCTTACCAGGTTAAGTGTGAAGTGAAGATCAGTGGAAGTAAGAAGAGTGTGAGCATCTGGTTTGAAGTTTTGTCACAGATTGGCACAGGCTGCCCAGGGAGGTGATGGAATCCCTATCCCTGGATGTGCTCCAAAAAGGTGTGCCCATGGCACTTGGGGCCATGGTTTTGTGTCTGTGGTAGTTGGACTGGATGATCTGAGAGGTTTCTTCCAACCAAAATAATTCTATAGCTAGTGATGAGCCCCAGGGACCAGTGCTGGGCACAGTCCTGTTCAATATCCTTACTGATGATCTGGACCAGGGGATTGAGTCCAGCATCAGTGAGTTTGCAGGTGACACCAAGCTAGGAGCAAGTGTGGAGCTGTTGGAGGGTAGGAGAGCCCTGCAGAGGGACCTGGACAGGCTGCATGGGTGAGCAGAGGCCAATGGGATGAGGTTGAACAAGACCAAGGGCAAGGTTCTACTCTTCGGCCACAACAACCCCAAGCAGCACTACAGGCTGGGGACAGAGTGGCTTAGAGCAGCCAGGCAGAGAGGGAGCTGGGGGTGCTGACAGAGGGGAGCTGAAGAGGAGGCAGCAGTGTGCCCAGGTGGGCAGCAGAGCCAATGGCATCCTGGGCTGGCTCAGGAGCAGTGTGGCCAGCAGGACAAGGGAGGTTCTTCTGCCCCTGTGCTCAGCACTGCTCAGGCCACACTTTGAGTGCTGTGTCCAGTTGTGCTGTGAGGAGAGGCTGAGGGAGCTGGGGGTGTGCAGCCTGCAGAAGAGGAGGCTCAGGGCAGAGCTCATTGCTGTCTGCAGCTCCCTGAAGGGAGGCTGTAGCCAGGTGGGGTTGGGCTCTGCTGCCAGGCAAGCAGCAACGGAAGAAGGGGACACAGCCTCAAACTGTGGCAGGGGAGGTCTAGGCTGGATGTGAGGAGGAAGTTGTTGTCAGAGAGAGTGATTGGCATTGGAATGGGCTGCCCAGGGAGGTGGTGGAGTGGCTGTGCCTGGAGGTGTTGAAGCCAAGCCTGGCTGGGGCACTTAGTGCCATGGTCTGGTTGATTGGGCAGGGCTGGGTGTGAGGTTGGGCTGGCTGAGCTTGGAGGTCCCTTCCAACCTGCTTGATTCTAAGATTCTATGGTTCTTTGATTTCTTGTGCTACAACTTGGGGTCAAGGTAGTTTGTGAAGGAACTCATGAAGAAAAGGTGCAGAGGGACCTTCTATCCTGTCCTGTAGAGGTAGGGCAGGGGGAGATGTTTTCCAAGCACAAGAGGATAGGTTCAGCTAGGATATAAAGAATTAATTCCTCAGCAGGAGGGTGATGAGCCCCTGGCCCATGTTGCCCATCCCTGAAACCATTCCAGGTGACGTTGAATGGGATTCTGAGGCCCCTGCTCAAAGGTGTGACCGCTTTAGTGCAGGGGGGGTTGGATTGGATGGCCTCAAATGGTCTCTTCCAACTCAAACCATTGGGTGATTTTATGAACATTAGGAAAGAAAACCCCCACCTTTTCTGGCTGACAGCAGCCCCATTTTCACCCAGAGCCCAGGAAAAACTGCCCCTCTGCCATGGCTTCATGCCACTGTTTGTCACTGGGTGCAGTGGAGCAGGGTGGGGCTTTCTGATGATGCTTCTGTGAAAGCATCTCCTTGGAGTCTGCATCCACAGTGCAGGAAAACCACCCCAGCAAATCCATGGGATGATAATCGTGGTCACAGAATTGTTTCACTTGGCCTGAGGGCATCTGGGGTAAGCGACCCTAAACAGGGGGGATGTCCAGACTCCCTGAGCCCTCACATTTTTTTGGGGGGCTCCAGAATCCCCATCTGGGAGGGTGGGAAGTCCAGAGTCCCTACATGGGGGGGGTGTGTTTTAGTCCTCCTTAGCCCCCCTTTTTTTTGTGGAGGGGGTCCATACTCTCTACTTTGGGAAGGAGAGGAGTCCAAACCCCTTTAGCCCCTATTTTGGGGGTGGGTGTCCAGAGTCTCTGTTTGGGGGGTGTGTGTGTGTGTGGTTTCCAGATCTCCTTACCTCCCTTTTTTTTTTTGGGGGGGGGCGGAGAGGGTGTTGTCCATGTCCCTCCTTCCCCCTTCCTCTCCACCCCCACCCCCTCCCCACTGCTGAGTAGGTCCTATCTAGGTTGCCAATAGTTCTATGTAGGAGGTGGGGAGGCATTTTGGGTGGGGTCTGGGGGATAGTGCTGGGTACCTACAGGTATCAAGGAACCCCCCAGGTGATTTTGGGGACCCACCCTCCCCCTTACCACTGCTCATCGAGATGGAGTCCACCCCTCAACCTGAGACCACCATGGCCATAATAAGATAAGTGATTGAGTTTCTCTCTTCAAACCCTTGAAGCTCAGGTCATGTCCCTGCAGGCCTTTGGGGACAGTCCCTGTGCAGCCCTCTTGTAGCCCCCTTCAGGTACTAGAAGGCTGCTCTAAGGTCTCCCTGGAGCCTTCTCTTCTCCAGGCTGAACAACCCCAGCTCGCATAGGCTGTTGCCACAGCGGAGCTTCTCCAGCTCCATGATCATCTTACTGACCTCCTCTGGACCCACTCCATCCTTCGATAGGAAGAGTCCAACTCCTTCTTGTGTTGAGGGCTCCAGAGCTGGACACAGTGTTCCAGGTGAGTTCTCACCAGAGCAGAGGGGCATCTCTGCTGGTCATGCTGCTTTTGGTGTAGCCCAGTGAGGTACAGGGAGGTACTAAACTTGCTTGCCCACCAAAACTTCCTCCTATTAAATCAACTCCTTCCTTAGAGTTGTGTTTTTATTTTGTGATTTTTTTTTAAATACAACTAATTTCATCAGAGAGGAGAAGATGTTGGAAGAGAGTCCAGCACAGGGCCACTGAGCTGCTGAGGGCACTGCAGCATCTCTCCTCTGAGGAGAGGCTGAGCCCTGGGGCTGGTTAGCTTGGAGAGGAGGAACCTGAGGGGGATCTGCTCAGTGCTTGCAAATATCTGGAGGGTGAGTGCCAGGATGGGGCCAGGCTCTTGTCAGTGGTGCCCAGGGACAGCACAAGAGGCACTGGAAATAAACTTGAGCACAGGAAGTTCCATCTAAGCATGAGAAGAAACTTCTGTAGTGTGAAGGTGCTGGTGGCCTGGAGCAGGCTGCCCAGAGATTTTGTGGAGTCTCCTCTTCAGGAGGCTCTCAAGCCTCACCTGGATGTGTTGCTGTGTGATCTGCCCTGTGTGACCCTGCTCTGGCAGGGGGGTTGGACTGGATGACCTTCAGAGGTCTCTTCCAGCCCCTACCATTTTTTGCTTCTGCGAAGTGCATCCTGAGACAGCTTCTACTGCAGGTGGCACTGAGAGCCACTCTCTGGGTGGGGCCATGGAGCCAGTTCTGTACCCATTGAGGTGTCCATCCCTCAAACCCATCTTGTACCAGCTTGGAGACCAGGACATCGTGCAGGACAGCATCAAAGGCTTTGCTCAGCTCCAGGCAGATGATGTCAGTTGCTCTTCCCTCATCTATTGATGTTGTGACCTTGTTGTAGAAGGCCACCAAGTGTGTCAGGCAGGATTTGCCCTTGGTGAAGCCATCTTGGTTGTACCCAATCACCTCTTCATTATTCTGCCTCAGCAGTGCCTCCAGGAGGGTCTGCTCCATGATCTCATCAGGCACAGAGGTGAGACTGACTGGCCTGGAGTTCCCTGGCTCTTCCTTCTTTCTCTGGTTGACAATGGGGCTGATGTTCCACCTTTTCCAGCCAGTGGGGACTTCCCTGGCCTGCTGTGACTTTTGGAGTATAATGCAGAGAAGTTTAGTCCCCTCAGTACCTGTGGGTGTATCCCATTGGGTCTCATGGACTTGAACACTTCCAGGTTCATCAGATGGTCACAGACCAGGTCTTCACTCACCATGGGCAGTTCTTTCTTCCAGCCCCTGCCATTATCTTCCATGAGTGTGGGAGTGTGGCTGGAGCTCTTGACAGTGAAGGCTGAGGTAAAGAAGTCATTGGCAGCCTCAGCCTTCTCCATGTCACTTGTCACCACTTCTCCCCTTCCCTTCCTGAGGGGGACCACACTTTTCCCAGTTTTCCTTCTGCCTTTAATATTTGCTTGTTCCTGTTGATCTCCCTGGCTAGATGTAATTAGCCTTTCTAACTGGGCCTCTTGCTGCTCAGGCAGCTTCCCTAGATCCCCTCCATTGCCACTGTCCTCTCTTCCACTCCAGTTTGGGGCATCTTTGGCTGTTCTCAGGCTGTCCAGATGCCACCCACTCCCAGCCTTGAAAAGAGCTGGAGGGAAGCAGGGTGTGACCCCTCACCCATGCAAGAGGAAGATCCCACTTCGGTTATTGCCCTCTAGCTGAGGTTGCCTGCTCCTTTCTTTGCATTTTCTGTACCTGTGGGCTTGCTTCAGCACCAGCTGGTGCATGCAGACCCCTCTGAGGGCTGGAGTATGGGTTCCCATCAGCAATTCTCTGTACCACCAGTGCAGTCCCTAACCTGGGCAGTGTTTAACCCTAGAGGCACCACTCGCAAGCGGTTGCAAATGTGTGTGCAGCGAGAGCAGGTGACAAGCCGTGGAATCACAGAATGGGTTGGGTTGCAAGGGTCTGCTAGCAAGAGGTAGGGACAATACCAAAAACCAAAGGAGGTGGGAAAAGCCCTCAGGCTTGCAGCTTTCCCTCCCGCCGAGCCACCCTGAAAGGGAGAATAGTCACAGGAGGAGAGTGAAGTCAAAACCAAGTCTTTATTGTGCGCAGAGCAAAGATTGTGCTGATGGAGCCATTGTGACCTTTGTGCCCCTCAGCACCTGTTCTGTGCTTGACCACATGCCATGGTCCAGCACAACCCTCCTGGTGATCCCTCAGTCCCTCCTCACCCATGGGAAAACCATGTAGGAGGCTGTTTTGCTGCTGCTTTCCCACGA
Source organism: Pogoniulus pusillus (assembly GCF_015220805.1). Classification (NCBI taxonomy): domain Eukaryota; kingdom Metazoa; phylum Chordata; class Aves; order Piciformes; family Lybiidae; genus Pogoniulus; species Pogoniulus pusillus. Next base: position 25,127,463 of record NC_087269.1, on the reverse strand, counting down.
TGAACATCCTTGGTCATGCATCTAATGGCTAGATGATGTTGGTGGCCACCACGGCAAGCCATAATCCCTCAATAAATAGCAATAACCAAACAGCTCTTCTGATGTGTCTCCAGGGGTGTCACAAGAGGTGCTGGGCAGAATCATGTCTATGAAAAGTTTCACCTGCATGTGAGAAGGAACTTCTTTACTTTGGAGGTGGCAGAGCCCTGGAGCAGGCTGCACAGACAGGTGGTGGAGTCTCCATCTCTGGAGACTGTCAAGAGCCATCAGGATGTGCTCCTGTGCAGCCTGCCCTAGGTGACCCTGCTTTGGCAGGGATGTTCTGGGTGATCTTCAGATCTTTGGGCATCCCTTCCAACCCCTAACATGGTGTGATTCTACCATGAGGTGCTGATGCTGAGCCACCTCGTGCTCATCCCTCTCTCTTTGGGCATTTCCATCCTGGGGTATATGTCTCCTCAGATAGGGCAGGAACCACACTTACGCAGGGATGAGGGGGAAGGGATGAACAGGGAGATTGTACAGCAAGGGTGAGGAGACACTGACACAACTTGCCCAGGGAAGCTGTGGCTGCCTCCTCTCTGAAGGTGTTGAAGGCCATGTTTGACGAGACCTTGAGCAATCTGAGCTGGTGGAAGGTGTCTCTGCCCATGGCAGAGGAGTTGGAACTAAACAGTCTTGAAGGTCCCTTCCAACCTAAACCATTCTGTGCATCTATGAATCTATGATTTTAAGGGCAACAAAGCTGGGGAAGGGTCTGGAGAACAGGTGTTATGAGGAGCAGCTAAGGGAGCTGAGGGTGTGCAGCGTGGTGAAGAGGAGGCTGAGGGCAGAGCTAATTGTTCCCTTCACCTCCCTGAGAGAAGCCAGGTGGCGCTTGAGCTCTGCTGCTCATTCTCGGGTGATAGGAGAGGAAATGGCCTGAAATTGTGCCAGGGGAAGGTTAGGTTGGATCTGAGGACAAATTTCTCTGCTGCAAGAGTGGTCAGGGACTGGCACAGGCTGCCCAGGGAGGTGGTAGAGTTCCCATGCCTGAAGGTGATCAAGAAAGGTGTAGCCATGGCAGCTGGGGCCACGGTTTAGTGGCCACGGTGGTGCTGGGTTGCTGGTCGGACTGGACGATCGTGGAAGGCTCTTCCAGCCCAAAAAACAATAGGATTCTACGGCTCGAAGGCACAGTTTATTCGCTTACCAACGGCACGGCCGCGTCCTTTTATTGAGGCTAGACTCGAGAACCCAGTGTGGACAAAGTCACAGTCACGGCTGGCAGAGCGCAGGGCAGCGCCCTCCCGGGAGCAGGCAAACCCAAGCGGTGCCCCGAAGAAGTCCTGGCATCCCGTACAGCTTAAGTGCAGCTCCAGTATTCACAACACAGTAACGTACTGCAAGTAAAAGTCGCGTCGGAGTAGTTCCCTTGAGAAACAACCTTCCGCTCCGGCCACGCCGGAGGTCTCTGTCCGCTGCCGCCGCTCAGAGCCGCTGGCAGGTGTGCAGGCGGGAGGCGTCGGCGGGCGCCTGCGGGCGCTGCAGGCGGCAGGTCAGCCCCTCGGCGCACTGGCAGCGCTGGAAGATCTCCAGCCCGTGGGCGCCTTTCCGCCGGTGCCGGGTGCACACTTGGCCCTCCCGCAGCACCGGCTTGCAGATCTTGGACCAGAAGTGGCGGGCGCAGCACAGCCCGGCCCCGCAGTCCGACGAGCGCAGGCAGAACTGCCCCTCCTCACCTGCCGGAGAGCACAGAGAGGTCTGCGGTCAGCCTGCCAGGCTCCTGTGGGCTTGGGGGAGCAAGGTGGGCAACCGGGGGAGGAGGGGGTTGCATGGGCAAGAGGAGGGTGAGCAGCCTGGGCTGCTTCAAGGGAGACACTGAGGCAGGATGGGCATCCTGGACTGACCTCAGGGGGGACAGCAGGGCAGGGTGAGCAGCCTGGGCTGCTTCAAGGGAGACACTGAGGTAGGATAGGTGTCCTCAGCCAAACTCGTGGAGGGCAGTAGGGCAGGGTGGGCATGCTGAACCAACCCCTTTGGGGATGGTTGAGCAAAGCGAGCAGTCTTGGACCCACCCCACGTGGGACAGTAGGGCAGGGTGAGCTGCTTCATGGGGCATGTTGAGGTAGGATGGGCATCCAGGACCAGGTCCATGGGGGAGCTGCCTGGACCAATCCCATGGGATCAGTGAACAGGGCAGACTGCTTCAGAGGAGACGCTGAGGCAGGATGGACACCCTGGACCAACCCCATGGCATCAGTGAGCACAGTGACCTGCTTCAAGAGGGGACACTGAGGCAGGGTGGGCATACCAGACCAGCCTTATGGAGGACAGTAGGACAGAGTGGGCATCCTGAGTAGACCCCTCCCCATGGGGGTCAGTGAGCAGAGTGGGCTGCCTTGAAGACATCAGAGCACAGCTGACATCACAGACTGACCCCATGGGGGACAGAGGTACAAGGTGGCCATCCTGGACAGACCCGATGAGGTCAGTGAGCAGTGTAAGTTGCTTCAAGGGGGACAGCTGGGCAGGATGGACATCCTGGACTGATCCCCTGGGGGATATAGGAGCAGGATGGGCAGCCCCATGGGGAGTTACAGCACTAGAGACCCTCTTACCTTTGGCAGTGGGCAGCCAGGCAGGGGCAGGTGTCCGTCGGGGCAGAACCTCAGTGCCCAGCTCATCCAGCTCACCACCACCATGAGGATGCTCCAGAGGCGTGCAGAGCCCTGCAGGACAAAGCCAGGCAGCTGTCAGCCACGGGTGGGATCCTGACCCAAACTCCCAGGGCCATCCCATCCTGGGCCCTGCTGCTCCTCACCGTTGCTGCAGGTGGTGCCAGGGCAGCACATGGCATCACGCAGGCAGCGCTTGCGACGTCGGCGACAGGCGAGGCACAGTGGGGCACCCCCACCACGGGCAGCCCCCCCACAAAACTCCTCTGGGCCACAGTCCTCATCCTCAGTGCAGGGGAAAGGCTGGAGGGGGCAGAGGGGAGGCAGAGGGGGTCAGTGGGGCTGTCACCTCCATCCCTCATGTATGTCCCTGTCTCCATAACTGGCATATCCTTCCCATCCCTGGTGTGTCCCTAGCTTTGTCCCTGTTGTGTCCCATCTCCATTCCCAGTGCATCCTTGATGTGCCCTCCTCCCTTCATCCACGGACTATGTCCCCACTCCAGCTGCAGTATGTCCCTTCTTCATACTTCATGTGTCACTTCCCCATACCCAGTGCGTCCCCCAACTCCATCTCCTGTTTGTCCCTCTGCTCCATGCCTGCTGCAGCCCCCCTTTGCCCCCGATGACCCCCATGAACACCGTGTACTGTGTATCTCCAGCATTCCACGCTCCATGCGTCACTTCCATCCCCAGTGTGCCCCGCCCCAGCTCCACTGCCACTGCATCCCCCTTATCCCTGACGCGTCCCACTCACTCCATCTCGAGTCCTCCCCATCCCCTCCTCACTCCATCCCTGGAGTGTGTCCCCATGTCTCCATCCCCAGTGTGTGCCCCCCACCCTATCCTTGGTGTGTCACTCTCATCCTCGGTGTGTGTCCCCCATCCCTATCGTGTCGCCCATCTCTGCTCTGTCACTGCCCTCTCACCCTTGCCGCTTGTCCCCCATCCCTCCTATGTCTGCCCTCCTCTGTCCCTGGTCTGTCCCCACTCCAGTCCCGCTCCTACCTGCCGGGTGGCGGCCGGAGGCGACTTGTTGCTACCGTCGAAGGGAGCAGCGGGGGCAGCGCTGGCCTCGGCCGCCCCCCCTGGCGGGGGTCCCTTGATGGCGTTGGAGCTGAGAGCACCGGCGGGTCCCACCGCCCGCCCCAGCGGGGCCGCGCAGCTCAGCGCCGCCAGCAGCGCCACCAGACCCCGCATCCTGGTCCCGTTCCCGGTCCCGGTCCCCGATGATATTTCTGACGGCAGAGCAGCTCCGGTGACCCCCAAGCAGCAGCTACCTGCGCTGTCCCAGCGCCTTTATACCCCCGGGGGCTGCCTCCTGTGCCCGCCTCCGCGGGGAGGAGGGGCTCGGCGGATGAGATTTCAAAGACTCCCGGGGAAAGCGGGGGGGGTGTGTGTGTGGGGTGTGGTGGTGTCGATGAGCACAGCCCCCCCCTCCCCCCCAACCTACCCCGCCCCGAGGCTCCGTCATTGGCTGCTGGATTTCGCAACGGCGAGGACACCCCGGAGCTCCCGGTCCCCGGCCCAGATGCTCCGCACGCCCCGCCGCCGCCGCTGGCTCCAGCCGGGCGCCGGGATGAGCCGGGGAGGAGCCGAGGAGAAAGGTGGAAGGGTCTGGCCCCATGCACACACACACACCACACGCCCCCTCCCCAGCCCCCCGCCAAGGGGCCGGGATGCAGAGAGCCTGTGGCGTGCGTGCGTCGTCGCCGTGTCGCGTGTGTCCCCCACCCCCCTCATTTTGGCTGGGTCGGTCCTTTGGTCTCCTGAAACCCTGAGCTCCCCCCAGCACTTCCCGGCTCCCTTCCTGGCGCCAGCGCAGCTTTGCAGGAAGGGAGGGGGCTGCTCTGCACACACACACACACACACACTCAGACACCCCCGCCTCTTCCCGGCGCGGGATGTGTGGGGAGGGGTCGGGACATTGGGGAGAGGGGGAGGGTTGAACCCCCTCATCCATGTCCGTCGCTCCCCCCCTCGCCCCAGGGCACTGTCTTGACCCCAGCGCCTGGCCAGCACCTTCGTCGTGACGGGGCTGGGAGGGATAATAAGATCGGCGGGGGGAGCTCCCACGCCCTTTGATGTAGGGACATCAAAAGGGTCGCCCCCACCCCCAAAACATCCCGCCGACCCCTCCGGCCCTCCGTCGGCGCCCTCGGGGCGCCACGACTCCCCCACCCCCCGGCCCCCGGCCCCGCTCGATTCCTTCCCTTCTGCTCCGGGACAGCGCAGCGCACCCGGCGCGATGGCGCCCCCTGGCGGCTGCTCTAGGGCAGTGCCTCACTCCGGCGCTTCTGCAGGGTGGTAACAGAATCATGGATCCGCATCACGGTGGGGGGTGAAAGGGACATCTGGGGATCATCCAGACCAACCACCCCCTGCTAAAGCAAGGCACCCACAGCAGCTTGCCTAGGGGAGGTCAGAAGCTCTCCAGACTAGGAGACTCCACAACCTCTCTGGGCAGCCTGCTCCAAGCCTCCAGCACCCTCACAACAAACAGCTGGAACCTCCTGGCTTCCACTTTGTGCCCACTGGCCCTTGGCCTGGCCCTGGACACAACTGACAAGAGTCTGCCCCCAGTCTCTTGCCCTCCAGAAGTCCTTTAGCCCTTGCTGAGCATTGCTCAGATCCCCTCTGGGGCTGCTCTTCTGCAGGCTCTCAGCCGTAGGGCTCTCAGCTTTTACTCCTCACAGGTCTCTCAGCAGCTTCGCAGCCTGCCCTGCACTCTCTCCAGCAGCTCCCTGTCTCCCTGGAACTGGGGAGCCCAGAACTGGACACAGAACCTCATAAATGGCCTCAGCCTCATCAGGGCAGAGGGCACATTGCTGGCTGATGGGGAACTTGCTGTCCCTCAGCACTCCCAGGTCCTTCCTTCCTGCTTCCCAGCAGGTCTCCCCTCCAGTGTCCTGATGCAGGAGGTTGTCCCTCCCCAGGGGCAGGATCGTACCCTTGCCTTGCTGAATTGCATGAGGTTGCCTGTGCCCAGCTCTGCAGCCTGCCCAGGTCTGGCTGGATGGCAGCACAGCCTGAGGGTATCAACCACTGATCCCAGTGCTCTGCTGGCAGCAAACTGCCTGAGGGTCCACTTTGCCCCTTCATCCAGGTCACTGTTGAACGAGACTGGACCTAGTCCTGACTCCTGGGAAACACCACAAGCCACAAATTTCCAAGTAAGCTCTGCCCCACTGATCACTACCCTCTGAGAAATGTCCTTCAGGCTGTTCTCAGCCCACCTCACTTTCTGCTCATCTGATTCACTCTGGTTTGCCTATGAGGATATCCTGGGACAGTATCCAAAGCCTTGCTGAAGCTGTGGTAGCCACCACCCCCTGCTCTCCCTATTTCCCATCAGAGAAAGCGATCAGACTGCTTCCAGGATGACTGTTCTGATGAAATTCCCCCCTCCCCCCCCCCTCCCCCCCCCCCCCCAGTTAATGGAAGGAGTCAGTTTTCAGTGGTGAAGCCCCAACGTTGCTCTTTGTCCTCTGCTTGATTTGTTTCTGTTAAACGAGGCTCAAAAGAGAACACAAAGCTTGACCTCAGGCACCTTTACTCCTGTCGGGGTGAAGAACCTTGGGTGTCTCTCAGCAAAAATACCCCAGGTGTCACTGCAGCTCCACTGGCAGCTGCTCCCAGGTGGTCCAGGCTCAAGCCAGGATCATCGCTGGCTGGGGAAGTTTCAGCCAGCAGCCGCGGCAGGTGCGGGCGACAGCGGGCAGCTGAGTCAGACGCCGGTGGGCATCTCCGGCAGGCCTGGCTATTTTTAGCCTGCAAGAGTGAGAGCCAACGCCTCGCCCTGAAATCTCTGGGGTTTCAGGTGAGGGACACGTCACCATAGGCTCTTGGTTGTGTTGGTGAGTGGAGCCCGTGGGTGCTGCATCCTGTTCAGGTTGGACCCGATCATCCCTGCAGGTATGGGCTGGGAGAGCTGGGGTTGTTCAGCCTGGAGAAGAGAAGGCTCCAGGAAGACCTTAGAGCAGCCTTCCAGTACCTGAAGGGGCTCCAGGGAGACTTCAGAGCAGCTTTCCAGTACCTGAAGGAGCTCCAGGAGAGCAGCAGAGGGACTTTGGACAAGGGCTGCGAGTGCCAGGCTGACAAGACAATGGCTTTGAGCTGGGAGTGGGGATATTGAGAGCGGAGATGAGGAAGAAATTGTTGAGAGTGAGGGTGGGGAGACACTGGCACAGGTTGCCCAGGGAGGCTGTGGCTGCCCCCACCCTGGAGGTGCTGAAGATCAGGCTGGATGAGGCCTTGAGCAAGCTGTGCTGGTGGGAGGTGTCCCTGCCCATGGCAGGGAGTCAGAACAGGATGGTCTCGAAGGTTCCTTCCTACCCAACCCATTCTAGGATTGTCTGATCTATGATTCTGTGATATTTCCTTGCCCCTTCTTAGGCAATAACCAAATTTATTTCCCTCTTGGGGGGTACTGTCACTGATTTTCCCCAGTTTGTCCCAGTCCCTGTGCACAGAGCAGTGAAGATCTCTCATGACAGAACTAGAGCACACCAGGATACTTTCCCACAGCCCCCTTGCTCTGGTGGTCCAGGCCCTCAGGCTCTCTAGCGCAGCTACCCACTGGTTCAGGAGTCACAGAATGCATCCCAGACTGGTTTGGCTTGGAAAGGACTTTAAAGTCCACCCACCCTGCACTCAGCAGGGCCATCCCCAACCACAGCAGGCTGCTCACAGACTCAAAAAGCTGACCTGGAATCTTTCCAAGCTTGAGGCAGCTCCCACCTCTCTGGGCAGCCTGGGCCAGGCTCTCCCCACCCTCAGTGCCTAACATGTCTCCCCTCTCTCTACTCCCAGTCTCCCTCTTTCATTCCAAACCATCCCCCCCTTGTTCTGCCACAGTAGGCCCTGCTGAAACCTTTCCTCAGCTTTCTGCTGGGTACCTCGAAGCACTGCAAGGCCTCCAGAAGCTCTGCCTGGAGCCTTCTCCTCTGCAGGCTGAACAAGCCCAACTCTGCCAGCCTGGCCTCACGGCAGAGCCCTGCCAGCCCTGCTGTGGCCTCCTCTGGCCCTGCTCCAGCAGGTAGTAATCCTGTCTCAGCCTCATTCCCCTCGTCTGCTTTCTACAGCTGTGGACAGTGGAGCCTTGCTGCTGTGCAGGGTTGCAAGGAAACCCTGTTAGAGAAGCAGCAACCAACCATGAGTAGCACCTGCAGAGCAGGGCCAGGTCATAGAATCATGGAAGTGTTTCAGCTGGAAAAGCCCTCTAGGATCATTGAGTCCAACCTTCAGCCTAGGACCACCTTCAGCCATCAAACCACGTCTCAAAGTGCCACACCCACAAGTTTCTTCAACACCTCCAGGGATGGGGACTCGACCACCACAGGAGGTCCCTGGAGGGCAGAGAGCAGTGCCTTGAAGGACAGCATCCTCCAGGCTCCCAAAAGGCACAGGAGCTCCCTTCAGCCACCCTGGCTGCTGAGGAAAGACCTAAGGCAGCCAGCTGAGTGTGCAGCCTGGTGCCCAGGAGGACAGGGCAGGCTCAGGGGAAGAGCTGCCCTCAGAGTCCCCTGCAGAGGCACCAGGACTGGAGGCTTTGTGAGCTGAAAATGGACCCAAAGGTGCTGCCCCACAGCTGCTTAGGGCAGGCAGCAGAAGGCCTCAGAGAGCCAACTTGTCTTCCGGGCATGCTCTGCTGCCTCAGCACCAGGTGTGCAGGGTGCCGATGGGGCAATGCCGTGCCAGGTGGCCACAGCTGGCAGGTAACTGCTGAAGTCCTGGCCTGGTGCAGGAGGCTGAGGGGGTGAAGCCTGGTGAGTGGGACACTGCCACTTTATTGCAAAACCTGGGTCAAGGCCAGCACTGGAGTGCTCCTGGCAGCCTGGGCAGGACAGGGGTGGGCGCCGAGGCTGCCTGCGGGTCAGAGGCACCGGCGGTGGCACCAGTCGGTGGCGGCACACCGCAGCCTGGTCTCCACCTTGGCATCCCTCACGCTCAGGCCTCGCTGCCCCTTAGCTTCTGCAGCAGCTCCTGCAGCAGGCTGAAGAACTCCTGCAGCTTCTTGCGTGGGAAGGGACAGGGCTCGGCCGGGGCCTGCTCCGCGGGTGGCTGGCTGGGGGGGGAGAAGGAGGCCGTCTGAGGCGGGGGTGGAGTTGTTGCTTCTGTGGATAGCCCCATCTGGGCCAGGATCCAGTCGTAGAAGTGCTGTGTAGAGGTGTAGACACCAGGATGCCTGGCTCTGGCACAGCCTTTCCCCCAGCTGGTCACTCCCACCAACCAGAAGTATGGTCCTGTCCTGTCCTGGCACGAGAGAGGACCTCCACTGTCACCCTGCAGCAGAGGAGAGAGGATTAGGGTGGTGCTGGTGGCCTCTGCCAGCACTGTGGCCTCTCCTTGTCGCTCACAGCACCTGCCAGAGCTGTGGCACAGGATCACAGAATGGCAGGGGTCGGAAGGGACCTCCAGAGGTCATCAAGTCCTGCCCCCCACCCCCACCAGAGCAGGATCACCCAAGGCAGGCCACACAGGAAGACATCCAGATGGGGCTTGAAAGTCTCCAGACAAGGAGACTCCACAGCCTCTCTGGGCAGCCTGCTCCACGCCTCCAGCACCCTCACAACAAACAACTTTTTCCCCATGCTCACATGAAACCTCCTGGATGCCACTTTGTGCCCACTGCCCCTTGGCCTGGCCCTGGGCACCACTGACAAGAGCCTGGCCCCAGCCTCTTGCCCCTCACAGCTCCTTTAGCTCTTGCTGAGCATTGCTCAGCTGCCCTCTGGGGCTGCTCTTCTGCAGGCTCTCAGCCCCAGGGCTCTCAGCCTCTGCTGCTCACAGAGCTGCTCCAGGCCCTTCAGCGTCCTTGTGGCCTCTTCTGGGCACTCTCCTGTCCCTCTGGAACTGGGGAGCCCAGAGCCGGACACAATCCTCCAGCAGGGCAGGGCAGAGGCGCAGCAGAACCTCCCTCCACCTGCTGGCCACACTCTCCTGACGGCAGCTCCTCGGCCAGCAGGCCGCAGGCAAGGCTGCGCTCAGCTGCCGGGGCTGCTGCTCAGGGCTGCCTGCTCCGAGCCGGCCCCGGCAGCTCCTACCTGGCAGGTGTCGATGCCGCCCTGCGGGTAGCCTGCGCACAGGTTGTGCTCGTGGATGGCCCCCGCGTACCAGCGGCTGCTGTTGCACAGCTGGGGGTCGATGAGCTGCACCTTGGCCTCCTGCAGCACATCCGCCGAGCCTGCGGCTGCGAGCAGAGGAAGGAGCTGAGCGCCAGCAGCCCCTGCCCGGCTCCGCTCCCCTGCGGGGCCCAGCCCCTTCCCGAGGGCTCGGCATCAGGCGCTGATGGAGCTGCCATCCCGGGAGGCGTTCGAGAAGCCGTGGATGTGGCGCTCCAGGGGTCACGGCAGCTGGGTCACGGCTGGACGTGATGCTCTTAAAGGCCTTTTCCAGCCTGACTGACTCTCGATTTCTCCCCTGCCTGCCTTCGGGCAGTGGCCTGTGCCCATCCCTCTAGCGCTGCCTCCATGTCCCCGCAGCCTGGCTCTGCCTCTCGCCCCTCTGCTGCCAGGATGCCACCAGCTTTCTCGGCCAGCTGGGCGCACCTCTGGCTCCTGCTGACCAGCACCCCCGGGCCCCTTCTCTGCGGGCAGATTTCCTGCCACACCGCCCCAGGCCTGCGGCTCCCCGCGGGGCGGCTGTGAGCAGGATGCAGGACCTGGCACTCGCCCTGGCTGGGGCTCACCCCGGGGACCACAGCCCCGCGGCCCCGACCCGCCCCCGCCGCTCCGCAGCGCCCCCGCCCCGCCGCAGGCCGCCGCCGCCCCCCGCTCGGCGTCGCCTGCCGCCCGGTGCCCGGCGCTCACCCCTGGCGTCGGTGGAGCCCCAGCCGCTGACGTAGCAGTGGGAGAGCCGGGGCAGGGCGGCGGGCGCCGGGGGCACGCAGGCCAGCTGGACGCGGGGCCCGCAGCGGACGGGCCGGTCCAGCTGCACCAGCGCCACGTCGTGGCTCTCGGTGACGCTGCTGTAGTCGCGGTGCAGCACCAGGCGCCGCACCTGCCGCTGCTGCGTCTCGGGGCCGTGCCGGGACAGCTGCGTGACCCCCGCCACCACCCGCCACTCGCTGACGTCCCTGCGGGGGGCGGGGGGCGCTCAGCGGCGGCCGGCGGCGGCCCCCGCGCCCGGCGCTGCCCTGCCCGCGGCTGCCCGCGGCCGAGAGGAGCGCGGCGCTGCGGCGGCTGCCGCTGCCCTGGCACCGCCCGGGCACGGGGAGCCTGCCCTGCCCCCTGGCCCTTGCGGGAAGCCCTGGCGCGACCCCAGCCCTCTCCTGGAGCTCGGCCACGGCCGCGCTCGGTGGTCGGAAAGGTCTCCTGCGGCCGGAGCGGCTCCGTGCTTCTGGGGTTGCTGAGCGGCCGCAGAGCTGGGCAGTGCCCGGGCACCGGGGGCAGGGCAAGGACCTGGGGCGGCAGCTCTGCGGGGTGGGGGTGCTGTGGGCAGGGCAGCTGCCATGGCTGGGGGAGATGCCCGTGCCCGGCTCCTCCCTACCTGGACTTGACGAAGCAGTGAGCTGCCGTCAGGACCCACTCGGGAGTGATGAGGGACCCTCCGCAGATGTGCCCAGAGCCCCTTCCACGGGCATCCTGGATGCTGACAATCCACGGCCAGGCCCCTGGCTGGGCATCGGTGCCACCCACGACACGAGACTTGCTCGATGTGGTAGCCATGGGCCGGAGTCCACAGCCTCTGAAACCAGAACCCAGAGCCCCGGAGCGTCCTGCTGGCCGCTGGGCAGGCTGCAGGGCAGCCTCCTGCCCTCCCCGCACTGCCTGGCATGCGCCGCAGAGCCAGGGCGCCCCGAGGGCACCCAAACCTGGCTCTGCTTTAGGCACCCGGACCAGCCGTGCCAGTAGCCAGGAGCTGAGGCTGCCCCGTGGCGTTTGGGCTGCTGCGGTGTGGGCACAAGGGACAGCCCTGAGTGAAACCCGTCAGGGCTGCCCAAGCTCCCTGCCGGAGCCAGGGCACACTTACACACAGTTGCTCTGAGATCCATGTGCAGGCCAGCACAGGCCCAGCAGGAGAAGGAGGTGAAGCAAAGTCATGGCTGCCTTTGGGCGTGGGCACAGCAAGGACTGAGCTCTCCTGGCCACCAGAGTCAGCAACTGAGCAGGAGCCTGCAGGGCTCTCGTTGCCACAGCTCCCTGGCTGATGTCACAGAGCTGCTGTGCAGGGTGCTGGGCAAAGGGGCAACCTAGAATCACAGAACCTCAGCATGGAGGGGTTGGAAGGGCCCTCTGGGGATCATCCAGCCCAACCCCCCTGCCAAAGCAGGGCACCCACAGCTGCTTGCCCAGGAGCACAATGCCCAGGGGCAGTTGGAAGCTCTCCACACAAGGAGACTCCACAACCTCTCTGGGCAGCCTGCTCCACGCCTCCAGCACCCTCACACCAAACAACTTTCTCCTCCTGCTCACATGGAACCTCCTGGCTGCCACTTTGTACCCACTGCTCCTTGGCCTGGTCCTGGGCACAGCTGACAAGAGCCTGTCCCGAGCCTCTTGACCCCACAGCTCCTTCAGCTCTGGCTGAGCATTGCTCAGCTGCCCTCTGGGGCTGCTCTTCTGCAGGCTCTCAGCCCCAGGGCTCTCAGCCTTTGCTGCTCACAGAGCTGCTCCAGGCCCCTCAGCAGCTCTGCAGCCTGCCCTGGGCTCTCTCCAGCAGTTCCCTGGAGCCCAGGGCTCGGCACAGCACTCCAGGTGTGGCCTTACTAAGGCGGAGGGGAAGGAGAACCTCCTTCATTAATAATTAAACCTCTGTAGTCACTTCTTGGCCTTTCCTTCCAAGTTGGCATTCCAGGACTCTATAATTCTGTTCTCAGTACAGGACTTGTTGGAGTGAGAAGAAATTTTTTTCACTGAGAGGGGGGAAAGCCTGGCCCAGGTTGCCCAGAGAGGTTGGAGCTGCCCCATGGCTGGCACCATTGCAGGTCAGGGTGTCCTGCTGACTGCAGGGGGAGTGGACTAGACCAGCACCCCAAAGCATTCTGTGATTTCCCATGGTGAGGGTCAGTGATGACAAGGCACAAGTTGTTTTGGACAAGAGTCACATCTCATCTAGGCCTGATGCAGCTTGAGTTGGAGCTGTGGTCCCTTCCCAGCTGTGTGTCTTGGCATCTTATCTGCTGGCAGCAGCTGGAATACAAAGGGACATCTTCACCTCTGAAGAGTCACCACAGTGACTGGACTGGCTGATGCTGGTGATCTTTTCCAAGTATAGCGTTTCATAGTGATGAGATGTTGTGCTGAGGGGCTTGGGTTAGTCAAGGACTTGTCAGTGTGGAACTAATGATTGGACTCCATGAGCTTGGAGGACTTTGCCAATCTAAGAGATTCTGTGGTTCTGTGATTCTGTGCATAGAAATTAGGTTTATAACTTCTAGAGTGCTAATCCTTGTCTGTGGGAATTGCATCATAGAGGACCTTATTGCCCTCTACAGCTACCTAAAAGGAGGTTGTAGTGAGGCTGGAGCTGGTCTCTTCTCCCCTGTTACTAAGGATAGGACAAGAGAGAATGGCCTCAAGTTGCATCAGGGGAGGCTTAGGTTGGCTGTTGGGAGGAAGTTGTTTCCTGAGCAGGAGGTCAGGCACTGGAACAGGCTGCCCAGGGAGGTGGTGGAGTCGCCATGCCTGGAGGTGTTTCAAAGGAGAGTGGATGTGGTGCTTGAGGCTATGGTGTAGTGATGAAGGCTGCTGGGATGAAGGTTGGACTGGCTGATGCTGGTGGTGCTTCCCAAGCATAGCGATTGATAGTGATGAGATGTTGTGCTGAGGGGTTTGGGTTAGTCAAGGCCCTGTCAGTGTGAAACTAATTTTGGACTGGAGGAGCTTGAAGGTCTTTGCCAATCTAAGAGATTCTGTGTCAGTATTGTCATGGCTTACTACAGTCACAGAATAACTTGAGTTAGAAGCCACTTGTGGAGGCCACACGGGGACAACCCTGCTTGAAGCAGGACCTCACAGCTTCAGATGCCTTTGGACAGGCTGCTTGATGTGATGTTTGTGCTTGAACCCTTTGCTTGGGATGCTCAAGCAGACCATAGGATGGTTTGAGTTGGAAGGAACTTCTAAAAGTCTTCTACTCCAATCCTTCCACAGTGAACAGTGATATCTTCAACAACAACAGGTTGCTCAGAGCCCTATCAAATGTGACCTGAAATGTTTCTGGGGATTGGGTGTCTACCATCTCCAGACCATGGATTCACAGAATGGGTTGGGTTGGAGGGGACCTCAAAGGCCATCCAGTTCCAACTCCCTGCCTTGGGCAAAGACACCTCCCACCAGCCCAGATTGCTCAGGGCCTCATCCAGCCTGGCCTTCAGCACCTCCAGGGAAGGAACAGACACAGCCTCCCTGGGCAACCTGTGCCAGTGTCTCCCCACCCTCACTCTCAGCAATTTCTTCCTCATCTTCACTCTCAGTCTCTCCCAGCTCAAAGCCACTGTCCCTCATCCTGGCACTCGCAGCCCTTGTCCAAAGTCCCTCCCCAGCTCTCCTGCAGCCCCTTCAGGTACTGGAAAGCTGCTCTGAGGTCTGCCTGGAGGTCTTCTCCAGCCTCAACAGTCTCAACTCTCCCAACCTGTCCCCACAGGAGAGCTTCTCCAGCCCTCTCATCATCTCTGTGGCCTCCTCTGGAGCCTCTCCAGCAGCTTCAGGTCCTTCTTGTGCTGGGGGCCCCAGAGTTGTTTGCAGTGCTGCAGGTGGGGTCTGAGCAGAGCAGAGCAGAGGGGCGGAATCCCCTCCCTGTGCTGCTGCTCTCCCTGCTCTGGATGCAGCCAGTGCTGACTCCTGGGCAGTTGGTCATCCAGATTCCTCAAAGATGCTCACCAAGATCCAGAGGCTCAAATCTCATGCCCATTTGCCAGGCTGCTCAGGGTGAAGCTGGTGCTCAAATCATCACTGGAATATTATGGATTCACAGAAACTCAGGTTTTTAGGGATTAGAAGAGGTTGCTCAGTCCAAGCCCCCTGCCAGATCAGATTCACCCAGGACAGGTCATAGAATCACCTCCAAGCCTCCAAGCTAATCCAGCCCAACCTAGCACCCAGCCCTGGCCAATCAACCAGACCATGGCACTAAGTGCCCCAGCCAGCCTTGGCTTCAACACCTCCATGCACGGCCACTCCACCACCTCCCTGGGCAGCCCATTCCAATGCCAATCACTCACTCTGACAACAACTTCCTCCTAATATCCACCTCCCCTGGCACAGCTTGAGACTGTGTCCCCTTGTTCTGTTGCTGGGTGCCTGGCAGCAGAGCCCAACCCCACCTGGCTACAGCCTCCCTTCAGGGAGCTGCAGGCAGCAATGAGCTCTGCCCTGAGCCTCCTCTTCTGCAGGCTGCACACCCCCAGCTCCCTCAGCCTCTCCTCACAGGGCTGTGCTCCAGGCCCCTCCCCAGCCTTGCTGCCCTTCTCCAAACACCTTCCAGCACCTCAACATTGAATTGAGGAACCCACAACTGGACACAGCACTCAAGGTGTGGCCTGAGCAGTGCTGAGCACAGGGGCAGAAGAACCTCCCTTGTCCTGCTGGCCACACTGCTCCTGAGCCAGCCCAGGATGCCATTGGCTCTGCTGCCCACCTGGGCACACAGGAACACATCTAGGCAGGTTTTGAAATTCCCCAGAGGAGACTCCACAGCCTCTCTGGGCATCCTGCTCCAGGCCTCCAGCACCCTCACCATGCTGAGGTGGAACCTCCTGCTTCCATTTTGTATCCGTTGTTCCTTGTCCCATCACAGGGCATCACTGACAAGAGCCTGGCTCCTTCATCTTGCCCCGCTATTTACAAGTAGGATCCCAGGCTCACAGGATGTTAGAGGTTGGGAGAGACTCAAGTAGATAATCGAGTCCAAACCCCCTGCCAGAGCAGCACCACACAATCTAGCTGCGGTCATACAGGAACACATCCAGACAGGCCTTGAAAGGCTCCACAGAAGGAGACTCCACAACCTCTCTGGGCAGCCTGTGCAGTGCTTTGGGACCCTTACAGTAAAGAAGTTCCCTCTTGTGTTAAGGTGGAACCTTTTCTCCTGCAACTTACAGCCATTGCTTCTTGTCCTATCCCAGGCAGCAGTGAGCAGAGCCTGTCCCCCCCTCCTGACCAGCCCTCAGATAGTTATAAACATTTATGAAGTCCCTTCTCAGTCTTCTCTTCTCCAGACTAAGCAGCCTCAGGTCCCTCAGCCTCTCCCCATCAGGCAGTGCTCCAGTCCCCTCATCATCCTCGCAGCCTTTCACTGGACTCTCTGCAGCAGATCCCTGTCCCTCTTCAAGTGGGGAGCCCAAAACTGAAGGCAGTATTCAAGATGAGGTCTCAGCAGGGCAGAGTAGAGGGGAAGAAGAACCTCCCTTGATCTGCTGGATACACTCTTCCTAATACACCTCAGGATCCCATTGGCCTTCTTGGCCAGGCATTGACAAGGTTTCCTCTCAGCCTTCTGTTTTCAAGTAGAGCAATTGTGGCCATTTGCGTTTGCATCATGCAGCAGATATGGATCTTTTAAGCACCATAGATCTGGTCTGGTCACCTCCTTACTGTGTATCACCAGAGAGGAGAACCAAGCCCTGCAAGGGAATGGCTGAGCAGAGGAACTCTCCTGCTGCAGGGAGGAAAAGCTTCCGACGCCGCACTCAAAAGTAAGTCATTTTATTTCAACTCTATAAAGTATACAACAGGCACTCGGCAATTACAGCTGCAGGGGAAGTACAGAGCGAAAACCAAAGCAGGTCAAAAGTGTAGGAGAAACAGAGAGGTCTTCAACCTACACCCAAAGAGTGCCACCGGCCAGCCACTGCTGGGTGACCGACCGCCTGTCCGGCGAGTGAAACCTCTGTCAGGTCAAGAAGGAAACTGGAGAAAATAAGACTATAAAACAAAGGGCTGGTGTAAAAACAGCAGAAATTGGGACTGGGGTGAGAGGCAGGTCCCAGGTTACTTTCCCCTTTGGCCAGCAAAGCCCTAAACCCACCCAAGCCTCAGCTTTAGGGTTGGTTTACATGGCCTGAGGGGCTGCAGAGGATGAGGAGCTTCCAGCTTTCCATCTTAGCTCCGTAGGATGGGGTGCAGAGAGAAGAAGATGGACTGGGGAGGAAGGGTGTGGGCTAAAGCATGGATCCTGTCTTGTTGAGTGGTGCAACTGAGCTGTGGGTCAGGATATGGGGCCAGGTCGAGCTGCTCTTTGTTTGACTGGGTGGATTTATTTCATACATGTGCTTCCTAGTGGGGTTTTGTAGCAGAGGAGGAGGAGGAGGCTGGCACTGGGACAGCACAATGAGGGGTTTAGATCTGCACAGCCCTAATGCAAAGCCCTAAACCCACCCAAGCCTCAGCTTTAGGGTTGGTTTACATGGTCAAGGAGTTGTGGAGGATGAGGAGCTTCCAGCTTTCTATCTTAGCTCCATAGGACAACTGCGGTGGGGTGCAGAGAGAAGCTGGGTGTAGGGGCAGGGGTGGGCAAAAGCACAGATCCTGTCCTGTAGAGGGATGCAGATGAGCAGGTCAGGATTTGGGGCCAAGTTGAGCTGCTTGTTGTTTGGCTGGGTTTGGTTGGGTTTTCTTCATATCACTGAATCATAGAAGGGCTTAGGCTGGCCCTCAGAGATCATCTCATCCAACCGCCCCTGCCGTGGGCAGGGACACCTCGACTAGCCCAGGTTACTCAAGGCCTCATCTGACTTCACATTGAACATCTCCAGGGAGGGAGCAGCCACAACTTCTCTGAGCAATCCATTCCATTCTGACATGTGAGCTTCCCAGCAGGGTTGTGTAGCAGAAGAGAAGGCGCAGGAGGAGGAGGTGGAAGGAAAGGAGGAGGAGGAGGAGGAGGAGGAGGAGGAGGAGGAGGAGGGGGAGGAGGAGGAGGAGGAGGAGGGGGAGGTGGAAGGAAAGGAGGAGGCGAAGGAAGAAGAGGAGGAAGAAAAGAGGAGGAGGAGGAGAAGGAAGTGGAAGAGAAGAAGGAGAAGGAGGAGGAAGAAGATGAGAAAGAGGATGAGGAGGAAGAGGAAGAAAAGGAGGAGAAGGAAGAGGAGGAAGGAGAAGGAGGAGGAGGAGAAGGTAGAAAAGGAGGAAGAAAAGGAAGAGGAGGAGGAGAAGGAAGAAGAGGAGGAAGAAAAGGACAGAAGTAGGAGGAGGAGGAGAAGGAAGAAGAGGAGGAAGAACAGGAGGAGGAGGAGGAGGAGGAGGAGGAGGAGGAGGAGGAGGAGGAGGAGGAGGAGGAGGAAGAACGAGGAGGAGGGAGAAGGAGAAGGAGGAGGCGGCTAGCTCTGGGACAGCAGTAGGAGGCAGGGGGTGGTGTTGGGTCTGCACAGCTGGGCAAGGGAAGAGGACTGAGGTGCGCGGGGAGCGGGAGGGATGTCAGAGCTGAGCTGGACCTGCACGTCACACGTCTGCATTTCACAGAAATGAGTCTGCACCTCCTCCGAGGGTGCACAGCTCCAGGCAGAGGCGACAGGAGTGAGGGGGCCCTGCGGCGCCGCTAAGGCAGGGCTTCAGAAAGGGGCTGTAAAACGCAGCAAGCTAAGACAGGACGACAGTTTGAGGTGTGTTTGTCTCTGTCATGCAGCATAACACCAAATCTGTTTTGTTGTTGTTTGTTTTGTGTTTGATATCCAGGATGCGATGGGTTTAAGGCACTTGCACCAATGCCAGATGGGTAGGTCATGAGCTAGAACTATGGGGTGAGTGGACAGGACAGCTTCAGAACACTGACAATTATGACATTGATTCAAGTCTACCCCGAACTTAAAAAACAAAAGCAAACAACCCAAAAACCATTACGAAGGAGAGAAGTGAAAGAATAATGCCATGGAACACCCCCAAAACGAATAAACAAGATAATCCCCCCAAAACAAGGTTCTAGGCTTACCACAAAACACTTAACACGGAGATACCTATTTACATGGAGACTCCATCGTGGTCCTGATGCTAAGGAAGGGTTTGCTGGGAGGGTGACACAGCACTGGTGACAAGCTAGGGATGGGCTGTGTCAGAAAGATCCCCCCCTTCAACACAGGAGCAGCATGGAGGTGGTGTCCACAGAATCACAGAAGCAGTCAGGGTTGGAAGGGACCGCAAGGATCATCTAGTTCCAACCTCCCTGCCATGGACAGGGACACTCTACCCTAGAGCAGGCTGTCCAGAGCCTCATCCAGCCTGGCCTTAAACACCTCCAGGGACGAGGCCTCAACCACCTCCCAAGGAAACTCCTTCCAGGCTTTCACCACTCTCATGCTCAACAGCTCACTGCCAGGCTGAATCTCCCCACCTCCAGCTTTGCTCCTTTCGCCCCAGTCCTGTCACTCCCTGAGAGGCTAAAAAGTCCCTCCCCAGCTTTCTTGGAGGCCCTCTTCAGATACTGAAAGGCCACCAGAAGGTCACCTGGCAGCCTCCTCTTCTTCAGACATACCTACACCTTCACCTTCCAAAAATGCCCAATACCCCCCAGAGAGCAGAACACACCCAGAGGAGACTCAGGAGGAAGGGCACACAGAGGCAATCCCTGGTGCTGAATGTAGCTGTAGTTATAGTTAGGTGATGTAACTCAAGTCTATTACTTCTCAGTGAGGGAGTCAGTCATCTCCCTGTGCCAATAAGCAGGGTGTCTCCAGTGGGAGAGGCGATGGAAGTCCGGCAAAGCAGCAGCTCCTGTTTGGTAGAGCTGCAGGTGTTCCATCCCCCTGTGTGGCATGGAGAGCGAGGGGAAGGACTCCTCTCCAACCCATCTGAATGCCTTCAGACAATCACAGGATGGTGCAGTGGGGTTGGAAGGGACATCCCCCCCACAGACCCAGAGATCATCCTCTCCAACCCTTCCCTGCCAAAGCTTTCAGACAATCACAGGATGGTGGGGTTGGAAGGGACTCCTCCCCCAGAGATCATCTTCTCCAACCCCCCCACCAAAGCAGGGTCACACAGGAATGCATCCACATGGGTCTTGAAAGTTTCCAGGGGAGATGCCACAACCTCCTCCAGGCCCCCAGCATCCTCATACCAATGCTTTTTCTCCTCACTTCCTCCCTGTAGGGTTGTGATTCTCCTTCCTGCTGGCAACCCCTTTAAGTGACAACTGCATCTCAGCTGCCCAGCACCACTGCTTTGGGACCAACACTCCTCTCTGGTATTTGTTCCCAACCACAAAAGCTTTTCTTCTCCCATGTCACCTCTCTATTGAGGAAAGAAGAAGGGGCTGTGAGTAAAGAACCTTTGCTGACGACACCAAGGTGGGAGGCTTGGCTGAGACAGCTGAAGGCTGTGTAGGCATCCAGAGACACATGGACAGACAGAGCTGGGCACAGAGGGACCAGATGAACAAGGACAAGAGCAGAGTCCTGCACCTGGGGAGGAAGAATAAACTGCACCAGTACAGGTTGGGAGGTGACTGCTGGAGAGCAGCCCTGTGGAGAGGGACCTGGGGGTCCTGTGGCTCACAAGTTACCCATGGCACAGCAATGTGCCCTTGTGACCAAGAAGGCCAATGGGATCCTAGGGTGTATTAGGCAGAGTGTGTCCAGCAGATCAAGGGAGGTTCTCCTGCCTCTCTACTCTGCCCTGCTGAGACCTCATCTTGAATACTGTGTTCAGTTTGGGGCTTCCCAGTTGAAGAGGGACAGGGATCTGCTGGAGAGAGTCCAACAGAGGGCTGCAAGGATGATGAGGGGACTGGAGCACTGCCTGATGGGGAGAGGCTGAGGGACCTGGGGCTGCTTAGTCTGGAGAAGAGAAGACTGAGAGGGGATTTGATAAATGTTATAACTGTCTGAGGGCTGGTCAGGAGGTGGGGGACAGGCTCTGCTCACTGCTCACTGCTCCCTGGGATAGGACAAGG
The DNA here is from genome assembly GCF_015220805.1 of Pogoniulus pusillus. Classification (NCBI taxonomy): domain Eukaryota; kingdom Metazoa; phylum Chordata; class Aves; order Piciformes; family Lybiidae; genus Pogoniulus; species Pogoniulus pusillus. Next base: position 25,106,981 of record NC_087269.1, on the reverse strand, counting down.
AGCAGTGAGTGGAAACTGCAGCACAGGAGGTTCCAGCTCAACACAAGGGGGAACTTCTTTACTGTAATGGTCCCAGAGCACTGGCACAGGCTGCCCAGAGAGGTTGTGGAATATCCTTCTCTGGAGCCTTTCAAGGCCTGTCTGGATGTGTTCCTCTGTGATTTGTGTTAGATAGGATTGTCCTGCTCTGGCAGGAGGGTTGGTCTCAATGATCTCCTTGGGTCCCTTTCACCCCCTATATCCTGTGACCCTGTGAACCTGTCTCTGAGCCTATCTGCTGAGCTGCCCAGTGGTCATCTGAGCCCTAGCACTGACTTTCAGCACCTTTCATCCCTCAGAAGGCAGCTGAGGAGCCAGTCTGTGTTTGCCTTACACAAGCAATCCCCCCCACAAGTCTTTTCCTTCTGCTTTTGAGGACAAAAAGGGGTTTGATGAAGAATGAACAGTGGAAATAACCTCAAGTGACTCTGCAACAGTGTTGCCTCATCCATGGGGAAATGAGGAGGGAAATTCAGCAGCCACTGACTGGTTTCAAAGGTGTGGTGATGACCAAGCTCTGGCAAACAGCAGCTATCATCAATGCTGTCACAGGAAGGGAGGGAAAAGCCTTCTTAATATCTCTATTAAATCACTTTCATTATGAACAGGAGGGATAAAAGTTGGGGTTTAGCCTCAGGACAACATTTTTACTGCTAAATATGCATTTTCTGTGTATTTGTAGGCAAAAGCCAGAGGATGACTTCTCAGCACAAGCTGATCTTGTTCCTTCCAGGGCACACAACAGCTCTTGGCTGCTCTGAGGGATGAAACAAAGCAGCCACTGCTCATTGTTGAGGCTTGTGGAGCCTGAAAGCTGAAGTGTCTTGTTGGTGTGATGGGAGAAACTTCTATTCCCATGTAACAAAGAGGCATCCAGGGCAGGGATTCCTCTGTTAGGGCTGCAGAGACTGCACTCAGGCAAAGGAAAAGCAGCAGAAAGAAGTGCACCTGTGATGAGCTTGTTTGCTGCAGCTCTTTCCCTCCCAGGAGCTGGCTCCAATCCAGCTGCCTCTGTGCCTCACACAGAGTCACTGGGACAGGGCCACATCCAGAAGCAGTCTGGGCAGTTAGCTCCACTGACTTCCCCAGGCTCACTGAATGAGTTGAGTTGGAAGGGACCTTCAAGATCATCCAGTTCCAACCCCCTGCCATGGGTAGGACACCTCCCTGCCTGTTTTTTTGTGGGGTTTTGGTTTTTTTTTTATATCATAAAATCATAGAATGGCTTGGGCTGGACCTTAGAGATCATCTAATCCAGCCCCCTGCCATGGGCAAGGACACCTCTCAACTACCCCAAGTTGCTCAAGGCCTCATCCAGCCTGGCCTTCAGCACCTCCAGGGAGGGGACAGCCACAGCCTCCCTGGGCAACCTGTGCCAGTGTCTCCCCACCCTTAGTCTCAACAATTTCTTCCTCATCTCCACTCTGTTTCCCCTCTCCCAACTCAAAGCCACTGTACCTCGTCCTGGCACTCTCAGCCCTTGTCAGAAGTCTCTCCTTGGCTCTCACTCTCAGTCTCCCCTCTCCCAGCTCAAAGCCATTGTCCCTCATCCTGGCACTCCCAGCCCTTGTCCAAAGTCCCTCCTTAGCTCTCCCACAGGCCCTTCAGGTACTGGAAGGCAGCTCTAAAATCTGCCTGGAGCCTTCTCTTCTCCATCCTCAACAGCCCCAACTCTTCCAGCCTGTCCCTACAGGGACATCTCCTATGGAGCTCCCTATTCTGGCATCAGGATTCTGATTTTAGGATGCTACTACAAAAGGAGCCACCAAACTGGCCCAGAACCACCTTTTGTCTTCGTTCACTTTGTCCTGAACGTGGAAGAGATGCAGAAATGGAAGCATCAAATCCTCTAAGAAGGTGATGGAGAACGATGCCTCCTGCTACCTGCTCCCGACCCCAGTGGTGGAGTGATGCTGCACAGCCTGAGGAGGGGATGTCCATAGCACCTATACAGTACAAGATGGGTCTGGTGTTTACCTTGGGGGTTCCAAAAGGTCAACATTAAGCTTGGGTTTAGGCCTTGCCAGCAAATCAAGAAGCCCAGGAGGCTGCTGTGGCGTTAGTCACAGGAGCATCGTTCGAGCAATGGTTTCTCTGTGGAATGAGTTGATTTGATGAGTTCCTTCTTCATGCAGTTATGGGTTTTGTACCAAGGGAAAGGAGGGGGGGGAAAAAAGTAACAAACCCAACAAACAAACCCAGAAACAACCCCAAGATGTCATGTGAGAGGATGGTCTCTCGGCTGTTAGAAGTGAGCCCAGATCTACCTCAGCAGGACGGAGAGCAGTTGTGCTTTTGTTTGACCAGGCTAGAAGAGAATTCTCCCAGGCAAAGAGGGAAGGTGACACTCAGCCTTGTCACTAACACTGCTCAGAAAGGGGGGGAAAGAAAAAGAAGGACCAATTTTACCCTTGCTGTGACATCAACTCTTTGACCTGTTGCACTCCTCATTTGCTCCTCCACTGGCCTCCAGCAGGAGATCTGTGGGGTTTGGAGGCTGGGAGTAGCCCAACTCCTGCACTGTCATTAGCTACAGCACTTGGTAAATCACTACTGATCCTACTTGATAAAGCCAGCAGCTGGCAGCTAGGGTTAAGTGCTTCTTTCAGTAGAGGTTATCTCTCCACTTGGATGATTTGGAGCCTAGCAAGGTCGTCGCAGCGATAGGAAACTGGTGAAAGGCTTTGTGTCAGGACCAACCACATCCACTGCTAGTTCAGTTTGGAAGAGAGAACATGAAGAGCACTGTTATCATCTAAGCAAGAAGTCCTAATGCCACTGGAGTTACTGTAGCAGCATCGATCAAGGCATCACGGTGACCCCGAGCACGACTCCTCCCCGGCGCTTTCGGTTTGGCTGGCAGCCCAGTCCCAGGCAGCTGTCCTCAGCAAGGCAGAAGCAGGTAAAGAGAAAGACACTAAAAATCTATGTCCCATCCTGAGTTGTCATCAGGGGGTGGCTCATCACTGTCCTCCGGGAAGCTGTCGAAATTGCTTGTGTCTGTTGGAGATGCAACCTGAGGACAAGAGGGACAGGACAGCGATGGTCAGCATAGGAGACCTCTGCAGGCATTTCTCTCCCACGCCCCTGGTCAGGCACAGGATCACAGAGTGCTGCGGGGTGCAAGGACCTCGGGAGAGCATCCACTCCAACTCCCCTGCCAAAGCAGGGCCACCTAAAGCAGGCTGTGCAGCAACACAGCCAGGTGGGTTTTGGAAGGCTCCAAAGGAGACTCCACAGCCTCTCTGTGCTCCAGGCCTCCAGGGATCTCTGGAGATCATCTAGCCCAACCCCCCTGCCAAAGCAGGGCACCCACAGCAGCTTGCCCAGGAGCACAATGCCCAGGGGCAGTTGGAAGCTCTCCACACAAGGAGACTCCACAACCTCTCTGGGCAGCCTGCTCCAGGCCTCCAGCACCCTCACACCAAACAACTTTCTCCTCCTGCTCACATGGAACCTCCTGAATGCCACTTTGTGCTCTCTGCCCCTTGGCCTGGCCCTGGGCACCACTGCCAAAAGCCTGGCCCCAGCCTCTTGCCTCCCACAGCTCCTTCAGCTCTTGCTGAGCATTGCTCAGCTGCCCTCTGGGGCTGCTCTTCTGCAGGCTCTCAGCCCCAGGGCTCTCAGCCTTTGCTGCTCACAGAGCTGCTCCAGGCCCCTCAGCAGCTCTGCAGCCTGCCCTGGGCTCTCTAGAGCAGTTCCCTGTCTCTCTGCAACTGGGCACAGCACCCCAACTGTGGCCCAACTAATTCAAGAGCATTTGTTGCCAATTTCAGGTAATAAAAGTTGTCAATGCACAACTTTTGCTGAGTGCCAAGAGACCTTCCCACAGCTCCCTTGCTCTGGTGGTCCAGGCCCCCAGGTTCTCTAGCTCAGCTACCCACTGGTATAGGAGTCACAGAATGCATCCCAGACTGGTTTGGCTTGGAAGGGACCTTAAAGCTCCTCCAGTCCAACCTCCTGCACTCAGCAAGGACATCCCCAGCCACAGCAGGTTGCTCACATCCCCACACAACCTGACCTGCAATGCTGCCAGCTGTTGGGCAGCTCACACCTCTCCGGGCAGCCTGGGCTCTCCCCACTCTCAGTTTCCCTCTTTCAGTCCAAACCATGCCCTGCTTGTCCTGCCACAGCAGGCCCTGCTCAAAACTCTGTCCCCAGCTTCCTGCTTGGACCATTTAAGCAATGCAAAGTCAAATGCCAGAGCTTTTGTAGCTTCATCCATCTCTGAGCAATGACCTTCTGAGATCCAGCTTTCTTCTGGGTCCCTTGAAGCACTGCAAGTCCACCATAAGCCCTCCCTGGAGCCTTCCCTTCTCTAGGTTAAAGAACTCCAAAGGTCATCAGGAAGTTCATTGGAAAAGCCTTGCCCCCTTCTCCCCTAAAGCCCAGGATTTCCATTTAGGGCTTCAGAATCTTGAGCTGGAGGATGTGAGCTGGGACCTGCCACCTTTGAGTTACTTGACAAGTATTGCTCAGCCTATGGAGCCTACCAGAGAAACTGAGATTCCAAGGATGAAGGTCAGGCAGGTGTGTCCTTGGGAAACAAAGGCATTTGAAAGCTGCCTTTGCTTGGTGTCTCCTGTTTCTAGCTTTGCTTGGGTTTTGTTTTTTTGATTTTGGTTTGCTGTTTTTTTAATGGTTGTGACTGAAACTTCCAGAGCTGCTGAGGGGCCTGGAGCAGCTCTGTGAGCAGCAAAGGCTGAGAGCCCTGAGGCTGAGAGCCTGCAGAAGAGCAGCCCCAGAGGGCAGCTGAGCAATGCTCAGCAAGAGCTAAAGGAGCTGTGGGGGGCAAGAGGCTGGGGCCAGGCTCTTGTCTGCGGTGCCCAGGGCCAGGCCAAGGGGCAGAGAGCACAAAGTGGCAGCCAGGAGGTTCCATGTGAGCATGGAGAGAAAGTTGTTTGTTGTGAGGGTGCTGGAGGCGTGGAGCAGGCTGCCCAGAGAGGTTGTGGAGTCTCCTTGTCTGGAGACTCTGAAGGCTCATCTGGATGTGTTCCTGTGTGCCCTGCTGTAGGTGATCCTGCTGTGGCAGGAGGGTAGGACTCAATGATCTGCAGATCTCCCTTCCCACTCCTACCACTCCATGATTCCTTGCAATGAGATCCCGACACATTCAATGCAATTAGAGTAAAAAACAAATCACCAACAGAAGGAACAATACAAAACCAGAGCTGCAGCTCTGCAGACCATAATAGTCACCACTTCTCTAAAGAGGTCCTTCAAGTTGCAAGCCAAGCAGCCAGTGTGTGGCCTTGTCCTTGCCACAAGACTGTATGGCATTGTCCTTGCCACAAGAAGCAATTCAAAAGAGGCAATACAAAATCAGAGCTGTATCTCTCCAGACCATAATAATCACCATCTCACTAGAGAAAACAAGTCCCTCAAGTTGTAAGCCAAGCAGCCAGTGTATGGGCTTGTGTGCTAGTTTGAAGCCAGCTAAAGTGTTTTGGTGAGAAGAATTAGATCACAGGCTGTGAAAGAGAAACAATGGTGATGTCTACTGCACTCATAGGCTTGCTGAGAGGTGTAAGAACAAGAATGTAAATATGGATAAGACATTCAGTCACTGCCTGGGCTTTGAGCTGCATTTCTCTCTCTTGAACCTAACCTGCTGTCTTTAACTAATCCATCTGCTTCCTAACCCCACTGGCCAACCCTCCATTCTTCCTTGGGCACAAGGCAACATCTGGGGTAAGGTAGAGGGGTGGGAGAAGGTGGAAGGGTGGTTGGGAGCCACTCCTGGGGACTCAGGTTTTTGGGAGGGCTGTTGTGTTTCTGATCACCTTTTACCTTGTCTATTTCTGTATATAACTGTATATACTGTAAATATCTGCTTGTGTATTGAGCTAAGCTGTAAATATAAAAGCTCATTCAATTTCCAGAGCTGCTGAGTCTAGTGTGGGTGATTTCTTAAGAGTAGGGGGGTGGGGAACACCCAAACCACCACAGCTTTTATTTGGGCACTCCAACATGGAGCAAATTAAATTTGATCAATTGTTACTTAACTCTGGGAATCAGAATGAAGCTAATGAAGCTTATTTTACTTAGTGGGGGCTGTTGTGTGGCCTATTGTCTGTTTTTTCTTCTACTGCTGGGTGACAGCTCCAAGTGGTTACCTTTTGTTTAATCCAATTTGGAAAAAAAAAAAATAAGGCAATGTTTTTTTTGATGTTGGAGATTACATTCTTGGATATGTCAGATTTAACCTTGCAGGGCTTTTTACCAGCAATAATTCAGGAAATGTTAGACCACACCTTGAGTACTGTGTTCAGTTCTGGGCCCCCCAGTTTAGGAGGGACATTGAGATGCTTGAGCATGTCCAGAGAAGGGCGACGAGGCTGGGGAGAGGCCTTGAGCACAGCCCTACGAGGAGAGGCTTAGGGAGCTGGGGTTGTTTAGCCTGGAGAAGAGGAGGCTCAGGGGTGACCTTATTGCTGTCTACAACTACCTGAGGGGTGGTTGTGGCCAGGAGGAGGTTGCTCTCTTCTCTCAGGTGGCCAGCACCAGAACAAGAGGACACAGCCTCAGGCTGTGCCAGTGGAAATTTAGGCTGGAGGTGAGGAGAAAGTTCTTCACTGAGAGAGTCATTGGCCACTGGAATGGGCTGCCTGGGGAGGTGGTGGAGTCGCCGTCCCTGGAGCTGTTCAAGGCAAGATTGGACGTGGCACTTGGTGCCATGGTCTAGCCTTGAGCTCTGTGGTAAAGGGTTGGACTTGATGATCTGTGAGGTCTCTTCCAACCTTGGTGATACTGTGATACTGTGATACTGTGTGAATCAACAGCTTTAATGAGAGTAATTTTGCTTAAGGTCCAGGTACCTAACCCTTGCTATGAACTTTATTCACGTGAGACTGTGGCATTTCTGCTCTGTGTAATCTTAGGTCTTCTAACTTTTGATTTGATAATAATTTTGGCACCATGTATGAGAAATTTGGGTGTGATGCCTTTAAGGAACCAGAGAAAGAGACGGATATCCTTGACTAAAGACAGAGAGAATGTAAACACTCCTAGCTCAGAGGGAGAGCAAGGGGGGGGCACTACTGCACCTCCTCCCATAGATTCTGGGCATGCGGCCAAAGTCTCAGTTGTTGACAAAAACATCAATAACACAGCATAGGGAGGGAATGGTGCCACATCCAGTTGGCAGCCAGTCCCTAGTGGTGTTCCCCAAGGATCAGTGCTGGGCCCAGTCCTGTTCAATATCTTTAGTGATGATCTGGATGAGGGGATTGAGTCCAGCATCAGTAAGTTTGCAGATGACACCAAGCTAGGAGCAGGTGTGGAGCTGTTGGAAGGTAGGAGAGCCCTGCAGAGGGACCTGGCCAGGCTGGATAGGTGGGCAGAGGCCAAGGGGATGACATTTAACAAGGCCAAGTGCAGGGTTCTGCACTTTGGCCACAATAACCCCAAGCAGAGCTACAGGCTGGGGACTGAATGGCTGGAAAGCAGCCAAGAGGAAAGGGACCTGCAGGCACCATTCCCTCCCTATGGTGATCTCTCTGATCAGGAAAAGAACTATGCTTTGTTCACAGATGGTTCCTGTCATCTTGTTGGGAACAAGAGAAGATGGAATTCA